>NC_057801.1:738797066-739397066 GCF_018294505.1 Triticum aestivum
GGCTCGGGGAAGCACCGGGAATGGCGAATTGGTGATGGAAGCCGGCATCCCGAGGTTGAAGAAGACGGCCAGATGGCGACGTTGTCGCACAAGGTAGCTCGAACCCATGCCTGCGCAGCCTCTGGACATCCTCACGAGGCTCAAGGAGTGTAGTGGCCGCGGGATCGACAAGAGGGGGCGGCGGCGGTTGCGGCTGTGGATACTGCGAGGAAGGGGCAGCGCGAGGGAAAAGGGATGAGTCCTAGGGTTGGCCGAGGGGTCGGGGGGTTCGGCCCAATACTCCAAGGGGACCGGGGGATGGCCGGCACATGCCATGGCGCGGCCATGGCCAGTTGGATGGGGAGGTCCTATACGACGCATTATGCGTCAACTAGGCAGGGTTTCGCACAGGGGAGTTCGCATCTGGGCTTAGTGGGCCGCGATGCGCTGATTTCTGTGCTTCTTTGTTTGGCGCATGTTCTTTCGGGCGTGTTTCTCTGTTTCTCACGTTCTTTGAAAACTTTCTTGTGATGTTTCTCTACTTTTGCTATTTCTCCGTTTCTCTGCTATTTTTGTGTGTTTCAACTATTTGTTAAATTGTTGTAAAGAAGATTTCCAACAAGACCAGACACAAAGACAAGGAACATACAAAAGAAGATTTCTGCTGTTTCAACTGCTTGTTAAAACAGTTGAAAATCCAAGAAAGTATGAGTATAGAAGCATGTTCGAGCTTCTTTACAAACTCATTCTGCAGCCTTAAACCTTCTTTACAACTGAAAGTAATGCCACAAAATATCACTGGGAAACCAGCAGAACAGTTTCATTGGGAAACCTTCTTTATAACTGATAAAGAAACAACAAAAGAGTTCCCTCACGGTACTATTCCTTTGAGTTGGAAAAATTTGTTACATTGGGACCCTTGATAATAAAAAGGGAAATATGTTAGTTGGTACAACGAAGTAAATTGGATGCTGCACCGAAGGGATGTGTATAAAGTTACCTAACATGTGTTCATATGTGGGTTCAAAATGATTGCCTTGAAATCTTTATTTGAACATGCGGAAACCCTATTGAAGCAAAAATAGTTTTAAATTAATTGCAACCTACGCACCAACGAAAACAAGTGTCTACCAGAGAAATTATGGTCGGTTGTACTTGCGTTAAATAGAAGTAGGGATTTTAATACATGTCTCTGCAGGAAATAAGTTACAAATTGCAGCTGAATTTCATTGTCCTTGCAAGTGACAATCTCGAAAAGCAATTTCTCACGTAGACCTTGTAGACCATCCTTCAAAATTTTAGGAAAGGTGCAGTTCAATTTATGTTATGTTCCGAAGAATCAGAAAAATGGAATGGAACTGTTTTCGTTGGAGAAACTGGGGTGGGGGTGGGGGTACATACATTAGAGAAACCCTCGATTCCGAGACCTTTGTAGTTGCTAAGATACTGAGAAGGAAAATTCCTGAGTCATACCTGTACAAAAAAAGAAAGACATGGAAATTCCAGTCAACAAAACACTTTCTATCTTTTATTGAGAGTATAGAACAAAGAAGTTGTTCATCACTCATATAAAAGCACACGGGAGAGTTCCAAAAAAGATAGAGAAGGCGTCTGAAATTGACCTTCAGAGCTGGTACAAATCTCGACTCAAAATTTCCTATGTTAAAAGTACTATTTCCATATGTAGCAGCAAACAAAGGCTTGAAGTTGTGCACTAATTGTAGGCAGAAATGCATCTCCAGTTTAGTATGGGTTCATGATGTCAAAAAAATCTGCTCTAAAAAAACATTTTCCAAGGAACATTATTCAAGTGTTATTCAAGGAACATAATTCAAGTATTTAGGGAACATTATTTGATGAACAATTTCCAAGGAACATTATTTAGGAAACATTATTGGAAGGGGCATAATTTAGGGATCAAATATTGAAGGAACAATTTTGTAGGGAACATTATTTAAGGAACTATTTCCAAGGAACATTATTTAGGAAACAAATATTAAAGGAACAATTTTGTAGGGAACATTATTGGAGGCATAAAAAATTTGAGCGAAAAACTTTATCAAAGGAACATTCCCAAGATAACATTATTTGGGAAACATTATTCAAGTATTAGGAACATTATGTAGAGAACATTTTTTAAGAAACATTATTTATATACCAAATATTGAAGGAACAATTTTGTAGGGAACATTATAGAAGGAACAATTTGAAGTGAACATTACAGAAATTAGGGAAACATTTTTCAAGTATTATTATTTAGCGAACACTATTTGAACAAAGGGTCCAAAATATTGAACAAACATTATTCAAAGGAACATTTTGAAATGAACAATATTAGGGGACATTATTCAAGTATTTAGGGGATATTATTTACGGAACAGTTTCAAACAAACATTATTTATGAAACAATAAAAATTAAAGGAACAATTTTGTAGGGAACATTATTGGCGGAACATTTTTTAGGGATAAATAAATATTGAGCGGAAAAATTTATCGAAGGAATAGTTCCAAGTGAACATTATTAGGGGACATAATTCAAGTATTTAGGGAACATTATTCGGTGAACAAATTCGAGGGAACATTATTTAGGAAATATTATTGAAAGGGGCATAATTTAGGGATCAAATATTGAAGGAACAATTTTGTATGGAACATTATTGGCGGAACATTATTTAGGGAACTATTTCCAAGGAACATTATTCAAGTGTTATTCAAGGAACATAATCCAAGTATTTAGGGAACATTATTCGATGAACAATTTCAAAGGAACATTATTTAGGGAACATATTGAAAGGGGCATAATTTAGGGATCAAATATTGAAGGAACAATTTTGTAGGGAACGTTATTGGCGGAACATTTTCCAAGGAACATTTTGAAGTGAACATTATTATGGGACATAATTCAAGTATGTAGAGAAACATTTTCCAAGGAAAATTATTCAAGGAACATAAAATTCAAGTATTTAGAATCACTGATGGTTGTGCTATTCGCAGAAGAAAGCATGAATGAAAACACTAAATACATTATCATAGAAAAAAGGTCAACAAACTATATCAATGACAGTAAAAAGATCAAACGACTATGTTAGTACTTAAAAGGGATTGCTAGACAAGTTCTGCTTTTGTGTGTGTGCCCAAAGAATAATTGCTAAGCAACACAAAGGACAAGAACACCATGAATAATCATGTTATGATAATACTTGCAAGGAAAATGATACGGAAGTATGGTAGATGAATGACACCATACTACAAAATCATTGTTAACTAACTATGTCCACCCAAAATACTGCAATTAACAACAAAATTTGTATTTGTATAATTTCTCAAATATAGTGTGAAAAAAAATCAGTAGTACTGCTCCTAGAACAACAGAGGAAATTACCTAAAACACCAGAACACTACTGTGCAAGCAAAGGACTATTCAGGGCATCAAATGCAAATTAAAGAAAATTTTTAACATTAAAAAAACAAAGTCGTGCGGGTAGGATGCAACACATGCATCATTTATCAATACAAACATGTGAATAAATTCATGGCCTAACATTTACAAAACTACTCCAGCCTATAATATGGACAAGCGACCTAAATGTTAATAGATGCATGCTTACCAATGGTTGAATAGAAGAAAACCTAATACATGCTAACAAGTCTCCAGAACTAATCCATGTTGCTGCTACAAAATTCATAAAATAAACATAACATTTATAAACCATAGAAAAACTTCTATGTCAACCTACACAAACCACCCTATCATCATCAAGAAACAAAAATAGAAATCCCAAGGCCATGTGCTAGAACACACAACCTCCTAACAACAGCATGTTGAATCATACCCCTGAATCCGAAATCTCTGAGCACAACCCCTTGTCTAATCTCAGAAACATCCAAATCAAATCAAAAACGCTCCACATGACATTATGCACAAATTCAGGAGTCCAGATGTTCAGTTGAGTTCATATTTCAGTCTATGTATGTCCCTACCACTGCTTGTCCACAAGGCCGGCCATACGCGGTAGTATCCCTCGAGCCTCACGTCCGCGCCTACCCCCGTGTGCAGGATGGGCTGCAGAAGAACAAAACACAACACATTCAGAAATCAGAAACCAACCAGAACTTAGACATTCAGAAAGTAGATATAATTCAGACCAAAACATGAGACAGGTTACAGAGTATGAAAAGAAAGGTGGCCAGGTTGTGCGGTTCATCACACAAGCATCATCATTCATCATGGCATGTCATGTGCATGTCGGATGGGATCTGAGTTCAGCTTGCTACTTACATGCCTCATTTTAGAACTTTCTTTGTGAGAGAATTCAGTTTTGTATAGTACGTAGAAGACCTTTTTTTAGGGAAGAAGACTTGCTACCTTCCAAAGCGGCAATCAAGCCCGGGATGCCAAGGACAGCTTCTGGTTTACAATCCAAACAAGCTCCACTCCCCGCCGCCTCCGCCCGTCGCACCTGCCGCCGGTAAAGGGGTGAACACAGTCAGATGGGAGGGTCGGTGCAAGTGGCGCCGCAGAGCAACGCGTACGGGGATGGACCTTGTCGACGCCGAGCAAGGTCCATAACATGGGAATTTGGGCGCGTTTACCTCGTTGACGCCAAGCTTGACGAAGCTTGACGGTGAGCTAGACGGTGCTGACCTTGACGGAACCCTAGACGATGCCGACCTTGTCGGGACCCTAGACGGCGTCGACGCCCACGCCAGAGATACGGACGACCTGCAAATAAAGATCCAATGCGACGAAGTTATCCAGATCTGATGCTGTGGAATGGATGAAAAGGAAGCACAGAGACCCGACGGCTCCTTCGGAGGGCGGCGGTCTCTTGCCGGAGTAGGATCCTGAAGGAAGAAGAAGGTGAAAAAGTGGTCGAACGACGGAGGTAAAGGGGATCCAGGCACGAGGGAGGAAGGGAAAGCTTCTCTGTAGAGAATGAATGAAGCGGTCGAGGGAGGAAGGGGGACAATGAACAGGAAATAAAAAGGCCGGCCCAAACAAGTCGAGGGATGTGCGGTACCTCGACAATTTGACGCAAAATGCATCAAATAGGATATTTCGGTTGGATGCCCTCCACGATCCTCTGTCTCCTGTAGAGAGGTGGGAGGAAAGGTGGAGGTGGGCTGGGCCGACCATTTGGCTAGATGGGCCAAGGTGCCTAGTAGATTAGGTCCTTTTACTTTATTTATTCATTTATTTATTTTCTGTTTTGCAATTTGTATAAAAAGTAAAGGATTTTTAGTTCAATAAGGTACTTGGAACATAAATACTATTCAATGCTATGAGTTAGGACAACAAGTTCGAACTTATTTTGAAATGTGCAAATATTTATTTAAATTGAAAAGGATCAATTAAAAGTTGTTGGTCCGATTTTAAACAGGTTAAGGGTATTTCAATAATTCCAATAATATTGGTTTATTCATGACAATTAGTTATTGAATTTTTGTAACACAGGGAGCATTTTTGTTTTACCGCTTGAAGAAATAATAATTTGACTTTATTTTAAAATTGAATTTGAGTTCAGCTCGGATCAAAGTGAAGTTTAGAAAAATAATTGCGATGACATGGCCCCATTAGTGTGTGGTTTCTGTAGCTTAACTACTGGGGTGTTCCAAATCTTCTCCACTACAAGAAATCTCATCCCGAGATTTAAGAGTTGGAGTAAAGGGGGATGGTTCTGGTTACGAAATTCCAGCGAGCGTTCTCGGTCTTGGTTGCTCTTCTCGAAGAGGTCGATCTACTACGTTTGACGTCTTCATTTCTCTGCTTTAGGTCATCATCATGAATCCGTCATCCTTTCTTTGGAATCTCCATCGTACTTACGAAAAAGATAAGGGGGGACTCGGGAAGGACAGAGCTCAACACATGTTAGGTGCCTGGGGGTATCTTAGTGAATGAGGCCTAGAGGCATCTCTCGAGTTGATATTCAAGGAAGTCATCGAGAGAAAGGTAAGAAGGTGCAATACAAAGTCTTAAGCGGATAGGCAATCATTCGTTGCCTGAAACAGAGTGAAAGGGGTTCAGAGCAATGAGAATAAGTATTGTGTCTGATACCAGGATTGGTGATTGATGTCTACTACGCTACCTTCTTCTTGTAGATGTTTTTGGGCCTCCAAGTGCAGAGATTTGTAGGACAGTAGCAAATTTCTCTCAAGTGGATGACCTAAGGTTTATCAATCCGTGGGAGGCGTAGGATGAAGATGGTCTCTCTCAAATAACCCTGCAACCAAATAACAAAGAGTCTCTTGTGTCCCCAACATCTCAACAATAATAACATTGGATCATATAACTATCCCTCAACATGCAACAAAGAATCACTCCAAAGTCACAAACGAAGAGATTATTGTAGGGTACGAAACCACCTCAAAGTTATTCTTTCCAATCAATCCGTTGGGCTATTCCTATAAGTGTCACAAACAGCCCTAGAGTTCGTAGTACAATAACACCTTAAGACACACATCAACCAAAACCCTAATGTCACCAAGATACTCCAATGTCACCACAAGTATCCGCGGGTATGATTATACGATATGCATCACACAATCTCAGATTCATCTATTCAAACCAACACAGAGAACTTCAAAGAGTGCCCCAAAGTTTCTACCGAAGAGTCAAGACGAAAACGTGTGCTAACCCGCATGCATAAGTTTACAAGGTCACTGAACCCGCAAGTTGATCACCAAAACATACATCAAGTAGATCACTTGAATATCCCATTGTCACCACAGGTATCCCACACAAGACATACATCAAGTGTTCTCAAATCCTTAAAGACTCAATCCGATGAGATAACTTCAAAGGGAAAACTCAATCCATTACAAGAAGGTAGAGGGGGAGAAACATCATAAGATCCAACTATAATAGGAAAGCTCGCGATACATCAAGATCATGCCATATCAAGAACATGAGAGAGAGATAGATAGATAAATAGATAGATAGATAGAGAGAGAGATCAAACACATAGCTACTAGTACATACCCTCAGCCCTGAGGGTGAACTACTCCCTCCTTGTCATGGAGAGCGCCGGGATGATGAAGATGGCCACCGGTGATGGATCCCCCCTCCAGCAGGGTGCCGGAAGAGGGTCTCGATTGGTTTTTGGTGGCTACAGAGGCTTGCGGCGGCGGAACTCCCGATCTAGGTTTCTTTTTGGGGGTTTATGTATTAGGAATTTTTGGCGTCGGTATCACGTCAGGGGGGTCTCCGAGTCTTCCACGAGATAAGGGGAGCGCCCTCCACCCTCGTGGACGGCTTGGGACTCTTTTGGCCCAACTCTTTTACTTCCGGGGCTTCTTTTGGTCCATAAAAATCATCAAAAATTGGCACATCAATTGGACTCTGTTTGGTATTCCTTTTCTGTAAAACTCAAAAACAAGGAAAAAACAGAAACTCGAACTAGGCTCTAGGTTAATAGGTTAGTCCCAAAAATCATATAAAATAGCATATAAGTGCATATAAAACATCCAGGATGGATAATATAATAGCATGGGACAATCAAAAATTATAGATACGTTGGAGACGTATCAAGCATCCCCAAGCTTAATTCCTGCTCATCCTTGAGTAGGCAAATGATAAAAACAGAATTTTTGATGTGGAATGCTACCTAACATATTTATCAATGTAATCTTGTTTATTGTGGCAAGAATATTCAGATCCATAAGATTCAAAACAAAAGTATAGTATTGACATAAAAACAATAATACTACAAGCATACTAACAAGGCAATTATGTCATCTCAAAATATCATGGCCAAAGAAAGCTCATCCCTACAAAATCATATAGTTTGGCTATGCCCCATCTTCGTCACACAAAATACTCAAATCATGCACAACCCCGATGACAAGCCAAGCAATTGTTTCATACTTTGATGTTCTCAAACATTTTCAACTTTCACGCAATACATGAGTGTGAGCCATGGACATAACACTATGGGTAATAGAATGGTGGTTGTGGAGAGGACAAGAAGAGGGAGATAGTCTCACATCAACTAGGAGTATCAACGGGCTATGGAGATGCCCATCAATAGATATCAATGTGAGTGAGTAGGGATCGCCATGCAATAGATGCACTAGAGCTATAAGTGTATGAAAGCTCAAAAAGAAACTAAGTGGGTGTGCATCCAACTTGCATGCTCACGAAGACCTAGGGTAATTTGAGGAAGCTCGACATTGGAATATAAAAGCCAAGTTCAAAAATGAAAATTCCCACTAGTATATGAAAGTGACATCATAGGAGACTCTCTATCATGAAGATCATGGTGCTACTTTGAAGCACAAGTGTGGTAAAAGGATAGTAGCATTTCCCCTTCTCTCTTTCTCTCTCTCTCTCTTTTTGGGGGGGGGGTCTCTTTTTTATTTGGCCTCTCTTTTTTTATTTTTTTCGTCCAGAGTTTCATCCCGACTTGTGAGGGAATCATAGTCTCCATCATCCTTTCCTCACTGGGAGAATGCTCTAATAATGAAGATCATCACACTTTTATTTACTTACAACTCAAGAATTACAACTCGATACTTACAACAAAATATGACTCTATATGAATGCCTCCGGCGGTGTACCGGGATGTGCAATGAATCAAGAGTGACATGTATGAAAGAATTATGAATGGTGGCTTTGCCACAAATACGATGTCAATTACATGATCATGCAAAGCAATATGACAATGATGAAGCGTGTCATAATAAACGGAACGATGGAAAGTTTCATGGCAATATATCTCGGAATGGCTATGGAAATGCCATAATAGGTAGGTATGGTGGCTGTTTTGAGGAAGGTATAAGGTGGGTGTATGGTACCGGCGAAAGTTGCGCGGTACAAGAGAGGCTAGCAATGGTGGAAGGGTGAGAGTGCGTATAATCCATGGACTCAACATTAGTCATAAAGAACTCACATACTTATTGCAAAAATCTATTAGTTATCAAAACAAAGTACTACGCGCATGCTCCTAGGGGGATAGATTGGTAGGAAAAGACCATCGCTCGTCCCCAACCGCCACTCATAAGGAAGACAATCAATGAATACCTCATGCTCCAAATTTGTTACACAACGGTTACCATATGTTCATGCTACGGGAATCACAAACTTTAACACAAGTATCTCTCAAGTTCACAACTACTCACTAGCATGACTCTAATATCACCATCTTCATATCTCAAAACAATCATAAGGAATCAAACTTCTCATAGTATTCAATGCACTTTATATGATTTTTTTATTATATCCCTCTTGGATGCCCATCATATTAGAACTAAATTCACAACCAAAGCAAATTACCATGATGTTTAAGACTCTCAAAATAATATAAGTGAAGCATGAGAGTTCATCTATTTCTTCAAAATAAAACCAACGTCATGCTCTAAAAAGATATAAGTGAAGCACTAGAGCAAATGACAAACTACTCCAAAAGATATAAGTGAAGATCAATGAGTAGTTGAATAATTATGTAACTATGTGAAGACTCTCTAACATTTAATAATTTCAGATCTTGGTATTTTATTCAAACAGCAAGAAAAACCTAATAAAATAAAATGACGCTCTAAGCAAAACACATATTATGTGGTGAATAAAAATATAGCTCCAAGTAAAGTTACCGATGAACGAAGACGAAAGAGGGGATGCCATCCGGGGCATCCCCAAGCTTAGGCTCTTGGTTGTCCCTGAATATTACCTTGGGTTGCCTTGGGCATCCCCAAGCTTAGGATCTTTCCACTCCTTATTCCATAGTCCATAGAATCTTTACCCAAAACTTGAAAACATCACAACACAAAACTTCAACAGAAAATCTCATGAGCTCCGTTAGTATAAGAAAATAAACCACCACTTAGGTACTGTTGTGAACTCATTCTAAATTCATATTGGTGCAATATCTACTATATTCCAACTTCTCTATGGTTCATAGCCTCCGATACTACTCATATATTCATGAAAATAAGCAAACAACACATAGAGAACAGAATCTGTCAAAAACAGAACAGTCTATAGTAATCTATAACTATTGATTACTTCTGTAACTCCAAAAATTCTGAAATAAATTGATGAACGTCAGGAATTTTTTTATTAATCTTCTTCAAAAAGAATCAACTCAAAATCACTCTTCTGTAAAAAATGACAGCTAATCTCATGAGCGCAAGGTTTCTGTTTTTTTTACAAGAAGATCACATTAACTTTCACCCAAGTCTTCCCAAAGGTTCTACTTGGAACTTTATTGAAACAAAAGCTATAAAACATGATTACTACAGTATCTTAATCATGTGAACACACAAAAACAGTAGGGGTAAATATTGGGTTGTCTCACAACAAGCGCTTTTCTTTAATGCCTTTTTAGCTAGGCATGATGATTTCAATGATGCTCACATAAAAGATACGAATTGAAACATAACGAGAGCATCATGAAGCATATGACTAACACATTTAAGTCTAATCCACTTCCTATGACTAGGGATTTTGTGAGCAAACAACTTATGGGAACAAGAATCAACTAGCATAGGAAGACAAACAAGCATAACTTCAAGATTTTCAACACATAGAGAGGAAACTTGATATTATTGCAACTCCTACAATCATATATTCCTCCCTCATAATAATTTTCAGTAGCATCATGAATAAATTCAACAATATAAATATCACATAAAGCACTCTCTTCACGATCCCCAACCATATAAATTTTATTACTCTCCACATAAGCAAAATTCTTCTCATTCGAAATAGTGGGAGTATCATAAGAAACTTGAATACTATAAATTGTTTCCACATTAAAAGAGTAATGTTCAGAAAAATGGTATTCATAATCATAACAAGTTTTATAAATATAATCATCACTACTTTTTATAACATAAGTGTCATCAGAATAATCATCATAAGTAGCAACCTTGTTCTCATCATAATTGATTGAAACCTCTTCCAAAATAGTGGAATCATTACTAAATAAAGTCATGACCTCTCCGAATCCACTTTCATAATTGTCAAAATAAGATTCAACACCCTCCAAAATAGTGGGATCATTACTTCCTAAAGTTGACAATCTTCCAAACCCACTTTCATCAATATAATCATCATAAATAGGAGGCATGATATCATCATAATAAATTTGCATATCAAAACTCGGGAGACTAAAAATATCATCTTCATTAAACATAGCGTCCCCAAGCTTGGGCCCTTGCATATCATAAGCATAATCACTCTCATCATTAATAGTATGGATAGCACCAATAGTATAGCAATTATCATCATCACAATGAGTAGTAGGAGCAACATCATTTGGGAGGGATACCTTTTTACCTTTGCTTCTCCGTCTTTTATTTTTCTTCTCCACATTATGTGTGGGTTTAGTCCTCTTTTTGGAGCTCCTTACTAATGAGATTGGTTGAATAGAAAGTTCCTCCTCGTTACCTGATTCATCATAAGAGAAAATAGGAGGATATTGGGAAATCTCTTCCCTTTCATTAGTATTCTCTTCATCTTCTATTTGTTTACTTGTCTTTATGTAATTGGCAATATAAGGATTTTCAATGCAATTCACCGCACAATACATATAAATTTCCTCTAGATCAAAATCAAGAACTTTATCAAGGACAAATTCTGGAATATCATTAGTTATACATTTCATTTCTTCATAGCCCACAAGCAAGCTAAGTTCATTATGATGCGCAAAGGAAATAAAGTCATCACAATTTTTGGACATGATTCGATCATGAAATAATTTGCATTGGAGATTTAAATGATCACGTTCATTGCAAAGTTCACAAGGATGGCAAAGAAAATTTTAAATTTTTAGCACAAATATCTAGCCTCTCTTGCAATCTTTAGTTTCTAAATACTTATGCCTCTTGCAAAATCTATCTTCCCTATTTGGTGTGTACTTGCAAACTCTATGCACTCCACAAAAGTTGACATGCTTATAAGATTCATCGAGACTAGTGCAGTCATCATTAGTACTGTGGATATTCAAAGAGTTCATACTAACAGCATTGCAACCATGCTCGTCATTCAAATATTTAGTGCCAAACATTTTAATGCATTCTTCTTCTAACACTTTGGCACAATTTTCCTTTCCATCATTTTCACGAAAGATACTAAAAAGAAGAAGCATATGTGGCACCCCCAATTCCATTTTTTTGTAGTTTTCTTTTACACACTAAACTAGTGATAAAACAAGAAACAAAAAGATGTTGGGGAACATAGTAATTTCAAAAAAAATCCTACGTACATGCAAGATCATGGTGATGACATAGCAACGAGAGGGGAGAGTGTTGTCCACGTACCCTCGTAGACCATAAGCGGAAGCGTTATGACAACGCGGTTGATGTAGTCGTACGTCTTCACGATTCGACCGATCCAAGCACCGAACGTACGGCACCTCCGAGTTCAGCACATGTTCAGCTCGATGACGATCCCCGGGCTCCGATCCAGCAAAGCTTCGGGGATGAGTTCCGTCAGCACGACGGCGTGGTGACGATGATGATGTTCTACCCGCGCAGGGCTTCGCCTAAACTCCGCGACGATATGACCGAGGTGGAATATGGTGGAGGGGGGCACCGCACACAGCTAAGGAACGATCCGTAGATCAACTTGTGTGTCCTGGGGTGCCCCCCTGCCCCCGTATATAGAGGAGGGAGGGGGGAGGCCGGCCGGCCCTTGTGGGCGCGCCAAGGAGGAGTCCTCCTCCTAGTAGGAGTAGGACTCCCCCTTTCCTACTCCTACTAGGAGGGGGAAGGAAGGGGAAGATGGGGGAAGGAAAGAGGGGGGCGCCGCCCCCCCCTCCTAGTCCAATTCGGACCAAAGGGAGAGGGGGCGCGCGGCCCACCCTGGCCGCCCTCTCTCTTTCCACCAAGGCCCATGTGGCCCATTATCTCTCCCCGGGGGATTCCGGTAACCCTCCGGCACTCCGGTTTTCTCCGACAACGTCCGGAACACTTCTGGTGTCCGAATATAGTCGTCCAATATATCAATCTTTATGTCTCGACCATTTCGAGACTCCTCGTCATGTCCGTGATCACATCCGGGACTCCGAACAAACTTGGGTACATCAAAACTTATAAACTCATAATAAAACTGTCATCGTAACGTTAAGCGTGCGGACCCTACGGGTTCGAGAACTATGTAGACATGACCTAGACCTATTCTCGATCAATAACCAATAGCGGAACCTGGAGGCCCATATTGGTTCCTACATATTCTACGAAGATCTTTATCGGTCAAACCGCATAACAACATATGTTGTTCCCTTTGTCATCGGTATACTTGCCCGAGATTTGATCGTCGGTATCCAATACCTAGTTCAATCTTGTTACTGGCAAGTCTCTTTACTCGTTACGTAATGCATCATCCCGTAACCAACTCATTGGTCACATTGCTTGCAAGGCTTATAGTGATGTGCATTACCGAGAGGGCCCAGAGATACCTCTCCGACAATCGGAGTGACAAAACCTAATCTCGAAATACGCCAACTCAACATGTACCTTCGGAGACACCTGTAGTACTCCTTTATAATCACCCAGTTACGTTGTGATGTTTGGTAGTACCCAAAGTGTTCCTCCGGTAAACGGGAGTTGCATAATCTCATAGTTATAGGAACATGTATAAGTCATGAAGAAAGCAATAGCAATATACTAAACGATCAAGTGCTAGGCCAACGGAATGGGTCATGTCAATCACATCATTCTCCTAATGATGTGATCCCATTAATCAAATGACAACACATGTCTATGGTTAGGAAACATAACCATCTTTGATTAATGAGCTAGTCAAGTAGAGGCATACTAGTGACTATATGTTTGTCTATGTATTCACACATGTATCATGTTTCCGGTTAATACAATTCTAGCATGAATAATAAACATTTATCATGATATGAGGAAATAAGTAATAACTTTATTATTGCCTCTAGGGCATATTTCCTTCAGTCTCCCACTTGCACTAGAGTCAATAATCTAGATTACATAGTAATGATTCTAACACCCATGGAGTCTTGGTGCTGATCATGTTTTGCTCGTGAGAGAGGCTTAGTCAATGGGTATGCAACATTCAGATCCATATGTATCTTGCAAATTTCTATGTCTCCCACTTGGACTTGGTCCCGGATGGAATTGAAGCGTCTCTTGATGTGCTTGGTCCTCTTGTGAAATCTGGATTCCTTTGCCAAAGCAATTGCACCAATATTGTCACAGAAGATCTTCATTGGTCCCGATGCACTAGGTATGACACCTAGATCGGTAATGAACTCTTTCATCCAGACTCCTTCATTTGCTGCTTCCGAAGCAGCTATGTACTCAGCTTCACATGTAGATCCTGCCACGACGCTTTGTTTAGAACTGCACCAACTTACAGCTCCATCGTTTAATAAAAACACGTATCCGGTTTGCGATTTAGAATCGTCCGGATCAGTTTCAAAGCTTGCATCGATGTAACCATTTACGACTAGCTCTTTGTCACCTCCATATACGAGAAACATACCCTTAGTCCTTTTCAGGTATTTCAGGATGTTCTTGACTGTTGTCCAGTGATCCACTCCTAGATTACTTTGGTACCTCCCTGCCAAACTTATTGCTAAGCATACGTCAGGTCTGGTACACAGCATTGCATACATGATATAGCCTATGGCTGAAGCATAGGGAACATCTTTCATTTTCTCTCTATCTTCTGCTGTGGTCGGGCATTGAGTTTGACTCAACTTCACACCTTGAAGCACGGACAAGAACCCTTTCTTTGCCTGATCCATTTTGAACTTTTTCAAAATTTTATCAAGGTATGTGCTTTGTGAAAGTCCTATTAAGCGTCTTGATCTATCTCTATAGATCTTGATGCCCAATATGTAAGCAGCTTCACCTAGATCTTTCATTGAAAAACTTTTATTCAAGTATCCCTTTATGCTATCCAGAAATTCTATATCATTTCCAATTAATAATATGTCATCTACATATAATATCAGAAATGCTACAGAGCTCCCACTCACTTTCTTGTAAATACAGGCTTCTCCGAAAGTCTGTATAAAACCATATGCTTTGATCACACTATCAAAGCATTTATTCCAACTCCGAGATGCTTGCACCAGTCCATAAATGGATCGCTGGAGCTTGCATACTTTGTTAGCACCTTTTGGATCAACAAAACCTTCTGGCTGCATCATATACAACTCTTCTTCCAGAAATCCATTCAAGAATGCAATTTTGACATCCATTTGCCAGATTTCATAATCATGAAATGCAGCAATGGCTAACATGATTCAGACAGACTTAAGCATCGCTACGGGTGAGAAAGTCTCATCGTAGTCAACCCCTTGAACTTGTCGAAAACCTTTTGCGACAAGTCGAGCTTTATAGACAGTTACATTACTACCAGCGTCAGTCTTCTTCTTAAAGATCCATTTGTTCTCAATGGCCTGCCGATCATCGGGCAAGTCAACCAAATTCCATACTTTGTTCTCATACATGGATCCCATCTCAGATTTCATGGCCTCTAGCCATTTTGCGGAATCTGGGCCCATCATCGCTTCCTCATAGTTCGTAGGTTCGTCATGGTCAAGTAACATGATTTCCAGAATAGGATTACCATACCACTCTGGTGCGGATCTTACTCTGGTAGACCTTCGAAGTTCAGTAGAAACTTTGATCTGAAGTTTCATGATCAATATCATTAGCTTCCTCACTAATTGGTGTAGGTGTCACAGGAACCGATTCATGTGATGAACTACTTTCCAATAAGGAAGCAGGTACAGTTACCTCATCAAGTTCTACTTTCCTCCCACTCACTTCTTTCGAGAGAAACTCCTTCTCTAGAAAGGATCCACTCTTAGCAACGAATGTCTTGCCTTCGGATCTGTGATAGAAGGTATACCCAACTGTTTCTTTTGGGTATCCTATGAAGACACATTTCTCCGATTTAGGTTCGAGCTTATCTGGTTGAAGTTTCTTCACATAAGCATCACAGCCCCAAACTTTAAGAAACGACAACTTTGGTTTCTTGCCAAACCACAGTTCATAAGGCATCGTCTCAACGGATTTTGATGGTGCCCTATATAACGTGAATGCGGCCGTCTCTAAAGCATAACCCCAGAACAATAGCGGTAAATCAGTAAGAGACATCATAGATCGCACCATATCTAGTAGAGTACGATTACGACATTCGGACACACCATTTCGTTGTGGTGTTCCGGGTGGCGTGAGCTGCGAAACTATTCCGCATTGTCTCAAATGTAAACCAAACTCGTAACTCAAATATTCTCCTCCACGATCAGATCGTAGGAATTTTATTTTCTTGTTACGATGATTTTCCACTTCACTCTGAAATTCTTTGAACTTTTCAAATGTTTCAGACTTGTGTTTCATTAAGTAGATATACCCATATCTGCTTAAATCATCTGTGAAGGTGAGAAAATAACGAATCCGCCACGAGCTTCAACATTCATCGGACCGCATACATCTGTATGTATGATTTCCAACAAATCTGTTGCTCTCTCCATAGTACCAGAGAACGGTGTTTTAGTCATCTTGCCCATGAGGCACGGTTCGCAAGTACCAAGTGATTCATAATCAAGTGATTCCAAAATTCCATCAGTATGGAGTTTCTTCATGCGCTTTACACCGATATGACCTAAACGGTAGTGCCACAAATAAGTTGCACTATCATTATTAACTCTGCATCTTTTGGCTTCGACATTATGAATATGTGTATCACTACTATCGAGATTCAACAAAAATAAACCACTCTTCAAGGGTGCATGACCATAAAAGATATTACTCATATAAATAGAACAACCATTATTCTTTGATTTAAATGAATAACCGTCTCGCATCAAACAAGATCCAGATATAATGTTCATGCTCAACGCTGGCACCAAATAACAATTATTCAGGTCTAAAACTAATCCCGAAGGTAGATGTAGAGGTAGCGTGCCGACCGCGATCACATCGACTTTGGAACCGTTTCCCACGCGCATCGTCACCTCATCCTTGGCCAGTGCTCGCTTATTCCATAGTCCCTATTTCGAGTTGCAAATGTTAGCAACAGAACCAGTATCAAATACCCAGGTGCTACTGCGAGCTCTAGTAAGGTACACATCAATAACATGTATATCACATATACCTTTGTTCACCTTGCCATCCTTCTTATCAGCCAAATACTTGGGGCAGTTCCGCTTCCAGTGTCCAGTCTGCTTGCAGTAGAAGCACTCAGTTTCAGGCTTAGGTCCAGACTTGGGTTTCTTCTCTTGAGCAGCAACTTGCTTGTTGTTCTTCTTGAAGTTCCCCTTCTTCTTCCCTTTGCCCTCTTTCTTGAAACTAGTGGTCTTGTTAACCATCAACACTTGATGCTCCTTCTTGATTTCTACTTCTGCAGCTTTTAGCATTGCGAAGAGCTCGGGAATTGTCTTGTTCATCCCTTGCATATTATAGTTCATCACGAAGCTCTTGTAGCTTGGTGGCAGTGATTGGAGAATTCTGTCAATGACACTATCATCAGGAAGATTAACTCCCAGTTGAATCAAGTGATTATTATACCCAGACATTTTGAGTATGTGTTCACTGACAGAACTATTCTCCTCCATCTTGCAGCTATAGAACTTATTGGAGACTTCATATCTCTCAATCCGGGCATTTGCTTGAAATATTAACTTCCACTCCTGGAACATCGCATATGCTCCATGACGTTCAAAACATCGTTGAAGACCCGGTTCTAAGCCGTAAAGCATGGCACACTGAACTATCGAGTAGTCATCAGCTTTGCTCTGCCAGACGTTCTTAACGTCGTCAGTTGCATCAGCAGCAGGCCTGGCACCCAGCGGTGCTTCCAGGACATAATTCTTCTGTGCAGCAATGAGGATAATCCTCAAGTTACGGACCCAGTCCGTGTAATTTCTACCATCATCTTTCAACTTTGCTTTCTCAAGGAACGCATTAAAATTCAACGAAACAACAGCACGAGCCATCTATCTACAACAAACATAGATGAGAAAAATACTATCAGGTACTAAGTTCATGATAAATTTAAGTTCAATTAATCATATTACTTAAGAACTCCCACTTAGACAGACATCTCTCTAGTCATCTAAGTGATCACGTGATCCAAATTAACTAAACCATAACCGATCATCACGTGAGATGGAGTAGTTTTAAATGGTGAACATCACTATGTTGATCATATCTACTATATGATTCACGCTCGACCTTTCAGTCTCCGTGTTCCGAGGCCATATCTGCATATCCTAGGCTCGTCAAGTTTAACCTGAGTATTCTGCGTGTGCAAAACTGACTTGCACCCGTTGTAGATGGACGTAGAGCTTATCACACCCGATCATCACGTGGTGTCTGGGCACGACGAACTTTGGCAATGGTGCATACTCAGGGAAAACACTTCTTGATAATTTTAGTGAGAGATCATCTTAAAATGCTACCGTCAATCAAAGCAAGATAAGATGCATAAAGGATAAACATCACATGCAATCAATATAAGTGATATGATATGGCCATCATCATCTTGTGCTTGTGATCTCCATCTCCGAAGCACCATCGTGATCACCATCGTCACCGGCGCGACACCTTGATCTTCATCATAGCATCGTTGTCGTTTACGCCATCTATTGCTTCTACGACTATCGCTACCGCTTAGTGATAAAGTAAAGCAATTACAGGGCGTTTGCATTTCATACAATAAAGCGACAACCATATGGCTCCTGCCAGTTGCCAATAACTTCGGTTACAAAACATGATCATCTCATACAATAAAATATAGCATCACGTCTTGACCATATCACATCACAACATGCCCTGCAAAAACAAGTTAGACGTCCTCTACTTTGTTGTTGCAAGTTTTACGTGGCTGCTACGGGCTTAGCAAGAACCGTTCTTACCTACGCATCAAAACCACAACGATAGTTCGTCAAGTTAGTGATGTTTTAACCTTCGCAAGGACCGGGCGTAGCCACACTCGATTCAGCTAAAGTGAGAGAGACAGACACCCGCCAGTCACGTTTAAGCACGAGTGCTCGTAACGGTGAAACCAGTCTCGCGTAAGCGTACGCGTAATGTCGGTCCGGGCCGCTTCATCTCACAATACCGCCAAACCAAAGTATGACATGCTGGTAAGCAGTATGACTTGTATCGCCCACAACTCACTTGTGTTCTACTCGCGCATATGACATCTACACATAAAACCAGGCTCGGATGCCACTGTCGGGGAACATAGTAATTTCAAAAATTTCCCTACGTACACGCAAGATCATGGTGATGACATAGCAATGAGAAGGAAGAGTGTTGTCCACGTACCCTCGTAGACCATAAGTGGAAGCGTTATGACAACGCGGTTGATGTAGTCGTACGTCTTCACGATTCGACCGATCCAAGCACCGAACGTACGGCACCTCCGAGTTCAGCACACGTTCAGCTCGATGACGATCCCCGGGCTCCGATCCAGCAAAGCTTCGGGGATGAGTTCCGTCAGCACGACGGCGTGGTGACGATGATGATGTTCTACCGGTGCAGGGCTTCGCCTAAACTCCACGACGATATGACCGAGGTGGAATATGGTGGAGGGGGGCACCGCACACGGCTAAGGAACGATCCGTAGATCAACTTGTGTGTCCTGGGGTGCCCCCCTGCCCCCGTATATAAAGGAGGGAGGGGAGAGGCCAGCCGGCCCTTGTGGGCGCGCCAAGGAGGAGGAGTCCTCCTCCTAGTAGGAGTAGGACTCCCCCTTTCCTACTCCTACTAGGAGGGGGAAGGAAGGGGAAGAGGGGGGAAGGAAAGAGGGGGGCACCGCCCCCCCCCTCCTAGTCCAATTCGGATCAGAGGGAGAGGGGGCGCGCGGCCCACCCTGGCCGCCCCTCTCTCTTTCCACCAAGGCCCATGTGGCCCATTGTCTCTCCCCGGGGGGTTCCGGTAACCCTCCGGCACTCCGGTTTTCTCTGACAACGTCCGGAACACTTCCGGTGTCCGAATATAGTCGTCCAATCTATCAATCTTTATGTCTCGACCATTTCGAGACTCCTCTTCATGTCCGTGATCACATCCGGGACTCCGAACAAACTTGGGTACATCAAAACTTATAAACTCATAATAAAACTATCATCGTAACGTTAAGCGTGCGGACCCTACGGGTTCGAGAACTATGTAGACATGACCTAGAACTATTCTCGGTCAATAATCAATAGCGGAACCTGGATGCCCATATTGGTTCCTACATATTCTACGAAGATCTCTATAGGTCAAACAGTATAACAACATACGTTGTTCCCTTTGTCATCGGTATGTTACTTGCCCGAGATTTGATCGTCGGTATCCAATACCTAGTCCAATCTCGTCACCGGCAAGTCTCTTTACTCGTTACGTAATGCATCATCCCGTAACCAACTCATTGGTCACATTGCTTGCAAGGCTTATAGTGATGTGCATTACCGAGAGGTCCCAGAGATACCTCTCCGACAATCGGAGTGACAAAACCTAATCTCGAAATATGCCAACTCAACATGTACCTTCGGAGACACCTGTAGTACTCCTTTATAATCACCCAGTTACGTTGTGACGTTTGGTAGTACCCAAAGTGTTCCTCCGGTGAACAGGAGTTGCATAATCTCATAGTTACAGGAACATGTATAAGTCATGAAGAAAGCAATAGCAATATACTAAACGATCAAGTGCTAGGCTAACGGAATGGGTCATGTCAATCACATCATTCTCCTAATGATGTGATCCCATTAATCAAATGACAACACATGTCTATGGTTAGGAAACATAACCATCTTTGATTAATGAGCTAGTCAAGTAGAGGCATACTAGTGACTATATGTTTGTCTATGTATTCACACATGTATCATGTTTCCGGTTAATACAATTCTAGCATGAATAATAAACATTTATCATGATATGAGGAAATAAATAATAACTTTATTATTGCCTCTAGGGCATATTTCCTTCAAAAGATTCAATTGCAAGATCTAAAGATATACCTTCAAGCACTAACCTCCCCGGCAACGGCGCCAGAAAAAAGCTTGATGTCTACTATGCAACCTTCTTCTTGTAGACATTGTTGGCCTCCAAGTGCAGAGGTTTGTAGGAAAGTAGAAAATTTCCCTCAAGTGGATGACCTAAGGTTTATCAATCCGTGGGAGGCGTAGGATGAAGATGGTCTCTCTCAAACAACCCTGCAACCAAATAAAAAAGAGTCTCTTGTGTCCCCAACACACCCAATACAATGGTAAATTGTATAGGTGCACTAGTTCGGCGAAGAGATGGTGATACAACTGCAATATGGATGGTAGATATAGGTTTTTGTAATCTGAAAATATAAAAACAGCAAGGTAGCAAGCGATAAAAGTGAGCGAAAACGGTATTGCAATGCTTCGAAATAAGGCCTAGGGTTCATACTTTCACTAGTGCAAGTTATCTCAACAATAATAACATAATTGGATCATATAACTATCCATCAACATGCAACAAAGAGTTACTCCAAAGTCACTAATAGCAGAGAACAAACAAAGAGATTATTGTAGGGTACGAAACCACCTCAAAGTTATTCCTTTCGATCAATCCGTTGGGCTATTCTTATAAGTGTCACAAACAGCCCTAGAGTTCGTAGTAAAATAACACCTTAAGACACACATCAACCAAAACCCTAATGTCACCTAGATACTCCAATGTCACCACAACTATCGGCGGGTATGATTATATGATATGCATCACACAATCTCAGATTCATCTAGTCACTACTAGGAAAAGGGCTATAGATGGGATGGACACTAATGGCGCACTGTACATGTGGTGTGCCATTACTAAATACTAATGGCGCACCATGTGTTGGTGTGCCATTAGTGTGCAAATACTAATGGCGCACCACATCCCACGGTGCGCCATTAGTAAAAAAAGTTTTTTTTTAATTTTTTTCGAAACTACTAATGGCGCACCGTGGGAGTGGTGCGCCATTACTAGTTGAAACTAGTAATGGCGCACCACACCCACGGTGCGCCATTAGTAATTTGGCCCAAACATTCCCCCGAATGCACCCCCCCCCCCCCCGGACCGCCTTTTTAGTTACAAAAAAATAAAAGAAAATTGTAGAAATGTCAAAAAAATAAAAGAAAATAAGATTCCCATGTGATATGTGGTCTAGTTGTTAGCAAAATTTACAAACATGAATTTTTGACTTTTTTGCAAAATATCTCGAGAATTTGTAAAAATGGTAATAACTTTTGCATACGAACTCGGATGAAAAAGTTTTTTATATGAAAAATCATCTACTCGAAAAGTTACATCCGAATTTAATGGGGGGAACCCCGTTAAACTAACAGAAAAATCCTCAAAAAACTAACAGAAAAAAGATACGGGGCTTTTAAGATCTGGAGAGGCAAAAAAATCAAAAAAATTCAAATTTACTAATGGCGCACCTGCCCATGGTGCGCCATTACTATCTTCCCGCCTTCAAAATTCAAAATAAATCAAAAAAATAAAATAAAAAAAGTTACTAATGGCGCACCTGCCCATGGTGCGCCATTACTATCTTCCCGCCTTCAAAATTCAAAATAAATCAAAAAATAAAAAAAAAGTTACTAATGGCGCACCTGCCCACGGTGCGCCATTACTATGCCGTATATATGGCTGGGCGTGTCCTCTCCTCCTTACCTCTTCATTCTTCTCCTCCACTCCACCTCTCCTCCACTCCACCTCTCCTCCACTCCTCCACTCCATCTTCCCTTCTCTCCTCCACCATACTACCCTCCTCCTCTCCAGCGACCTCCTCCTCCTCCTCTCCGGCGACCTCCTCCTCCTCTCCGGCGACCTCCTCCTCCCTTCTCTCCTCCCCTCCCCTCCCCTCACGGTTTCTCCTCCCTCCTCTCGGGTGAGCTCCTCCTCCCTCATCTCCGGTGAGCTCCTCCTCCCTCCTCTCCGGTGAGCTCCTCCTCCCTCCTCTCCTCCCATCCCCTCATGGTTTCTCCTTCCTCCTCTTCGATGCTCCGGTGAACTCCTCTCCGGCGACCACCTCCTCCTCTCCGATGATGTAGGCGAGCGCCTCTACGGTCACCTCCTCCTCCCCCTCACCGACGAACTCTTCTTCGGCGAACTCCTCACCGGCAAAAGAACACGGCAAAAGAACGTACAAGATCCAAAGACGGGAACAAAATTTGAAATAATATCATGCAAAAAACGAGCAAAAAAACAAGCAAAAAATGGGCAAAAAAATCGTGATCCAGATCCAAATTCAAAATCAAAAATAGCAATGGTGCACAGTGGGGGTTAGACGGTGCGCCACTACTATTTTCCCACCTTCAAAATTCAAAAATACTAATGGCGCACCGTGGCCTATACTAATGGCGCACAAGTGGCCTATACTAATGGCGCACCGTGGCCTATACTAATGGCGCACCACAGGTGCGCCATTAGTAAAAAATACTAGTGGAGTGATACTAATGGCGCACCAGTAGTGCGCCATTAGTAGGCAAAACTGGTGCGCCATTAGAAGGCCTTTTCCTAGTAGTGAGTCAAACCAACACAAAGAACTTCAAAGAGTGCCCCAAAGTTTCTACCAGAGAGTCAAGACAAAATCGTGTGCCAACCCCCATGCATAAGTTCACAAGGTCACTACACCCGCATGTTGATCACCAAAACATACATCAAGTAGATCACGTGAATATCCCATTGTCACCACGGGTATCCCACGCAAGACATACATAGTGTTCTCAAATCCTTAAAGATTCAATCCGATAACTTCAAAGGGAAAACTCAATCCATTACAAGAAGGTAGAGGGGGAGAAACATCATAAGATCCAACTATAATAGCAAAACTCGCGATACATCAAGATCGTGCCATATCAAGAACACGAGAGAGAGAGAGAGAGAGAGAGAGAGAGAGAGAGATCAAACACATAGCTACTAGTACATACCCTCAGCCCCGAGGGTGAACTACTCCCTCCTCGTCATGGAGAACGTCGAGATGATGAAGATGGCCACCGGTGATGGACCCCCCCCCTCCAGCAGGGTGTGGAACAGGGTCCCGATTGGGTTTTTGGTGGCTACAGAGGCTTGCGGCGGCGAAACTCCCGATCTAGGTTTCTTTGCAGGGGTTTCTGTATTTATAGGATTTTTTGCGTCGGTCTCACGTTAGGAGGGTCTCCGAGTCGTCCACAAGATAGGCTGGTGCGCCCTCCACCCTCGTGGACAACTCGGGACTCTTCTGGCCCAACTCTTTTACTTGGGGGGCTTCTTTTGGTCCATAAAAAATCATCAAAAATTGGCACGTCAATTAGAGTCCGTTTGGTATTCCTTTTCTGTAAAACTCAAAAATAAGGAAAAAACAGAAACTAGCACTGGGCTCTAGGTTAATAGGTTAGTCCCAAAAATCATATAAAATAGCTTATAAATGCATATAAAACATCCAGGATGGATAATATAATAGCATGGAACAATCAAAAATTATAGATACGTTGGAGACGTATCAGTCATCTCTCAGAAGGTGGCTCATGAATTACGTACAAAGCCACACGTGAGGAATAACTTTGGAAACAGGGGGTGTACAGGGGAGTCAGGTTTCGATCATGTGGACTTGTGGGTTATGGGTTAAAAAAAGTAGGAAGGGCGATGTCATCTTGCTCGATCATGATAGCAAGGCATTGTCACATCCCTAGCTTCTGGTGCTTCCTGGTGTTTGCATCATGTTTAAATTTTTGAAACTTGAACTGAGGAAATTTGGAAGCCTCAAAATTTAACTAAAAGAAGGGCAAAAACCCTAAAATCTCATTCATTGTTCCCAAAATGTTCTTCTTAAATGTTTGATAATTTTGGCAAGGGTTCTGGTCCCAACCAAAATATTGAACATTTTTAAGGACTTAATCTTGGGACTTTGAATTTAAATCATTAGCTATTTGAATTAGAATTATATTCATATAATTAGAATATAACTTCAAATACCCCTGAAATATTTTAGGAGCTTTTGGAAAAGTCCATCTAGCAAAATAAAAATATTCAGAGGAGTTTTTGGCATTGTTTGAATTGTTTTAAATTCCAAACAGTGGCAAAAGATTAAAAAAAACAGAAACAGAAAAACAATAAAAGAACGGAAACTCACCTGTAACTTACCTGGCATTCTAGCCCACCTGGCGGCCCAGCTGAGCTGGCCGGCCCAGCCCACCTCCTCCCCTCCTGTCGTCTTCCTCCCCTCGCCCCAAAGCAGCTCGGTGGCGAGCGCCGCCGTCACCGTGGCCTCCTCCCTGCCTGCTTCACCCCCTCCCCGACACTTCTAGCGATGCCACGGGGACGCCCGTGACCACTCTCCCTCGCTCCCTGGCCTCTGCACTCCTCTCTAGCTCCTCCCCCTGCACCACCGAGCGCAGCCGACGCCGCCGACGCCGATTACCGCGGCCACAGCCAACCCCGAGCCTCCCCGACGCGTCCCAAAGCTCCGCCTCGACCTACTCTTCCTCCTCACCTGGCCAAGCGACGCCGGGAGCCCTGCAGTGACGCCGACGCCGTCGTCTTCAACCTTCGGCTCCGAGGATCGCCGCCGTCGATATGCCGCCATCTCCGCCTCCCCGAGCTCGCTGAGACCGTCTCCGACCCCGCCGTGAGCTCCGCCTTCTTCTCCCCTGTTCCCCGTGCCCGTACGCACCCTCTAGCCGCCCTAGTCACCGGAGCCGATTGCTCCTTGCCGCTGGCCATGGCGTAGCCGTGGCCACAGCCGCGCAAGCTCGCTTCCAAGCACACCACCATGCTCCACACCTCACCAGGAGCACGTAGCACACACCAACGCCTCCCCTAGCGCCCTGCATCGCCTAACCCGCCGTTGGCCGAACTTCGGCCGCTGCCGCGAGCTTGATTCCGGCGAGCCCGGTCGACCTCAGCCCCTCCCGCTTGCTTAGATGGATGCGGCTGAGTGCCAGCTACGCGTAGATGATCTCTGCCACTGTTTTGGTCGCCGGAGGGCGTTTCCCAAGCACCTCCGCCGCGTCTGGACTCGCCGGCGGCTAAACGCCGGCGACCGCTGACCGTTGACCGGCGTGGGTTGACCCCACTGCCCGGTTTGACATGCTCCTCTCTCTCACTGACTTGCAGGCCCCGCCCAACTAATTACCCTAGTTAGCACTAATTAACTAGTTAGGTTAGTTACTATAGTCACTGACTAGTGGGCCCTGCCCAGTTAGTTAGGGCTAACTAACTTAGTTAGTTGACTGGGTCACTGACCAGTGGGTCCCACTGGTCAGGTTTGACCTGGTCGACGCCCGTTGACCTGCTGACGTCACATCTATGTCATGCTGACGCAATTAATCTTTTCTGGAATAAAGATAATCCAGGAAATTCCGGAAAATGTACTAAACTTCTAAAATTCATAGAAATTCAACCGTAGCTCCAAATCAAATAATTTATATATGAAAAATGATCAGAAAAATCTAATCTATCCATCTGTACCATTTTCATGCATGTTAGAACAACTTATAGCTGCTGTTTAGCACAAATCATATAATGGCATTTAAACCCTCACATATGGAGTTTGAATTTGAATCTTGGATTCAAACCAACTCCATTTAACTTGCTGCTAGTTGCATTAGCTCAAACCACAGCATATTGCCATGTCACACTCATGCATCATATTGTTGCATTGCATTGATTGTGTTCTTTCTCTGTTGCCGGTGTTTGTCCCTCTCAGTAGACGTGTACCGACGATGTGATCGATGACACCGATGAAGAACTATACTATCTTCAGAAGTGCCAGGCAAGCAAAACCCCCTTGTTCATTCCGATAAAATCCCACTCTCTCGCCCCTGCTCTCTTTTACTGCATTAGGACAACACCGATTCATCTGTTATTTGCTGCGATAGCTGAACCCCTTTATCCTTTTCATGACCTGTCATTGCCACAGTAAATAGATGAAACCCACTAGCATGGGTAGGAGTTGTTTGAGCCCTGATGTGCCTACTCATTCATGCTTGTTGTCATGCCTGCTACTGCTTAGAGTTGAGTCAGGTCTGATTCATCGGGGATGAATCAGAGGTGTGTGAACATGTCCTACTGTGTGTGAGCTAAGTGTGTGAACACGATTTGGTAAAGGTAGCGGTGAGAGGCCATGTAGGAGTACATGGTGGGTTGTCTCATTGCAGCCGTCCTCAGGAACTGAGTTCTGTGTTTGTGATCCATGACCAGCTACTACCACGCATTGGGAATGCTTAAGTGCCCTCTCGACTTATTAATCAACTCGATCTCTGTCCAGGAGTTGCAACTAGTTTCTGGTGTTTGTAGGTAGTGTTAGTAGTCTACCAAGTGGCACCCGGTACAGGTGGGCTTGGGACAGACTAGGCACAGTGGCACGGTGTACCAAGCATAGATCCACCCGTCGAGGTGGGCTTGGGAACCCTGCACACATCGTTTGGGGCCGTGAGCGACACCCCGGCCGGATCTCCTTGCGGATGGAACCCGAATAGGCGATAAACCTGGACGAGAGACTTGTGTGGTTAGTCAGGTCGTGGCCGACACCCTCGTTGGGCTTCCGCTTGAAGGTTGCCGAGTACATGTCGTGTAAACGGCGGTAAGTGGTGAGAGCGTGTGTGAAGAAGTACACCCCTGCAGGGTTAACTATGATCTATTCGAATAGCCGTGTCCGCGGTAAAGGACTTCTGGGTTGCCTGTACAGTTCATAGACAAGTGAAAGTGGATACTCTAAAATATGCAAGATAAGCATGAGTGCTATGGATGGCGTTCTCGTAGGGAGACGGGAGCGGATCCATAGTGGTGTATTGATATGGTGAATATGTGGACTCGTGTGCGCCACCTCAAAAGAGTTACTTGCAGTCGTAGTTCAGGTTAGCCACCGAGTCAAAGCTGGCTTGCTGCAGTTAAACCCCACCATCCCCTTTGTTGATAATGATGCATATGTAGTTAGTTCTGATGTAAGTCTTGCTGGGTACATTTGTACTCACGTTGCTTAATTTATGTTTTTGCAGAGAGACTTCAGTCTCGCTAGTAGTACCGCGTGGACTTCGACGTTTAGCTTGTTACCTCAGCTACGATCTTGTGCCCTCGGCAGGATCTGTAGATAGTCAGGCTTCTCAGCCTTTTTCATTTGTAGATGTCTGTACTCAGACATGTTAAGCTTCCGCTTGTGCTTGACTTGTTTGCTCTGAATGTTGGGTCATGAGACCCATGATTGTAATATCTCGCTCCTCGGAGCCTATTGAATAAATACTTGAGTTGTAGAGTCATGTTGTGATGCCATGTTGTATTTGCACATATCGAGCATATTGTGTGTATGTTATTGAAATGCTTGGTATGTGTGGGATCTGACTATCTAGTTGTTTATCCTTAGTAGCCTCTCTTACCGGGAAATGTCTCCTAGTGTTTCCACTGAGCCATGGTAGCTTGCTACTGCTCCGGAACACTTAGGCTGGCCGGCATGTGTCCTTCTTCGTTCCTGTGTCTGTCCCTTCGGGGAAATGTCACGCGATGAATACCGGAGTCCTGTTAGCCCGCTACAGCCCAGTTCACCGGAGTCCTGCTAGCCTAGTGCTACAGCCTAGATTCACTCGCTGATGACCGACACGTTCGATGTTGGGTCATGGATGCCTGTCCCTGTAAGTTAGTGCCACTTTGGGTTCACGACTAGCCATGTCAGCCCGGGTTCTTTGTCATATGGATGCTAGCGGCACTATCATATACGTGAGCCAAAAGGCACAAACGGTCCCGGGCCAGGTAAGGTGGCACCCGTGGGAATACCGTGCGTGAGGCCGCAAAGTGATATAGTGTGTTCCATGCTAGATTGGTGTGGCATTGGATCGGGGTCCTGACAGCTTTGGTATCAGAGCTTGACTTCCTGTAGGATTACCAAGCCAACTAGTCGAAGTTGAGTCTAGAAATTCTTTAGTTATATAAGGGAATTGATTGTGGGATGGAACGTAAGGCTCTTTTTACTCCTTATACCTTACGCCCTTCTGATCTGAGTCATCTTATCTTTCCTGCGGGGTTAAGGAACTAGGCTCTCTCTTCCTTCTATTAGAATCTCGTGTTACTAATCCGTAGACTTGTAGGATTGATGGTTCTAAGCTTCAGTTCGGTTCCTACTACTCCCGTGTATTCATAGTTGGCCTCGGAATCTTGATATTGTGATGATCGAGTGGTTATGCCACCATTTTGTAGGATGTCTCAAATCATTTTGAGCATTTACAGCCGTTATGCTATCCGAGTCATTCCAGGTCTCTAAACAGTCTGATGCATTTGCAAATCCCTTCTTCTCGTTCCCGATGTCCTTTTGGTCAGATTAATCACACAAATTAGTGAGTTGAGGTACTTTATTGCCTCGACATATATGTTGGAGTTAATATTATGACCCTAGGTGTTTTAGGGGATCATCTAGTGGTCTAGCCATGATCTGTGTTTCCAGTGTGATGATTCTGGCCGTCATTCTCGGAAGCATCCCGTGGTGCCACTTAGTAGTAGGTATTCTACTCCTGGGTTTTGTTTTGAACCCGAGATTCACCCTACTTGCTTCATGTTGATAGTTTTTGCTCGTTCCTTTAGGAAATTAGTAACCTTTGTGATAGTCCTCGAGGTCTGTGGTATTTCCTTCTTCCAAATACCATGAACTGCTTATGGAAGAAGTTCTTTTGAACCAAAAGATCACAACTAGAGCTCTGGATGAGTTCACGATTCTATGTTGTGACTCTGTCAGTTCTACCTTTCCACATGGGTTGTCCGGAAGAAATATGTTGAACTCGTTCGACATGCTAACCCATGCATCCACAACTCAGAAAGTCATATGTTCTTTTGAGTTGTTCCCCCTTTAGTTGTATTCTGACCCGCGTCTACCAATTGATAGTCAGGAGTAGTCGTGCATTCATGTTTATCAATGCCTATTATTCATGTGTTCCGTCAAGCCATTCTATTCCAGAATGACTAGGAGAAATGAACTCCAGTACCTCATCCATATTTAGGATTGGGTCAAAGTAGTCATACTCCGCAGATCAAAATACTAATCCAATTTTTGTTCTGTTCCACCTTGGAGTGTTACCATCTTTATACCAAGAATATCATGGGAATTGCACACCCTCCTATGAATTCTTGATACAGTGATACTTCTCGCCCTCATTAGTCATTTCTCGGCTCCCGTGTTGTTGCAACCGGAATGCCGAAGATGAACTATGATGTGTGAAATCAATACTCCTAACAACCCCGTTGCCTGGTAGTTAAAGGACAATAATGTTATTCTTGGCGTGTTGATTTTTGAATCCTCATTCTAAGATTGATTGTGTCACCTAGTCTTTATTTCCTGGTGCACTCCTCGATCAATGAGCTAGGATTGTGACAATCCCTCGCTCATTTGATCATATCGTCTTGCCCTGAAAAGCAAGATTGTTCTCGAGCTTGGTAACATATCGGTGGTTTGTGATTTTTTGAATATCTTCTCGGAAGTATCACCAGGTTGTCACCTGACTGTTATGTTGAGCTCGTGATCAAGTTGGTTTTCCTATAAACCACCCCTTCTCCAAGAATCTATGTTGGATACCCCTGCGCTAGTTGGTTAAGCAAAACAACAACTTGGAGAGTTGAAAGATAAAGCTTGTCTGACTCAGTTCATCCAAAAGGGATATCCTTGTGCGTGTGTGTTGAAGAAAGATGATATCTTCCTCGACTGACCCTCGTGATCAGTTAGTGGACCTATCATCTTATCCAATCTTTGATTTGAGTGTGGGCTATTCTCAGATCAAATCAGAACCAATGATATCCGTAATGTTGTCTTACTCGTGGTTGATTCCTCGAGCATACACCATTACATCCTTTGGTCTGACCAATACTATCACATTGTTCACATAACGGTGGAAGTCCAGTGATATGGAAATTCCGATGAGTTGTTGTTGAGCCCATCAGCAACATTTTGTCTCCTACATGATTTGTGTTGAACATCTAGTTAGCATTGGAAACTTGTGTAAGCATTTTCTTCATGTCCCATTCGTGAAGCATATGTTTGGATGAAAGAAGTGACTTCCTCTCATTCATGTGCATTCGATGCAAGTTGCCGCCGTGAATTTGAGAAAGTTAGTTTTGCTTCCTTTGGAATCGTCCCAAGTCAGTCATGCATGTGCAAAGTATACTATGGTTTGGTAGATTAATTACCTCCACTCCATAGGAATTCCGCAGCCCACCAAGCCACTGATTGACTTGTTCTAGGTAAAGAAGTCTAATTTAAGTGCACAAGACTTCGATATCCTCGATGATGGTTCCCCACCTGAACTCGGTAGTGTTTTATTGTAAGACTACCATGTGATAATGTTTTGTCTGGGACAACATGTTCACAGGTTTGTAGCAGAACCAGCTCATGTTTTGGAGCTTGCTATCGTAGTTCATTTCCCGAGAATCTCGCAACGTCATCTCGTCGATTTGTGTTGCAAACTTTCTTTTTTCTTCCTAGACTCGATGAGTCTGGAATATCCTGACACCAACCAGATCTGAGTCTCAGGCAGATATGATGGTTGGAACATTTCCCAAGAACTATAATATTGGTCCCTCGATAACCGGTAAAGTGGATGTCGTGGCCAACACCACCCAGCCGAAAGACCTATTATTGTAATATCTTGATTGAAGAAGTTGGCCACCTCCCCATAAGAACTTCGTAGGATTTACCCCCTAGTTGTGCCTTATGATTTCTTGTGTTCCCGAAGTCCGACCTTTTACTTGATGTTCTAGATATCAAACCATAATTATCTATGGATTATGCTAGCACATCAAGGAGAACATTAGAAGCGGAGTGCTAAATGTCTCTCGGTCGATCATCCAGATTTTGTTTCCTTGGCCTCGCTAAGGTGAAATCTGAGAAGGTGTTGTCTTCCTTTGTATCTGCATCATCCATCATTATTCATCATGGTAGTCCGTTGTGTTGCCAGGATCCTTGACACGGATATTGGTAAGACCTTGATCAATATGGAAATGCTCAAGTTCTTGAGAGCACGCGCAAGCAAAATCATCCCTTGTGTTGTTTTCAACAAGGTAATCCACATCATCCATACTAGTCCGAGTATGCCATTCTACCGAACCCCTCCAAACGATCGCTTGAGAATTGCCTTAGGCTGGTATAAAGAGTTTCAATGATCTCTGAATCAAAGGTAATTCTTTTTGCCACTTAAGGGGATATTTCTACAAGTCACCTTCCCTAAGGTGCCCCGTTATGGTATCATGGCAACTCAACTCCTCGCTACGTTGACAATCGTTTACCACCTTCTTAAGTATGGAATTGTTGTCTACCTAGTGAGTCCTCGTCATCTGTTACACTCCATCCCTCTGGATGTATGTTTCATGTCTCAGCCCGAGAGATGTTGCTATGTCTCATCCCATGAGTTGATCCTAAGTTGTTCGGTCTTCGAGAAGATCGATTGTTCTAGAGTTTTCCTTTCCTCTTCTTGTCATGTTAGTGGGAGTTCTCAGAGGAAGACGTCGAGCCAAAGATGGTGATCGAATCAACGCCCCTGTGATGTACAACCTGGATCGTGAAGATTATGTTAAATTGCGTTCCCCCTTCATCCTACCCTACGCTTGAATCTCGGGACGAGATTCTTGTTTAGTGGGGGTGAGTTGTCACATCCCTAGCTTCTGGTGCTGCCTAGTGTTTGCATCATGTTTAAATTTCTGAAACTTGAACTGAGGAAATTCGGAAGCCTCAAAATTTAACTAAAAGAAGGGCAAAACCCTAAAATCTCATTCATTGTTCCCAAAATGTTCTTCTTAAATGTTTGATAATTTTGGCAAGGATTCTGGTCCCAACCAAAATATTGAACATTTTTAAGGACTTAATCTTGGGACTTTGAATTTAAATCATTAGCTATTTGAATTTGAATTATATTCATATAATTAGAATATAACTTCAAATACCCCTGAAATATTTTAGGAGCTTTTGGAAAAGTCCATCTAGCAAAATAAAAATATTCAGAGGAGTCATTAGCTATTTGAATTTGAATTATATTCATATAATTAGAATATAACTTCAAATACCCCTGAAATATTTTAGGAGCTTTTGGAAAAGTCCATCTAGCAAAATAAAAATATTCAGAGGAGTTTTTGGCATTGTTTGAATTGTTTTAAATTCCAAACAGTGGCAAAAGATTAAAAAAACAGAAACAGAAAAACAGTAAAAGAACAGAAACTCACCTCTAACTTACCTGGCATTCTAGCCCACCTGGCGGCCCAGCTGAGCTGGCCGGCCCAGCTCACCTCCTCCCCTCCTGTTGTCTTCCTCCCCTCGCCGCAAAGCAGCTCGGTGGCGAGCGCTGCCGTCACCGTGGCCTCCTCCCTGCCTGCTTCACCCCCTCCCCGACACTTCTAGCGATGCCACGGGGACGCCCGTGACCGCTCTCCCCTCTCCCTCGCTCCCTGGCCTCTCCACTCCTCTCTAGCTCCTCCCCCTGCACCACCGAGCGCAGCCGACACCGCCGACGCCGATTACCGCGGCCACAGCCAACCCCGAGCCTCCCCGACGCGTCCCAAAGCTCCGCCTCGACCTACTCTTCCTCCTCACCGCGCCAAGCGATGCCGGGAGCCCTACAGTGACGCCGACGCCGTCGTCTTCAACCTTCGGCTCCGAGGATCGCCGCCGTTGATATGCCGCCATCACCGCCTCCCCGAGCTTGCTGAGACCGTCTCCGCCCCCGCTGTGAGCTCTGCCTTCTTCTCCCCTGTTCCCCATGCCCGTACGCACCCTCTAGCCGCCCTAGTCACCGGAGCCGATTGCTCCTCGCCGCCGGCCATGGTGTAGCCGTGGCCACAGCCGCGCAAGCTCGCTTCCGAGCACACCACCGTGCTCCACACCTCACCAGGAGCACGTAGCACACACCAACGCCTCCCCTAGCGCCCTGCATCGCCTAACCCGCCGTTGGCCGAACTTCGGCCGCCGCCGCGAGCTTGATTCCGGTGAGCACGGTTGACCTCAGCCCCTCCCGCTTGCTTAGATGGATGCGGCTAAGCGCCAGCTACACGTAGATGATCTCTGCCGCTGTTTTGGTCGCCGGAGGGTGTTTCCCAAGCCCCTCCGCCGCGTCTGGACTCGTCGGCGGCTAAACGCCGGCGACCGCTGACCGTTGACCGGCGTGGGTTGACGCCACTGCCCGGTTTGACTTGCCCCTCTCTCTCACTGACTTGCGGGCCCCGCCCGACTAATTACCCTAGTTAGCACTAATTAACTAGTTAGGTTAGTTACTACAGTCACTGACTAGTGGGCCCTGCCCAGTTAGTTAGGGCTAACTAACTTAGTTAGTTGACTGGGTCACTGACCAGTGGGTCCCACTGGTCAGGTTTGACCTGGTCGACGCCCATTGACCTGCTGACATCACATCTACATCATGCTGACGCATAAATTTTTTCTGGAATAAAGATAATCCAGGAAATTCCAGAAAATGTACTAAACTTCTAAAATTCATAGAAATTCAACCGTAGCTCCAAATCAAATAATTTATATATGAAAAATGATCAGAAAAATCCAATCTATCCATCTGTACAATTTTCATGCATGTTAGAACAACTTATAGCTACTGTTTAGCACAAATCATATAATGGCATTTAAACCCTCACATATGGAGTTTGAATTTGAATCTTGGATTCAAACCAACTCCATTTAACTTGCTGCTAGTTGCATTAGCTCAAACCACAGCATATTGCCATGTCACACCCATGCATCATATTGTTGCATTGCATTGATTGTGTTCTTTCTCTGTTGCCGGTGTTTGTCCCTCTCAGTAGACGTGTACCGACGATGTGATCGATGACACCGATGAAGAACTATACTATCTTCAGAAGTGCCAGGCAAGCAAAACCCCCTAGTTCATTCCGATAAAATCCCACTCTCTCGCCCCTGCTCTCTTTTACTGCATTAGGACAACACCGATTCATCTGTTATTTGCTGCGATAGCTGAACCCCTTTATCCTTTGCATGACCTGTCATTGCCACAGTAAATAGATGAAACCCACTAGCATGAGTAAGAGTTGTTTGAGCCCTAATGTGCCTACTCATTCATGCTTGTTGTCATACCTGCTACTGCTTCGAGTTGAGTTAGGTCTGATTCATCGGGGATGAATCAGAGGTGTGTGAACATGTCCTACTGTTGAGAGCTAAGTGTGTGAACACGATTTGGTAAAGGTAGCGGTGAGAGGCCATGTAGGAGTACATGGTGGGTTGTCTCATTGCAGCCGTCCTCGGGAACTGAGTTCTGTGTTTGTGATCCATGACCAGCTACTACCACGCATTGGAATGCTTAAGTGCCCCTCTCGACTTATTAATCAACTCGATCTCTGTCCAGGAGTTGCAACTAGTTTCTGGTGTTTGTAGGTAGTGTTAGTAGTCTACCAAGTGGCACCCGGTACAGGTGGGCTTGGGACAGACTAGGCACAGTGGCACGGTGTACCAAGCGTAGATCCACCCGTCGAGGTGGGCTTGGGAACCCTGCACACATCGTTTGGGGCCGTGAGCGACACCCCGGCCGGATCTCCTTGCGGATGGAACCGGAATAGGTGATAAACCTGGACAAGAGACTTGTGTGGTTAGTCAGGTCATGGCCGACACCCTCGCTGGGCTTCTGCTTGAAGGTTGCCGAGTACATGTCGTGTAAACGGCGGTAAGTGGTGAGAGCATGTGTGAAGAAGTACACCCCTGCAGGGTTAATATGATTTATTCGTATAGCCGTGTCCGCAGTAAAGGACTTCTGGGTTGCCTGTACAGTTCATAGACAAGTGAAGTGGATACTCTAAAATACGCAAGATAAGCGTGAGTGCTATGGATGGCGTTCTCGTAGGGAGACGGGAGCGGATCCATAGTGGTGTATTGATATGGTGAATATGTGGACTCGTGTGCGCCACCTCAAAAGAGTTACATTGCAGTCGTAGTTCAGGATAGCCACCGAGTCAAAGTTGGCTTGCTGCAGTTAACCCCACCATCCCCTTTGTTGATAATGATGCATATGTAGTTAGTTCTGATGTAAGTCTTGCTGGGTACATTTGTACTCACGTTGCTTAATTTATGTTTTTGTAGAGAGACTTCAGTCTCGCTAGTAGTACCGCGTGGACTTCGACGTTTAGCTTGTTACCTCAGCTACGATCTTGTGCCCTCGGCAGGATCTAGTAGATAGTCAGGCTTCTTAGCCTTTTTCATTTGTAGATGTCTGTACTCAGACATGTTAAGCTTCCACTTGTGCTTGACTTGTGTGCTCTGAATGCTGGGTCATGAGACCCATGTTTGTAATATCTCGCTCCTCGGAGCCTATTGAATAAATACTTGAGTCATAGAGTCATGTTGTGATGCCATGTTGTATTGCACATATCGAGCATATTGTGTGTATGTTATTGAAATGCTTGGTATGTGTGGGATCTGACTATCTAGTTGTTTATCCTTAGTAGCCTCTCTTACCGGGAAATGTCTCCTAGTGTTTCCACTGAGCCATGGTAGCTTGCTACTGCTCCGGAACACTTAGGCTGGCTGGCATGTGTCCTTCTTCGTTCCTGTGTCTGTCCCTTCGGGGAAATGTCACACGATGAATACCGGAGTCCTGCTTGCCCGCTACAGCCCGGTTCACCGGAGTCCTGCTAGCCCAGTGCTATAGCCTAGATTCACTCGCTGATGACCAACACGTTCGATGTTGGGTCATGGATGCCTGTCCCTGTAAGTTAGTGCCACTTTGGGTTCACGACTAGCCATGTCAGCCCGGGTTCTTTGTCATATGGATGCTAGCGGCACTATCATATACGTGAGCCAAAAGGCGCAAACGGTCCCGGGCCAGGTAAGGTGGCACCCGTGGGAATACCGTGCGTGAGGCCGCAAAGTGATATGGTGTGTTACATGCTAGATCAGTGTGGCATTGGATCGGGGTCCTGACAGGCATTCAGAGAATAGACTCTCAGTTATGTCGACAACAACATCGGTACCAAGGGTGAGGGACGAAGAGAACCATTTTCCTGCTTGTTGAACGAGGCGGGCCTGTAGGCAAAGTTCTCGTCCATCGATGGTTACCGTAATGTCATCAACAATAGTAATAGGGTCTTACTAACTGAGTGGTACGATGAGGTGCTTACCTAAGCAGGGAATTATCAGTGGTCAGTTAAGTCATATTACAAGAAGGTTAAACAAAATGCTTGGGAAGGAAAAGTGATTAGCATACTAATCAGAACAATGGAAAGGAAAATGTGGTTATACTTGAGTATCAAGAGTATATCTTTCCCATCCATGTCATGATAGCAAGTAAACGACATATTATGTAAAGGGTCAAGGGATTTCATGATGTTACCCATACAACGATGTTTGGATAATCAATTAAGAATCATTTAGCATTATGCTTCAATGATCTTATTGAAGAACAGAGTACCACAAACATGCTTCGAGATAGCATTGGCATGGTCTTCAAGCAAAGGTCAGACTTTGGATAAACAAAGGATCCAGGATAGTTCATAGAATAAGTCTTACAATTTTCTCATGGAAGAATGTCTAACCTTGCTAAAAAGGGAACTATATCAATAGGTTCTCCGGCCAGGTGTGCTAGGCATGACATCACCTTGGAAACATGTTCCAATCATCATATCTGACCAAGATTCAGATCCAATTGGTGTCAAGATACCTCCAACTCGAGATGCCGGAGAAGAAAAAGGTGCAACACAAATTGACGAGATGACATTGCAAGATTCTTGGGAATTGGACTATGGAAGCGAGTTTCGAAACAAGAGTTCACCAATAAACCAAGGAGAGGATGAGGAGGTGGCTGATGGACTTGGCGACACTCATTGAGATTTCAAAAAAGATGGATTTCCTCGATCATGTGAACAAGGAGATAACATTTGTCAGATCAAATGATATAATGATGTTTGCTCGAGGGAAACATACACAATTAAACATTGGTTGAGAAGGGCTCCCGAAATATGGGCTTAGGTAGCATGATCAATGTTAGAATGGTGGTTCAACAACTAATAGTCTAAGAACGAACTGTCGACCACTAACTTCAAAACAATAGGGTTGCTAGAAGTATAGAATCCAAGCAGCATGTCCACTTGTTGGTATCCCAGTTAGAATCAACACGGGGACCAAGAAAGAATGGTGATGGTGAGAAATATCACTATACAAAGAATTCTTAAGAGGTGGAGCAATCCTCACAACATCCTTGACATACATATGGTAATATTTCAAGGTAGAACCAAATATAAGCTAGATGGCAAGGAAATCGAGATACAACTCAAAACATGAACATGTTTGTGTTGGGGGAAGGCAAGAATGTTGTCGATGATAACACAAATCATCGAGGTCAAGGATGGTATTTCTCATCATGAATTCGATTGATATCCTGGAAGAGCTCATAAGTTTGATGATGATCACGACACATTTGTCGAGAGATTTCGTGAAGATGTAATCAATCAGCGACGACATCAAGTCAAAGGAATGATGGAGTGAAATGTTATTGGAACCATGGGTATGACATATACTTGAAATCAAGCTTGCTGTTCAAGGTGAAATGATATGATGAGGAAAATCGACGTAAGTTTAGCTCATCGTGGAAAATTGTGCTCCGGGAAGAAGGACCAGGTAGCACAGTTAAAAGTTTGCACGATAATGATATAGCCGATTAGGCTAGGAACGACTTGAAGGATTATTAAACTCGTAAGCAACAAAATTACTTAGAGTTATTGAATCAGAGTGCGGAATTGATTCACTTATCAGTGTCCTTGAGTGTCTATCAACTCAGAACCCAGGAAAATTGGAATCCAGTGAGAAATAATACTTAAAGAAGAACTCATAAGAAGTAATATGGTTTTGTGATATTATCAAGATACCAGAGGGTAATACTCGACGGTAGATCAAAGTAGAGGTTGGACTGGTGTATTTACTTGCAAAAGACAAGTGCTTTAACTTGTCTGAGAAATGGGGTCAAAGAAGATCAATCACGGTCGGAACCATGGTTGAATAAGAACAAATCCTAGATATAAGATGAACTTATACCAAAGTGGGGTAATTAATTTTAAGAGAAGCTTCCATGATAAGATCAACATCGTGTCCATGGGCATGAACACAAAGTTCAAGGTCGACTCCCACTTCTTCAATGCAACCTTCCATTCACTTCTCGTGTTTCAAAAATGAAATTAGTGTTGAAAGTTTTACCTGGTGAAATACCAGATAAGTATAACCCATGCTATCTTTCGGGTTCACACGGATTAAGGAAGGCATAGGTTCGACCCATCGGGGCATCTTAGGAACATATACCATTAACTTCAAGAGTAAAAATCACCAGCTCAAAAGAAGAGCATGGTTGGCCAAATGAGAGAATAGGATTTATCAATGGCACTATGTAATAGGGAAAGAACTTCTCAAGGTTTTGTAAACGAAGGACACTGTCGGATGATAATCCAACAAAGGATCTGAAGGTCCATAACGGAGCTGATGTGAGCATTGGCACACAACCAGAGGAAGAAACAATGCAAAGGCATTGGATTATATAAACAACTGACTAATTCAAAGCTCAAAATGCAAAGAAAATATGATTTCCAATTCAAGGGGTCAGCAACAAATGCTCCGGTTAAGGATATATAAGTTGAGTAGGCTTGGGGGTTCAATCAACGACAATTGATTGGTCGAGAACCAGCTACTGTTCAAAATGACGTTCGAGCCGGAAGGATGCATTCTAGGATCTGATTGAAGATTGCGAGCAGTCGCAACATTTTGAACCAATGGACTGAAAATGATCGTGACAAAGGATGCTAATAAGATTGCTATACTTATGGGATTAACCATAATGCAAGCAAGCAAGAATTGCAAGAGCAATAAGCTGCTGAGGATTTTCGGAAGATCGAATAGTATTTTGAAGAATTTTGTGAAACACATTAATAACCGGGGATGAACGAATCCCTGGTAAGGATGAGGAATTATCCGTAGGGTACCCATAAGTGTAATCAGGTGACAAGGAACTGTAAGGTAGCAGACACAAGTATTCTCGGAACAACGGAGTGTAAGCGGGGCTTATGGTAATAACAAGAGCAAGTGGGAACGAATACATTAACGGCAAGGAAATGTGGTTATCCATAGGGATATAACCGTGGTAGGTGATACGTCTCCAACGTATCTATAATTTTTTATTGTTCCATGCTATTATATTATCTGTTTTGGATGTTTAATGGGCTTTATTATACACTTTTATATTATTTTTGGGACTAACCTATTAACCGGAGGCCCAGTCCAAATTGCTGTTTTTTTGCCTATTTCAGTATTTCACAAAAAAGGAATATCAAACGGAGTCCAAACAGAATGAAACCTTCGAGAGAGTTATTTTTGGAACAAATGCAATCCAGGAGACTTGGAGTGGATGTCAAGAAAGAAACGAGGCAGCCACGAGGCAGGGAGGCACGCCCCCACCCTCGTGGGCCCCTTGTGGCTTCCTTGACCAACTTCCTTTGCCTATATATACTCATATACCCTGAAAACATCCAGGAGCACCATGAAACCCTATTTCCACCGCTACAACCTTCTGTACCCGTGAGATCCCATCTTGGGGCCTTTTCCAACGCCCTGCCGAAGGGGGAATCGATCATGGAGGGCTTCTACATCAACACCATAGCCTCTTCGATGATGTGTGAGTAGTTTACCACAGACCTTCGGGTCCATACTTATTAGCTAGATGGATTCTTCTCTCTCTTTGATTCTCAATACAAAGTTCCCCTCGATCTTCTTGGAGATCTATTCGATGTAATACTTTTTGCGGTGTGTTTGTGGAGATCCAATGAATTGTGGGTTTATGATCAAGATTATCTATGAATAATATTTGAATCTCCTCTAAATTCTTTTATGTATGATTTGTTATCTTTGCAAGTCTCTTCAAATTATCAGTTTGGTTTGGCCTACTAGATTGATCTTTCCTGCAATGGGAGAAGTGCTTAGCTTTGGGTTCAATCTTGCGGTGTCATTTCCCAGTGACAGCAGGGGCAGCAAGGCACGTATTGTATTGTTGCCATCGAGGATAAACGGATGGGGTTTATATCATATTGCTTGAGTTTATCCCTCTTCATCATGTCATCTTGCCTAATGCGTTACTCTGTTCTTATGAACTTAATACTCTAGATGCATACTGGATAGCGGTCGATGTGTGGAGTAATAGTAGTAGATGCAGAATCGTTTCGATCTACTTGTCGCGGACGTGATGCCTATATACATTATCATGCCTAGATATTCTCATAACTATGCACTTTTCTATCAATTGCTCGACGGTAATTTGTTCACCCACTGTAATACTTATGCTATCTTGAGAGAAGCCACTAGTGAAATCTATGGCCCCCCGGTCTATTTTCAATCATATAAGTTTCCGATCTGTTTTATTTTGCAATCTTTACTTTCCAATCTATATCATAAAAATACCAAAAATATTTATCTTATTATCTTTATCAGATCTCACTTTTGCAATTGGCCGTGAAGGGATTGACAACCCCTTTATCGCATTGGTTGCAAGGTTCTTATTTGTTTGTGTAGGTACGAGGGATTTGCGTGTAGCCTCCTACTGGATTGATACCTTGGTTCTCAAAAACTAAGGGAAATACTTACGCTACTTTGCTGCATCACCCTTTTCTCTTCAAGGGAAAACCAACGCATGCTCAAGATGTAGCAAGAATGATTTCTGGTGCCGTTGCCTGGGAGTCTATGCACAAGTCAAGACATACCAAGTACCCATCACAAACTCTTATCCCTCACATTACATTATTTGCCATTTGCCTCTCGTTTTCCTCTCCCCCACTTCACCCTTGCCATTTCATTCGCCCTCTTTTTCCCATTTGCCTCTTTTTCACTTGCCTCTTGTGTGCTTGTGTGTTGGATTGTTTGTCACGATGGCTCAAGACAATACTAAATTGCGTGATTTTTCCAATGCCAACAACAATGATTTTCTTAGCACTCCGATTGCTCCTCTTACCGATGCTGAATCTTGTGAAATTAATGCTGCTTTGTTGAATCTTGTCATGGAAGATCAATTCTCTGGCCTTCCTAGTGAAGATGCCGCTACTCATCTAAACAACTTTGTTGATTTGTGTGATATGCAAAAGAAGAAATACGTGGATAAGTTAAATTGAAGCTATTTCCTTTTTCACTTAGAGATCGTGCTAAAACTTGGTTTTCGTCTTTGCCTAAAAATAGTATTGATTCATGGAATAAGTGCAAAGATGCTTTTATCTCTAAGTATTTTCCTCCCGCTAAGATCATCTCTCTTAGAAACGATATTATGAATTTTAAGCAACTTGATCATGAACATGTTGCAGAATCTTCGGAGAGGATGAAATTAATGATTCGCAATTGCCTTACACGTGGATTAAATTTATGGATGATCATACAAAAATTTTATGCCGGATTGAATTTTGCTTCTAGAAATCTTTTAGATTAGGCAGCGGGAGGCACTTTTATGGAAATCACCTTAGGAGAAGCTACTAAACACCTAGATAATATTATGGTTAATTATTCTCAATGGCACATCGAAAGATCTACTAGTAAAAAGTTTCATGCGATAGAAGATATTAATGTTTTGAGTGGAAAGATGGATGAACTTATGAAATTGTTTGCTAATAAGAGTGCTTCTATTGATCCTAATGACATGCCTTTGTCTATTTTGATTGAGAATAATAATGAATCTATGGATGTGAATTTTTTTGGTAGGAATAATTTTGGTAACAACGCGTATAGAGGAAACTTTAATTCTAGGCCGTTTCCTAGTAATTCCTCTAATAATTATGGCAATTCCTACGACAACTCTTATGGAAATTTTAATAAGATGCCCTCTGATTTTGAGATTAGTGTTAAAGAATTTATGATTTCTCAAAAGAATTTCAATGCTTTGCTTGAATAAAAATTGTATAAGGTTGATGAATTGGCTAGGAACGTGGATAGAATTTCTCTTGATGTTGATTCTTTGAAACTTAGATCTATTCCACCTAAGCATGATATCAATGAGTCTCTCAAATCTATGAGAATTTCCATTGGTGAGTGCAAGAAAAGAACCGCTAGGATGCGTGCTAAGAAAGATTGATTTGTAAAAGCATGTTCTTCTAGTTTTCATGATAATAGGGATGAAGATATAAAAGTGATTGATGTGTCCCCTATTAAATCTTTGTTTTGCAATATGGATCTTGACAATGATGGGACTGGAGATGAGTCAACTTTAGTTAAAAGGCATCCCAATGATTCGGAGTTTTTAGATCTTGATGCAAAAATTGGTAAAAGTGGGATTGAAGAGGTCAAAACTTTACATAGCAATGAACCCACTATTTTGGATTTCAATGAATTTAATTATTATAATTGTTCTTTAATAGATTGTATTTACTTGTTACAATCCGTGTTAAATTCTCCTCATGCTTATAGTCAAAATAAAACTTTTACTAAACATATCGTTGATGCTTTAATGCAATCTTATGAAGAAAAACTTGAATTAGAAGTTCCTGTCCTAGAAAACTTTATGATGAGTGGCAACCTATTATTAAAATTAAAATTAAAGATCATGAATGATATGCTTTGTGTGATTTGGGTGCTAGCGTTTCCACGATTCCAAAAACTTTGTGTGATATATTAGGTTTCCGTGAATTTGATGATTGCTCTTTAAACTTGCACCTTGCGGATTCCACCATTAAGAAACCGATGGGAAGTATTAATGATGTTCTATTGTTGCAAATAGGAATTATGTGCCCGTAGATTTTATTGTTCTTGATATAGATTGCAATCTTTCATGTCCTATTATTCTTGGTAGACCTTTCGTTAGAACGATTGGTGCGATTATTGATATGAAAGAAGTAAATATTAGATTCCAATTTCCATTAAGGAAATGAATGGAACACTTATCTAGGAATAAAATCAAATTACCTTATGAATCTATTATGAGAGCCACCTATGAATTGAATACCAAAGATGGCAATACCTAGATCTATTCTCGCTTTTATGCCTAGCTAGCGGCGTTAAACGATAGCGCTTGTTGGGAGGCAACCCAATTTTATTTTTGTTTTTTACTTTTTGCTCCTGTTTAGTATTAAATAAATCATCTAGCCTATGGTTAGATGTGGTTGTATGTTTTAATTAGTGTTTGTGCCAAGTAAGACCTATAGGATCATCTTGGGTGATAGTTAATTTGATCTTGCTGAAAAACAGAAACTTTTGCGCGCACAAGAATAATCTTAATAAATCACAGAAACGTGATTTTCAATTGATAATTTTTGCAGAAGATTAATAGACAAATTTCCTAGTACTTCATATTTCGGTAGAATTTTTAGGGTTCCATAAGTATTCGAAAGTTACAGATTACTACAGACTGTTCTGTTTTTGACAAATTCTGTTTTTCGTGTGTTGTTTGCTTATTTTGATGAATCTATGGCTAGTATCGGGGGGTATGAACCATAGAGAAGTTGGAATACAGTAGGTTTAACACCAATATAAATAAAGAATGAGTTCATTACAGTACCTTAAAGTGGTGGTTTGTTTTCTTGCACTAACGGAGCTCATGAGATTTTCTGTTGAGTTTTGTGTTGTGAAGTTTTCAAGTTTTGGGTAAATATTTGATGGATTATGGAATAAGGAGTGGCAAGAGCCTAAGCTTGGGGATGCCCAAGGAACCCCAAGGTATAATTCAAGGGCAACCAAAAGCCTAAGCTTGGGGATGCCCCGGAAGGCATCCCCTCTTTTGTTTTCATCCATCGGTAACTTTACTTGATGCTATATTTTTATTCACCACATGATATGTGTTCTGCTTGGAGCGTCTTGTATGATTTTAGTCTTTGCTTTTTAGTTTACCACAATCATCCTTGTTGTACACACCTTTCAGGAGAGACACACATGAATCAGAATTTATTAGAATACTCTATGTGCTTCACTTATATCTTTTGAGCTAGATAGTTTTGCTCTAGTACTTCACTTATATCTTTTTAGAGCACGGCGGTGGTTTTATTTTATAGAAAATATTGATCTCTCATGCTTCACTTATATTATTTTGAGAGTCCTTTAGAACATCTTGGTAATTTGCTTTGGTTAAAATTTTAGTCCTACAATGATGAGCATCCAAGATAGGTATAATAAAAACTATCATATAAAGTGCATTGAATACTATGAGAAGTTTGATACTTGATGATTGTTTTGAGATATGAGGATGGTAATATTAGGGTCATGCTAGTTGAGTAGTTGTGAATTTGAGGAATACTTGTGTTAAAAGTTTGTGATTCCCGTAGCATGCACGTATGGTGAACCGTTATGTGATGAAGTTGGAGCATGATTTATTTATTGATTGTCTTCCTTATGTGTGGAGGTCGGGATCGCGCGATGGTTAACTCCTACCAACCTTTCCCCTAGGAGCCTGCATGTAGTACTTTGTTTTGATAACTTGTAGATTTTTGCAATAAGTATGTGACTTCTTTATGACTAATGTTGAGTCCATGGATTATACGCACTCTCACCCTTCCACCATTGCTAGCCTCTCTTGTGCCGCGCAACTTTCGCCGGTATCATACACCCACCATATACCTTCCTTAAAACAGCCACCATACCTACCTATTATGGCATTTCCATAGCCATTCCGAGATATATTTCCATGCAACTTTCCACCGTTCCGTTTAGTATGACACGCTCCACCATTGTCATATTGCTTTGCATGATCATGTAGTTGACATTGTATTTGTGGCAAAGCCACCATTCATAATTCTTTCATACATGTCACTCTTGATTCATTGCATATCCCGGTACACCGCCGGAGGCATCCACATAGAGTCATATTTTGTTCTAAGTATTGAGTTATAATTTTTGAGTTGTAAGTAAATAAAAGTGTGATGATCTTCATTATTAGAGCATTGTCCCATGTGAGGAAAGGATGATGGAAGCAATGATTCCCTCACAAGTTGGGATTAGTCTCCAGACTTTACGAAAAATAAAAGAGGCCAAAGAAGCCCAAAAAGAGAGGCCAAAGAAGCCCAACAAAAAAAGAGAAAAAAATGAGAGAAAGAGAGAGAAGGGACAATGTTACTATCCATTTGCCACACTTGTGCTTCAAAGTAGCACCATGATCTTCATGATAGAGAGTCTCTTATGTCATCACCTTCATATGCTAGTGGGAATTTTTCATTATAGAACTTGGCTTGTATATTCTGATGATGGACTTCCTCAAATTGCCCTAGGTCTTCGTGAGCAAGCGAGTTGGATGCACACCCACTTAGTTTCTTTTGATGAGCTTTCATGCACTTAGAGCTCGAGTGCATCCATTGCATGGCAATCCGTACGCACTCACATTGATACGCCTACTTGATGTGAGACTATCTTCTCCTTTTTTTTCTCCACAACCACCATCCTATTCCACCTATAGTGCTATGTCCATGGCTCACGCTCATATTGCGTGAAGATTGAAAAAGTTTGAAAATACTAAAGTATGAAACAATTGCTCGGCTAAAACCGGGGTTGTGCATGATTTAAATATTTTGTGTGATGAAGATAGAGCATAGCCAGACTATATGATTTTGTAGGGATAACTTTTTTTGGCCATGTTATTTTGAGACAACATGATTACTTTGTTAGTATGCTTGAAGTATTATTATTCTTATGTCAATATTAAACTTTTGTCTTGAATCTTTCACATCTGAACATTCATGCCACATAAAGAAAATTACATTGAGAATTATGCTAGGTAGCATTCCACATCAAAAGTTCTGTTTTTATTATTTACCTACTCGAGGACGACCAGGAATTAAGCTTGGGGATGCTTGATAGGTCTCCAACATATCTATAATTTTTGATTGTTCCATGCTATTATATTAACTGTTTTGGATGTTTAATGGTCTTTATTATACACTTTTGTATTATTTTTGGGACTAACCTATTAACCGGAGGCCGAGTCCAAACTGCTGTTTTTTTGCCTATTTTAGTGTTTCGTAGAAACGGAATATCAAACGGAGTCCAAACGGAATGAAACCTTCGGGAGAGTTATTTTTGGAACAAACGCAATCCAGGAGATTGGAGTGGATGTCAAGAAAGAAACGAGGTGACCACGAGGCAGGCAGGCGCGCCCAGGGGGGTAAGCACGCCCCCCACCCTCATGGGCCCCTCGTGGCTCCCCTGACTGACTTCCTTCGCCTATATATTCTCATATACCCTGAAAACATCTAGGAGCACCACGAAACCCTATTTCCACTGCCACAACCTTCTGTACCCGTGAGATCCCATCTTGGGGCCTTTTCCGGTGCCCCGCCGGAGGGGAAATCCATCATGGAGGGCTTCTACATCAACACCATAGCATCTCCGATGAAGTGTGAGTAGTTTACCATAGACCTTCGGGTCCATAGTTATTAGCTAGATGGCTTCTTCTCTCTCTTTGATTCTCAATACAAAGTTCTCCTCGATCTTCTTGGAGATCTATTCGATGTAATACTTTTTGCGGTGTGTTTGTTGAGATCCGATGAATTGTGGGTTTATGATCAAGATTATATATGAACAATATTTGAATCTCCTCTGAATTCTTTTATGTATGATTTGTTATCTTTGCAAGTCTCTTCAAATTATCAGTTTGATTTGGCCTACTAGTTTGATCATTCTTGCAACGGGAGAAGTGCTTAGATTTGGGTTCAATCTTGTGGTGTCCTTTCCCAGTGACAGTAGGGGCATCAAGGTACGTATTGTATTGTTGCCATCGAGGATAAAAAGATGGGGTTTATATCATATTGCTTGAGTTTATCCCTCTACATCATGTCATCTTGCCTAATGCGTTACTTTGTTCTTATGAACTTAATACTCTAGATGCATGCTGGATAGCGGTTAATTTGTGGAGTAATAGTAGTAGATGCAGAATCATTTCGATCTACTTATCGCGGACGTGATGCCTATATACATGATCATGCCTAGATATTCTCATAACTATGCATTTTTCTATCAATTGCTCGATAGTAATTTGTTCACCCACCGTAATACTTATGCTATCTTGAGAAAAGCCACTAGTGAAACCTATGGCCCCCGGGTCTATTTTCCATCATATAAGTTTCCGATCTATTTTATTTTGCAATCTTTAATTTCCCATCTATATCATAAAAGTACCAAAAATATTTATCTTATTATCTTTATGAGATCTCACTTTTGCAAGTGGTCGTGAAGGGATTGACAACCCCTTCTCGCGTTGGTTGCAAGGTTCTTATTTGTTTGTGTAGGTACGAGGGATTTGTGTGTAGCCTTCTACTAGATTGATACCTTGGTTCTCAAAAACGGAGGGAAATACTTACGCTACTTTCCTGCATCACCCTTTCCTCTTCAAGGGAAAACCAACGCATGCTCAAGAGGTAGCAGTAGGCAATTGCAAAATCGAGGGGCACAAAGTCTCGAGAGAACATCAGAGAGTATCTATGGAATCTTCTAGTGCACCAAGTAATCATTTGGAGTGAGGGGCTCTCCAGGAGAAAGTAGTTACGAGAACCTAGAGTCAGAGTTAGTATAATCATTTAACCCAAATAGAAGAGAGATCAGAGTCCCAGAGTATAGACGAGGAATAAAAGATTCTAATACCACCCAATGGCGACGTGGGCCCGTAATACACACAACCATGTTAATAAAAGTTTTGTAGTGAGTAGACTCGACTTCGGCCAAGGAGTGTGGAAGGGGGATTCCTACAGGCACTCAGCTCTGATACCAACTTTTTACGCCCCTGATTCAATTGTACAGTAATCATGCACGCAAACGTGTATGATCAAGATCAGGGACTCACGGGAAGATATCACAACACAACCCTAGACACAAATTAAAATAATACAAGCTTATATTACAAGCCAGGGGCCTCGAGGCTCGAATACATAAGCTCGATACAAATGAGTCAGCGGAAGCAACAATATCTGAGTAGACACATAAGTTAAACAAGGTTCCATATGATGGCTAGCACAAACTGGGATACAAATCTAAAGAGGCGCATGCCTCCTGCCTGGGATCCTCCTAAACTACTCCTGGTCGTCGTCGGCAGCCTGCACGTAGAAGTAGGCACCCTAGGTGTAGTAGGGGTCATCGTCGATAGTGGCGCCTGGCTCCTGGGCTCCATCATCTGGTTGCGATGTCCGAGAAGAAGAGGAAAAGGGGAAAAGAGGGAGCAAAGCAACCGTGAGTACTCATCCAAAGTACTCGCAAGCAAGGATCTACACTACATATGCATGGGTATCTGTGTAAAGGGGTAATATCAGTGGACTGGACTGCAGAATGCCAGAAGAAGAGGGGGATAACTAGTCCTATCGAAGACTACGCTTCTGGCAGCCTTCATCTTGCAGCATGTAGAAGAGAGTAGATCGTCATTTCACCAGTATCATTGCATAGCATAATACTACCTGGCGATCCTCCCCTCGTCGCCCTGTGGGAAAGTGACCATCGGTATGTCTCTGGAACTTGCCTGGGTGTGTTTTATTAAGTATCCGGTTTCTAGTTGTCATAAGGTCGAGGTACAACTCTGGGTCATCCTTTTACCGAGGGACACGGCTATTCGAATAGATAAACTTCCATGCACGGGTGTGATGTCTACAACACAACCTTCTTCTTGTAGACGTTGTTAGGCCTGCAAGTGCACAGGTTTGTAGGACAGTAGCAAATTTCCCTCAAGTGGATGACCTAAGGTTTATCAATCCGTGGGAGGTGTAGGATGAAGATGGTCTCTCTCAAACAACCCTGCAACCAAATAACAAAGAGTCTCTTGTGTCCCCAACACACCCAATTCAATGGTAAATTGTATCGGTGCACTAATTCGGCGAAGAGATGGTGATACAAGTGCAATATGGATGGTAGATATAGGTACTTGTAATCTGAAATTATAAAAACAGCAAGGTAGCAAGTGATAAAAGTGAGCGTAAACGGTCTTGCAATTGTAGGAAACAAGGCCTAGGGTTCATACTTTCACTAGTGCAAGTTCTCTCAACAATAATAACATAGATAGATCATATAACAATCCCTCAATATGCAACAAAGAGTCACTCCAAAGCCACTAATAGCGGAGAACAAACGAAGAGATTATGGTAGGGTACGAAACCACCTCAAAGTTATTCTTTCGGATCAATCTATTCAAGAGTTCGTACTAGAATAACACCTTAAGACACAAATCAACCAAAACCCTAATGTCACTTAGATACTCCATTGTCACCTCAAGTATCTGTGGGCATGATTATACGATATGCACCACACAATCTCAGATTCATCTATTCAACCAACACAAAGTACTTCAAAGAGTGCCCCAAAGTTTCTACCGGAGAGTCAAAACGAAAACGTGTGCCAACCCCTATGCATAGATTCCCAAGGTCACGGAACCCGCAAGTTGATCACCAAAACATACATCAAGTGGATCACATGAATATCCCATTGTCACCACAGATAAGCACGGCAAGACATATATCAAGTGTTCTCAAATCCTTAAAGACTCAATCCGATAAGATAACTTCAAAGGGAAAACTCAATTCATCACAAGAGAGTAGAGGGGGAGAAACATCATAAGATCCAACTATAATAGAAAGCTCACAATACATCAAGATAGTGCCATAGAGAGAACACGAGAGAGAGAGAGAGAGATCAAACACATAGCTACTGGTACATACCCTCAGCCCCGAGGGTGAACTACTCCCTCCTCATCATGGAGAGCGCCGGGGTGATGAAGATGGCCACCGATGAGGGATCCCCCCCCCCCTCCAGCAAGGTGCTGGAATGGGCTCCCGAGAGGTTTTTGGTGGCTACAGAGGCTTGCGGCGGCGGAACTCCCGATCTACCTTCGTTGTCGATGTTTTTAGGGTACGTGGACTTATATAGGTGAAAGAAGTCAGTCGGGGGGTGCTCGAGGGGCACAGGAGATAGGGCCGCACCCAGTAGGGGGGCTCCTATCTCCTGGCCTCCTCGAGGCTCTTCGGACGTGAACTTCAAGTCTCCCGGATCATATTCTTCCTAAAAATCACGCTCCCGAAGGTTTCATTCCATTTGGGCTCCGTTTGATATTCCTTTTCTTCGATATACTGAAACAGGCAATAAAACAACAATATGGGCTGGGCCTCCGGTTAATAGGTTAGTCCCAAAAGTAATATAAAAGTGTATAATAAAGCCCATACTCATTCAAAACAGATAATAAAATAGCATGAATGCTTCATAAATTATAGATACGTTGGAGACGTATCAGCATCCCCAAGCTTAATTCCTGCTCGTCCTCGAGTAGGTAAGTGATAAAAGAAAGAATTTATGAAGTGTGAATGCTAGTAGGTGCACAAGTTTGATCAATGATAATTTCAATCACCTTTTCTAGCATGATTATATGTCATAACAGTAGTTCATCTAATAAGACTTCTCACGAACAAGTAAGAAGCAATTCACATGTTAAAGAATAGACCATAAACTTTCTTGAAAGCTAGCAAACTTCATTCTCAGTCATCAAACAATTGCAATTCATCTTATTTTCAGGAAGGGTCTATGTCAGAGCTTTGATTTAGCAAACTCCACATACTCAACTATCATATAGTCTTCTACAATTGCTAACACTCACGCAATACTAATGGTTATGGAGTTTTAATCGGACACTGAGAAAGATAGGGGCTTATAGTGTTGCCTCCCAACATATTCACCTTTGGGTGATGTCAACAATAATAGTTCATGCTAACTTACATCCAATTGGATATATATATATATCAGGATCACCCCAACACAAAGTGATTGCCAAAGGATAAAATGAAAAAGGGAAAGGTGAAGATCACCTTGACTCTTGCATAAAGTAAAAGACATAAGGTATAAGATAGGCCCTTCGCAGAGGGAAGCAGAGGTTGTCATGCGCTTTTAGGGTTGGATATACAAAATCTTAATGCGAAAGAACATCACTTTATATTGCCACTTGTATATGGACCTTTATTATGCATTCCGTCGCTTTTATTGCTTCCATAACAAGGTCGTACAAAGCTTATTTTCTCCGCACTAATAAGTCATGCATATTTAGAGAGCAATTTTTATTGCTTGCACCGATGACAACTTACTTGAAGGATCTTACTCAATCCATAGGTAGGTATGGTGGACTCTCATGGCAAAAACTGGATTTAAGGATATTTGGAAGCACAAGTAGTATCTCTACTTGGTGCAAGGAATTTTGGCTAGCATGAGGGGGAAAGGCAAGCTCAACATGTTTGAATGATCCATGACAATATACTTTAACTGAGATGTGAGAAAACATAACCCATTATGTTGTCTTCCTTGTCCAACATCAACTCTTTAGCATGTCATACTTAATGAGTGCTCACGATTATAAAAGATGTCTAGAATAGTATATTTATATGTGAATCTCTCTTCCTTCAATATTTTTTCCATGAATTGTTCAAATGACCAATACAATGATTGCTAACCTTCAATAAACCTCTACTTCTTAGATGTGAAGTCATTACTCCCCATGGGATAAGCACATGAAACATATATAATTTCAGATTTATGACATTCAACTCAATCAACCATTTACTCATAGGATATAAGTGAAGCACACGAGTAAATGACAAACTACTCCAAAAAGATATAAGTGAAGATCAATGAGTAGCTAAATAATTATGTAGCTATATGAAGACTCTCTCATTAAAGAATTTCAGATCTTAAGTACTTTATTCAAACAGCAAGCAAAGCAAAATAAAATGACATTGCAAGGATAGCACAACTCATGTGAAGAAGCAAAAACTTAGGTTCAATCGATACTAACCGATAGTTGTTAAAGAAGAAAGGTGGGATGCCTACCGGGGCATCCCCAAGCTTGGATGCTTGAGACTTCTTGAAATATTATCTTGGGGTGCATTGGGCATCCGCAAGCTTGAACTTTTGTGTCTCCTGAATTCCTCTCATATCACGGTTTCTCTTTTTATCAAAAGCTTCATCCACACCAAACTCAACAAGAACTCGTGAGATAGGTTAGTATAAACCAATGCAAAACCTTATCATTTTCTACTGTAAAAAATCACTAAAATTATTATTCAACATTTCATACTAAATGTCTCTGCATATTTAATACTCCTATCCTCAAATAGAATCATTAAACAAGCAAACATATGCAAACAACGCAAACATAACAACAATCTGTCAAAACAGTATAGTCTGTAAAGAATGAAAGAGTATCAATACTTCCCTAACACCTAAAATTATGAGAAAAATACTACACTCTAGAAGATTTATCATATCTCAATATGCAAAATGATTCAACATTATATCACTCTCTGACTTTTCTAGAGAATTTTTGCAACAGCGGTAAACTTTCTGTTTTCAAACAGCAACATGTATACTAGCAAAATAAGCATGGTAAAGGCTATCCTTGACATTTTTATTGAAAATAAAGATGCAAGACATTATCTTTACCTAATAATAAAGCAAATTGGGTTTCTTTCGTCCGTCATGCTATTTTTCAGAAAAGGCCCTCTATTTCAAAGAATTCAACCCACAGTCCTGTTTTAGGTTAAAACGAAGCGTTATTTTCGTATTTTACACAAAAGTCTTTGTCTTTTCTTGAAATCAACCCGCCGTCTGGATTTAAGTCACACCCGAACCATTATTTTACATTTTTCAAAAACCCCCTGCTGTTTTAGGTAATTCATCCATGGATCATATTTAAGTCAAACAAATGCTTTTTAAAATCATCCATATCTTTTAAATCGTAACTCCGATTTGAACATGTTATATATGAAATTTGATTAGAAAAATATGTAAAATATGAATATGAGATTATTTTCACCTATTAAGTATTTTTAAATATTATTTTGGAATATATTTAAGTCAAATAAATGAATTTCTAAATTATCCATATCTTTTAAACCGTAACTTCAATTTTAGCATATTATATATGAAATTTATTAGAAAAATATGTGGAATCTAAATATGATGTTAATTTTACCTGTTAAATATTTTTAAATATCGTTTTCGGAGCAAACTTATAATTTATAGCGTAAGATCCGTTTTCCTTTCATACCGGCGGCGACCCGGATTGCAAATAAACACCCCACTATAATACTATAGGGAAAAGAAAACATCAATAACTACACATGCATACCTCTGAAAAATTTCGCAGGGGAAAACAACAGATTTCTCATCGCGAGAGAGAGAGAGAGGGGGGGGGGAAGGGAGAGGGAGGAGAGAGGGAGAGAGAGACGCCTAGGATTGAACATATTCAAACATGTTTTTTTGTGTGAAAACCGAGGCCATCGCCGGCCAGGGAGAGAAGGAGGATAAGCGGCAACACAAATATGATGTCTCGCAAAAATAAAGGAGATGGACCTATTGTGGTCTTGGGTCATGGTTGTTGGGTTAAGAGTGTGTGTTATGTTTTCTCTCCCATTGCAACGCACGGGCTCTTTTGCTAGTTCTAAATAACAGAAAGAAAATACTAACAAAATAAAATGACGCTCCAAACAAAACACATATCATGTGGCGAATAAAAATATAGCTCCAAGTAAAGTTACCGATGAACGAAGACGAAAGAGGGGATGCCTTCCGGGGCATCCCCAAGCTTAGGCTCTTGGTTGTCCTTGAATATTACCTTGGGGTGCCTTGGGCATCCCCAAGCTTAGGCTCTTGCCACTCCTTACTCCATAGTTCATCGAATCTTTACCCAAAACTTGAAAACTTCAACCACACAAAACTCAAAACAAAACTCGTAAGTTCTGTTAGTATAAGAAAATAAAACCACCACTTAGGTACTGTAATGAACTCATTATAAATTCATATTGGTGTAATATATACTGTATTATAAATTCTCTATGGTTCATACCCTCCGATACTACTCATAGATTCATCAAAATAAGCAAACAACGCATAGAAAACAGAATCTGTCAAAAACAGAACAGTCTGTAGTAATCTGTATCAAACATATACTTATGGAACTCAAACAATTCCGAAATAAATTGGTGGACCTGAGGAATTTGTCTATTAATCATCTTAAAAATAATCAACCTAAAAGAACTCTCCAGTAAAAAATGGCAGCTATTCTCGGGAGCGCTAAAGTTTTTGTTTTTTACAGCAAGATCATATAGACTTCACCCAAGTCTTCCCAAAGGTTCTACTTGGCACTTTATTGAAAAAAAGCTATAAAACATGATTACTACAGTAGCATAATCATGTGGACACACAAAAACAGTAAGGGTAAATATTGGGTTGTCTCCCGACAAGCGCTTTTCTTTAATGCCTTTTTAGCTAGGCATGATGATGGCAATGATGCTCACATAAAAGATAAGAATTGAAATATAACGGGAGCATCTTGAAGCATATGACTAGCACATTTAAGCCTAACCCACTTCCTATGCATAGGTATTTTGTGAGCAAACAACTTATGGGAACAATAATCAACTAGCATAGGAAGGTAAAACAAGCATAGCTTCAAAATTTTCAACACATAGAGAGGAAACTTGATATTGCAATTACTACAAGCATATGTTCCTCCCTTATAATAATTTTCAGTAGCATCATGAATGAATTCAACAATATAACCAGCACCTAAAGCATTCTTTTCATGATCTACAAGCATAGAAAATTTACTACTCTCCACATAAGCAAAATTCTTCTCATGAATAGTAGTGGGAGCAAACTCAACAAAATAACTATCATGTGAAGCATAATCCAATTGAAAACTAAAATCATGATGACGAGTTTCATGGTTAACATTATTCTTAATAGAAGACAAGTCATCACAATAATCATCGTAGATAGCAACTTTGTTCTCATAATCAATTGGAACCTCTTCCGAAATAGTGGATTCATCACTAAATAAAGTTGACACTCTTCCAAATCCACTTTCATATTCATCACAATAAGATTCAACATCCTCCAAAATAGTGGGATCACTACTTCCTCAAGTTGACACTCTTCCAAACCCACTTTCATCAATATAACCATCATAAATAGGAGGCATGCTATCATTATAATAAATTTGCTCATCAAAACTTGGGGGACAAAAAATATCATCTTCATCAAACATAGATTCCCCAAGCTTGTGGCTTTGCATATCATTAGCATCATGGATATTCAAGGAATTCATACTATCAACATTGCAATCATACTCATCATTCAAATATTTATTGCCAAATATTCTAATGCATTCTTCTTCTAGCACTTGAGAACAATTTTCCTTACCCTCACGAAAGATATTAAAAACATAAAGCGTATGAGACAAACTCAAATCCATTTTTTTGTAGTTTTCTTTTATAGACTAAACTAGTGATAAAACAAGAAACAAAAAGATTCGATTGCAATATCTAAAGATATACCTTCAAGCACTCACCTCCCTAGCAACGGCGCCAGAAAAGAGCTTGATGTCTACTACACAACCTTCGTCTTGTAGACGTTGTTGGGCTTGCAAGTGCACAGGTTTGTAGGACAGTAGCAAATTTCCCTCAAGTGGATGACCTAAGGTTTATCAATCCGTGGGAGGCGTAGGATGAAGATGGTCTCTCTCAAACAACCCTGCAACCAAATAACAAAGAGTCTCTTGTGTCCCCAACACACCCAATACAATGGTAAATTGTATAGGTGCACTAGTTTGGCGAAGAGATGGTGATACAAGTGCAATATGGATGGTAGATATAGGTATTTGTAATCTGAAATTATAAAAACAGCAAAGTAGCAAGTGACAAAAGTGAGTGTAAATGGTATTGCAATGGTAGAAAACAAGGCCTAGGGTTCATACTTTCACTAGTGCAAGTTCTCTCAACAATAATAACATAGATAGATCATATAACAATCCCTCAATATGCAACAAAGAGTCACTCCAAAGCCATTAATAGCGGAGAACAAACAAAGAGATTATGGTAGGGTATGAAACCACCTCAAAGTTATTCTTTCGGATCAATCTATTCAAGAGTTTGTACTAGAATAACACCTTAAGACACAAATCAACCAAAACCCTAATGTCACCTAGATACTCCATTGTCACCTCAAGTATCCGTGGGCATGATTATACGATATGCATCACACAATCTCGGATTCATCTATTCAACCAACACAAAGTACTTTAAAGAGTGCCCCAAAGTTTCTACCGGAGAGTCAAAACGAAAATGTGTGCCAACCCCTATGCATAGATTCCCAAGGTCACGGAACCCGCAAGTTGATCACCAAAACATACATCAAGTGGATCACGTGAATATCCCATTGTCACCATAGATAAGCACGACAAGACATACATCAAGTGTTCTCAAATCCTTAAAGACTCAATCTGATAAGATAACTTCAAAGGGAAAACTCAATTCATCACAAAAGAGTAGAGGGGGAGAAACATCATAAGATCCAACTATAATAGCAAAGCTCACGATACATCAAGATCGTGCCATAGAGAGAACACGAGAGAGAGAGAGAGATCATACACATAGCTACTAGTACATACCCTCAGCCCCGAGGGTGAACTACTCCCTCGTCGTCATGGAGAGCGCCAGGATGATGAAGATGGCCACCGGTGAGGGATCCCCCCTCCGGCAGGGTGCCGGAACGGGCTCCTGAGAGGTTTTTGGTGGCTACAGAGGCTTGCGGTAGTGGAACTCCCAATCTATATTCGTTGTCAATGTTTTTAGGGTACGTGGACTTATATAGGTGAAAGAAGTCGGTCGGGGGGTGCTCGAGGGGCCCAGGAGACAGGGGCGTGCCCAGTAGGGGGGTGCACCCTCCTATCTCTTGGCCTCCTCGAGGCTCTTTTGACATGAACTCCAAGTCTCCCGGATCATATTCTTCCTAAAAATCACGCTCGCGAAGGTTTCATTCCATTTGGACTCCATTTGATATTCCTTTTCTTCGAAATATTGAAGCAGGCAATAAAACAACAATATGGGTTGGGCCTCCGGTTAATAGGTTAGTCCCAAAAGTAATATAAAAGTGTATAATAAAGCCCATAATCATTCAAAACAGATAATAAAATAGCATGAATGCTTCATAAATTATAGATACGTTGGAGACGTATCAGGGTGCACCACATTTCCCAACACGCTCGATCCCTCTTGGCTGGACATAGTTTCCTGGGTCATGTCTGGCCTCGGAATATCAACACGTCGCAGCCCTACCTAGGCACAACAGAGAGGTCAGCACGCTGGTCTAAATCCTAAGCGTGCAGGGGTTTGGACCTATCACCACTACAAAAAAATACACATCCGTGATGATACGTGTTTGTCACAGTAGGTCGCGTTTTTTGTCATGCATGTACATCCATGATGATTTTATGACAAAATCAAGATAGTCATACCTGTGCTGTCGTAGAAGTGTTCCATGACATTACCAAAATTATCATCACGGAAGTGTCCACTTCCATGACGATAAATCGCGCGTCACAGAAGTGCTTTCGTCAAGGGTGACCGACACGTGGCATCCACCGTAATGGAACGTCGTTAAGCTATCAGGTCGGGTTTTGGATCCGATAACATGTTAACAGCCCCGACCAATGGGGATTTTCCATGTGTAAAATCATCATTGGCTCGAGGAAACACGTGTCAGCTCACCGTTGGGATAGATGTCATCTGCCCATTGGACCAAAGATGCCTATGATATGGCGACACGTGGCACGGCCCAACAGAGGCCCATTCCTGTGAAAAGGCTGGCCCGTTTGACTTGGTCAAAAGGTGGCGAGCCAGCCCACGGAAAGCCTGCTAACGACATGTTCGCATATAGCCCATTTACAGCTCGCTAACCCAGGGCCCGTTACGCCCTATCCGAATTAGGCCCAGTAGCGTCATCTGGGCCGTCCAATATGATTCAGCCCGTTTTAACTTCCCGCCCATGTGTGGCCCATGACTTCTTTCGGCCATATGAGGACCTTTGTAACTCTTGGCCCATTAACGGCCCATGGTGAAACTGGCCAGTAATGAACAGTGTATTACTTTATACCCATTAACGACCCGTTATTCCATTGGGCCGTTTACAGCCCAAGTTATCTTTCGGCTTTCTCAGGGCCCATTGATTCTTGGGCTCATTTGCAGCATTCGATTACATACGGCCCGTTACTGTCATTTTCTACTTGTGGGCCAAATTCAGCCCGTCATTACAGTCGGCCCATTTGCGACCGTTAATATATTGGGCCGTTTTCATGTCAAAAAAACCCGTTTGGTTGTTTTCATAGAGTTATCAAATACGGCCTATTAATGGCCCGTTATGGTCCACGAATAGTACGGCCCATGATTGGCGAAATGATGATATGCCCCGTAGAAGGCCCATGGATCCTACGGCCCGTATGAGGCCCATGGATAGTATGGCCCGTAGAAGGGCCATGGATCGTACGGCCCGTAGAAGGCCCATGGACCCTACGGCCCATAGAAGGCCCGTATAAAAGACCGATGAATCCTACGACCCGTATAGAAGGCCAATGGATCCTACGGCCGGACGAAGGCCCATGGATCATATGGCATGTAGGAGACCCATGGTTACAACAGTCCATGTGTTGCCATGATTATTGTGGCCTAGTTACCAAAATTAGGCTATTGTGGCCACTAGAAAAAAACAGAAAAAGAACTGCAGTGACTACAAGCAAACAACTAAACAAGACAATAAGGAAATAAATAAGCAAGCAATTAACGCTAGCCTATTACCCCTATTACACGTATTACATCCACTGGGCATCAAAGTTCGCCACTAGTGCAAATATAGGGAACAAAGGAGCACATTACATACACTGGCCATCAAAATTGGCCACCAGTTGCAAATAAACGCGGCAGCAAAACAAGAGCATAACTGAAACAACTTCAGAAGAGCTCAAGAAACGTTATCCTGGGTATCCACCATGCTGGCAATAAGCTTAGCAAGCTGATTAGCTTTGTCCTGTTTGGCGCTAAAATCCTCCAACGCTTTCTGTTGCACCAGAAAGTATGCATCTGAATGCTCCAGGGACTTCCGCAGTCCTTCCGCATCTTGTCGCAGCACAGCTGATCGATGTCTTTTAGCTTGTAGTTGAGACTCAAGAAACCAAACTGATTCAGACAGTGAGTTTGAATAGCTTGTGCAAGCGGTGGTGGCCAGTAACTCGAACACTAAACCAAGACAGGACTTTGGGGTTGTCTCGCTATCTTCAAGATAGTCTTCCTTAGGTGTTTTATCAGCTTTGTTGGAGACCAACAAGGATGTGTCACTATCCTGAACCTTATCTACATTACTTCCTTTACCATTGCTTAATAAGGCACTCTTCCCCAATATTCTGTCAGCATTCTAAAAGAAGAAACAAGCAGACACATAAAAAGTTTAGCATGTACTAGTTTATGAAACTCATTTCGGAGAACCAGTTTAGTAGTAAGGTGGACAGGATTAAACTACCAAGTCTTCTATTGCCAAGTACTAGTACATAATAAAAGCATCAAACAAATATATATCTATGTCCTATGGTCACTGCATTGTCTTGCCAAATCAAAATAGAGACACGATTCAAATCACATCAGTTCAAGACAAAGCAACAGTGAAAGAATACAAAGCGTGGGAAACTACATGGCACAACAAGATTTCAGATGGGTACCATGGGTCTACATGTACAACAACACTATTGGCTCTGTTGTGATGCTAGTAATGTGCATGATATGAAAGTAACTGTATACACAATTGAAATTGAAATCCACAGAGCTATTGATAAGAGCAAACCTGTTAAAGAAACATGCGTGAACATACCTGCTGTGCCATTGGAGTTTCGATTGGATCCTTCAATTTAAAAATAAGTTTGTATGAGTAAATACAGTGATACAAGAGCAAAGCAATCATAGTTAAAAAAAGGCGCGCCTAAGCGAGCGCTTAAGCGCGCCTAGGCTCTAGGCGTTGGCAAAATGCATTGCGCATAACTACGCATAATCTGTGCATAATTGCGCATAAGCATGCATTTTGGTCAGTAAAGCGCAAGGCGGTGGCAAAACGCACAATTAACGCCTAGCACTTTTTTGAACTATGATAGCAATGGAATCTTAAATTAGAACAACTTTTCTTCAGGTTTAGGCACTTGTTCTACATGAACAGAGTACAGTAAGACGCAAGAATACAATACTTAAAAATAGAAAATGACCTCATAGACCTTACCACATTCTTGGTTCGGGACAGTACAGAACAAGGCATTCCCAGTCATCGTCCAGTAAATGTGTCTCAGGAGAACGTAAGGGAATTTGATGAGTTTCTTTGCTGGTGAAGTACGTTTTCTTCAGGTAATTCCGATACTGCCACCAAGCATTCTTGAATATAGCAGAGGTATTAGCACAGGTTACCTCATCATGAGTTTCCAAATCGGTCCTTCTCTATAGAGAAAAATGGGAAAATTTGTTGTATTATAACCATCATGGAGGTAGGATGTATGGGACGAAGCAAAGTAATTGCCATGAATAACATTACTTACACATAACTCCTGGACAAACACCTGCAACTGGCATTTTCCTTCATCTTCAGCATAATATTTCCAAGATGGGGAGATACGCACATACGGTTTAACAACATCAAATGCGATAGATGCTAAACTACGACTAGCTAGTTGTGCTTCCTCCACAGGAATAGGTGTACTAACTGGTGGAGTTGGGGTTCGCCGTGATAGTACTGGCCCTTTGGGCACTGGAGCTGCCTTACTAACTGCTCTTGTTTGGGAGCTCTGTGGTGGAGATGGTATTGTGTCAACAGGAACTGGGTTACTATCGGCTGGGGTTGGGGTTAGATTGGGTGAAACTGGTTCTCTGTCCATCGCAGTAGGGGTACAATCTGTGAGAGTTTGGGTTATGTGTGGTAGGGCTGGTTCTTGTGCATGTACAACCGGGGTGCTATCTCCACCAAGAGGTAGCACTGTTTTATTTGAAGACCGTGTTTTTAGTCCGCTAGATACTGGCATCACCCGCTCCAATTCAAATGGCTGATAAACAGGAAACATAGTTGAATGTACAGACATTGTATGAGAGACAGATGCAATAGATAGTGTGGAAAAAAGAGGGCATGAAATAATTGACATGTATATTGTTTAACTAAAACGGATAGCATGACATAATTTCACATATATGATGTCTATCTAAACTGGATAGCATAGCATAACATAATTCAAAGATATGATGAATAACTAAATAGGATCGCATGACATAATTCACCTACATGTTATCTAAGTAATCAGGATCACATCATTTAATTCACATATGTGATTTATATGCTAAACAGAGGGCATTCGATATGATGTCTGAACTAAGAACATGGTGTTGAATATTGTGTATATGATGTCTAAACTATGCAATGCAAGACACCGTATGCATGATATGAGCAGTATAACCGTGTCAAGTTAGAGCATACACCTCAGTGGGGGAATAGGACTGGTCATCTATCTCTGAATCCATTTCTGAGGAGCTATCGGGACCCAACAAGAGATCTGCTTCGACAGGTAGCACTGTCTGCTCTGAAGGCCTTGTTTTCACTCCAGATTTTTCCATCTCCCACCCAAATGGCTGATTCACAGGAAGAGTAGTTTAATGTACAAACATTGTCGACAAATGGAAATGTAATGAAGAAAAGTATGGGCAAGATATCATTCAAATATATGATGCCTGGTTAAACAGGATGGCATTGCACATTTCACATATATTATGGCTGGCTAAAAGACATGAGACTGCATAATTCCCATATATGATATAGAAACTAAACAGGTGGCATTACAGAACATGTCTAAACTAAGCAGATGACATATATGATGTCAAAAGTAGGCACTGCAAGGCAACATATGCATGATATGACTAACATCATCATGCCAAGGTAGAGCAAACACCTTGGGGGGTAAATAGGAATGGTCAGCGGCGTCTGAATCCGCCTCAGAACAGATATCTTCCTCTGGATTACAATCTGGAGAGGGGTGGGGAGGGTTTGCCATTGAACCCACCATGGAGCGATGTCTGCATGACATTGTATTGCCGTGCAAAACTCTTCTCTTTTTCTCTACATGTTCAGCATGACTGTGTACAATATCTGACATGCATACGAAAAAAATATGGTGAGATTATGTAAGGAGAGCATGTAGAAATTTAGAGTGATGGTAACAACCAGTGGATCGATGTTTTTCCGTTGAACCAAAATAGCCCTAATGGATCGACGTGAATGTATAGTAATAAGTGATGCAACAAGTGTACAACCTCTTTGCCATAGCCGTGTCGACCTCAGCATCATTGGGTTGGTCACTGAAGCAGTTGAGGCAGAGGTGGCTGTCGGAGGTGTGGAGGAAGATCTGAGGAATCTGTAGACGGCGTCTAGGGCACTGCTCTGTTGTGATGGATCGTTCTGTCATTGGAGCAGCTCCGGTGAGCCGTAAGAAGTCAAGGCTGAAGCAGCACAAGACAGACATCGTCAATCTCAAGTGGGATTCTAATAGCATCTCCAATAGATGATGTAAAATGGATGTAAAATTAACATGACCAAAAACCACCTGACTACAACAGATGAGGTAAAAATTGTTGACTCTGAACTTAACTGTCGAAACTGAAATTTACTGTGGAATCTGAATAATACTGTCGAAACTGAACGCAATGGTAGCAGAGAGGCACTTGACATGTAGTTTAGGGAGGGCCTGCAGTTCATATTCAACCTGCACCCCCTTGAGCCGCCAGCCACCACCGGCCTCTCCGCCGGCCCCAGCGCCGCCTCGCCGCCCCGAAATAACTCACCACCGCCGCCCCGGCCAGCCCTCTAGCCCCCCCACCCTGAACCCTAAGATAGATAGTGGGGTACATCTCCGGCGAGCCCCCGTCCCTACTGCGGATGGTTCTTCTTTAACTCCGGCGAGCCCCCCCCCCCCAACCCCTGAAAATTGACTGACCCAAAAGTCAATTTAGTCGACTGGAGTGTGGCTTAATCGGAGCAGAGCAGCAGCACGAGCGAGGGGGAGAGCAGCAGCAGCTGGGCGAGCGAGTGATCGAGCGAGAACCGGAGCAGCAGCAGCAGCGCGAGCGAGCGAGGGAGAGCCGGAGCAGCAGCAGCAGCAGCAGATCCGGATGGTATGGCAGCCGCCGCCGAAGGGGCCTCGCACTGGGGGAGAGCCGCCATGGAGATGTCGCCTGTGGCGCCGGCTTCAAGGTAGCCGCTCCATGGGGGTGCGGGATGGAGCACCGTCGGCACCGGGAGGTCGAGTTAAGGAGAAGGTGTGATGCACTGAGTGTACAACCTCCTTGGTGGCGCCGAGTAGGCCTCGGCTTCGTCCGAGGAGTCGGTGAGGATGTTGTGGTTCCGGTGGAGCGGGTTAAGGCGGCGCTGTGAGGATGGAGCAACCGCGATAGACAAAGCGATCGTCGGAGCAGCTCCTTGGAGGTGGAGGACAGGGCGGCTGCACCGGCGGGACGGCGAGATGGACGATGGATCCTCATCCGGGGAGGTGGACAAGGGACATCGAGATGTTGCGGTGGACGACATCGTCAGGAAGAGACTCCGGCTGGCAGAGGTGATGTGGCGGACGGATGAGGGTGGGGTTTCACGGCTGGAGCGGAGAGGTTATGGCGGCCTGGGATTTCGAATGGCGAAAAGGGGGAGATAGGAGGGGGTGAAGCATGACTTAGGGACGCGCTTGTCCAAAATGTAGGGTGTGTTACAAAAGTACCCCCCACCGATTTGAACTAGCGGCCCTTTTGGCTCAGGGTTAGAATGGGGATTTCGCGTGTCGGGATTTGACAGCTGGAGGGAGTTTTCGCGCGCGTTGTAATTTCGGGATAGCAAGGCGCGGGTTGTGAAGGCGCTAGTTTTGAGAGCACGATATCTGAATTTTCGGGATATAACAAGACGCGGGTTGAATTTTAGGGACAAGCCTAACGTAACGTGCAGTAATATTGTACTTGTACGTACCAAATCAATTCGCACTTCCCTCAACCAAAAAGAAAACAAAAAAATAAAACTATTCACACCACACAAAGAGAGAGTCTTGCCCCGTTTTACTATACAAATGCTATTCAAAGCTACTCCCTCCTTCCATCTATATAGGGCCTAATGCATTCTTCCATGCTAACTTTGACCAAATATTAGAGCAATGATATATGACATGCAACTTACACAAAGCACACCGTTAAATTCGTCTGTGAAAGGTTCTTTCAATGATATAATTTTCACATTGTGCATGTCATGTACTATTAATCTTGTCAATAGTCAAAGGTGGTCTTAACAATCTCATTACGCCCTATATAGATGGAAGGAGGGAGTATGAATCCATGTTATGTCCGATTAAATTTTTTCGCTTGCTGTATAATGCATGTAACCTACTCATACCAACATTTTAGTGCATTCCAAATGTCTATACTACCGCTGCAATTCAAACTAAATTTGAATTCGTTTCTCTATTTCAATAAGAATCTACAATCATGATTGTTGCCAACTTCAACCATCATAGTTTCCTTGCTATCCGCCAGATATAAATTGGACGGCCTATAATGCAGGATGGCAGGCACACCATCATCAACAACTCCGTTTTTTATAAGAGTAGAGATAAAATATATTAAATGTAGTATAACATGTTCATAACCACACCATGTGTATCACCGTTATATATATTCACACATGTGTCGGTTTAAAACACTATGATAAATTCTTCAAATATCCGAATTCGCTTTTTATAATGAAGTATATATGATCTCTATTCGTCTTTTACACCCACACAACCCTCTTATCTTTGTAGCTAGTGCTAACTTTCTCTTGTGCATGCACACGCCCGCATCCCTCTCACCCTCCCCCAGCATTCTCTAGCTCCATCGCACAAATTCGTCTTTTCACTTTAGGTCGTTCACCCATGGTGTGTGTAGGCCCCCCAGCTCCTTCTTTACGGCACACATCGATCGATATGCCTCTCTAGCCAGGTGTGCCTAGCAAAAACACAAGCTTCCCCTCTTCTCTTGTCATCGTCCATGCCTCACTCCCACCACTCTTTTCATCGTTCTCGTACTCGCACACTCCTCCCCCCTCGATATAGTATGCCTATTGTACCACCTCCTACATGCATCCCTCTCTCTATCCTTCTCATCGTGCCTCATTTGCTTCTAACACACACATGCATGTATACCGATCGATCTCCCAACATATACCTAGATCGACTTTAACTACCCCCCCCCATCGATCAACGCACCTCACAAGTTATGTCTCTTCTTTCTCTAACAAAGGGCGATTGATCTTCCTATGTAGTTACGTCTGCTTACCACAGCCACAGCATCCCCCTCATAATTCGTGCATGCCTCCTGACCCGTCTCTCACATGCATGTGCACAGACAACAAGCGGCCATCTCCTCTCTTATTGATATTGCGGGCGAGCCCTCCATTTGTCTAGCAAGCCTATCCCACCATTTGTTAGAAGTAACTCCACTACCACCCCCTCCAACACTAGCTCTGTCTCTCTCCCAACCTTATTCCTCTCCTGCACATATGCATGGATGTCGATCGATCTCCCTTAATACATGAGGCATATCGATCTCCTTAATACATGAGATAGGCCTCTCTCCTCCTCCACACATATACCAGCCATTGTACCTCTATAGTTAATTGGGCCTCCCTTTCCCCCACCACACACCGATAGCCGAGCGCTGCAGGTAGGTATCCATGCCATAGAGACAAACTGCACATGTCCCCCCTCACGTTCCAGTAGGCCAGCCACTCTATATCTTTGACATGGGCACACACAAATTCGATGGCACTCTTTATCGATCGCGTGCGTGCACACACACACATTGTCCCTCTCTTCGATTCTATGGACACCTCAAGCCGATGATACCTCCACTCTCTTCTCGTGGATTGCCCCCTCTATATATATGTTATATCCAGGACTCTATTTCACACACATTGCATATGTTACATTTTTTGATTGACCCCCCCCCCCCCCAAAAAAAACTCTCAAGAACCCACACACTGTATCTCTCTAGGTTTGTATCTCTCTCACACAACCCCATGTAGGTGGTGTACGTATACAAGAAGAGAATAGGTGCACCGTGCACGTACTCATGCTTCGTGCCCATCCACACTCGCGCGGGTACACGGTGGAGCTCATTTCTTTACGAAATGGCAGCCCACGTGCTAATTTGAATGCTTGTAGCGGTTGTTTACCTAGGAAGGTCGTGTACCACGCGTGCACGAAACAAAGTTCGACTTGACGCGTTGCCGCATTATTTTTAAATAAAGTTATAGCACTCAATGGCACGTACACAGAATATAAAATGATTTTTATGGAGAAAAAGGTAGTCCGCTCACTATATACAATGGAGCATGCCTGCCTGGTTTGTCGCTCTTCAGAGTATCTCACACAAGGCTGCGGTTGGCGCTCTCTCTCTCACCGTTGGTCACTGATCCGGCCGCATCTCGTCCGCCGGGGGAAAGGGAGTGTGGTGGGATCTCTCTCTCTCTCACCGTTGGTCATTGATCTGACCGCATCCCGTCCACCGGGGGAAAGGGAGGAAGTGCATCGTTTCTCTGTTTGACGGCGCCGAGGCAGCACGTCCTGATCTGCAGTACACGTCGTTCTCTCTGACCAAGCTCCGGTGCGGCAGGGCCTATGCCACCTGCTCGCAGATTCCGCCCGCTGCCGCTCACCTAGTTACATCCCGACGACCTCCAGGTATCCCCTCCGACCTTTCTCCACTGCCCATCTTCCCAAGTCGCTGCATGTGGATCTTCCGTAGTTCTTTGCCCAAAACGTAGCTCGTCCGGCGTACTTTCCATATTGCATTCTTGTCCTCACACCATTTTAGACAAACACAACCGTGTTGTTATCTTCCCTTAGGACAAGGAATATGCTTCTTTTTTGTCGTCGCATGTGTCATCAACTATTATTGGCCAGTAATTATTTCCTTTCTACCTCTTTTTTGCAAACAGGGCTATCCATTTCACCTCGTTGCTATTGCGACCTTTTGGTGAACTGCACAAATCACTTTTTTCTTAAGAGTGTTTTGTGCAGTTGTACTAAAATGTCACACGGGCAACGTCTCTACATTTCAGTGCGACTGCACAAAGGGAGATTGGTTTTGCTCTATCCTCCTCATCCAACTCTGAGCCTAATCTTCTCCAACTAGTTAGTCTTAAGAGAGACTACAAAGGTGACCGGCTTCGATTTGTGTGTTTATTGTTTCATCAGCAGTCCTCTATTATTGTAATCACACTTAATATCTTTGGAACAGGGACGCTCAGCTCTATTTAAGTGGAACTGCACAAAATGATCGGAATGCTGCATGCTCCAGACATCAACTTTTTCCCAACATGCCTTGTTGATTTAGACAGAGCTGGGGGGTTGCTGCCAATGAAAGCATGGATCAATTTTAATTTAACACCTTCTCACAACTCTGTCTTTAGCTCTGATCTGCTAATAATTTACATGCATTAGCAAGAAAGTTAGTTTTTTATTGTTTCCGAAAGAGCATCAATGGCAAGACACGTGAAACAAAAGCTGAAAGCTCACACCATTGTGCAATTTCATGTTGCTAGAAAATTATTTGTATAGTACGTCAATTATGTAAACAAATGATGGAAGCTTGATAGCATTGCCAGAAGCCTCTTCATCATCCGGGTCCATGTGCCATGCACAAAATTATACTCCTTCGTTCCTAAATATTTGTCTTTTTACAAATTTCAAACGGGCATATTTTAGAGTGTAGATTCACTCATTTTGCTTCGATGTCATTCCCTTATGAAACTTGGCAAGCACTGAAAACATTGGTCAAAGTTTGCGACCAATTGTTTTTAGAATTTTTAAAATTTGTTTAGATTTTACTATTCATGCTAAGGTCATATGAGCTAAAACTAAGATGGGGACTGGCCAACACTTTTTTCATGAATGCAAATGACATGCACATATAGGTGATGTTTTTCTGAACATTTTGATATCTTATTTGAATTTTTCTGAGTTAGTATGATTTTTTTATGAAGTTTTCAAAGTGATGGTCAAACGGTCAAAGGGCAAAAGCATAAGAGGAGCAAAGTGGTTTGGGCAGGAACAAGTGTTTTCGGAAACTAGGGATAAACCTGCCGAGTGGGACACAACTAGGGGCACCAAATTAATTATCCCAATTTAAAATTATAGACTTCTATGGCTAAGTGAGAGTGATAAAGCTGTATAGTCCGATTGCCTGGTTCGTTGCGCTAAACACCTCCTTAAAGGACCAAAAATTTGGATAAAGAGTATTTAGATTTATCCCGAACACCCCGGTACTAGTTACATGGGGGCAGAAGCCGACGACTGGCCAACTCTCAGATTTTATAAACAACCGCACAGAAGGTAAAATTTTAAATCAACAAGCGTTATATAGCGCAAAGGAACTTGTTTTCATATTACAGGATCAAATGAGTACATTTCATTCAAATATTACATTCTTAGTACATTCCTCCGCCACAAGGCGGGCGCCCTTCATGAAACTGTCATAATACTTTTCAGGGTGGCGATGCTCCTTGCCGTCCGGCGGCCCCTCCGTCACCAGCTTCTCGGCATCCATCTTCGCCCAGTGCACTTTCGCACGGGCGAAGGCCCTACGCACACCTTCAATGCAGACTGACCGCTTTATGACTTCAAGCCGCGGACAGGCACTCACCAGCCGCTTTACAAGGCCGAAGTAGCTGCTAGGCAGGGGCTCGGCAGGCCATAGCCGGACTATGAGGTCCTTCATGGCCAGTTTGGCAGCCTTGTGCAGTTCGACCAGTTGCTTCAGCTGGTCGCTCAATGGCACCGGGTGTTTGGTCCCAATGTACTGAGACCAGAACAACTTCTCTGTCAAGCGCCCTTCCTCGGCCCGGTAGAACTCCACGGCATCTGATATGCTGCGCGGCAGATCTGCAAACGCTCCTGGAGAGCTCCAAATTCGGGTAAGTAAAAGAAAAGTCTCCTTCACATGCTTGCTTTGCATAATGAATGCCTTACCCGTTGCTATCTTCTTGGCCGCCTCAATCTCCTGGAGGGCCTTTTGGGCTTTGGCTTTGGCGTCTCTCGTGCTCTGGAGGGTCTTAGCAAGCTCGGACTCTCGTGTCTTAGAGTCATGCTCCAAGGACTCGTATTTTTTGACGAAATCCTGTAGCTCTTGTTGGACCTCATCGACCCGGGACTCCTGCTTCTCGCGCTCGGTACGCTCCTTGGCCGCTTTGTCTTCGGCCTCGGTCATCGCCTTCTTAAGGGTCGCCACTTCGGTCCTGGCCCCTATCAAAGTTCATGATGCCTCCGTAAGCTGACACCATTTTTCTTTATCAATATACAAACGGGGTATTATGTTCCATTGTTCTCCTCGAGCTGCCTCTTCACGAGGCCGAGCTCCCCCTCGGTCCGCTCCAGGTCCTACTTCAGTGCAGAGACCTCTGCAGTACGAGCGGCAGCGGCTAGCAGTGACGCCTTCTTATTCACATGGACATTTTCTGTTAGACTCCTGCGGATGTTATTTGATCCTCTGTTCGGCCTTTCTTTCCAAACGCCAAACAAAGCATCAGGGGCTACTGTCTATACTGTGATATTTTCTCATAATTTGATTACTTACCTCAAAGCCTGTTAGGAGGCTGGCGCAGGCTTCGGTCAATCCGCTTTTGGCGGACCGAACCTTCTCAATCACCGCACTCATAAGAGTACGGTGTTCTTCATCGATGGAAGCGCCTCCAAGCGCTTCCAGCAAGTTGTCCGATGCCTCTAGATGGACAGAGGTCATCGGTACGGGCGGCTCCCCCCCCCTTAGGGAGGGGCTGCCTGCATGTATCCGGAACCACTGGGGGTTCCAGAGCAGTATCCAGCTAGGGGCCAAACTTGCTGCGGCCCCCATCATCAGAATCCATGGGGGCCTTCCCTCCCATGTGCCTGGCGTCTGGGATTTCGCCTTGGGACGTCTCCAGAACTGTCTCCCCCTGGTCTGGCATCCTCTGAGACAACATCTCGGTGTCGTCCGCCGTCTTGGGGGAGGAGGCTATCGGGAGTGAATCACTATTCATTGCCGACTGGCCCAGAGACCCGTCCGAAGAGGATACGTCGATGTGGGCTTTGGCCGGACTGCACAAGCATGTTTGACATGATAAGAAGCAATAAGGCGAAACATACCGGAAGTATTATAGTGTTCGGATACTTATGACTTAGTCAGGGGCTTGGCCCTGGGTAACCACTCCTCGCCGCTGTAGGTGGCTGCGGTGGAGTTGTCCGGAAGGGAGGTCTTCCCCTTCTTGGACGCTTCGGTCTCCCCGTGCGGGGCGGCCTTTCTCTTTTTTCCTCCTCGGATGGGGGAGGATTTTCCTCTTCCTCCTCGTTTTCATTAGAGGAGCGCGCCTCGTTGTCTTCGGACGATGAGTCCGATACAACCTTGCGCTGGAGACCTTTCTTGGTCCCCACGGCCTTCTTCTTGGCCTTCTTCTCCGGCACCTCATAGGGTGCCGGAAACAGCATCTTCGTCAAGATGGGCGATGCTGTATATTCGTGTAGTGGAGCCGGACAGTCAATCCGCTCCGCTAATGCTACCCAGTCCTGTTAAATCGGCATGGAGGCTTAGATTTCTCCCGCGAACATGCTGGGAAAAGGCCCATCTTGTAAAATATAAACTTACTGGATTGGCGGGACGCTTTGCGCTGTTCGCGATCCTCGGTTATGGGTGGAGGTACCTCGGTGGCCTTGAACAACACCTTCCAGACGTCTTCGTCTGTTGTGTCGAAGAGCTCTCGCAGCGTCTGGTGTTCGGCCGGGTCGAACTCCCACATATTGAAAGCCCGTCTTTGACACGGAAGGATCCGGCAGAAGAGCATGACCTAGACCATGTTGACAAGCTTGATTTTCTTGCTTATCATATTTTTGACGCAGGTCTGAAGTCCGGTCAGCTCCATCGATGAACCCCAGGCTAAGCCTTCTCTTTCTAGGAGGTGAGCCGCATGGGGATTCTGGATCGAAATTCAGGGGTCGCCGCCCAGTTGGTGTCGCGCGGCTCTGTGATGTAGAACCACCCCGATTGCCACCCCTTCACGGTCTCCACGAAGGAGCCTTCGAGCCAGGTGACATTGGGCATCTTCCCACCTTGGCGCCCCCGCACTCCGCCTGCTGGCCGACCACCACCTTCGGCTTCACGTTGAAGGTCTTCAGCCATAGGCCGAAGTGAGGCGTAATGCGGAGGAAGGCCTCGCACACGACGATAAATGCTGAGATGTTGAGGATGAAATTGGGGGCCAGATCGTGGAAGTCCAGCCCGTATTAGAACATCAACCCGCGGACAAATGGGTGGAGGGGGGAAACCCAGTCCACGGACAAAGTGAGCAAGGAACACTACCCTCTCTTGGGGTTTCAGGGTGGGGATGATTTGCCCCTCGTCCGGAAGCTGGTGCGCAATATTTGTGGACAAGTATCCGGCCTCCCGAAGCTTCGTAATGTTCTCCTTCGTGACGGAGGAGGCCATCCACTTGCCTCCCGCTCCGGACATGCTTGGGATGACTTGGCGGAGAAGGTGAAGGCTTGGGCGCTGGAGCTCGAGCGAGAATGGATAAGCGGAGGAAGAAGAAGGCGTGGGTGAAAAAGGGGAATCCTTATCCCTTTATAAAGGCGGTAGAAACTGTGCGCCTCCCCACTTGCCCCATAAACTCGCTTATTTCCCAAGCGCCGCGTTGATAGTGCGGTTGGGTTACCCACGCTCGTATTAATGAGAATCCCGTGATAAGGGTGCACGATCTCTGCTTTGACAAGACGTGCCAATAAAACCGCCTCGCAAAATGTGCGGTAGCAGGTTGAGAAAAACGGTTTGTATAATGACCGGGCCACGGCGTGATGTCACGCTACAAAAAGTTGTCGGCAGATTAGATTTGTGGAACATTGTGCTCTCTACGGTGGTATATGGAATTTGTTTTGCAGAGCCGGACACAATTCATGTGCTCAAAATCTACCTTGGTGTATTCGGAGAAGGAACCCGCCTTGCAATGCCGAAGACAATCTGCGCGCCGGACTCATCATCATTGAAGCCTGGTTCAGGGGCTACTGAGGAAGTCTTGGATTAGGGGGTCCTCGGACAGCCGGACTATGTACTTGTGCCGGACTGTTGGACTATGAAGATACAAGATTGGAGACTTCGTCCCGTGTCCGGGTGAGACTCTCCTTTGCGTGGAAGGCAAGCTTGACAATTCGGATATGTAGATCTCTTTCTCAGTAACCGACTCTGTGTAACCCTAGCCCCCTCCGGTATCTATATAAACCGGAGGGTTTAGTCCGTAGGACAAGAACAATCATAATCATAGGCTAGCTTCTAGGGTTTAGCCTCTACGATCTCATGGTAGATCAACTCTTGTACTACTCCTATCATCAAGATCAATCAAGCAGGATGTAGGGTATTACCTCCATCGAGAGGGTCCGAACCTGGGTAAACATTGTGTCCCCCGCCTCTTGTTACCATTAGCCTTAGACGCACAGTTCGGGACCCCCTACCCGAGATCCGCCAGTTTTGATGCCGACAGGGGGCGCTTGCCTGGAAGCTCTTTTGCACAGGAAGAAGGGTCGTTGGTGATGTAATCGTACACAATGGCATCAGTGCTAGCGCTAGCCTAGCCACAGTGTATGGCAGTGGGGATGGGTCAAAGTCAACATCCAATCAGTAGGTCAACAATCAACCATCAAAATTGACCTGGGTCAAAGTGTGAATAGTGAAGGTGGGGCCAAACAGGGGCATTGACTGATAATTTAACTAAAGTGCTAAACATGTTTGTATGGTGATAGGAACCACGTGTCATTGGCTATTAGCACTAGTTAATTGGATTGGCGCCATGTGCCAGAACACATAAGTGCACATGGCTGTGCATACACATGCATGGCAGCACCTAGTCACACAGCCATGTACAGAGGGCTTGGCGGCCATGCCCAAGAAGCGGTAGCAGCAGCAATACACAACAACTAGCAGCCGTACAAAGCAGCAGCAGTGCAAAGTAGCCAAGCATCAGAGCAGGGCAAGGAGCAACATCTAAGTAGCGGCGGCAGGAGGGAGTAGCAGCGGCAAGGGCAACAGCAGGTAGCAAGCAGCGGCAGCCGAGCATCAGTAGTGGCAAGCAGCAGCAGGCACGCGGACGCGTGTACACGCGCAGGGCGCGGCCAAGGCCTGGCCGGCGCGCGGGTTGGGCGAGATCACGGCCAGCAACTAGCGGTAGAAGTAGAGCAGCAGCAAGCAGTAGCGTGTGCGGGCAGCGGCGAGCGCGGCCGGGCAGCGCGGGACGCGTGCGCGGACGGGCGCCGGTGGCGGCGGGGCGCGTCGTGAGCGCGGGCGGGCGTGGGACGGTCAGAGTGGTAGGCAGCGGCAACGACGACGAGCTCCACGGCCGCCGGTGCTCGGGTAGGTGCGGCCGTTGTGAAGGAGCACGGGATCGAGCGAACTAACGCAATAGAACTAATCTACGGGGGCTAGCGAAGCTAGTGGATGCTGTTGGTGCCGTGGCCTTGCCGAACCCTAGCTAGTCCTCTCTCTCGCTCTCCTGTTGTGCAACGGACCGAGGAGGAAGAAGGGATGGAAGGGGTGGACACAGGAGTTTTTCCCGGGCGCTCGAACGCCCGCCGCCGCACGTACGGCCTTGTATTCCACAAGCACAAACTCGTCCCCAGCACCAGTACGTGGCTTATATAGCCGGACTCACACCAGGCACAGCCGGAGGCACTCACTCCAAGACTTGCATGCACACACACTAACCTGGCCGTCACATCCGGCTGCTAACCACGCACGCACAAATTACTCAGCCTAGCATGCGCTAACCACCAAGCCCCATGCATGCAACACTGCGTCTCCACTCTCGCCAGCGCCCGATCCGCACGTCCTAGCCAGCTCGCACGACGCGCTCACACGCGGCTGCTATGGCTTGGATTCCCAACAGATCACTAACGGCTGCAGCAAGACTCGGGTACACACACGCCACGCTCCCGATCCGTCCCGCGCGCACACACGCACGCCCGACGCGATCGTGGTGGCTTATGCCCAATACTCACCCCCCCTAAGCCACCAACTACAGCAGATGAGTCCATCATCGTCGATGTCGCCATGGCCGTCGCACCGCGCCGCTGCAGCCTCCGCCGCGCAGCACCCCATGTCCCGCGCTCCTAGGCTCGTGTACACGACACGCACGCACGCAGTCGCCATGGCCCGTGTCCAGCGCCCCGATGCGGTCAGTCCTCCGCTGCATCTCCAGCACAAGCGTCTCCACGGTTGTCACGCCGAGCCGCCGCGACCTCTGCGCCACCATGTAGGTCCTTCGCGACCTCCTCGTCTCCGTGACCGTCATGCCCTTCGCGCGCACTCCCCACGTCCCCGCGCTCCCGCCGTGCACGTACGCGATCTGCGCAACCAGGTCCAGCGCCTCGACGCGGTCCAGTCCCGCGGTCCTGACGCGCCCGACGCGTCCGGTGCGCACCCATAACACGCACCGGTCGCGCCCGGCTCGCCACCGCGCGTCATTCGCCACGCTCCGCACGTCTCCATCTCGCGCCATGATCGCGCTCCGACGCGATCAACGCGGCCGATCCGGCGTGTCCAGGAGCTTGGCCTTCTCTCCGCCGAGCCACGTCGTGCCACCATAGCCTCTGCGCCACCATGCAGGTACGCCGCGGCCGCCGCGCTCCCCGCATGCACGACATCACCGTGCTCCGCCGCCGCACGGGACGAGCGCCATCGCCGGCGAGCTCCTACGAACCCGATGCTCTGATACCAAATGTTGTTGCCGCTCCTGCCTCGCCGCTACCCTCCTCTTTCTGGCACTCAGCTTGCTCACTCTCCCGGTGGCTCACTCAAGGAAGAAGAAGGGAGGAGGGGGAAGAACACGGAGTTTCTCCAGCGCACGAACGCTGCCGCCGCACGTACGACCTTGTATTCCACAAGCAAAAACTCGTCCCCAGCACCAGTACGTGGCTTATATAGCCGGACTCACACCAGGCACAGCCGGAGGCACTAACTCCACGACTTGCATGCACACACACTAACCTGGCCGTCACATCCGGCTGCTAACCACGCACGCACTAACTACTCAGCCTAGCATGCGCTAACCACCAAGCCCCATGCATGCAACACTATGTCTCCGCTCTCGCCAGCGCCTGATCCGCACGTCCTAGCCAGCTCGCACGACGCGCTCACACGCGGCTGCTATGGCTTGGACTCCCAACAGATCACCAACGGCTGCAGCAAGACTCGGGTACACACACACACCACGCTCCCGATCCGTCCCGCGCGCACACACGCACGCCCGACGCGATCGCGGTGGCTTATGCCCAACAGATGCTCGTGTGTGACCTAATGGTCACCGACGTGATGCCGGTGATGGCCTCGTGTAGCGACAGTGTGCGTGCATCGATGGCTAGAGGTCAATTGCGAGTAGGGGGAGAGAGAGAAGACGGAGTGGATCGTAGGGAAAGCCACCGGGAGAATTGATTTAACCCCCCCCCCACACACACACATTTAGCGCATAAGGAAAGAATCTGGACTTCACAAATTTGGAATTGCCAAATCTGCCCTCGTCCAATTTTCCTCAAACTCACGAGACAGAGGCCTGAGGTCTGGCCTGTTTTTCATTCTATCTCCCCTCCCCTTCCCGACTTGACCAAGCCGCCAGCCGCCAGCCACCAGAGCCATTTTTTTCTCATAGTAATAACATTCAGATCTGTACCATTTTTTGTTGTAGGTTGTGAGGCACCAAATGGAGCATACTTGTAGTTCAACTAGTGGAAAAGTGACTAGCATGACATCTCAATCATGGGTTGCCGACAAGGCAGTAGCTATGTTGAAGAAGGATCCAACCGTTGGTGCTGTGAAGATACTTAAAGACTTGCAGGATGAGCATCATGTCACACTTAACTATCACACAGTGTGGAAAGGCAAACAAAAGGCAGCAACCGGCTTATATGGGAGTTGGGAAGAAAGTTTCAGGATGTTGTACAACTACAAGGCTGAAATAGAATTGAGGTCTCCGGGGAGTATTGTTGAGATTGATACGACCACACATGAAGGTGAAGTGCATTTCAGCAAGCTATTTATCACTTTCAAGCCTTGCATAGATGGTTTTGTGAATGGATGTAGGCCATATATTAGCATAGATTCAACTCATTTAAATGGAAAATGAAAAGGTCAGCTAGCTGTAGTCACTGCATTGGATGGTCACACTTGGATGTTCTCGGTGGCGTATTGCTTTATTGAGTCTGAAAATGGAGAGAATTGGGCTTGGTTCATGAATCAAGTGAAGAAGGCAATAGGGGACCCTCTGGTATTGGCTGTTTGTACTGATGCTTGCAAGGGTCTTGAAAATGCTGTTAAGAAGGTTTTTCCTCAAGCTAAGCAGCGAGAGTGCTTTAGGCATATGTGGCATAATTTTCAGAAATATTTTCATGGCGATGTGTTTGGAAGGTTGTGGCCTGCTGCTAGGGCATATAGGCCGGAAGAATACTAACATCACATGGCAAAGGTATTTGATGCATCCGAGAAAGTATATCCTTACCTTAGGGATTACGATAATCTATTATGGATGAGGTGCATGTTCAACCCAACCATCAAGTGTGACTACATAAATAACAATCTCACCGAGTGCTTCAACGCTTGGGTGCGAGATATCAAGGACTTGCCAATTGTTCAGCTAGCTGATAAGATTAGAGAGATGATTATGAAACTATTTAGAAAGAGAAGAATGATTGGAGAAAGATTTACAGGGATAATACTTCCATTTGTCATACACCAACTAAATGCAAAGACTCGAGGACTAGGTCATCTCAAGGCTAAAGCATCAGCTGATTGGAGCGGGGAAGTGAAAATGCTAACAAAGAGGATGAAAGACATGTGGTCAAAACTCTCACACATGAGTATACATGTCTGCAATGGCAGCAAACGGGCAAGCCTTGCGACCATGCACTAGCCTTCATAAATGTCTTGCAAGCTCGCAACTTTGTTAACATGGAAGACTATGTACATGAGTACTACTCAATTAGCAGATTTAGGGCAGCATATGAAGGTGTAATTGAGCCCCTTACGGACAAGAATCAATGGCCACACGTGGACACAGGCTTTGTGTTGCGTCCACCAATTCCAATAGGCAAGAAGAAAGGTGCTGGAAGAACAAGAAAACAGAGGATAAAGAGTTGGTGGGAAGGTGGATCAAGGAAAGGATCCTTGAATAAATGCAAAAAATGCGGGGAGGTAGGACATAGAGAAGCTGGCTGTCCTCAAAATGGAACAAAGAAAAGGTACATAGTAGTACTTGTTGTTGTTTTCTATCTATAATATCATGGTTCTTTTACATGAAAATAGTTCTAATTGCTTCTTTTTGTAGGAAAAGTAGGGGGAAAAAGAATCCATCTCCATGGTTTGATGTTTCAGTTAGCAATGTCGTTCCATCTACACCAACCAAGAGCAAGAATGATGCCACTTGTAGCAGTCCTGGAGCTGTCATAAGAAGCTAAGCTGCAGCTCAAGCTAGTCCTGGACATGTCACAAGGAGCCAAGCTACTACCCCACCACCAAAACCTCCAGCAAAAGGAAAGAATAAGAAAATGACACCTAAGAGGAAGAAACTAAGCGACCTATGAGCTTGTTTGTGGCTGTGATGAACTCGGCTGTGGGTGGAGACTCACTTTTATTGTTGTGTATGTGAGGTGCAAACTCACTTTTATTTGCTCTGTATGTGAGGTAGAGTCTCACATTTATTTTGCTGTGAGGTAAAGATTCACTTATTTTGCTGTCATGAAGTCCTGTATGTGAGGTAAATACTCACTTATTTTGCTGTCATGAAGTCTTGTAGAACATGGCTGACTTATTCTCTATGCTATCATTGAATCATTGTGACCCTATATTATTTCCAGCTTGTTTGTGTGGAAGGCTATTGATTACAGCAAAATCATGTCAATTTTTTTTGTGAAACATAGCACACAACTTTAGAAAATCATGTCATTTCTTATTTGGCCAAAATATTTTGTGGTTTCAAAATTCGGACAAGGTACAGAGATGTGACTTTCAAACAGAGGGGTACTTTTGTCTATTCCTATTTCAATATGTTAGTTATATACTAACAAAGTTGTTAACAATGCCAAAGGGGGGTACCAGCAACAACTAGACAGAACTGCGGGGGGGGGGGGGGGGGAGGGGTCAGAGGAAGGCAAACTAACAAAGGGGCTTAAGATCAAATGTGTACGAGCTGGGGGGGGGGTAAAATCAATTCTCACAAAGCCACCGGGATCGGGGAAGCACCGGGGATGGCGAATTGGTGATGGAAGCCGGCATCCCGAGGTTGAAGAAGACGGCCAGATGGCGACGTTGTCGCACAAGGTAGCTCGAACCCATGCCTGCGCAGCCTCTGGACATCCTCACGAGGCTCAAGGAGTGTAGTGGCCGCGGGATCGACGAGAGGGGGCGGCGGTGGTTGCGGCTGCAGATACTGCAAGGAAGGGGCGACACGAGGGAGAAGGGATGAGTCCTGGGGTTGGCCAAGGGGCTCGAGGAGGGGGGGGGGGGGGGGGTTCAGCCTAATACTCCAAGGGGACCGGGAGATGGCCGGCACGCGCCATGGCGCGTCCATGGCCGGTTGGATGCCCTCCACGATCCCTTGTCTCCTGTAGAGAGGTGGGAGGAAAGGTGGAGGTTGGCTGGTCCGGCTATTTGGCTAGATGGGCCAATGTGCCTAGTAGATTAGGTCATTTTACTTTATTTATTCATTTATTTATTTCCTGTTTTGCAATTTCTATAAAAGTAAAGGATTTTTAGTTCAATAAGGTACTTGCACATAAATACGTTGCAATGCTATGAGCTAGCACAGCAAGTTAGAACTTATTTTGAAATGTGCAAATATTTATTTAAATTGAAAAGGATCAATTAAAAGTTGTTGGTCCAATTTTAAACATGTTAAGGGTATTTTAATAATTCCAATAATATTGGTTTATTCATGACAATTAGTTATTAAAGTTTTGCAACACAGGGAACATTTTTGTTTCACCGCTTGAAGAAATAATAATTTGACTTTATTTTAAAATTGAATTTGAGTTTGGTTCGGATCAAAGTGAGGTTTAGAAAAATAATTGCGATGACATGGCATCATTAGTGTGTGGTTACTGTAGCTTAGCTACCAGGGTGTTACAAGCTGGCTCCAAAAGCTGAAATTATGGATTCGGTGGGGTTGGGAGGGGTTCAGAACACGCCCTTAGTAGGTTATCTTCTCGTCTCTACTGGTGTGCAACCTCAGGTGAACAATATCTCGATAGACCCCAACAAATCGTGCATATTAGTAGGTTCTGAACCGATCTTTGACTGAACCCATTCTCAATTGTGTCAACCCAGCACATTCGAACAGATGTTGCCGTGAAATTAGTTCAGTCGCTACCTAATTTCATTTGCCAGGCTTTGTTATTCGTGTTGTAAACTGTTGTTGAGCTGGAGATATGCTCCTTTGGCGCCCTTCAATGTTCGAAAGAAAAGCATTAGATTTTGGACGGCATGCGTGACTGTCCACTCTTGCTACTACTCGAAATAAAAAGCTCGCTTATCTAAAAAAAAGCACACACGCATGAATCTCAAAAAATAAAAAAGCACGCACGCATGGGACGAGATTGATTTTCTAAAAGAAAGCACGGGACGAGACTGAGAGGCGGGCCCGTCTCACGGCACGTGGGCGAGGTGGCCCCCACATGGCAGCCAGCAGGGCAACGCGAGGGCCGAAAAGAGGGTGGAGCGAACAAAAAGAAAGCGGCGGGAAAAGGAGCCAAATGCTCTCTCAAAGTACGGGCCTGGGGCATAATTACCTCCCCTCCCCCACCCTCCGTACCCGCTTTTTACCCCACTACTAGGTCCGCTAATCATAATTTTCTCTGCATCCCCTCTGCAGATGCAAACGAAACGAGCAACAGTCCATTCAGCGGATAACCACGTCTCCCTGACAGAGAGGAGCGGCTAAGAAATTTCCACAGGAACGAGAGGTTAATAAGCAGTCGGTCAAAATTCGGTTTACCATTACCGGCGCAGGATGAAATTTACCAGATATGGGCGGAAAGGGGAATTGATCGCGGCAACAGTGGCGCTACGTCGTGCGTGTGGGGGACTTTGAGGAGGGACAGGGGCTAGAATAGGTTTTCGGGGACAGGGTCTGGGCATGGCGCGCGGTTATCCACGCGCCCCTGCTCCGTCTCGGGCTCCCCCTCCCCTCGTCTCCCGTCCCTATGCTATCTGCTGCCGCTAGAGCCACCCCGAGGAATGAGACCGTGGTAAACCCAACCGTGGTGGGGTGGGGAGGGAATCCAGGCGGACGGACGGACGGACGAGGGAGGAGAATGTCTGGTTCCGGTCTTCATGCTCTGTCCCGTGGCTGCGTGCGTGCGTACGTGCTGCGAGATGCGCCGGCAACCCAAAACCAAAAGGCCTCCCTCGCCCTTTTGATTCCCCCACGCCAATGCCTTTGCTGCCCCCCTGCTCTGCGCCGTGAGAGCCTGGGATTGTTTCTCTTCTCGCCCCGCCGTTCCGTTTCGACTTAAAGCTCCTCCCGAGGAAGCTCGCCCGCCTGCTCGTCTTGGTAGGAGGTGCGGGCCGCGTGACGGTGAGCTCTCGCACGCACGCCTGCTCTGCTGCTGCTGTGGAGGAGGAGCAGGGCGACGTTTTCGCCGTTTCCGTCTTCTTCGTCGTCGTCGTCAGGTATAATTTTGGCACCCTGCGAAGCTCCTCCCCTGCAAAATCTCCGGCCCCTCTTCATTGCTCGTTTCCGTTTCACTGTCCCCTTCCGACTGCAATAAATCTCCCCCGTGTTGATAAGCAAGAACCATGCAGAAAATGGCATCTTGATAAACCAATCTTTGATCCTATTTCTTCTCTCCACTCCGCTGCCAAATCGGTTCTTTGGTCCATCCAATGGCGCCGGGAGCCGGGACGGCGGCGGCGACCAAGAACCCTACCAAAACCCTCGCCGCCATCCTCCTCCTCGTCCTCCTGCTCGCCGACCTCCCGCTCTGCGCCTCCCAGCCGCCGCTGCACTCCCAGCCCCTGCCCGCCACCCAGTCCCCGGCGGCGCCCCTCCCGCCGCCGCAGCCGAGTGCCCCCCACGCGCGGGCCGGCGGCGCCGCGCGCCTCCGCCGCATCGCGCTCGGCGTGCTCCTCGGCTCGCTCGCCGGCTTCCTCCTCTCCCTCGCCTTCCTCTACGCCATCCGCGTCGCCGTGCTACACGCCGGGAACGCGCCGGCCGTCGCCCGGGGCCCCGTCTCCTTCACGCCGCAAATCTCGCCCAAGAGCCTCCAGGGCGCACTCCCCTCCGCGCGCCCGCTCGCGCGCGGGCCCCGCGGGACGTACCACAAGCTCGACCTCGACGGCGACCTCACCGTCGCCGTCAAGGTGCTCGACCTCGCCGCCGCCAGCCGCGCCGAGGCCTCGCCCTCGCCCTCACGGCCGGCGAACGGCTCCAACTCCAAGTCCGACATGCGGAGGGTGCAGCGGCAGCTGGAGCTGCTCGCCCGGGTGCGGCACCTCAACGTGATGAGCCTCAAGGCCTACGTCCGCGACGCCGACCGGCTCTCGCTCGTCTACGACTTCGTGCCGGGGGGCAGCCTCGAGGACGTGATGAAGAGGGTGAGGTCGCAGCAGGTCAGCCTCAGCTGGGACACCAGGAACAGGATTGCGGCCGGGGTGGCCAAGGGACTGCGCCACCTGCACTTCGAGTGCAACCCCAGGATACTGCATTGCAACCTCAAGCCGTCCAATGTGATGCTGGAGGAAGGCTTCGAACCGGTGCTGGCGGATTGCGGCGTTGCGAGGCTGATCGATTCCGGTTCGCCTGATCCGCAGTCGTCCGGCAGCCTCTACACCGCTCCAGAGTGCTACCAAAGTAGCAGGTAAAAATCCATGCGTTGTCTTTTTTCAGTTTTCAGTGCTCAATTCAGCTAAATTTAGTAGTTTGCAGATTGCAGTATTACTATTTCTCAAATTGACAATTTGGTTTGCTTGTCTGTTCATTATAAATGATATGAGGGGAAATTAAACCTAGGATATGCATCATTATCACTGCAAGGAAGGTAGCTCTAAAATAAAACTTATGCCGGATTGAGATGTTTGTTGTTAAATTTTGTATTTTCTAAAAACAGATATCATGTGTGTACATGTTCACATGCTGCATACTCAATTTTATAGGTACTAAGCAAACAACTCAATGTATTTCAGATTGCTAGAAATCTGCGATGTCTGCTATTGGCACTGAATAGCTTAAATTTTAAGCTATAAATCATTATATTATTGGTAACACATACTTATACATCTGGCAACTAACATGTGTAAATTGTGTAGTGATAATATCATGTCATTTTCTTATTTGAACCATAAGCATTGCAACATTATATAATAGTATATACTACCAAAACAAGTGTTTGACATTCCATTGCATTATTGCTTGCATCCATAGTTTCATTTGATTTGTGTCCCCAGTTAACAGTGCGTAATAATTGGCTAGCAAACACTGTTGTCTGTTTCCTTTCATTAGACTCTTCTGAATTTGGTTTTCTAGTTATCTGACTGTGTTGACGATAAGTAGACTTCACTTCCGTGCCATTTGAATTTAATCAGTGAAATGAGCAAGAGAGAAGACATAAAGCATATTAATAAAGAATACCACAGGGCTTAATCGAAGGTACCCAGCTTTCGCTTTTTGTAACTGGAGAATCTTTACTTTGTTAGGGAACCTGCATCTAACCTTTTTGAATTACCTTTGATTGTTAAGCTTTCCATATATTCCCGCATGAGCACATACAGCTGTTGGCCCACCCCCTGTTCTACTAAAAATATCGATATATTTCGTTCTAGCCTCTTGTATATAAATCAGAGAATAGATGCTTTGAGGATTGGTGTTCTATATTCTTATTCCAATCTCGTTCAGATAAGTACATCATCAGTAAACTTATGGGAATTTAACGTGCAGAAAAGGACTTTCAAGCAGGCTACTTTAACCAGATCAGTAACTCATGATTTATTTATTTATTTTGTCATGGTTGATCATCAATTTTACAACTTTAGCTGTCTGTAATATAAAACTTCAATTCCACTGCACTTGGTAGGTTGGGCGATAGTTCCGCTTAGGGGCTATGTTGCCTTTGGCGTTTTGGGCTGCTGTGCGGCTTGTGCTCGGCTGCTTTAGATCTCAGGGCGTGCATCGTTCTGAACGTGTTTCCCTGGTCAGGTTTCCTTTCTGGTAGCTTGTAACAGACATTGTGGTTTCTGATATATGAAAATCGGAGAGGCCGCTCTCTTTTTCAAAAAAAACAAAAACTTTAGTGGTCAATCCTAATAGAGCTTGTGTTTTTCTTCTGTTAGATGGTTCAGAACTTCAACATCATGTACTGCCATCCATATGTTTTTCAGCTCTTAGGTGTTTCTGAGTATTTAGATTCAAACATTTGCTGGTGCAGGTACACAGATAAGTGCGACGTCTATGCTTTCGGCATGATCCTCGGCGTTCTGCTCACTGGGAAAGACCCCTCGGACCCATTTTTCTCGGGAGAAAGCGGACGGGGCAGCCTGGCTCGATGGCTCCGTCACATGCAGCATTCCGGCGACATGAAAGAAGCGCTGGACAGCAGCATTGTAGGGGAGGAGGTCGATGAGGAGGAGATGGTGATGGCCATCAGGATCGCCATCGTGTGCCTCTCGGAGTTGCCAGCCGATCGGCCATCCAGCGATGAACTCGTAGCCATGCTCGCCCAGCTCCACAGCTTCTAACCGCCGTCGAACTTCAGAACACCCGCATGATCTTCCATCTCGCAAGTCTCGAGACGACGCCGAGTGGCGCACGATCATCAACCGCCGAATTCAGTGTCCTGGGCTGAATTCAGATGGAAGCCAGCAATGTAGAGGCCAAGCCAAACAAGTGTGGCAAAATAGCTGCCCATCAGCTTCATGGCACATGCTGGTGGTTGAGTATCATGTAAGATGATGATGGTGATGTTCTGGCCATGAATGAGCCTGGGGACAACAAATGTGCATATATGTAGTGGTAGTATGTGTTCTGTAGAATGGTGCATATCTTGTTGGATCTCCCTTTGCTGTAGGGGGAGGGTGATGTTTTGGCCTGTGCATTGACCCATCAGAGACATGGGCCCCTCTCTCAGCTTGCCCATGGCCTGGTGTCCGTCCGTTCGACAAGCGACGTCGGGCCCATCACAGGTTTGGGCATCATTTCTCTTCATGTCACATGTCTCACCAATCTGACTCATCCTAATCCGTACCGTACCTGGCTGTTTGCCTCTCAAGTATGTGTGTGTGTGTGTGTGTGTGTGTGTGTGTGTGTAAAATGTAGCCATGTTCAGTGCATAATATGGTCCTGGATGTGTAAAACGAGAACCGTCTGCTTGGTGTGCGAAGTAACAGGCTAACAGCACAGCATATCGCACAGTAATAACAGGCTAACAGCACAGCACAACGTATTTATTCAGATACATTATAATGAGCACTTTTTCTGCCCTCTCAAGCCATCAATGCTTCTGGCCATCAGATCTACGAGTTTAAGAATTTTTGGCCGTTGGATCGATTTGCAAAAGCTCGCAAGTAACCACAGATTGCTATGCGAGCTGGGCCGCTGCTCCCATGGCAAAATGGAGGATCTGCCATTATTTGGGCCTGCTGGGCTTTAGATGTCCAAGAGACCAACGGAGAAAAATAGGGCAGCGTTTGCAGCCGCACGTCCCCTCGCGGAAAAAGGTTGTTCTCTACCGTCGATCTCGCGGGCCGACGAACCGATCTCGCAGCGGCACTTTTCAACCGATCTTGCGGGCGGTTGATATTGTTCAGTAATTTGCTAATGTTACCGTTGAAAACTAGTACTTCCTCCGTCCGAAAATACTTGTCATCAAAATAGATAAAAAAGGATGTATCTAGAGGGAGTAATAGACATGGCTGCAATGAGCAGTGTTAATCATAATCAAGCAAAAGCGGGCAAAAAAGAGCAAGTGATATTACACCATCAAGCACGAATCCTTTATTATGTGCATGTAGATAGCCTCTTAATTTACTTATGTTGTAATGCATAGACTCATAGCCATAGCACCGATCGAGCATGCACAAAATGACATATGCCTAAATTGGTAGATCAGTGCAGTTCTTGTAGCACCTGCATACAGTCACGTAGCAGCGGCCTCTGTCATAACCCTCTCTCTGGCAGACCACATTGCAGGTGCCGTGCTTTACACACATGTTGCCATCCCAGGTTTGGCTATCATGACCTTCACAACCATCAGATCCCATCTCTTCTGCATCCATTAGCAAACAATAAGAATCAAGTAATTAAGTTAACTTGGATTAGTTTGAACTAGAGATGTGTAGGTTAATTGTATTCCTACCAGATGAAAGGACAAGCAGCATCACCAACCACAAGCATATCAATGTCTTGTTGGTTCCCACTTGTACTTTACCCATGTTCGTCATGTATCAATGATGTATTGTCAGATATTCTTCCAAACTCGAACATATGAAAGTATGAGTACGTTCATGATTCATATATATAGTTAAAGTATGTGGATATTAAAATGGTTATTTTTATGAGATACTAATTTTTGGCATCAACGCTTATCCAAATGGTTATGTTTATTGACGTCCTATGTTTGTTGAAGAGCGAAACTTAGCTAGTATTGATGTTTAAATTTAGGCGTCAATAAATATTAGTTTGTTTATAATTGTACATGCATTTTAACCCTTTTTTTGTGAAGAAGTTATTTAGGCATTAATTTCTCTCCATAATTGATATAGGAAAATTAAAAATTTCCTCCCAAACCTTCCAGGATAACTAAAGACTTAAATTGGTACCAATTACATAGCACATACTCCCTCCGTCCCAAAATAAGTGTCTCAATTTTGTACTAACTTTGTGTCTAGTTAGTACAAAGTTGAGACAGTTATTTTGGGACGGAGGGACTATGTATTGATGGCACACCCTATTCTTAAGATCAAAATGTATTTGAATCAGACTAGTCTATAGGAATTTAGGCCCCTTAGAGAAATTTGCTAAACAAGCCCTAACGTTCAAAATAAATATGACTATATCATAATTTTCACTTATAATTATATAACAAGGACAGAAGTACTTATGCAAGCACGGTAAATCGAAAAATGAATGCATGCATGTTTAACAATTTGAAGGTTGAACACAAAAAAGGTCGTACATTGAGTTATAGTTCGTAACGGCAAAAGGTAATCACATTAAAAATTATGGGTATGTCACAAGGAGCGAATATTCAGGCGAGCGCAAACTAGGCAGCACCAAAAATCTAAGTGTTACATCCGCAAAAAAATCTAACCGTTACACACCTTTATGCACTACTTGGTGGGACCGAATGTAAACACTCGATGAGACTGACTAGTATAAAAGGTTTGAACTTTATGCTTTTCGGTGAGACCAGATGGAACAGCTCGGTGACACCGAATGCTGATGACCTAATCACTTTCCACAATGCGGTGACACCGATCAAAACCACTCCAAATTTTGGAGATGAAATCGATAGGTTACAGACGGTTGGCAAGTGCTCTTCAGTGAGACCGAAGGGTCATCTCGGTGGGACCGAGTTGCTAGGGTTTAGGCAATGGCTATGTCAAGTGTATCTCGGTGGGTCTGAATGTATGTGTTTCGGTGGGGCCGAGATAGGTTTTAGGGTTTTGGACATAGATGAATGTAAGAGTGTGGCGGAGGGTTATGGAGCAATATCTCTAAGCACTTGAGCAAATAGTCCAGAATCAAAATCTCATCTCCTTTAATAGTATTGACTTTCCTATGGACTCAATGTGATCTTGGATCACTTATCCAAAAATGTAGAGTCTTGAAGCTTTTGCCAATGCTTGTCCTTTAGTAGCTTGAGGGCTCCACATCTCCATCCATGTACCTGCCTAGATTGAACTCTTCCTGAAATATACTCAAGGGAAACATTAGTCCAACAATATGTGTGTTGACATGGATTAGTAAAACCATCAAGGGAGCAAATGTGCTTTCATGTGATAACGAAGATTCTCTAATCTCGTCGAGCTGCAATATCCTGCCACTCACTCTTCTGTGACAAACCTTATCTCCAAAATACATTGTTCTTAGTGACAAACACGTTTTTCCTCCGGTGTAGTGATAGCATAAATTCCCAATATTTTTAGATAACCAACAAAGTAGGACACATATTTTGGATTTAAACTTGTAAACATTTTACATATGCTTCCCAAAATCAAGAAAAGATAAATTGGTTTGGCTTCTCAAGTCATATCCTATATGTCATTTCAACATATATGATGGCGTTCTTTTCGGTGTAAAAGTTGAAGCTGAGGCAGTCCTGGATTAAGGGGTCCTCGGATAGCCGGACTGTATACATTTGCTGGACTGTTGGGCTATGAAGATACAAGATAGAAGACTTCGTCCCGTGTCCGGGTGGGACTCTCCTTTGCGTGGAAGGCAAGCTTGGCAATTCGGATATGTAGATTCCTTTCTCTGTAACCGACTCTGTATAACTCTAGCCCCCTCCGGTGTCTATATAAACCAAAGGGTTTAGTCCGTAGGACAAGAACAATCATAATCATAGGCTACCTTCTATGGTTTAGCCTCTACGATCTCGTGGTAGATCAACTCTTGTACTACTCATATCATCAAGATCAATCAAGCAAGAAGTAGGGTATTACCTCCATCGAGAGGGCCCGAACCTGGGTAAACATTGTGTCCCCCGCCTCCTGTTACCATTAGCCTTAGACGCACAGTTCGGGACCCCCTACCCGAGATCCGCCGGTTTTGACACCGACATTGGTGCTTTCATTGGGAGTTCCACTGCGTCGTCATCATAAGGCTCGATGGCTCCTTCAATCATCTACAACAACGCGGTCCAGGGTGAGATCTTTCTCCCCGGACAGATCTTCGTAGTTGGCGGCTTCGCACTGTGGGTCAACTCGTTTGGCCATCTGGAGCAGATCGACAGCTACGCCCCTGGCCATTAGGTCAGGTTTGGAAGCTTGAACTATACCGCCGACATCCACGGAGACTTGGTCTTCGACGGATTCGAACCCATGACAGCCGCACCCTGCAGCCACGATGAACATGACTTAAATCTGTCATCGGACCATGCTCAGGAGATAGCGCCTGTAACTGTCCTGGCCCTAGATCCAGGACAGATCGCTCCATCCGAGGATGGGAGGCTGGACCCTGCCACGGAAACCGCAGACTCGACGGTGTTAGAGCCGAACATAGATCTGACCTCCAACGAGGCCTGTGTCATCGGAACCTCGGACTCGTCTCTGGCCATAGGCTCCGAACCATGTGTATCCGCGCCCATCGAATCTAACTGGGCGCCGATCTTAGAGTTCAGCTCCGCGGATATCTTCCAACGCTCGTCCTTGGGTGATGTGTTAAACTCATTGAAATCCCTCTCCTTGGCAAGAGATTCTTGGCCGAACTATGTCCAGTTTGAGTGGGAAGCGGACGACGAAGAACTTCGTTGCCCACCCACCACCCACTTGATAGCCACTGTCGATGACCTAACCGACATGCTCGACTTCGACTCGAAGACATCGACGGTATGGACGACTATGTGGGAGAAGAACAGGAACCACCTCCCACGGGGCGCTGGACAGCCACCTCCTCATACGACATATACATGGCGGACACAACTAAAGAAAACAATGGCGAGGACAAAAAGGATCTAGTTGAGGATAAGCCTCCTGAGAAGCAGCCGAAGCGCCGATGTCAGCGGCGCCGCTCTAAACCACACCGTGGTAAAAACAACGATACTGGCACAAGAGACAATAACACTCCAGACGATGCCGAAGACAACGACGACCCCGCCCAGCCAAGTTTCGAACAGGCCGAACGGGAAGACATGCGGCCAGCCCTGACGAACATGCCATGAATGAAGACTCGGAGGACAGTAGTTACATGCCCCTCTCCGAGGACGAGGTGAGCCTCGGCGTTGAAGAATTTATCGTGCCTGAGGATCCCGTTGAGCATGAGAACTTCAAGCGCCGGCCTATAGCCACTGCAAAGAGCCTGAAGAAGAAGCAGCATCAGCTTCAAGCTGATCAAGATCTTCTCACTGATAGATGGACCGAGGTCCTGGCAGCCGAGGAATATGGACTTGAACGGCCAACCAAAAGTTACCCGAATCGCAGGTTGCTACCTCAATGCAATGACAAAGCACTGGAGCCCACACTACCAGCGCACGATGCGGCTGACCGACCACCGCGTGGCCGAGATAAAGCATTGTATCAGCACGAACACCATCCTGCACCCCGTCTCCGAACAAATAGAAACAAAACAGCTCGGGGATACACACATGACCTGCGGTACGACTTGGAAAATAGAGCAGACAACCCAGATCGATCTACGGATCGCGGAGGCGCGCCCCAATACGCAACGATGGTCGCCATGCTGGATATAATAAATACAAACCTGTCTGGGCCGAATACTGCAGACCAGCTCCATCCGAGTTGTGTCGCGACGTAGCCCGACATAGAGGCGCCACCCCCCCTATGTTTCACTACCGAAGTAATGGAACATGAATTCCCAGAAGGGTTTAAACCCGTAAACATCAAATCATATGATGGGACAACAGATCTCGCGGTATGGATCAAAGACTTCCTTCTCCACATTCTCATGGCCCGCATTGATGATCTCCATGCCATCAAATATCTCCCGCTAAAACTCAAGGGACCAGCTCAGCGCTGGTTGAACAGTCTGCCCGAAAACTCTATTCGCAGTTGGGAGAACCTGGAAGACGCATTCCTTAAGTCATATAATCCAACAGCCAGGAGAGTCAGCCAGGAAATTCTGGACTCGGTTCTTAACTAAAAAGAACCAGATCATCAATTGTCCGGATGCCGAAGCCCTAGCAGCCTTTAAGCACACCATCCATGATGAATGGCTTGCCCTACACCTCGGCTAGGAGAAGCCGAAGTCCATGGTAGCCCTTATGACGCTTATGACCCGCTTTTGTGTGGGCGAGGACAGCTGACTAGCTCGTAGCAACAGCACCTCAAGTAAACCTAGAACTTCGAAATCCAGAGATAACAACGGCAAGCCCCAACGTAGCAGACACAAGCATCAAAGCAATGATGATAGCGCCTAAGACACGGCTGTCAACGCCGGATTCAGCGGCTCTAAGTCTGGTCAACGGAAGAAACCATTCAAAAGAAACAATCAGGGCATGTCCAGTTTGGACCGCATACTCGACCGTCCATGTCAAATTCACGGCACCCCAGGTACACCAGCTAATAATACCAACAGAGAATGCTGGGTCTTAAAAAAGGCTGGCAAGTCAAATGCCGAAAGCAAAGAGAAGGGGTCGCAAAGCGATGACGATGACGAGGAGCCCCGGCCACCAAACACAGGAGGGCAAAAGAAGTTTCCTCCACAAGTCAAAACGATGAATATGATATACGCCACCCATATTCCCAAGCAGGAGCGGAGGCGCGCACTCAGGGACATCTACGCGATGGAGCCAGTCGCCCCAAAGTACAACCCATGGCTGTCCTGCCCGATCACTTTTGATCGCAGGGATCATCCTACCAGTATTCGTCATGACGGTTTAGCCGCACTGGTCCTTGACCCAATCATCGAGGGATTCCACCTTACGCGAGTCCTTATGGACGGCGGCAACACCCTGAACCTACTTTATCAGGACACAGTGCGCAAGATGGGTATCGATCCCTCAAGGATCAAACCCACCAAAACTACCTTCAAAGGTGTCATACCAGGTGTTGAGGCCTGCTGTACGGGCTCAATCACTCTGGAAGTGGTCTTCGGATCCCGGGATAATTTCCAAAATGAAGAGCTAATCTTCGACATCGTCCCTTTTCACAGCGGCTATCACACACTGCTCGGACGAACCGCATTCGGTTGATTCAATGCGGTGCCACACTATGCTTATCTCAAGCTTAAGATGCCCGGTCCACGTGGCGTCATAACAGTCAATGGAAACACGGAGCGCTCCCTCCATACTGAAGAGCACACCGTTGCCCTAGCAGCAAAAGCACAAAGCGGCCTCCTTAAATCGAACTTCAATTCGGCGGACAAGCTCCCGGACATTGTCAAAAGAGTCTGAACTACCCTGCGGCAGGACAACCCAGCTCGTTAAGAGCTCAACTAGCCACTTGGCCCCCGTCCCAACCCCGACCAAACTGCGGCCCTTGTTCCGCGCGCACTTAATTACGCATGAAAGATACCATGGGGATAGACGAAGGAACAACTAGGTTGTGTTCCACAATGCGGCTCAACCACTCCGGGACACACACACACACATTATTTTACATTTTCTTTTCAGGTTAACTTTTGTTTAGGCCATCACTGGCGACCTGGCGATCGGACCTATGAAGGGACAGACATACCAAGGAGGGAAGTAGCTCGAACACGCAAGGAAATCCCTAGATATTCTCCTCGACAATCATCCTATTGTTCTCCGGATCCGCACGCAGCTCCCCCTGGTCTCAGTAGGTTCTGAAGTCATATTTTTTATTGCACTACTTGTACTTATACGCTTTGACGTATTATTCAATTACAATGAAAATAATCTGCGGCTTTATATGACGTTCACTTGCTGTTATTCTTTATTGATTTTTTTGTCAATTTGCAACCGTACATCCTGGTACGCCTCAATTTTCCAGGGGCTTCGTTTTACCCCATAACACGGCAAGAAAGTCCGAACACCTTCATGGTTGTTCGGCACCCCGAACTTATAGCATTATATGCATCGGCTCCGAATCATGTCTTGGGTCAATAGTTGGGTTGCCCGGCTCCTGTGCTTGCTACCCTATGTTCCGCTATATCGGCTAGGGTAGTAAATGGAGAACTACTGCAATTGTGTCCCGGTTCTTCTGGACGAGCACCTCAGTAGAGAAAGCCGAAAACTGACTGACATGATGCGGCGAGAGCTGGTCAGCTGTTCGAGAGGTCACAAAATCTTTAGCGATTTCTTCCGCATTATGCGATAACTAATGCATCGTGCGAAGGATCGGTTTTTTATCCGATCAGGCGTTTATAGAACCCCAAGTTCGGTCTTCCGAACACTAGGGGCTGCGCCTACCTTTCTTTTGGCAAACTCCTATGGCTAAGTGAGCGTGATAAAGCCTTATAGTCCGATTGCCTGGTTCGTTGCGCTAAACACCTCCTTTAAGGACCAAATCTGGAGTAAAGAGTGTTTAGATTTATACCGAACACCCCTGTACTTCCTACGTGGGGGCAGAAGCCGACGACTGGCCAACTGTCAGAATTAACATAAAAATGGCAGCACAGGAGGTAAAAATTCAAATAACAAGCATTATCTTACATAACGACCTTGTTTCATATTACAACATAGGATAACATGAATACATTCATGGGAATGCAATATCCTTGGCACATTGCTCTGCCACAAGGCGGGATCCTTCCAGGACACTTTCATAATACAACTCAGGCTTGCGGTGCTCTTTCCCTTCGGGCGGCCCTTCGGTCATCAGCTTCACGGCATCCGTCTTCGCCCAGTGCACCTTGGCACGGGCAAAGGCCATTCATGCACCTTCGATGCAGATCGACCGCTTGATGGCGTCAAGCTGAGGGCAGGCACTAACTAGCCGCTTCACGAGTCCGAAGTAGCTGCTCGGAATTGCTTCGACAAGCCATAGCCGGGTAATCAAATCCTTCATGGCTAGTTCGGCCGCCCTATGTAGCTCGAACATGTGTTTTAGCTGATCGATAAAGGGTACTAGATGTTCTGGCGCAAGATATTGCGACCAGAACAGCTTCTCCGTAGAGCTCCCCTCTTCGGCTCGGTAGAATTGTGCGGCATCAGACACGCTGCACGGCAGATCCGCAAACACCCCTGGAGAACTCCGAATTCGGGTTAACAAAGAGAATCTCTCCTTCACATATTTGCTTTGCATAATAAAAGCCTTACCTGCCGCGATCTTTTTGGCCTCCTGGATCTCTTGGAGGGCGCCTTGGGCTTCACCCCAGGCATCGTGCGCGGCTTGACGAGCCTTGGCGAGTTTGGATTCTTTATCCACTATACTCTGTCACTACTAGGGAAAACCTTATACACAGAAGTTTATCAGCAGCGCGGTTTAAAAATGAGCGCTACTGCTAATTAGTAGTAGCGAGGGGTATAAAAACCGTGCTACTACTAAGTTGATAGTAGTAGCGAGGGGTATAAACCCGCGCTGCTACTAAATGGTCTCCAACAATGCCCCTGGGATAGGCCATAGTAGTAGCGAGGGGTATAAAACCAGCGCTTCTACTAAGTAAGTAGTAGTAGCGCCGGTGAGACCCCACGCTACTACTAAGCGTGTCCACCCCGGCTCGATCCCCACCCCCACCCCACCAAACGTCCCTGTCCACCCACTCCCGTCTGTCTCAAAAAAAGCACGGAGCCCGATCCAGATCCCCAACCTCCTCTCCTCTCCCAACCCAGTCGCCGCCGGCCTCCCTTCCACCTCCTCTCCTCCGTCCGTCCGCCCCCATGCCCCCCGCCGCGTGCGCCATGCCGGCGGCCGCGCGCCCGCCGCTCCCTGTCTCGTGCCGCTACCTGCCCCTGCCCCCCTCCGCCGCGCACGTGCCCGCCCGCCGCCCTGAGCGTGTCATACAAACGCCAGAGGTCTCTCCGCCCTCGATCGTATGTCTTCCTAAGTATGTCCGTGTGAGGGAGAGAGATGGAGATGGTGCTCCGACCGACGCCATGGAGGTCTCCCCCCTACCTTCCCTTCATGCGTGTGTGTGTGTGTGTTGGTCACGATTTTGGCCAGATCCCGGATGTTGTTCGATTCAATTTGAATTGCCATTTTCTGATTCAATTTGGCCGGATTCCTCACGCAATGCAGGTCACAAGAGACCGCCGACGCCTCCCTGCTGTGGGCCGACGCCACGCATGGATGTTGGAGCCGGCGAGGTACACGACGGCTCCACCTGCGCCTCCCACAGCAGCAACTCCTAGCCGAGGTATGCCCTCCTCTCCTCTCCTCTCCTTCCTCCCTCTTCACAGATCTCTATCTTGCCCAAGGCAATCGATCAAGTTTATTTATGTTCTGTATGTAGATGCTGCACTATTTAGATCTCTGGTTGGTTGGTCACATTGGAGACCAAGACTGGAATGTCACAAGGATTCCACTGAAGAAAACTACTGCACTTTTATGCAGGGATTGACGTCCCAACAGACACTGATTAGGCTAATTGCTACCCGTTTTTGCACATATATATATTAATAAACAACAAGTTCGATGCTTCCTTCCAGCATGTAACCAACCTGACACCATAAAATGTTTGAAAAGTGACAGAATGAATATCCGGAGACCGGATCATTTTGAATTAACACGCACAATGCTGACAATCAACGTCTCAATCTGTTTCTCAAAGAAAATAAAAACATCTTGAAGTCCAACTCAAGATAGAAAATTAGTAAGTCCAAGAAACACCACGTGCACGCTCAGTTTCCTCAATTAAGCGCCAATAATTTCCTCCTAAATCACTGATACCCCTACCACACTTCTGAATTTTGTTCTTGTCGCAATGAGCCAATGTGCTGCTTATAGGGACCCCATATGAATCAAAAGTTTGATCGGGAAAGAAGAGTGTCGTGCATTGTGCATTATCTGCGGACAGTTTGTATTGTGATTTGTATTTGCACTTTTATGCGGTTGAGAGAACCAAGTATTTGTATTTGCACGTAGGCTAAAGACTACTTGTGATTTCTATGTAGTATTATTTTCAGTTGGTTACTGTAACCTGAAGGCAGAATCTGCAAGCAAAATAGTAGTGAGCAAGTCCTGGACTGGATGATATGTGTTTGGTCATGATTTGTTTGGCTGTAGCATCTCTCTCTAGTGTTAAGCGCGTCGTGGATATGTCCTTGTAGTATATGTTTGCTGTCGCAAATTTTTTACAGTGATAGGAGTTCTTGCAGACCAATTTACAGAAGAAGAGGGATTACAGTGACAGAGCATTGGACCTTGTCAAGTGGTTTCAGAGGAGGATGGAGACGGCTGCCTTACTACAGTGGAGGGCTTAATAGACTCAACTATTTGCTATCCCTTTGTTCACTACACGCATGTTCAGTAGCGCCATTTTCTTGTACTAGCACTGCCAAGATGGATGTTCCTAAAGAGTTGTGACTCCCAAGTTCCCTGTATTCTTCCTTCCTTCCTTCTGTCCAAAATCACAGCACGTTCATAGCACCTTCAAACCTGCATGTGATGGACATAATAAAAGGTTCAGAACAATATGACCCCACAATTAAGAATAGTATGCAAGAACTTAAACAGTTGTATGCTCCCAATTAAGCATAGATGCAATAATAGTACAATAATAATCAAATATGCTTGCACTCATAAACAGAATGATTTATTTATAAAGATGTAAGTACATATAGGCTGATGATAATTTGAGTTACGATATGTTATGCTAACAATTTTATGGGACTACATGTTTTGAGATCTTTGCTTTCCCATGCAACCAGTTTGGTGGGCAGGAACTTGGCATTGATAAGGAAAATGTTCAGATTGATTTCTAACAAGGTAAATGTGTGCCTGATACTTCCTCCTTTTTTGGTGTCTCTGTTTCAAGCTGATGTAAATGTTACTGGCCTACGTCGTATAGAAGATGATTTAGTGATCTCAAATGATCACACTATCAAATGGTGAATGTGCACCGATAAAGCATGGGAGTTTTTCTTGTGTTACTAGTGTCCGGCCAGAATTAGTAAGGTATGATCAACGTGGTCGTATAATTAGATTTGGAAAAATACTAACTTGTTATTTCCTTTGCATTTTTTACTGTAAAAAGTCATGGCTCACCTATTAACCGGCGGCCGTAGAAGGACTAATCACCTAAGTGAAACACTAATAATCAGAAGATAGATTGAACTTCGTTTAATGGATATACAACATATTGAATTATTTTCTATTTGGTCTAATTGATATAATCATGTCTAATAGAGTTCACAATATTTACTTTGAAGATCTGTAGCTAGACGTTAGAACTGTTGCAAATAATTAACTAACTGCATGTCGTACTTGAATTACAGGTTTTTTGGTTTTGTCACTCCTTTGTTATATGGAAGAAGACTTCATAGTTAGCATTATTTATTATAAGACATTCGTATAAGATTTTCTTGCCACTGTAAGTAGGAAGTTAATTTTTCTGGTCTGTTTTGTTCTGCGGGGATTTTGGTTTGTTTTTCTAATAGTATATATGATCATTCAGTCACAGTTCCTGTATTTTAGAACTAAAGCTCCCCCTAATTAAAATGCAGAAACATGTTTTATTTCATTATGTTTCAGTCACTGTCTTAGAAACACTAGAAAATATCTCTTGACAAACTTCTTGATGGAACTAATATTTTTATGCTAATGACAAATTGGATTTATAATCTTTAACCTCGAATCTTTATAGGATTTTGGTTACTACCATATCTGCTCTTGCAGGTCTACTAGAGTATCCACTTCTGAGGTTGATTTTCAAAATGTGTATATCTAATATTTCTTACTGCAGCTTTAAGCTTCACTGTCATCTAACTTTGTCTAGTTAATATACTTACTCGGCAACATGGAAAGTTTCCACATTTGTTCTAGCTGTCTCTATGGGTTAGCGACTTAGCATACATGTTGTAATAAGGTTTCACATTTGCTTCTCTGACAAGGTCTGTTTTTATTCATAGGTAGAAGATAGCGATAGAGTGCTGCCGGATAATGAGATGTTGAAGCGGCAGATTGAATCCATGACACCGAAGTGCAATTGCGGCAGATTATCTCTATCTTTTCTTTTCATTTTTCTTATTATTGAGTGAGAACAGAATGAGGAACTGTGTGATAGTACATACAACAACTTAGTAAAAAGAAACATATGTTTGCAATTGTTAATGACATAGATACTTGCATGTTCTTTGAAGTGGTCATTTGTGAGTTGCAATGCATAATGAGGTTTTTTGGCTGATTTATTTCCTTCGGTTTCTGGTTAACCATGAAATAGGAGCCCAACAATGCTCACTATTGTTGTGTTTACTGGGAACTGTATGCATAAAATGGAATTGGTCGATTTTATTTTTTAATTATAAATTAGTTAGTAGTGGCGTGGGAAAAGAATGCGCGCTACTAGTATTTAGGATACTAGTAGCGTTGGTAGTATGGACACGCTGTTACTATTTTGTTAGTAGTGGCGCGGGTACTAAATAGCAGTAGCGTGGGTGGCACACGCTACTACTAACTTTGTTAGTAGTAGCGCGGGTTCAACCCACGCTATTACTAACTATTAGCTGTATCGCCTTATTGGTAGCGCGGGTACCCGCGCTGCCGCTAGGCTTTTCCCTAGTAGTGTGTTCCAAGGTCTCGCACCTCTTCACGGCCTCTTGGAGCTCTTGCTGATTTTCAATGACCCTGGCCTCGTGTTTTTCACGAGTGGCCTGCTCCTTGGCTGCCTTCTTCTCGGCTTCAGCTACCGCCTTCTTAAGAGTCTCGACTTCGGTCGCCGCTCCTAATACATATTATGACATTTTTTAGTCACACTCAATCATTCATTCATATTGAATACAAACAAGGTTTCGCATACCTTGGCTATCCTCTAAATGCTTCTTCACTCGTCCGAGCTCTTTTTCAGCCCGCTCTAGACTCTCATTCAGTCCGGAGACTTCCGCAGTATGAGAGGTGGCGGTCAATAAAGACACCTGCTTATTCAAATTGGTATTGCATGGTAAGACTCCTGCGAAATATATTTGATCCTCTGTCTGGCTTTTCTTTTCGAACACCAAACAGTGCATCAGGGGCTACTATCTATACTATGACACTCTTTTAACTTCACTACTTACCTCAAAACCTGTTAGAAGGCTGGTGCAGGCCTCGGTCAGCCCACTTTTGGAAGACTGAATCTTCTCAATCACCGCACCCATAAAGGTATCGTGTTCTTCAATGATCGAAGCGCTCTTCAGCGCTGCCAATAAGGTATCCGGCACCTCTGGCTGGACAGAGGTTGCCGGTGGAATATGCGCACCCCCTTTTGTTGAAGGAAGTTGCTTGCCTGAATCCGGAGCCGTATTGATCTCCGGAACTGTGTCCTGCTGGGGGCCAAATTCAAGATGACCCCTTCCGTCAGTATCCATGGGGGTCTGCTCCCCCATGTGACCGGCTGCCGAGGTTTGACCCTCTGGTGCCGCCTCGACAGTCTCCCGAGCTCCTCCCCGGCCTGGCCCCCTTTGGGACGACACTTCGGTGTTGTCCACGTGTTTTGGAGAGGAGGCCGTCGGGAGAGTCCCGCTGTCCATCACGTCCGAGCCCAGTGAATCCTCCGATGAAGATTGCTCGACGTTAGACCTGGCCAGACTGCAAAATGCGTGACTCAATACATTAATGTTATGCAATAGTGAGACCGGATATATGAATATGTCCGGGTATCTTTGTACTCATGATTTAGCCAGGGGCTTGACCCTGGGATCCCACTCCGGGCTGCTATCGGCGGCTGTCATGGATTCGTTTGGAAGGGAGACTTTCCCCTTCTTAGACGATTCGGCCTCCAAACGTGTGGAGGCCGTCCTCTTCTTTCTCCCCCTCGCTGGGGGTATTGGCTTTCCTTTTCTTCCTCTTCCTCTTCCTCTTCTTCTACGGAGGAGGAATAGGTTTCGAAGTCTTCGGACACTATGTCCGAAGCACCCTTGCAACGAAGACCGCCCCTGGTCTCCTTGGCCTCCTTCTCGGCCTTCTCATTGGTGCCTTACAAGGCGCCGGGACCAGCATCTTCATCAGAAGTGGGCCGGCTTGTTCTTCAGGCAGCGGTGCTGGACAGTAGATCCGCTCGGCCTTCTTCGTCCAGGCCTGGGAGAATCATTAGGGAAATATTAGGTGTTTTCCTCAAAGTTTACAAATAAAGGAACACCTTGGAAATGCATAAGGACGTACCGAACTTGCGGGCCGGGACAATTTGTACCAGCGCTCCTCGGCCGAGTCTGGCCATGACTTGCCGGGCTTGAAGAGCACCTTCCAAATGTCTTCGTGCGTCGTGCCGAAGAACTCCAGTAGAGTTTGGTGCTTGGCCGGATAGAACTCCCATAAATTGCAAGTCCTACATTGGCATGGGAGAATCCGGCAAACTAACATCACCTAGACCATGTCAACAAGTTTGATATTCTTGTCTCCCATGCTTTTGATGCGCGCTTGGAGCGCCATCAGCTCATCTGACGAAGACCAGTCTAGGCCCTTCTCGGGCCAGGACGTAAGCCGCAATAGGGCTATGGATCGGAATTCGGGAGCTGTGGCCCATTTGGTGCCGCGTGGCTCAGTGACATAGAACCATTGTTGTTGCCACCCTTTGACGGACTCATTGAATGTACCTGATGGTCATTTGACGTTGGGCATCTTGCTCACCATGGCGCCTCCGCACTCGGCGTGCTCGCCGCCTACCACCTTCGACTTCAAGTTGAAGATCTTTAGCCACAGTCCAAAGTGTGGAGGGATGCGGAGGAAGGCCTCACACACGACAATGAATGTCGAGATGTTGAGGAAGGAATTGGGGGATAGATCATGGAAATCAATCCCGTAGTAATACATGAGCCCGCGAACAAATGGGTGGAGGGAAAACCCCATCTCGTGGACGAAGTAAGGGAGGAATACAACCCTCTCATGGGGTTCTGGAGTAGGGACAATCTGTCCCGCCGCTGGAAGATGGTGCACGATCTTCTTGGCCAGGTACCCGGCCTCCCTAAGTTTAATGATATCCTTCTCCTGGACGGAGAAGGCCATCCACTTGCCTCTTGCTCCGGATCCGGACATGATCGGAGGGCTTTTTGGGGCAGAAAGGATGAGAGCTTGGGCGCTGGAGCTCGAGAATGGGGAAGCAGAAGAAAAGGCGTGGGTGAAAGAGGGGAATCCTTGTTCCTTTATAAAGGTGGTAAAAATCATGTGCCTCCCCACTCGCCCTAAAAACTAGCTTATTCCCCAAGCGCCGTACTTATGACACGGTTGGGTTACCCATACCCGCATTTATGAGAATCCCGTGATAAGGGGACATGATCTCTGCTTTGACAAGACGTGCCAATAAAATCGCACCTCGAAATGTGGAGGGGCAGGATAAAAACGGTTCGAATAAAGACCGGGCCACGGCGTGATGTCATGCTGTGAGTTGTCAGCAGATTGGACTTGTGGGATATTATACTCTCTCTATGGTGGTGTATGGAATTTGTTTTGCAGAGCCGGACACGATTCTTGTGTTCAAGATCTACTTTGTAGTATTCGGAGAAGGAACCCGCCTTGCAATGTCGAAGACAATCTGCGCACCAGACTCATCATCATTGAAGCTTGGTTCAGGGGCTACTTAGGGAGTCCTGGATTAAGGGGTCCTTGGACAGCCGGACTGTATACATTTGCCGGACTGTTGGTCTATGAAGATACAAGATAGAAGACTTCGTCCCGTGTCCGGGTGAGACTCTCCTTTGCGTGGAAGGCAAGCTTGGCGATTCAGATATGTAGATTCCTTTCTCTATAATCGACTCTGTGTAACCCTAGCCCCCTCCGGTGTCTATATAAACTGGAGGGTTTAGTCCGTAGGATAAGAACAATCATAATCATAGGCTAGCTTCTAGGGTTTAGCCTCTACGATCTCGTGGTAGATCAACTCTTGTAATACTCATATCATCAAGATCAATCAAGCAGGAAGTAGGGTTTACCTCCATCAAAAGGGCCCGAACCTGAGTAAATATTGTGTCCCCCGCCTCCTGTTACCATTAGCCTTAGACGCACAGTTCGGGACACCCTACCTGAGATCGGCTGGTTTTGACACCGGCAGCAGCCACTACAACATAAACACGAACTGATAATGGCAAATGAGTTATAACATCTATGATCTTACCATGTCATGAAAGGTTTGATTACGTTTCTTGGACACTCCACTCGACAGTGGTGTTCTGGGATTTGTAAGTTATGAAACTATTTCATGACTCATTAGATATTCGCTAAACTTGTAACTCAAATATTCCTTTCTATAGTACAATCGCAGAAAGTTAATTTTCTTGTTATAATAATTTTCTACTTCATTCTCAAATTCTTTGAACTTTCAAGCATTTCAGACTTATCTCTCTTTAAATAAATATCCATATATCCACTTAAATCATCTCTGTAAGTAAAGTAATCCAGTAGAAGAATCCACATTGCACAACTACACTCATCGGACCACACACATCTATATGCATGATTAGCAATAAGTTACTTGCCCATTCCTTATGGCCCATGAATGGCATATTAGTCATATATATTTTAGACAAAAGTTCACAAGTGTCAAATGATTCAAAATCAATATGACTCCAAAATCCATCACCATGGAGTTCCTTCTTATGACTGTTGCTAATGTGACCTAATGGTAGTGCCACAATCATGTGGCATTCATATCAGCCTTACGACATTTACCGTCGGTGTTATGGATGTTAATACCATCATCAAGACTCATAACATACAACCCAATCAAAATGAAAGTATGACCCGTATGTTATTCATAACATTGAAAAACTCTTGTCTTCCGACTTTATGAACAACCTTTCGCAACAAACATTGTTCTAACATAATGTTCTTGCACAAGGCTAGAGTATAGTAACACTTTACTTAACTCCAAAATTAATTATGAAGATAAATGCTGAGATAATACACCGATGGTGAATTTAGTAACTTTTACTAGTAGAAATAATGAACAACATGTTGTCCATATAGTGGTGGTGGTATAGTCGTTGTACCAATCCTCTTTGACTGGCTTTCAGAGAGTGACAAAGAAAACCATGTATGTAAAGCTTCTGTTGCTCATTGTCGTTGGGGCGTGATACGTCTCCAATGTCTCTACTTTCCCAAACCCTTTTGCCCTTGTTTTGGACTCTAATTTGCATGATTTGAATGGAACTAACCCGGACTGACGTTGTTTTCAGCAGAATTGCCATGGTGTCATTTTAGTGCAGAAATAAACGTTGTTGGAATGACATGAAACTTCACGGAGGCACATTTTAGAATTAATAAAAATATTGGCGAAAGAATCAGCAGAAGGGAGCCCACACCCCAGCCACGAGGGTGGGGGCGTCCCCTGCCTCGTGGGCCCCCTGGAGCTCCACCGACCTCAACTCCAACTCCATATATTTGAAGGAAATATGCCCTAGAGGCAATAATAAAGTTATTATTTATTTCCTTATATCATGATAAATGTTTATTATTCATGCTAGAATTGTATTAACCGGAAACTTAGTACATGTGTGAATAAATAGACAAAACAGAGTGTCCCTAGTATGCCTCTACTTAACTAGCTCGTTAATCAAAGATGGTTATGTTTCCTGACCATAGACATGTGCTGTCATTTTATAAACGAGATCACATCATTAGGAGAATGATGTGGTGGACAAGACCCATCCGTTAGCTTGGCATTATGATCGTTACATTTTCATTGCTACTGCTCTTTCATGACTTATACATGTTCCTCAGACTATGAGATTATGCAACTCCCGAATACTAGAGGAACACTTTGTGTGCTACCAAACGTCACAACGTAAATGGGTGATTATAAATGTGCTCTACAGGTGTCTCTTAAGGTGTTTGTTGGGTTGGCATAGATCAAGATTAGGATTTGTCACTCTGTGTTTCGGAGAGGTATCTCTGGGCCCTCTCGGTAATGCTCATTACTATAAGCCTTGCAAGCAATGTGACTAATGAGTTAGTTGCGGGATGAAGCATTACAGAACAAGTAAAGAGACTTGCCGGTAACGAGATTGAACTAGGCCTGATGATACTGACGATCGAATCTCGGGCAAGTAACATACCGATGACAAAGGGAACAACGTATGTTGTTATGCGGTTTGACCGATAAAGATCTTCGTAGAATATGCAGGCACCAATATGAGCATCCAGGTTCCGCTATTGGTTATTCACCGGAGATGTGTCTCGGTCATGTCTACATAGCTCTCGAACCCGTAGGGTCCGCACGCTTAACGTTCGACGATGATTTATATTATGAATTATGTGATTTGATGACCGAAGTTTTCTCAGGTTCCTGGATGAGATCACAGACGTGACGAGGAGTCTCGAAATGGTCGAGATGTAAAGACCAATATATTGGAAGGCTATATTCAAATATCGGAAAGGTTCCAAATGATTCAGGTATTTCTCGGAGTACCCGAGAGTTACGAGAATTCGTTGGGGGAAGTAATGGGCCTTAATGGGCCATACGGGAAAGGAGAGAAGGGCTCAAGGGGATTGGCTGGTCCGAATTGGACTAGGAGGGGGCGGCTCCCCCTCCTTCCTTCTCCCCTTTTCCTGCTTCCCTCCTTCTCCTACTAGGAATAGGAAAGAGGAGGGGAATCCTACTTGGACTGGGGAGTCCTAGTAGGATTCCCCACACCTGGTGCGCCCCCCTTGGGCCGGCCACCTCTTCCCTCCCCTCCTTTATATACGTGGCCAGGGGGCACCCGATAGACACACAAGTTGATCAAGTTGATCTTTTAGCCGTGTGCGGTGCCCCCCTCCACTATTACACACCTCGATCATATCGCCGTAGTGCTTAGGCGAAGCCCTGCTCCGGTAACATCATCATCACCGTCGCCACGCTGCTGTGCTAACATAACTCTCCCTCGGCCTCAACTGGATCAAGAGTACGAGGGACGTCATCGAGCTAAACGTGTGCTGAACGCGGAGGTGCCGTACGTTCGGTACTTGGATCGGTTGGATCGCGAAGAAGTTTGACTACATTAACCGCGTTACTAAACGCTTCCGCTTTCGGTCTACCAGGGTACGTGGATACACTCTCCCCTCTCGTTGCTATGCATCACCTAGATAGATCTTGCGTGATTGTAGGAATTTTTTTGAAATTACTGCGTTCCCCAACAGTGGCATCCGAGCCAGGTCTATGCATAGATGTTATATGCACGAGTAGAACACAAAGAGTTGTGGGCGATAATAGTCATACTGCTTACCGGCATGTCGTACTTCAATTCGGTAGTACTGTTGGATGAAGCGGCTCAGACCGACATTACGCGTACGCTTACGCGAGACTGGTTCTACCGACGTGCTTCGCACGCAGGTGCCTAGTGAGTGTCTATTTCTCCAACTTTAGTTGAATCAAGTGTGGCTACGCCCGGTCCTTGTTGAAGGTTAAAATAGCACACTTGATGAAAATCGTTGTGATTTTGATGCGTAGATAAGAACGGTTCTTGTTAGAAGCCCGTAGCAGCCATGTAAAACTTGCAACAACAAAGTAGAGGACGTCTAACTTGTTTTTGTAGGGCATGTTGTGATGTGATATGGTCAAGACATGATGGATCGGCAACTGGTAGGAGCCTTGTGATTGTCTCTTTATTTCATAAGATGCAAGCACCATATAATTGCTTTACCTTATCGCTATGCGATAGCAATAATTGCAAAAGCAATAGTTGGCGAGACGAGCATGTGATGACACGTTGATAAAGATCAAGATGATGGAGATCATGGTATCATGCCGGTGACGATGGAGATCATGATGGTACTTTGGAGATGGAGATCAAAGGCACAAGATGGTAACAGGAGACAAGGGACACGATGTTTTACCCAGGTTCAGGCCCTCTTGATGTAGGTAAAACCCTACGTCCTGCTTGATTAATATTGATGATGTGTGTTACAAGAGTAGATCTACCACGAGATCAAGGAGGCTAAACCCTAGAAGCTAGCCTATGGTATGATTGTTGTTCGTCCTATGGACTAAAGCCATCCGGTTTATATAGACACCGGAGAGGGCTAGGGTTACATAGAGTCGGTTACAATGGTAGGAGATTTACATATCCGTATCGCCAAGCTTGCCTTCCACGCCAAGGAAAGTCCCATCCGGACACGGGACAACGTCTTCAATCTTGTATCTTCATAATCTTGGAGTCCGGCCGACCATGATAGTTCGGCTATCCGGACACCCCCTAGTCCGGGACTCCCTCAGTAGCCCCTGAACCAGGCTTCAATGATGACGAGTCCGGCGCGTATATTGTCTTCGGCGTTGCAACGCGGGTTCTCCTTCAAACTTCATGTTCCTGTCGAATAGTGTCTGGCTTCCTTATAAATGTTGTGCTCCATGGCTTCTACGCCCAATAATGGCCTTCTTCCACGTGTCGTATGAATGCGAAAAGCTAGGGTATTTTTATATTTTACCCCCTAGCCGTGCGAACGAGCCGCCTATAAGAGAGGCGAGGATCTAGATCCAGCTCACACCATCCTCCATCCACAAGTTCTCATCGAAGCGCCTCTGACAAAAATCCATTCTATCATGGATAGTCGATGCGACTCCTCCTCTCGCGCTCCCAGCCCTAAGCCAGGAGATTGGGGAAGATGCTCAGTTCCACACAGCGAGCTAGTGGCGCTCCAAACCGAGGGATATCTTCCCCTAGCTTTCATGGTTCCGGTTCGAGCCGGACTGGCCACCTTCAAGGGTGGAAAGCAGGCGGAGAGCGTCCCCAACCCTTCCAAAGGAGAGCGGGTATGCTTTGTCCCTTATCTAATAAGGGGACTCAGATTTCCCATACATCCGTTTCTCCGGGGGCTCCTGGAGTTCTACGGACTCCAGCTTCACCACCTCACACCTGCCTCCATTTTGCACATCGCAGGCTTTGTAGCTCTTTGCGAGCTGTTCCTGGGCATTGAGCCCCATTTTGCGCTGTGGAAGAGATTGTTTTACCTCGTACCCCATTCTTATGAGGGGTCGATATATCAAGTGGGCGGAGCCGAAATATGGCGCATCGCCGGGACCGGATATCTATCCGGCACCCCGAAGAAGGCATCCGAAGACTGGCCTTCGGAATGGTTCTACATGGAGGATGCCCCTCTGCCGGATCCAGTCCGGATCAGCCTCCCGGAGTTCAGCAATGCTCCCTTGAAGAAACGCCTGAGTTGGCGCCCGCGGAGCCCTCAACGGGAGGATGATGGGAGCGTCCATTATCCGATGGGCCAGATTAGGTTACTGGCCCACTCCAGATTGACCATGATTGGAATCATGGCCACGTGCATTATGCGAGGGGTGCAGCCACTCCAATATAGGGGCCACCCTATGTGGGATTTCAACGGGGAAGACGACACCACCCGTCATGGCCGCAGAGGGCCGGGCTCGGCAGCCGATCTGGCAAAGATACTGTCCGGCTTGTACAAGGGGGAGGAGGAGGACTTTCTCCGCACGAATCCATTGAACGGATTCTCCATGAATAACCCTCGGAGCTGGGTAAGCGGACGTTTATCTACCCAATCCATACTTCCAAAGTCAAGTATCTTACTTTGTGATTTCGACGCAGGAGCTGCGCCGGGACGTGGAGGGCATACAAAGCCTAACTCCACAGCCCGAGGATCTGGAATGATCGCTTGATCCGACCTCCGAAGAGGATCCGGACATAAAGGTGGAGCTGATTGACGGGGTGTTCCACCAACTTATCATGGATAATGCCCTAGTCGCCATTACGGCTGACTACCCCGGTTTGTTTCCAGCCTCCCAGGTGACTACGACCGAGGTCTTGACACCATCATTTGATCCGTGCTCAACTCTGACCATCCTATACTGATGGTGCATCACAGGAGGTGCCTTTAGGGCGGGAAGCCGAACCTGCGGCGGCTGACCAGCAAGGGTCAGTTCGGCCCAGCAGGCGGAAGAGGAGTGCGATGCGATTCCAAACATCGCCGCAACGGTACGGCGCACCGTTGTTTTTAAGAGAAGGATCCCTAGGGGGTATATTAATGCTCATAACTTTTTCCAGGAGAAAGAGCGCTCGCCGGACAGTGTCCGGAGAGGTTGCCAATCAAGCCTCCGCCAGCCATGCTCCATCGCGTGGTCCGGAAGTGGAGGCGAACACAAGGCAAGAGCCGGATGCTCCTCCGACGGAGGATGCCGACAGGCTGTCCGCCACCCGGTCTGAGGTGGAGAGCGCCATGAATCACAGGCGTCGCCGGACAGTTCTTCATGACGCGTGTTTCTCCCCAGAGGCGTTGAATGCCTTTGATGCGGGAAATGCGCACCTCCGTGCTGCTCAAGATGGTCTAACCAGAGCCACGGAGCAGTATGTGAAGGACATACGGGTAAGTAATTTTAATAGTTATATATGCTAGTAGCCCCCGAGACTTAAAATAGTTAAAATAACTGATTTAAGGATCATTTATTATGCAGGATCTTACGGAGAAGTATACCCACCTGTCCCAGGAACTCCAAGAGTGCAAGGCCCAACTTGAAGCTGCACTAGCCACCACAGGGGGAGCCACAGAGACCCCCGCTGGTAATATGTACTTCAAAAAGATAAGTAGTTAACAAAGTGCGGCGTGTGCGTAAATCTGACAATAATATTGCAGAGGGCGCCGGACTAGATCCGGACAAGCAACAACTACTGCGTCAGCTAAAGGCCGGAGAGAGGGTGCTTATGAAGGTGCAGCAGGAGAGAAACAAGCTCCAAGATGCCCACACCCAGCTAGGAGAAGAGCTGAAAGGTGTTCGGGCCCAGCTGTCTGGCTCCGTGAAGGAGAATCAGCGGCTTCGTCGCGGCATTTATAGTAAGTGCTTGAGCAAATTCCTTTGAAAAGAAGAATTCGGCGAGGAAGTCGATTGACAGAAATGTGTCTTTAGGTGTGCTCACAGGTCGCCCTGCGGAGGAAATGCCTGGTTCAACGGGTGACCAACTTCCCGAGCTGGTGCAACTGCTCGAACGTGTTCGGCAGGCGATGAGTGGCATCATTCAGGCCTTATGGCCTTCCGTCTCCCTACCCGAGGGCCTTGGAGGGCTTGCTGAGAAGCTTCAGGGAGAACGGCGACGCCTCCGTCTATGGAAGATATCGGCCTACCGTCAAGGCGCCAGGGAGGCCTGGGCCATGGTGAAGACGCGGTACCCGAAGGCTGACCCAAACCACATGGCCGAGGTCGGACCTGCTGGGCCTGATGGGAAGGAGATCCCTGTGAGCTTGATGTACGACCAAGTAGAGTTGTCCGCGAAATATTCCCAACAGGACTGTAAATTAGACAGCCTGTTAGATGGGATTGAAGAGGAGTACAATCAGTCAGTTTGACGATGTAATTTGAAATGACATGTAAAATGCCTTCTAGGCGGATTGTAGATCGTTTGTCTTTGCGGACCTTTTCACTTCAACCTCGGGACCCAACAGTCCGTAGTGTGTCCGAATACCCTTATGGTTATAGAAGAACCGGGGCATGCGTGGAGACAAGGCGTCGGGGTCATAATTGCTTTATCAGACAAGTGCCCAACTAGCTATGTTATATTACCTGGTTAGTAAGAAACATCTTCCAGGGAGAATAGTTCCGTTAAGGGTTCCTTTCCCTGGGAGGCATGCCCTAAAGTGCATGTCCGGACTGCGAAAATAACAGAAAAAGCATCTGGGGGCAAATAAATAAGTAAGTAATAAATCATCTTTCAAGTCACCGACCGAATATTCTCTTAAGAACGCTAGCTTTCGGCTTCACCTAGTCTGAGGTACACATCCGGCTGACCCGGCAGTAACAATCGCAGAGGTGCTCCCTTTACCTCCTAGCCGAACAATCGGGAATGTAGGGGTAAGCATAGGAGCCAGGCAACCCAGCTTGGCCAAAACTTAAGTCATATCGATGCATATAATGGTGAATAAAGGTACATGTGGAAGTATGACACATGTGTTGGGCATGAAGTCCATATAAATAAGCTTTTGTTAAAGAAGCCCCCAGGTATAATGAGTGCTAGGAGCACATCAAGTGTGTGCGAACAATGCGCAAATCAGCCTATCAAAGGTATTGAAAAAAAAGTGGGAAGAAGGAGGGGGACAAGAGACAGTGAAAATGTAAAAAGGTGGACGGAGGAGTGAGACGAACTCTGAGTCCGGCGTTAGGCATAGAATCTTCGGAGACGGGCTGCGTTCCATGGGTTCGGCTCGAGTCGGTTGTCAGATGTGTTACGTAGACGGTATGCTCTGCCGGTCAGGACTTGGTCGATGATGAAGGGACGTTCCCACTTGGGCTTAAGTTTGTCCTTTTTCTTGTCCGGCATACGTAGAACAAGTTCGCCAACATTGTAAGCTTTGGCCCGTACTTCTCTGCTTTGATATCTTCGAGCCTGCTGTTGATAAAATGCAGAACGAGCTTTTTCCACGTCCCGCTCCTCCTCTAAGGCGTCCAAACTGTCCTGCCGATCCAGCTCGGCTTCTCTTTCTTCGTACATGCGCACGCGAGATGAGTCATGAATTATATCGCAGGGCAGAACTGCCTCTGCGCCATACACCATGAAAAATGGTGTGAATCCGGTAGTTCGGTTTGGCGTGGTCCGCAACCCCCAGAGTACGGAGTCGAGCTCCTCTACCTAGTGCATGTTAGATTCCTTGAGGGACTGCACTAGTCTGGGTTTGATGCCGCTCATGATGAGACCATTTGCTCGCTCGACTTGACCGTTAGTTTGGGGGTGATAGACTGAAGCATAGTCGAGCTTGATGCCCATGTTTTTGCACCAGAGTTTAACCTCGTCGGCCATGAAATTCGTGCCGTTATCAGTGATGATGCTGTGGGGGACGCCAAAACGGTGTACTACCCCGGATATGAAATCTATCACAGGTCCGGATTCTGCCGTTTTAACCGGCTTGGCTTCAATCCCTTTGGTGAATTTGTCCACCATGACCAATAAGTATTTGTGCTTGTGGGTTCCCCCTTTAAGGGGTCCAACCATGTCAAGCCCCCAGACCGTGAACGGCCAGGTGATGGGTATAGTTTTGAGGGCGGTGGGTGGCATGTGGCTCTGATTAGCAAAGAGCTGGCAACCGACGCATCGTTGGACTAAGTCCTGAGCATCTGCCCGGGCTGTCAGCCAATAAAATCCTGTACGGAAGGCCTTGCCTACAAGGGCCCGAGCTGCAGCATGGTGCCCGCCGAGTCCGGCGTGAATTTCAGCAAGGAGATTTTTCCCTTCCTCATCGGAGATACACCTTTGAAGGACTCCGGTTGTGCTTTTTTTATAAAGTTCTTCCTCGTGGACCTTGTAGGCTTTAGATCGCCGAACTATGCAGTGGGCCTCATTTTGGTCTTTGGGAAGTTCCTGCCTGATTAAGTAGGCTAGGAATGGTTCTGTCCACGGGGCAATGACTGCCATTATTTTGTGGGCTGAAGGTGTTATTTCATTGTCTGAGCCGCCGATTGTGTCAGAGAGGTCTGAGCTAGGTGAGGCAGCTGGCTCCAGATTGTTATTTCTGGACTCCTCTTCCCATAATACGGATGGCTTAAAGAGCCGTTCCAGGAAGATGTTTGGAGGGACGGCGTCGCGTTTTGTGCCGATGCGTGCCAACACGTCTGCTGCCTGGTTATTATCCCAGGCTACATGGTGGAATTCGAGTCCTTCGAACCAAGCCACATTTTTAGGACGGCGTTGCGGTAAGCTGCCATTTTTGGATCTTTGGCGTCAAAGTCTCCATTTACTTGGGATATTGCGAGGTTTGAATCCCCACGCACCTCTAGGCGTTGAATATCCATGGAGATTGCCATCCGGAGGCCGTGTAGAAGGGCCTCGTATTCGGCTGCGTTGTTGGAGTCCATGTACATTATTTGAAGTACGTATTGGACTGTATCTTCAGTTGGGGACGTCAAGACGACGGCAGCCCCCAAGCCAGCCAATATTTTGGATCCGTCGAAATGCATGATCCAATTGGAGTACGCGCCGTACTCTTTAGGGAGTTCGGCTTCGGTCCATTCGGCGACGAAGTCAGCCAGGACTTGCGACTTTATAGCTCGCCGTGGTTTGTAGGTTATGTCAAGTGGTAAGAGCTCAATGGCCCATTTTGCAATCCTGCCCGTTGCGTCATGATTGTTTATAATATTGTTGGGAGGTACTTCGGAGGCCACCGCTATGGAACACTCTTGAAAGTAGTGTCGCAGCTTCCGGGATGCCATGAACACCGCATACGCTATCTTTTGATAATGTGGGTACCGGGACTTGCATGGAGTTAAGACAGTGGATACGTAGTACACTGGTTTTTGAAGAGGGAATCTGTGCCCTTCTATTTCTCGTTCGATGACGAGTACCGCGCTGACAACTTGATGTGTTGCTGCGATATATAATAACATAGGTTCGCCCAGGTTGGGAACGGCTAGGACCGGATTTGTTGCCAGTATGGCCTTGATTTCTTCGAGTCTGGCCGTGGCAGCATCCGTCCATTCGAAGTGTTTGGTGCGCCGAAGGAGGAGATAGAGGGGCAGAGCCTTTTCTCCCAAACGGGAGATGAAGCGGCTTAGAGCCGCTACGCACCCAGTTAGTTTTTTAATTTGCTTGAGGTCTTTTGGGATATCCAATTGTGACAGTGCTCGGATCTTGGCTGGGTTTGCTTCAATTCCTCTACCGGATACAATGAAGCCCAAAAGCTTTCCGGCTGGTACTCCGAAGACACATTTTTCCTGGTTGAGCTTAATGTCATATGCTCGGAGGTTGTCAAATGTCACCCTCAAGTCGTCTACTAGAGTTTCGACGTACTTGGTCTTGACGACCACATTGTCTACGTATTGCCTATCTGGATAGCCAGACATGTCTGAATCATGTGCTAATATGTCGCGCCGGCGTTTTTGAGTCCGAAGGGCATTGTGTTGAAGCAGAATGGCCCATATGGAGTAATGAATGCCATTGCGGCCTGGTCTTTTTCCGCCCTCTTGATTTGATGGTATCCGGAATATGCGTCGAGGAAGCACAATGAATCGTGCCCTGCGGTAGCATCGATGATTTGGTCGATGCGAGGGAGAGGGAAAGGGTCCTTTGGACAGGCCTTGTTAAGGTCTTTGAAGTCGACGCAAAGGCGCCAGGATTTGTCCTTTTTTGGTACCATTACTAGGTTGGCTAGCTAGTCCGGATGTTCTATATCTCTGATGAATCCGGCTTGTACAAGGGGGAGGAGGAGGACTTTCTCCGCACGAATCCATTGAACGGATTCTCCATGAATAACCCTTGGAGCTGGGTAAGCGGACGTTTATCTACCCAATCCATACTTCCAAAGTCAAGTATCTTACTTTGTGATTTCGACGCAGGAGCTGCGCCGGGACGTGGAGGGCATACAAAGCCTAACTCCACAGCCCGAGGATCTGGAACGATCCCTTGATCCGACCTCCGAAGAGGATCCGGACATAAAGGTGGAGCTGATTGACGGGGTGTTCCACCAACTTAGCATGGATAATGCCCTAGTCTCCATTACGGCTGACTACCCCGGTTTGTTTCCAGCCTCCCAGGTGACTACGACCAAGGTCTTGACACCATCATTTGATCCGTGCTCAACTCTGACCATCCTATACTGATGGTGCATCGCAGGAGGTGCCTTTAGGGCGGGAAGCCGAACCTGCGGCGGCTGACCAGCAAGGGTCAGTTCGGCCCAGCAGGCGGAAGAGGAGTGCGACGCGAATTGAAACGTCGCCGCAACGGTACGGTGCACCATTGTTTTTAAGGGAAGGATCCCTAGGGGGTATATTAATGCTCATAACTTTTTCCAGGAGAAAGAGCGCTCGCCGGACAGTCTCCGGAGAGGTTGCCAATCAAGCCTCCGCCAGCCATGCTCCATCGCGTAGTCCGGAAGTGGAGGCGAACACAAGGCAAGAGCCGGTCCGGATGTTCTATATCTCTGATGAATCCGGCTTCTAAGAGTTTGGCTAGCTCCTCTCCCATTGCCTGTCTTTTGGGTTCGGAAAATCGCCGAAGAGCTTGTTTGACTGGCTTGAATCCTTTTAGGATATTTAGGCTATGCTCTGCCAGCCTGCGTGGGATTCCTGGCATGTCTGAAGGGTGCCAGGCAAAAATGTCCCAATTTTCCCGAAGGAATTCTTGTAGTGAGGCTTCTACATCAGGATTTAATTGTGCCCCAATGGATGCCGTCTTTGTGGGGTCCGTTGGATGGACCTGAAATTTGACTATTTCGTCTGCTGGTTTAAAAGAGGTGGACTTGGACCTCTTATCGAGTATCACATCGTCCCTATCCACTGTGGAGCGCAGCGCAGTTAGTTCCTCTGCCGCTAGGGCTTCGGATAATGCCTCTAGGGCCAGTGCGGCTGTCTTATTTTCAGCGCGGAGTGCTGTATCTGGATCACCGGCGAGAGTAATTATTCCATTGGGTCCGGGCATTTTGAGCTTCATGTACCCGTAATGGGGTATAGCTTGGAAGATTGTGAATGCCTCTCGCCCTAACAAAGCGTGATATCCGCTGCCGAATGGTGCCACTTGGAACATGACCTCTTCGGACCTATAATTGTCCGGCGAGCCGAACACTACATCTAGTGTGATTTTTCTTGTGCAGCGTACTTCTCGACTAGGGATTATTCCCCTGAAGGTTGTGCTGCTTCTCTCAATGCAGCTCCAGTCAATTTCCATTTTTTGAAGGGTTTCCTCGTAGATGAGGTTTAATCCGCTGCCGCCATCCATGAGTACCTTGGTAAGACGAAAGCCGTCCACTATCGGACTGAGGACCAATGCGGCTGGTGCTCTAGCTGTTCGGAATTTAGGTTCGTCGCTGGCATTGAAGGTGATAGCCGTGTCGCTCCATGGATTTGTTGTTGATACTTGGTAGACTTCGGCAAGGCTGCGGATTGTTCGTTTCCGCATGCTATTTGATGCGAAAGTCTCGAAGACTGTTAATACCGTACTGGTACAACTGGGCTGGTTGCCCGGGGCTAAAAAGCCTTCGCCACTTTTGGCCACCTGCCGTAATATCCAACATGCTCGAAGGCTATGTGTTGGAGTGGTGCCCTCTGTACTATGGATTTTGCAGGGTCCATTGAGCCATCCCTCCAGTACGGTTTCGTACCCTTTAGGGGTTTTTTGCTTTTTAGTTTTTAACCCAGGTGCTTGAGTATGACGCACCCTTTTATTTCGGACTAGGGTTGTATTCAGGGACGGATTGTCCCAAAACCTAGTTTCGGTTTTCCAGGCACTCTCCATCGTGCAGTATTTTTGTACAATGGTCGCTAGGTCGGCGAAGCGTGTAACTTTGCAACGACTGATGGCGTTTATGATTCCCTTGTCCGTGCAATTGTTGCAGAAGATTGAAATCGCGCTTTCTTCACGGCAGTCCTTTATCCTGTTCATAACCAGGAGGAATCTGGCCCAGTAATGATGTACTGTTTCATCGGGCTCTTGCTGTATTTGAGATAGATCGCTTATGTTTGGGTGGGCGGGTGGAATTAAGTTCGGAACCCCGCCAGATCTGAGGCTCAAAGGCCAAGAAGCCCGGAGTCGGAAGTTTGGTTTGCTGGACGCTTTCCAACAAATCTGGTCCGATGCCTGACTTTAGGTTCAGTATTCGATTAGCGTCCGACCCTCCGCGGGAATCCGGCATGGAGGGATCGGGAATCCGGACATAGTTGGTTTTTAACATAGAAGAAGAGTCGCCGCATTGTTCCTCTACCACAACAACGTGGTGGGTAACCTGGGGAGAGTTAATTTCTCTCAGATCGGTTTTAAGCCCAATCTGATCGTAGTCGGTAGCGACTCCCAGAGCGGCGATGCGATCCAAGAGCTCGTTTACGGAGGAGAGCTCAATCGGATCCAACTGCTCGGCGAATTCCGAACTAACGTGAAGATCGCTTTTAATGACCTGAGAGGTCATTGTCGGAGCGGTGGCCGAACAGGCGGTCATAAGAAAACCGCCTAGCCGGATAGTCTGGCCGGCGGCCAAAGCTCCCTTGACGACGGTGCCGTCTTTAAATACGGGAAAGGTCATCCTTCCTGATGGTGACGACACAGAGGAACTCTCAATGAAAGCACCAATGTCGGTGTCAAAACCGGCGGATCTCGGGTAGGGGGTCCCGAACTATGCGTCTAGGCGGATGGTAACAGGAGACAAGGGACACGATGTTTTACCCAGGTTCGGGCCCTCTTGATGGAGGTAAAACCCTACGTCCTGCTTGATTAATATTGATGATGTGTGTTACAAGAGTAGATCTACCATGAGATCAAGGAGGCTAAACCCTAGAAGCTAGCCTATGGTATGATTGTTGTTCGTCCTATGGACTAAAGCCATCCGGTTTATATAGACACCGGAGAGGGCTAGGGTTACACAAAGTCGGTTACATGGTAGGAGATTTACATATCCGTATCGCCAAGCTTGCCTTCCACGCCAAGGAAAGTCCCATCCGGACACGGGACGAAGTCTTCAATCTTGTATCTTCATAATCTTGGAGTCCGGCCGACCATGATAGTTCTGCTATCTTCAGTAGCCCCTGAACCAGGCTTCAATGATGACGAGTCCGGCGCGTATATTGTCTTCGGTGTTGCAAGGCGGGTTCTCCTTAAAACTTCATGTTCCTGTCGAATAGTGTCCGGCTTCCTTATAAATGTTGCGCTCCTTGGCTTCTACGCCCAATAATGGCCTTCTGCCATGTGTCGTATGAATGCGAAAAGCTAGGGTATTTTTATATTTTACCCCCTAGCCATGCGAACGAGCCGCCTATAAGAGAGGCGAGGATCTAGATCCAGCTCACACCATCCTCCATCCGCAAGTTCTGATCGAAGCGCCTCTGACAAAAATCCATTCTATCATGGATAGTCGACGCGGCTCCTCCTCTCGCGCTCCCAACCCTAAGCCAGGAGATTGGGGAAGATGCTCAGTTCCACACAGCGAGCTAGTGGCGCTCCAAACCGAGGGATATCTTCCCCCAGCTTTCATGGTTCCGGTTCGAGCCGTACTGGCCACCTTCAAGGGTGGAAAGCAGGCGGAGAGCGTCCCCAACCCTTCCAAAGGAGAGCGGGTATGCTTCGTCCCTTATCTAATAAGGGGACTCGGATTTCCCATACATCCGCTTCTCCGGGGGCTCCAGGAGTTCTACGGACTCCAGCTTCACCACCTCACACCTGCCTCCATTTTACACATCACAGGCTTTGTAGCTCTTTGCGAGCTGTTCCTGGGCATCGAGCCCCATTTTGCGCTGTGGAAGAGATTGTTTTGCCTCATACCCCGTTCTTATGAGGGGTCGATATATCAAGTGGGCAGAGCCAAAATATGGTGCATCACCAGGACCGTAAATCTATCCGGCACCCCGAAGAAGGCGTCCGAAGACTGGCCTTCGAAATGGTTCTACATGGAGGACGCCCCTCTGACGGATCCAGTTCGGATCGGCCTCCCGGAGTTCAGCAATGCTCCCTTGAAGAAACGCCTGAGTTGGCGCCCGCGGAGCCCTCAACGGGAGGATGATGGGAGCGTCCATTATCCGATGGGCCGGATTAGGTTACTGGCCCACTCCGGATTGACCATGATTGGAATCATGGCCACGTGCATTATGCGAGGGGTGCAGCCACTCCAATATAGGGGCCACCCTATGTGGTATTTCAACGGGGAAGACGACGCCACCCGTCATGGCCGCAGAGGGCTGGGCTCGGCAGCCGATCTGGCAAAGATACTGTCCGGCTTGTACAAGGGGGGGGGGAGGAGGACTTTCTCCGCACGAATCCATTGAACGGATTCTCCATGAATAACCCTCGGAGCTGGGTAAGCGGACGTTTATCTACCCAATCCATACTTCCAAAGTCAAGTATCTTACTTTGTGATTTCGACGCAGGAGCTGCGCCGGGACGTGGAGGGCATACAAAGCCTAACTCCACAGCCCGAGGATCTGGAACGATCCCTTGATCCGACCTCCAAAGAGGATCCGGACATAAAGGTGTAGCTGATTGACGGGGTGTTCCACCAACTTAGCAAGGATAATGCCCTAGTCGCCATTACGGCTGACTACCCCAGTTTGTTTCCAGCCTCCCAGGTGACTACGACCGAGGTCTTGACACCATCATTTGATCCGTGCTCAACTCTGACCATCCTATACTGATGGTGCATCGCAGGAGGTGCCTATAGGGCGGGAAGCTGAACCTGCGGCGGCTGACCAGCAAGGGTCAGTTCGGCCCAGCAGGCGGAAGAGGAGTGCGACGCGAATCGAAACATCGCCACAACGGTACGGCGCACCGTTGTTTTTAAGGGAAGGATCCCTAGGGGTTATATTAATGCTCATAACTTTTTCCAGGAGAAAGAGCGCTCGCCGAACAATGTCCAGAGAGGTTGCCAATCAAGCCTCCGCCAGCCATGCTCCATCGCGTGGTCCGGAAGTGGAGGCGAACACAAGGCAAGAGCCGGTCCGGATGTTCTATATCTCCGATGAATCCGGCTTCTAAGAGTTTGGCTAGCTCCTCTCCCATTGCCTGTCTTTTGGGTTCGGAAAATCGCCGAAGAGCTTGTTTGACTGGCTTGAATCCTTTTAGGATATTTAGGCTATGCTCTGCCAGCCTGCGTGGGATTCCTGGCATGTCTGAAGGGTGCCAGGCAAAAATGTCCCAATTTTCCCGAAGGAATTCTCGTAGTGCGGCTTCTACATCAGGATTTAATTGTGCCCCAATGGATGCCGTCTTTGTGGGGTCCGTTGGATGGACCTGAAATTTGACTATTTCGTCTGCTGGTTTAAAAGAGGTGGACTTGGACCTCTTATCGAGTATCACATCGTCCCTATCCACCGTGGAGCGCAGCGCAGTTAGTTCCTCTGCCGCTAGGGCTTCGGATAATGCCTCTAGGGCCAGTGCGGCTGTCTTATTTTCAACGCGGAGTGCTGTATCTAGATCACTGGCGAGAGTAATTATTCCATTGGGTCCGGGCATTTTGAGCTTCATGTACCCGTAATGGGGTATAGCTTGGAAGATTGTGAATGCCTCTCGCCCTAACAAAGCGTGATATCTGCTACCGAATGGGGCCACTTGGAACGTGACCTCTTCGGACCTATAATTGTCCGGCGAGCCGAACACTACATCTAGTGTGATTTTTCTTGTGCAGTGTACTTCTCGACTAGGGATTATTCCCCTGAAGGTTGTGCTGCTTCTCTCAATGCGGCTCCAGTCAATTTCCATTTTTTGAAGGGTTTCCTTGTAGATGAGGTTTAATCCGCTGCTACCATCCATGAGTACCTTGGTAAGACGAAAGCCGTCCACTATCGGACTGAGGACCAATGCGGCTGGTGCTCTAGCTGTTCGGAATTTAGGTTCGTCGCTGGCATTGAAGGTGATAGCCGTGTCGCTCCATGGATTTGTTGTTGCTACTTGGTAGACTTCGGCAAGGCTGCGGATTGTTCGTTTCCGCATGTTATTTGATGCGAAAGTCTCGAAGACTGTTAATACCGTACTGGTACTGATGGGCTAGTTGCCCGGGGCTAAAAAGCCTTCGCCACTTTTGGCCACCTGCCGTAATATCCAACATGCTCGAAGGCTATGTGTTGGAGTGGCGCCCTCCGTACTATGGATTTTGCAGGGTCCGTTGAGCCATCCCTCCAATACGGTTCCGTACCCTTTAGGGGGTTTTTGCTTTTTAGTTTTTAACCCAGGTGCTTGAGTATGACGCACCCTTTTATTTCGGACTGGGGTTGTATTCAGGGCCGGATTGTCCCAAAACCTAGTTTCGGTTTTCCAGGCACTCTCCATCGCGCAGTATTTTTGTACGATGGTCGCTAGGTCGGCGAAGCGTGTAACTTTGCGACGACTGATGGCGTTTATGATTCCCTTGTCTGTGCAATTGTTGCAGAAGATTGAAATCGCGCTTTCTTCACGGCAGTCCTTTATCCTGTTCATAACCAGGAGGAATCTGGCCCAGTAATGATGTACTGTTTCATCAGGCTCTTGCCGTATTTAAAATAGATCGCCTATGTTTGGGTGGGCGGGTGGAATTACGTTCGGAACCCCGCCCGATTTGAGGCTCAAAGGCCAAGAAGCTTCCGGATTCGGAAGTTTGGTTTGCTGGACGCTTTCCAACAAATCTAGTCCGATGCCTGACATTAGGTTCAGTATTCGATTAGCGTCCGACCCTCCGCGGGAATCCGGCATGGAGGGATCGGGAATCCGGACATAGTTGGTTTTTAACATAGAAGAAGAGTCGCCGCATTGTTCCTCTACCACAACAACGTGGTGGGTAACCTGGGGAGAGTTAATTTCTCTCAGATCGGTTTTAAGCCCAATCTGATCGTAGTCGGTAGCGGCTCCCAGGGCGGCGATGCGATCCAAGAGCTTGTTTACGGAGGAGATCTCAATCGGATCCAGCTGCTCGGTGAATTCCGAACTGACGTGAAGATCGCTTTTAATGACCTGAGAGGTCATTGTCGGAGCGGTGGCCGAACAGGCGGTCATAATAAAACCGCCTAGCTGGATAGTCTGGCCGGCGGCCAAAGCTCCCTTGACGATGGTGCCGTCTTTAAAGACGGGAAAGGGCATCCTTCCTGATGGTGACGACACAGAGGAACTCTCAATGAAAGCACCAATGTCGGTGTCAAAACCGACGGATCTCGGGTAGGGGGTCCCGAACTGTGCATCTAGGCGGATGGTAACAGGAGACAAGGGATACGATGTTTTACCCAGGTTCGGGCCCTCTTGATGGAGGTAAAACCCTATGTCCTGCTTGATTAATATTGATGATGTGTGTTACAAGAGTAGATCTACCACGAGATCAAGGAGGCTAAACCCTAGAAGCTAGCCTATGGTATGATTGTTGTTCGTCCTATGGACTAAAGCCATCCGGTTTATATAGACACCAGAGAGGGCTAGGGTTACACAAAATCGGTTACAATGGTAGGAGATTTACATATCCGTATCGCCAAGCTTGCCTTCCACGCCAAGGAAAGTCCCATCCGGACACGGGACGAAGTCTTCAATCTTGTATCTTCATAATCTTGGAGTCCGGTCGACCATGATAGTTCGGCTATCCGGACACCCCCTAGTCTGGGACTCCCTCACCCATCTTTCCCACTGTAAGTTGCTCGGAAGAAGCAACCATCAATACACTCTTCTTTGAATCCGCTCATACTACTCCATCCATCACCGTTTTATAGAGCATGCTTCAAAAAAAAGAAAAAAACTGTGGGACCAAGGCGACTAGCGATCGGCCTAAAAAATAGCATTGGTAGTTATAGCACGACGTCTATTACTAGAGGAAATAATGCGTACACACATGCATGCAGTGCTTCCACCCCGGGTACACACATGCATGCACTTACTCCACTCTGTAGTAGTACATCGAGAGAAAATTGTGGACTTGATTGCGGTTACCACGCCCTAATTAATTGGGGCCATTTGCATTTCTGCCCCTAACTCGAACCACCTACTCACATTTGCCCCTAATTTTTAAGCATGCGCAAATTTGCCCCTCTGCCGTTAATTCACTACTCAGAAATGCCCTTCCGTCCAGTCAAAGGCCTTTGACTGGTAGAGGCCCATGTGTACTGTAGCAGACGGAAAAGTGCTACACTATTGGATGAAAAGTGCTACAGTACTGTAAGGAAGGGCATTTTTGAGTAGTGACTTAACGGCGGAGGGGCAAATTTGAGCATGCTTCAATTTTAGGGGCAAATCTGAGTAGTGGGTTTGAGTTAGGGGCACAAATGTAAATGTCCCAATTAATTGAGCATTAAAACAAACGCGGTGGTGGAAATGCATTGAGAGAAATGCATCATAATGAAGCGTGCCCTATAAACTGTGACGGAGGGAGGAGTAGTATATGAAGGTGCAAAACCAAGTACGTGTATGGCCAGTTGGTCAACTCACCTCGTCTTGGTGTATCACTGACATGTGGGACAGAAGTGTGAGCAAACCGATCTCAATTTACGGCAAAATGGCCAACCCGCCATTCCTTGAGAGAGACGAGGAGCGAGAACACACAGACGGGCTCGCACGGAGGCCAAGATATATTTGAGCTTGGTTGGTTGATCGATATCATCATTACATGTTGGGCTGCCATTTTCCGCCCTTCTCCTAAATAAATGTGTACTTTATCAGAGATTAAAAAAAATAAGAGTACAGACGCTCCACCATGCGGTTCTAGTAGTAGTACTACTCGTACTACTAAACCTTGCGCTTGGCTCTTCGCCTCTTCGTGAAGTCGAACAATGATGGTACTCCGCATGTTGGGTACTACAGTGTATGCCTCTGATAATCTGACACCAAATGGACTGATGCATGTCCACCGAGGGTAGGTTGGATTAGTCAAAAGGTGTAAGCGAGCTTCACCTTGTCCTGCAAGCTTTTCCTCGTTCTGCGAGTTGACGGGACACACCGAAAAGTAGTGCTATCCCATACTCCCTCCTTTCCGGTTAATATGGCTTAATATTTTTTGTGGGTAAATGAGAGAGCTTTATTCATATATAAGCACTCTTAGGACGATCAGCCAAGACACTGGTCACTAGGAAGCGAGGTACGCCACAAGAAAAGAAGTAGGAAGCGAGCTGTTTCATCAAGCCAGCTCTCGACCACATTCAAAGTGCAGCAAGCACGGTTCGCACAAAGATGCGCCGCAAGGTTTGCTGACCTGTTTACATGCTGAATAACAAAAAAAGAGGAAATATTACCGAGCGCTCCTATTTGTAACAGGATATGAGCCAGAATTAAGCGAGAATTGTGGCGAGTGTTCCATGCAATCAACTTCCATTATCACATCGAGAACCCTCTAAGAGAACCAAATGTGTTGAAGATTGCTTTAGCACATTTTAAAAATATAATAAGAGTGCAAACGCTCCTCCATCCGGTTCCTAGTACTAGTATAGTGCATACTTGCTTGAATTGTATTTTGATTACTTGACTTGTGCTAAGTTGCTAAAATCTGCAAAGAACTAAAATTGGGAAAAGGATAGATTTTTTTGGTCAAGTAGTCTAATCACCCCCTCCCCCCCTTCAGACATACTTTGGATCCTACACACGGGCTCCAACACACTCTTTGAGAAAAAAGGCGGCACATCTTTGGATATAGGTGACGCGGTGGCATCATACAGTAGCATCGTTCGCTATAGTTGTAGTATACTCCTACTAGGACGACAACTCCTATAAAACCTTGCACTTGGCTCTTTGCCTCTTAGGGAGGTTCAACAGTCTGTACTCGTGTGAACCTTGCACTTGGATCTTCGCCTCTTCGGAAGGTCCAAGAATGATGATACTACAGTACAATATGCTTCTGGCAATCTAACACCGATTGAACTGCTGCACGTCCGCCGCGAGGGCGAGGGCGAGGGAGAGGGAGAGGGCGCTGTAGTCAAAACCCTCTCCTTGTCCTGCAAGCCACCGCGCGCATGGGCGAGGGAGAGGTGTAATAGTAAGCAAGCTTCTCCTCGTTCGGCGAGTTGAGGGGACACATCAAAGCAGTAACTATCCTACTTTGCGCTTGGTTGTTCGCCTCTTCGGGAAGTCGAACAATAATAGTACTAGTATAGTGTATGCTTCTGGCAATCTAACACCAAATTAACTGTTGCACGTCCACAACCTGCGCGAGGGAGAGCTTGCATTACTCAAAAGTTTCTCCTTGTCCTGCAAGCCACCGCGTGCAAGCTTCTCCCATCCTGCAAGCTTCTCCTCGTTCGGCAAGTTGACGGGGACACAACAAAGTAATGCTAGTCCATACTGCCACCTCTCTGGTTAATATGGCTTAATTTCAAATGAGATAAATACACTGTCTATCACTGTATATTTGTAAAAATACGCTCATTGCACTCAATATATACATTTTCCGGTCTTTATATGGTCACTAGCTCACCCTGGCTGAGTATGTGTGTGCATGCACGTGTAGGTTGAGCACTTGAGCGTAACCGTGCGTGTTCCTCGTGTGCTCGGACATGCATGCATTAGGGCGTCGCGCGCGTTTTTGCGTCCATGTGTACGTGTCACTGTTGCATACACATAGGGGGAGTACGTGTAGGGGCCACTAAGGAGCAGTCAAATCACACAGTAAGTTAGTCAGAAGAAGCAACCATCATTTCACTCTTCAATGACACGTACGCAATAGAAAATGGTTGATATGGAGAGAAAAAGAAAACCACTATATATACACTAGCAGGAGCCTAAGCTACAAGCCTGCTTGCTTGGGTTGCTCTCTTCACAAGCACAGAATGACGGTGGCCCCACCGCTGGTCACATATCCGGCCTAATCCTACAGGTGGGGGAAGGGAACAATGTTCTGCGTAGACACGGTCGACATCGGTGAGGGAGAAAACTCACAGTCGGTGCGTCCCAATCAGGGGTCACCCCGGTATGGGCCGATGTCGCGTCCCAACCGCCCTTCTAGCTATATCCCGACGTCCCAGGTAGTCCATCTTCCTTTTGGAGCCGGCTTGCTCCACTGCCGCAGCTCCCCACGTAGCTCCATCTCCATGTCGATCTTTCTCTACTTCTACCGGCTTCTACTTGTGATGAGTTTATGTCTCATGAACTAGTGCCAGTACTATTATTCTAATCACACTTCTTCAATATCTTTGCCATCAGGGATGCTCAGCTCGATTTTAGTGGAACTGCACAAAAGCATCGTATGATCCGAGGGTGCCAGCCGTATTTCCTTCGATAGGTTCTACCTGGCCAGGAAATTAAATCATGTTTAGGGTTTAGGGTTTAAGTCGCAGTGAACCCATCAGTAGTTTTTCTTTCGTACACGCTCTCACAACTTTTGTCTTTAGTTCTGAAGTAAATATTGGCTATGATCTGTGAATCATTGAGATGCATCAGCATGCGTGTTAGTTTTCCTTTGTATTTGATGGAATGTTGTAACAGGGCAACCTTGGAGTAGGAATGAAAATGGACGGGAAAGTTTCCATTTTTCCGGAGAAAAAAATGGAAACAGAGAGAAACCAATGTTTCTTTTTGTTGGATCGCACCATCGAGCAAAACCAACGTTTAAATCATGTCTATCACATTTGTGTCTCACCCTCCTCCATGGTCGACCCCACACGGTCGTTCGGCATGCCACTCACCGCAAACCGAGTATACGATAACTTTCCTGCCCGCTTGTCGATGGATCGCGCCATGGAGTACTAGCACTACTCTACATGAAGAGATCGACGCGTTGGGGGAGGACAGCTAGCTATAGCATGGACTCCCAAGAACTTTTTACATGCATGTTGTGGCCGGCTATTGTGACCTTTTAACACGGAGCAGTCGCGTGCACCAGGAAGTGGCACGGGCAGTGCTCTCTTGGCCTGTGCGCCGCTTCAATGCTGGCGCCAGTGAGAGGTCACGTCTGTTGGAGAACGTTGCAGAAAATAAAATTTTTCCTACGGTTTCACCAAGATCCATCTATGAGTTCATCTAAGCAACGAGTGAAAGGAGAGATGCATCTACATACCACTTTGTAGATCGCGAGCGGAAGCGTTCAAAAGAACGGGGTTGAGGTAGTCGTTCTCGTCATGATCCTATCACCGGAGATCCTAGCGCCGAACGGACGGCACCTCCGTGTTCAACACACGTACGGTCAGCATGACGTCTCCTCCGTCTTGATCCAGCAAGGGGGAAGGAGAGGTTGATGATGATCTAGCAGCATGACGGCGTGGTGGTGGATGCAGCAGAACTCCGGCAGGGATTCTCCAAGCTGCTGCGGGAGGAGGACGAGGTGTAGCGGGGGGAGGGAGGCGCCAAGACACAGGGTGCGGCTGCCCTCCCCCCTGCCCTCCTTTATATAGGCCCCCGGGGGGGGGGGGCGCTGGCCGTGGGAGATGCAATCTCCCAAGGGGGGCGGCGGCCAGGGGGGGTGGAGTGCCCCCCAAGGCAAGTGGGGCGCCCCCCCACCCAAGGTTTCAAACTCTAGGCGCAGGAGGGGCCCAATGGGGGTGCACCAGCCCACTAGGGGCTGGTTCCCCTCCCACTTCATCCCACGGGGCCCTCCGGGATAGATTGCCCCACCCGGTGGACCCCCGGGACCCTTCCGGTGGTCCCAGTACAATACCGGGTGACCCCGAAACTTTCCCGATGGCCGAAACAACACTTCCTATATATAATTCTTTACCTTCGGACCATTCCGAAACTCCTCCTGACGTCTGGGATCTCATCTGGGACTCCGAACAACATTCGGTTTGCTACATACTCATATTCATACAAGCCTAGCATCACCGAACCTTAAGTGTGTAGACCCTACGGGTTCGGGAGACATGTAGACATGACCGAGACGGCTCTCCGGTCAATAACCAACAGCGGGATCTGGATACCCATGTTGGCTCCCACATACTCCTCGATGATCTCATTGGATGAACCACGATGTCGAGGATTCAAGCAACCCCGTATACTATTCCCTTTGTTAGACGGTATGTTACTTGCCCGAGACTCGATCGTCGGTATCCCAATACCTCGTTCAGTCTCGTTACCGGCAAGTCACTTTACTCGTACCGTAATGCATGATCCCGTGACCAGACACTTGGTCACTTTGAGCTCATTATGATGATGCACTACCGAGTGGGCCTAGTGATACCTCTCCGTTATACGGAGTGACAAATCCTAGTCTCGATCCGTGTCAACCCAACATACACTTTTGGAGATACCTGTAGTGCACCTTTATAGTCACCCAGTTATGTTGTGACGTTTGGTACACCCAAAGCACTCCTACGGTATCCGGGAGTTACACGATCTCGTGGTCTAAGGAAAAGATACTTGACATTGGAAAAGCTCTAGCAAAACGAACTACACGATCTTGTGCTATGCTTAGGATTGGGTCTTGTCCATCACATCATTCTCCTAATGATGTGATCCCGTTATCAACGACATCTAATGTCCATAGTCAGGAAACCATGACTATCTGTTGATCAACGAGCTAGTCAACTAGAGGCTTACTAGGGACATATTATGGTCTATGCATTCACACGTGTATTACGATTTCCGGATAATACAATTATAGCATGAATAAAGACAATTATCATGAACAAGGAAATATAATAATAATCCTTCTATTATTGCCTCTAGGGCATATTTCCAACAGTCTCCCACTTGCACTAGAGTCAATTATCTAGTTATATTGTGATGAATCGAACACCCATAGAGTTCTGGTGTTGATCATGTTTTGCTCGCGAGAGAGGTTTAGTCAACGGATCGGCGACATTCAGATCCGTATGTACTTTGCAAATATCTATGTCTCCATCTTGAACATTTTCACGGATGGAGTTGAAACGACGCTTGATGTGCCTGGTCTTCTTGTGAAACCTGGGCTCCTTGGTAAGGGCAATAGCTCCAGTGTTGTCATAGAAGAGTTTGATCAGCCCCGACGCATTGGGTATGACTCCTAGGTCGGTGATGAACTCCTTAACCCAAATAGCTTCATGCGCTGCCTCCGAGGCTGCCATGTACTCCACTTCACATGTAGATCCCACCACGACGCTCTGCTTGCAGCTGCACCTGCTTACTGCTCCACCATTCAACATATACACGTATCCGGTTTGTGACTTAGAGTCATCCAGATCTGTGTCGAAGCTAGCATCGACGTAACCCTTTACGGCGAGCTCTTCGTCACCTCCATAAATGAGAAACATGTCCTTTGTCCTTTTCAGGTACTTTACGATATTCTTGACCGCTGTCCAGTGTTCCTTGCCGGGATTACTTTGGTACCTTCCTACCAAACTCACGGCAAGGTTTACATCAGGTCTGGTACACAGCATGGCATACATAATAGATCCTATGGCTGAAGCATAGGGGATGACACTCATCTCTTCTTTATCTTTTGCCGTGGTCGGGCATTGAGCCGAGCTCAATCTCACACCTTGCAATACAGGCAAGAACCCTTTCTTGGACTGATCCATTTTGAACTTCTTCAAAATCTTATCAAGGTATGTGCTTTGTGAAAGACCTATGAGGCGTCTCGATCTATCCCTATAGATCTTGATGCCTAATATGTAAGAAGCTTCTCCAAGGTCCTTCATTGAAAAACACTTATTCAAGTAGGCCTTAATGCTGTCCAAAAGTTCTATATCATTTCCCATGAAAAGTATGTCATCTACATATAATATGAGAAATGCTACAGAGCTCCCACTCACTTTCTTGTAAACGCAGGCTTCTCCATAAGTCTGCATAAACCCAAACGCTTTGATCATCTCATCAAAGCGAATGTTCCAACTCCGAGATGCTTGCACCAGCCCATAAATGGATCGCTGGAGCTTGCATACTTTGTGAGCATTCTTAGGATCGACAAAACCCTCCGGCTGCATCATATACAGTTCTTCCTTAAGATGCTCGTTAAGGAATGCTGTTTTGACGTCCATCTGCCATATCTCATAATCATAGTATGCGGCAATTGCTAACATGATTCGGACGGACTTCAGCTTTGCTACGGGAGAGAATGTCTCATCGTAGTCAACCCCTTGAACTTGTCGATAACCCTTAGCGACAAGTCGAGCTTTATAGACGGTGATATTACCATCCGCATCCGTCTTCTTCTTAAAGATCCATTTGTTTTCTATCGCTCGCCGATCATCAGGCAAGTCAGTCAAAGTCCATACTTTGTTTTCATACATGGATTCTATCTCAGATTGCATGGCTTCAAGCCATTTGTTGGAATCTGGGCCCGCCATCGCTTCTTAATAGTTCGAAGGTTCACCGTTGTTTAACAACATGATTTCCAGGACAGGGTTGCCATACCACTATGGTGTGGAACGTGTCCTTGTGGACCTACGAGGTTCTGTAGCAACTTGATCCGAAGTACCTTGATCATCGTCATTAATTTCCTCTCCAGTTGGTGTAGGCACCACAGGAACATTTTCCTGAGCTGTACTACTTTCCGGTTCAAGAGGTAGTACTTCATCGAGTTCTACTTTCCTCCCACTTACTTCTTTCGAGAGAAACTCTTTTTCCAGAAAGGATCCATTCTTGGAAACAAAGGTCTTGCCCTCGGATCTTAAGTAGAAGGTATACCCAATGGTTTCCTTGGGGTATCCTATGAAGACGCACTTTTCCGACTTGGGTTAGAGCTTTTCAGGTTGTAATTTCTTGACATAAGCATTGCATCCCCAAACTATTAGAAACGACAGCTTAGGTTTCTTCCCAAACCATAATTCATACGGTGTCGTCTCAACGGATTTAGACGGTGCCCTATTTAAATTGAATGTAGCTGTCTCTAGAGCGTATCCCCAAAATGATAGCGGTAAATCGGTAAGAGACATCATAGACCGCACCATGTCCAATAGAGTGCGATTACGACGTTCGGACACACCATTACGCTGAGGTGTTCCAGGCGGCGTGAGTTGTGAAACAATTCCACATTTCCTTAAGTGTGTACCAAAATCGTGACTTAAGTATTCTCCTCCACGATCTGATCCTAGGAACTTTATCTTTCGGTCACCTTGATTCTCTACCTCATTCTGAAATTCCTTGAACTTTTCAAAGGTCTCAGACTTGTGTTTCATCAAGTAAACATACCCATATCTACTCAAGTCATCAGTGAGAGTGAGAACATAACGATATCCTCCGCGAGCTTCAACGCTCATTGGACCGCACACATCGATATGTATGATTTCCAACAAGTTGGTTGCTCGCTCCATTGTTCTGGAGAACGGAGTCTTGGTCATTTTGCCCATGAGGCATGGTTCGCATGTGTCAAATGATTCATAATCGAGCGACTCTAAAAGTCCATCAGCATGGAGCTTCTTCATGCGCTTGACACCAATGTGACCAAGGCGGCAGTGCCACAAGTATGTGGGACTATCGTTGTCAACTTTACATCTTTTGGTATTCACGCTATGAATATGTGTAACATTACGTTCGAGATTCATTAAGAATAAACCATTGACCATCGGGGCATGACCATAAAACATATCTCTCATATAAATAGAACAACCATTATTCTCGGATTTAAATGAGTAGCCATCTCGTATTAAACGAGATCCAGATACAATGTTCATGCTCAAACTTGGCACTAAATAACAATTATTGAGGTTCATAACTAATCCCGTGGGTAAATGTAGAGGTAGCGTGCCGACGGCGATCACATCGACCTTGGAACCATTCCCGACGCGCATCGTCACCTCGTCCTTCGCCAGTCTCCGCTTATTCCGCAGCTCCTGCTGTGAGTTACAAATATGAGCAACGACACCGGTATCAAATACCCAGGAGTTACTACGAGTACTGGTAAGGTACACATCAATTACATGTATATCAAATATACCTTTAGTGTTGCCGGCCTTCTTGTCCGCTAAGTATTTGGGGCAGTTCCGCTTCCAGTGACCCTTCCCCTTGCAATAAAAGCACTCAGTCTCAGGCTTGGGTCCATTCTTTGACTTCTTCCCGGCAACTGGCTTACCGGGCGCGGCAACATCTTTGCCGTCCTTCTTGAAGTTCTTCTTACCCTTGCCCTTCTTGAACTTAGTGGTCTTATTGACCATCAACACTTGATGTTCTTTCTTGATTTCAACCTCTGCTGACTTCAGCATTGAAAATACTTCAGGAATGGTCTTCACCATCCCCTGCATATTGTAGTTCAACACAAAGCTCTTGTAGCTCGGTGGGAGCGACTGAAGGATTCTGTCAATGACCGCCTCGTCCGGGAGGTTGATCTCCAGCTGGGACAGGCGGTTGTGCAACCCAGACATTTTGAGTATGTGCTCACTGACAGAACTGTTTTCCTCCATCTTACAACTATAGAACTTGTCGGAGACTTCATATCTCTCGACCCGGGCATGAGCTTGAAAAACCATTTTCAGCTCCTCGAACATCTCATATGCTCCGTGTTTCTCAAAACGCTTTTGGAGCCCCGGTTCTAAGCTGTAAAGCATGCCGCACTGAACGAGGGAGTAATCATCAGCACGTGACTGCCAAACGTTCATAACGTCTTGGTTCTCTGGGATGGGTGCTTCACCTAGCGGTTCATCTAGGACATATGCTTTCTTGGCTGCTATGAGGATGATCCTCAGGTTCCGGACCCAGTCCGAATAGTTGCTGCCATCATCTTTCAGCTTGGTTTTCTCTAGGAACGCGTTGAAGTTCATGTTGACATGAGCGTTATCCATTTGATCTACAAGACATATTTTGCAAAAGTTTTAGACTAAGTTCATGACAATTAAGTTCATCTAATCAAATTATTGAATGAACTCCCACTCATATTTGACATCCCTCTAGTCATCTGAGTGTTACACGATCCGAGTCGACTAGGCCGTGTCCGATCATCACGTGAGACGGACTAGTCATCATCGGTGAACATCTCCATGTTGATCGTATCTTCCATACGACTCATGTTCGACCTTTCGGTCTCTTGTGTTCCGAGGCCATGTCTGTACATGCTAGGCTCGTCAAGTTAACCCTAAGTGTTTTGCATGTGTAAATCTGTCTTACACCCATTGTATGTGAACGTAAGGATCTATCACACCCGATCATCACGTGGTGCTTCGAAACGACGAGCTTTAGCAACGGTGCACAGTTAGGGGGAACACTTTCTTGAAATTATTATAAGGGATCATCTTATTTACTACCGCCGTTCTAAGTAAACAAGATGCATAAAACATAATAAACATCACATGCAATTATATAAGTAGTGACATGATATGGCCAATATCATATAGCTCCTTCGATCTCCATCTTCGGGGCTCCATGATCATCTTCGTCACCGGCATGACACCATGATCTCCATCATCATGATCTCCATCATTGTGTCTTCATGAAGTTGTCACGCCAACGACTACTTCTACTTCTATGGCTAACGCGTTTAGCAATAAAGTAAAGTAATTTACATGGCGTTCTTCAATGACACGCAGGTCATACAAAAAATAAAGACAACTCCTATGGCTCCTGCCGGTTGTCATACTCATCGACATGCAAGTCGTGATTCCTATTACAAGAACATGATCTCATACATCACAATATATCATTCATCATTCATCACAACTTCTGGCCATATCACATCACATGACAATTGCTGCAAAAACAAGTTAGACGTCCTCTAATTGTTGTTGCATCTTTTACGTGGCTGCAATTGGGTTCTAGCAAGAACGTTTTCTTACCTACGAATAACCACAACGTGATTTTGTCAACTTCTATTTACCCTTCATAAGGACCCTTTTCATCGAATCCGCTCCAACTAAAGTAGGAGAGACAGACACCCGCTAGCCACCTTATGCAACTAGTGCATGTCAGTCGGTGGAACCTGTCTCACGTAAGCGTACGTGTAAGGTCGGTCCGGGCTGCTTCATCCCACAATACTGCTGAAGCAAGAAAAGACTAGTAGCGGCAAGCAAGTTGACAAGATCTACGCCCACAACAAATTTGTGTTCTACTCGTGCAATAGAGAACTACGCATAGACCTAGCTCATGATGCCACTGTTGGAGAACGTTGCAGAAAATAAAAAAAATTTCCTACGGTTTCACCAAGATCCATCTATGAGTTCATCTAAGCAACGAGTGAAAGGAGAGATGCATCTACATACCACTTTGTAGATCGCAAGCGGAAGCGTTCAAAAGAACGGGGTTGAGGTAGTCGTTCTCGTCATGATCCTATCACCGGAGATCCTAGCGCCGAACGGACGGCACCTCCGTGTTCAACACACGTACGGTCAGCGTGACGTCTCCTCCGTCTTGATCCAGCAAGGGGGAAGGAGAGGTTGATGATGATCCAGCAGCACAACGACGTGGTGGTGGATGCAGCAGAACTCCGGCAGGGCTTCGCCAAGCTGCTGCGGGAGGAGGACGAGGTGTAGTAGGGGGAGGGAGGCGCCAAGACACAGGGTGCGGCTGCCCTCCCCCCTGCCCTCCTTTATATAGGCCCCCAGGGGGGGGCGCCAGCCCTGGGAGATGCAATCTCCCAAGGGGGGCGGCGGCCAGGGGGGGGGGTGGAGTGCCCCCCAAGGCAAGTGCCCCCCCCCCCACCCAGGGGTTTCAAACCCTAGGCGCAGGGGGGCCCAAGGGGGGCGCACCATCCCACTAGGGGCTGGTTCCCCTCCCACTTCAGCCCACGGGGCCCTCCAGGATAGGTGGCCCCACCCGGTGGACCCCCGGGACCCTTCTGGTGGTCCCGGTACAATACCGGGTGACCCCGAAACTTTCCCGATGGCCGAAACAGCACTTCCTATATATAATTCTTTACCTCCGGACCATTCTGAAACTCCTCGTGACGTCCGAGATCTCATCCGGGACTCCAAACAACATTCAGTTTGCTGCATACTCATATTCATACAACCCTAGCGTCACCGAACCTTAAGCGTGTAGACCCTACGGGTTCGGGAGACATGTAGACATGCCCGAGATGGCTCTCCGGTCAATAACCAACATTGGGATCTGGATACCCATGTTGGCTCCCACATACTCCTCGATGATCTCATTGGATGAACCATGATGTCGAGGATTCAAGAAACCCCGTATACTATTCCCTTTGTCAGACGGTATGTTACTTGCCCGAGACTCGATCGTCGGTATCCCAATACCTCGTTCAGTCTCGTTACCGGCAAGTCACTTTACTCGTACCGTAATGCATGATCCCGTGACCAGACACTTGGTCACTTTGAGCTCATTATGATGATGCACTAGCGAGTGGGCCCAGTGATACCTCTCCGTTATACGGAGTGACAAATCCCAGTCTCGATCCGTGTCAACCCAACAGACACTTTCGGAGATACGTGTAGTGCACCTTTATAGTCACCCAGTTACGTTGTGACGTTTGGTACACCCAAAGCACTCCTACGGTATCCGGGAGTTACACGATCTCATGGTCTAAGGAAAAGATACTTGACATTGGAAAAGCTCTAGCAAAACGAACTACACGATCTTGTGCTATGCTTAGGATTGGGTCTTGTCCATCACATCATTCTCCTAATGATGTGATCCCGTTATCAACGACATCTAATGTTCATAGTCAGGAAACCATGACTATCTGTTGATCAACGAGCTAGTCAACTAGAGGCTTACTAGGGACATATTACTAGGGACATATTATGGTCTATGTATTCACACGTGTATTACGATTTCCGGATAATACAATTTAGCATGAATAAAGACAATTATCATGAACAAGGAAATATAATAATAATCCTTTTATTATTGCCTCTAGGGCATATTTCCAACAACGTCCGCACTGGCCGGGCATGAATGCGGCACTGACCGTTTCGGGCATGAAGCACGCGCGGGTGATGCAGAGGGTTCGGTTGGTCAGGAGCGGTCGTGGCAGCGGTCTGGATGCCCGCAAACAAGAGATGATGTACGTTAATATTGTTGCGTATATAATTATAACAACATAAATAATGTGCCAGTTGGACAAATATGATTGGAGACGGAGATGGAAATGGAATTTTACGTAAACACGGATATGCATGTCTATGTCTATGTGTGTGTGCGCGACAACTCTCGCGACCTAGAAGCGGGGCGTGTTTTTGATCGAGTTTTCTTTCTTGGTATGTTAAAAAATTGTCCGCCAGTTTTCGTTTCTTTTTTCCGGGAACATGCGTATTCTATTTAAAACCACTGCTACGGAGAGAATTTTTTACTCCATTATAGCCTCTTGTTTGATAGAGTTTCTCACATTCGCTCTCTCACCCTCTCCATATCAAAACAAGATGACAATGTCCACTATATCTCTCTCCTCACCGGTGGTCACAGATCCGTCCGAAACCCGTCCGCTGCGGGAGGTTAGGAGGTGCAGCGTTGACGTTGTCGTCATCGGCGATGGAGGAAGCCGATGCGCACCATCCTCCCGGAGCCGGCGCTAGCGCGGACGAAGGTCCTCCGCGCCCTTGTTCGCTGTCGTCGTGTGGGAAGATCCCGCCCGCCTACCTAAAGTGACATCTCACCCACCTGAGGTATAACTTCTTGTACTCGTCCAGCTCCCCAGGTCGATGCATGCGGGTTTTCTTCTACGCACTAACACCTCCGTCACGGACCAAGACGTTGGGTCAAGAGTGTTCCTGTGCCATACGAACACCCCTGTAGTATCTACGAGAGGGTTAAAGCCGACGACTGGAAAACTCCCAGACATACAAAAACGGCCGCACAGGAGGAAATCAACTTCAGATAATGGTGCAAATATATTATAAAGCGTTAATATCTATAATACACACAGTCGGGTCTTTCGGATACATTCATTCGAATATGACGTCCTTTGAGCATTGACCCTCTATCAAACGAGCACCTTCTAGGATGTCGTTTAAATAACATTCCGGTGTGCGGTGGTCTTTGCCTTCGGGAGGATCCTCCGCCACGACAACAGCGGCCTTCATCTTCACTACAAAAAAAAGAAACATTCGTGACATTTTGGGCCGAACGGAATTTTTTCTGTCATACTTATGACACTTCTATGACGATAATTGTGACAAAACCCGGTATCATCATAGATGTGGTGGGCTCCTACTTCTATGACAAAAAATCATGACAGAAAATAGGCTTTTCATCCTGGGCGGGCTGGAGACGCAGATACATGACATTCTTTGGGCCGTCCATGACGGAAAAAACCGTGGTAGAAGCGAGGGCGAGGAAAATTTCGGGGAGTTCCCGGTTACGGTGGGTGGTCGAAGGCCGAGCGATGTGTGTTTCTCTCGTACTGTACACGCGTGGGTGCGAGGCGTTGGGCTCTAACTGAACCCGAGCGAGGCGTTGCCTAACTAAACCCGAGTGATTGCACTGTAGGCTATGCGTTACTGAACCCGAGCGATCGAGCGATTCCTTCACTACTGCTGCTAACTGAATTGAAGCCGATCGATGCTGCCTATGGATGAATAGTGAGCGTTGCTGGGGGGGGGGGGGTTGGATGAATAGTTCCCGATGGGGGTGGATGAACAGGACCCCGTGGTGTTGCCTCTGGATGAACAAGACCTCGATCGATCGAGTTGGTTGGGGCTGGATGAACAGGACCCTGTGGAGGGCTGGATGAACAGGATGACCCCGTGGAGGGCTGGATCAACAGTAGATGGTGGAGGGCTAGATCAACAGGAGCCCGTGGAGGGGTGGTTGAACAGGAGCCCATGGAGAGGGCTGGTCGAACAGTAGCTGGTGGAGTAGCGGACGGTGGAGGCTGGATGAATAGGAGCCCGTTGATGAACAGTTGCAGGTGGAGGCTGGGGGAGGTCGACGGTGGATGAACAGTAGCCCGTGGAGGATGGAGGAGGTCGACGGTGGAGATGAATAGTATCCCGTGGTGTCCCGTTTTGTGGTACGCCACACCCCTCCCGGTGAATAGGACCCCCGTTTCGACCGTAGCGCTCAAACACAAGTCCGTTTCCTCCGTTTTGCGATATGCCACACCCCTCTCGATCAACAGGACCCCGTTGTCGGATTTAGGGTTCCGGCAGACCCTTGAGGTTCGAACACTGGGGTGCACGCGGAGGTTTCGCCTTCTACCTACCTGTTCCTCGCCGAATCGCTAGGATCTAAACCGCGAGAAGAACAACACAAGAGACAAAGGATTTATACTAGTTCAGGCCACCATTCTGGTGTAATACCCTACTCCAGTGTGTGGTGTGGTGGATTGCCTCTTAGGCTGATGATGAACAATACAAGGAAGAACAGCCTCGCGAGGGTCTGTCCTTGTGGTCTCTCCCTCTTTGGCCGGATGGATCGATCCGTCCCACTACACTGTGGGTGGCTAGTCCTATTTATAGGCGAAGGCCCTGGGCCTCTTCCCAAATATTGAGCGGGAAGGGCGCCAACAACTGGCCAATTTGAAGGGGAACATCTAGTACACTTATCCTGACTAAAGTTGGTCCTCGCCTGTCAAAGGCTCTGGTGGTGACGCCGACTTGGGCTCCACGATGACCTCCATCCTGCCGTTGGACTGGTCTTGGTCTTGTTGCACCGAAATGGATGCCTTTGCTTGATGCTCTCGCCTGCGCTTGCTCCCCTTGCACCAAAGAGGAAAGAAGGACACTGCGCGAGCTGGCGCCCGGCTGACGCCCTTGGTCGTCATGGCTTGCGTCGTGGGCACCTCGCGAGGTACCCCGCCTTGAACTCTCCGCCTCCTCGTGAGCCAGCCTGGCGAGGCCGTGCCTGAGGAAGCTCCTTGTCGTCCGCCCTGCGAGGCTTGGCCCCTCGCGAGGGTCTTGAGCTTGTGCTGATGAAGACGGGCCGTGCCGGGCCCCCTTTGAGCCATGCCGCAGGCCGCAGGCAGGCAAGTCTGGGGACCCCCGTTCCCAGAACGCCGACAGTAGCCCCCGAGCCCAAGGCGCGCCCGGACTTGGCCGAGCAGAGAGGCGAAAGGGCAAGTGCGCAGCGTCGCTGGCCCTAACAGCCTGCGGCCTTGGGCGCCGCGTGGCGGTGGATCGGACGTGGGCGGCACTGTTCCCCCACGCCTCCTCATTTGGTGCCAGGCTAGGTGGACTTGCAGCTGTACACAGCCACTCCCCTTCCGTTGCTTGTGCGTCTTCTGTCCTTCCTCCTTTCGAACTCCAGCTTCCGCTTCGAAGCCAATCTCGAACCTTCCCCCCCTTCCGTCGCCATGGCTCCGACAAAGAAAGGGAGAGGAAAGGGACCCATGCCTTCGCCTTGCTCGCCGCCGTCGGTGGCCCCTGCCGTGGACAGGTCGATCATAGTCAATTGGGAGGGCTTGGACAAGGTCAGTTCGGCCCTAGCCACCATCTTCAATGAATGCGGGAGGACGGCGGCCTGGCCCGCGTCTCGGTTCTCCATCGATAGGATAATCACCGTGGTCCCTTGTTTCGTCGACGCCCTGTGGGCGGGGCTAATTCCCCCCTTCTCGGATTTCTTCAACTCTATGCTCTCCCATTATCAGATCCATATGATGCATCTCGGTCCTGACTCCATTACTCTTCTGGCGGTCTTCGCCTTAGTTAGCGAGGCTATGGTTGGCATCATCCCTTCGGTCACCCTGCCGCGCCACTTCTTCGCTCTGCACCTCGCCGACCCTGCCCAATGCTCGGGATGCGCGAGCTTCATCGCTGCACCCGAGATGGCGGTCTCAGGGATTGACTTCGGTCTTCCTTTTCCCGCGCCTGGGTTCTGCGAGCGGTGGCTGTATGTGGACGTGGGGGTGCCCAGGCCCCTGCTGTCGAAGCCGACCTCGCCTGCTGTCCCCAATTCGGGCTGGGGCCAGGAGACGCTCACAAGCCCCCATCTCTCCTTCATCTGGCGTCGCTTCGAGTGCTTGAGATCGCTTGAGGTGACGGCGCCCAAGGTGGTGAAGGAGTTCTTGCTACGCCGGGTCGCCCCCCTCTAGCGTCACTCTCGCCGAATGTGGGCCTTCAACGGGCGCGAGGATCGCATGAGGCTCCAGGAAGGGGACCTAACGCCTGAAGCGTTGAGGAAGGTACTCTTGGTTCTGACTAGGGACCCCAACCCTGGCAGCATCTAGCAAGGGGGGGCCTTGATGTACCTCTGTTCGGGCAGGAGAGACTTCGTGAATCAGATGCCCGTTTTCGATGAATGGGGACCGCGCCTCGTCGGCCTCCAAGGGCCTCGCGAGAATCCAGTGACAGTGGCCGCCCTTTCAATTGGTCGAGGCGGTTCTTCCTCAAGTGGCGGAGCAGGGAGGCATGAACCTCCAGAGGCCGGGGGTGCCCCTGCCGAGGCAACAGCACTGGGCAGCGCTCAAGAGGGAGCGGCCCCTGAGGCCCACGCTGCCGGGGCTGAGGGCGGCGAGCAGCCGCCTGCCGTGCATGGGGCCGAGGCCTCCGAGGCCCCGGCTGCTTTCCTTGATGGGGCAACCGGCGACGCGCATCAGGCAGACACCCCTGACGCGGGCCTCCCTGATGCTTCCTCTTTGTCACAGGCCGACCCCTGCGCTGAACTCTTGGGTCGCTTCTGCATGGACTTTGAGGCCCTTCGGAAGAGAAGGGAGGCCCTGGGCGACGATTACCCTTGTCGCCTGCTGAAGCGCAGAAAGTACTTCGCCATCGATGAGTAAGCCTTCTCCCTCCCCAGCTCCAGATTCTTCTGCTGCCCTTCCTGAACCTTGCTCCGCAGGGCCCTTCCTCCCGAGCTCACGGAGATGAGTAAGGAGCCATCCTCCCTGCTTCCGCCTTCGCCACTGCCTCTGGGCGCTCCGAGCAGTGGAGCCCTGGTGGTGAGGTCGATCGAAGAGACGAATCACCCCGAGGCGCAACACGGCCCCGCGCGCCTCGTGGCCTTCCTTCGCGAGCCTTCTCGGGGCCTAGCCAGCTTGCCGTGGGCTTCTCGCCTGGTCGTGGATCGCGATTGGCTGGGGTACTCCCAGCGCTCTTCATTTGGGGAGGGACTGGCCCTAGGCCGGGCTTCCAGCGAGGTGCGCCCGGTTGCTTCAAGGGTGCCAGCCCCCAGCCCCCAGCCCGGAGGGGGAGCGCTGATTAGTGCCCCCCGGTGCTTGCTTGGGGCGGATGACGGCGTGGAAGACGTACTTGAGCGTGCTCGGGAGCGTCGCGCTCTTTGCCAAGGGTTCCTTTGAAGGGCGGTTGACACGGTGAGCCTGCTTGGTGAAGAGCTTGCTGATGAAGACGCGCGCCTTGAGGCTGAGGGCCTGCGCTTGGTTGCGGAAAGGCGCGAGCTGGAGGCGGCAGTCGCCCTCGCGTGCCGCCAATGTGATCTTGAGGAGGAGGAGGCCAGGGCGTCGCTGGCGGCCTCTCGGGTGGCCCGTTCCCAGGCCGTCGAGGAGGCCCGGGAAGCTGACCAGCGGCGAGAGGCGATGGAAGAGCGGGCACGGGAACTCCTGGCCCGGTGCCGCTCACTGGAGGAGCAGGTGGAGCTGCACGGGGCGGCCCTCGCGTCGATGAAGGTGACTTCCGGTGACCCAGCGAAGCTCCAGAAGCGTGAGGAAGCGCCAACGTTGGAGGCTGCCGAACGCGCTCGTGAGTACGAGCGCCTGGAGACAAGGGAGCGCTTGGTGACACGAGAGGAGAATGATGTCGCTGCGCGGGAAAGCCGGGTCTTGGAGGAGGCCAGACGCCGGGTGGCAACGGCGCGCTCGAACCTCGAGCGCGAGTTCGAGGAGAGGCTGGCGTTGATCCGGACCAAGGCTGAAGGTAGGACCACCGCCTTGAGGACCAAGCTGGAGGAAGCGACGCGGCGGGGTGATGCCTTGCGGGCCGCACTTGAAGTGTCGCAAGGGGAGTCGACTACTTCTCGCGCCGAGGTGCTTCTTCTTCGCCAACGGCTGGACGAGGCTGAGGCCGTTGCGCGCCAGAATGCGGACAAGATACGCCATCGACGGCTCCTGGAACATGAGCATGCCCCCATGCTCGCCACGCTTCGGGAGAGAGCCAATGCAGCCTTGGGCAACATCTGCGAGGCAGCCGTTGGCGCGCCGCACGCAACCAACTACGCTGGCAACCTTCAGTTCTTCACTGACATCGTGACACAGCTGGAGGCGCGGTCGGTCAGGGCCAACAGGTTGGTGGAGGAAAGGAGCCATGTCCTGCTCGGGCGCGCCTTCTCCCGTGTCTTCAACCATCTCCAGAACATGGACCCTCACTTCAACTTTGACGCCGCCATCGCCCCAGTTCCCCAGGCCGTCCGGGGTGACCTGGTGGACTGGGTGGAAAACAACATGGACGCTCTTGTCAGGGCCTTCGCCTTAGACGATGATGACGCGATTGTGGCCGCCGACGAGGGCGGCGTGGTGAATGGTCCTGACACCGCCGGCGACAACACAGAGGGCGATGGCGAGGCCAGCGACGCCAACGACGGTTCACGTGGTGCTCCTGAGGATGCATTGGGGGATTTATCCGATTGACCGCGCATTGCTCCTACTTTCTTACCCTGCATGAATAGAACTCAGGCTTTTCGACCTTCCGATTGTAAGAGCATTTTGGGAGGGGGTGCCCCTCATGTAAAGCTTATGTTCATCGTACTAGTTGGTGTTGTATGGCCCATGTGCCCGCGCCAAGTGGTTGGCTAGGTGAAGAACCGGATGGCTGGTTTACCTTTGCCTCGTGCGGGCCCCGAGACCATACGCGGGAGGCTATGGTGTCTCGAGTGCCTCTTGATCGAATCCGTAGGATCTCAAGTGAAAAAGCCTCCTGAGAGGATACGGCGGCGGCAGCCTGGGCTGCACGCAAGCTAGGCCAGACCCGGCTCGTGAGGGGCTCACGAGGGGAGGCAGCTGAGGCGAGGTCGTAACCGAAACGCGAGAGATTGCTCGAACGAGACTAAGCACCCCTTCCCCGAACACACGCAAATCTCAAATCCGAATCCAATTTAAATCCAGCGGGGGAAAGCAACAACCAAGGAAAAAGCAAAGAAAGCAGAAAAAGGCCGCGTCCGACACCTAGTCTAGTCTTGGACGTCTTCTCACCAGCGCGGAGCTAAGTGCTGCCACTGGGAGCGGGGCAGCTGCTCGCTGGGGCGACCTGCATCTCCTGCGACCCATGATTAGCGTATGCCTGCTCCTGAGGAATTAGCGGTACCCGATAATCGTCGCTTCCAGTGTGGCCGGTGGGGCCGCCCCGGGACTCCTGGAAGAGCTCAGCTTCTGGTGCCTCGTCCCCCAGCTTGGTCTGAGGAGCGAGCCTTGTTCGCCTTCGCGTGGGTGCCCTTGGTCCAACATGCGGGGCACGTACTCTTCGGAGGCCGCCACCCCGAAGGCCACGTCATAGTGCTCCGCGTGCCATGCAGCTTTGCTTGATGTGCCAACCTGGGGGTGGTAATGCGACGGCCCACTGGGGCCGTGGGTTGTGACAAGTCCTTCCTCGCTAGCGGGGAGCGGAGTCAGCGCAACCGCTGGCCCGGTGCCGACAGCTTCATTGGCGCCGGGGTAGCCTTGGGTCCCACGGGCGCGCGTGGGGCCCCCGCGCGGGCTGCTCTGGGCCTGAGACGGGAGTTGAGTGCAGAAGGGGTGAGCCCCCGAGGCTGCAAAGCCCAGGAGCTCTGCCACCCGCTCTAGCAGCACGTCGTGGCCGCCTTCCATCAGCCTGCACTTCAGCAGCTCTCGGGCCACCGTGAGCGCGGCCCTTGAGTTTGCCTGCTCCCGGCGAGTGTACGGCGCCGTGGCCGCGGCGTGGTTGGAGGCTCTTGCTGCCGACCGTGTCTATCACAGTGTGAGAGCTGTCGGGGTCTGTCCGCGTCACCCATGGCCCGCAGCGCCCTGCGGACCGCAAGCTGCCTGGGGCGCTGGGTTGCCCTGGGCGAGCGGCTCTGCGCCGGCGGGCCAAGCTGTCCAAGGGGCAGGGTTGCCCGCTTGGTCGCCGGACATGGTGATGACGATGCGGCGGGACACAAGGTAGCGGAAGATGGATCCCGGCGCACCCCTACCTGGCGCGCCAAATGTCAGATTCAGGGTTCCGACAGACCCTTGAGGTTCGAACACTGGGGTGCCCACGGAGGTTTCGGCTTCTACCTACCTGTTCCTCGCCGAATCGCTAGGATCTAAACTGCAAGAAGAACAACACAAGAGACAAAGGTTTTATACTGGTTCAGGCCACCATTGCGGTGTAATACCCTACTCCAGTGTGTGGTGTGGAGGATTGCCTCTTAGGCCGATGATGAACAATACAAGGAAGAACAGCCTCGCAAGGGTCTGTCCTTGTGGTCTCTCCCTCTTTGGCCGGATCGATCCGTCCCAGTACACTGTGGGTGGCTAGTCCTATTTATAGGCGAAGGCCCTGGGCCTCTTACCAAATATTGAGCGGGAAGGGCGCCAACAACTGGCCAATTTGAAGGGGAACATCTAGTACACTTATCTTGACTAAAGTTGGTCCTCGCCTGTCAAAGGCTCTGGTGGTGACGCCGACTTGGGCTGCACGGTGACCTCCATCCTGCCGTTGGACTGGTCTTGGTCTTGTTGCACCGAAATGGATGCCTTTGCTTGATGCTCTCGCCTGCGCTTGCTCCCCTTGCACCAAAGAGGAAAGAAGGACACTGCGCGGGCTAGCGCCCGGCTGGTGCCCTTGGTCGTCATGGCTTGCGTCATGGGCACCTCGCGAGGTACCCCGCCTTGAACTCTCCGCCTCCTCGTGAGCCAGCCTAACGAGGCCGTGCCTGAGGAAGCTCCTTGTCGTCCTCCCCGCGAGGCTTGGCCCCTCGCGAGGGTCTTGAGCTTGTGCTGATGAAGATGGGCCATGCTGGGCCCCCTTTGAGCCACGCCACAGGCCGCAGGCAGGCAAGTCTGGGGACCCCCGTTCCCAGAACACCGACACACGTTTCGACCATAGGAGGTCCAACCGAAGTTTGTTTCCTCCGTTTTGCGGTACGCCTGACCCATCCCGAAGAACAAGATCCTGTTTCAATCGTGGCCGGTCGAACACAAGGCCGTTTGCTCTGTCATGCGGTACGCCGGGCCTCGTTTCCATCGTCTATTCCATCCAAGCCCTCCCGATGAACACGATGATGCATTCCGTTCCGACCCAGCGGGTTGGCTCCCCATGAACACGACGATGACGTAGTTTCTCCGTTCCGGCCCAGCCATGTACACAAGCCCTGGCTGTACGTATGCGCGAGTAGGCGTTCGAGACCCACCCGTATGTATGTATGTGGTCGTATTTACTTTCTTGCACCCTGGCCGCTGTACGTACGTGTACATGCTACGTGCGCGCCTCTACTATGACACGTGCACGTCTACATCGACCAGTATTTACGTACATGTTCGCGACCAGAATGACAACGCTACATACGCTTCGACCAGGTGGGTCCCGACTGTCAGGCACTTCCTTGCGTACGAAGATGTAGCTGGTGGGTCCCAGCAGTCAGGGGGGCGAATCGTTTTTTTGCCTAGACACACTTCCTTGCGTGCGAAGATGTAGCTGGTAGGTTCCTGCAGTCAGGGGGGAAACATTTTTTTTTGCGAAATACCGTGGCCCATCCGGTGGGTCCCTCCTATCAGGTGGAGGAATAATTATTTTGTGTGTAATAAGGAGCCAATTCCTTGAGTCTGCCCTAGACCTAGCTGTCAGCTGATCAACGTACAATACTCTTCCGATGGAAGTCGTTCCTTGACCATGTTGACCACGCCGTGCCGAGAGCACCAAGGGGGTGGATGATGGCGAGGCCTAGGAAGGGGACGACACGGAGGCGGGGAAGACGCGGCAGTGGATGCCCACGCGTAGAGGAGTATGAGGGTTCACTGGTTCAGCTGTGGTGTGAGGCTGCCGTCGCGGCAGAATAACAGGGGGTGTGGGTGAGTAGAGGGATGACCTGGCCAACGGTGGGCAGTAGTAGGGGGCGGTGAGGCCTCTGCGGCATCACAGCCGGCCACGGGAGGCAGGAGCACGCGGCACGACCGACGCTGGTTTGGGCGGTTGGAGCAGGAAGACTAGAGGTTGAAGAAGCACTACGACCGTTGGATGGACATCATACGGTCACTGGAGCTAGAAACGTTCATATTGACTAAGTTGACAAAGCCCTCCGTCCCCGTCAACTTAGTTGGCCCACAAGTCAGCCTCCCACTATGGTGGCTCCCAGCTAGCAGGGGGTATTCATTTTTTTGTGCGTAATAAGGAGGCACTTCCTTACGTGCGAAGATATAGCTGGTGGGTCCGACCTATCAATGATGGGAATGTTTTTTCGCGAAATACAGAGGCCCTTCCGATGGGTCCCAACTGTCAGGTGGAGGAATCATTATTTTGCGCGTAATAAGGAGGCATTTCCTTGCGTGCGGCCGTGGACCCAGTTGTCAGCCTCTCCATGCATAGTCTACTTCCGATGGTGTCGTTCGTTGACCACGCCACGCCGAGCACATTGATGTCTACTACACAACCTTCTTCTTGTAGACGTTGTTGGGCCTGCAAGTGCACAAGTTTGTAGGACAGTAGCAAATTTCCCTCAAGTGGATGACCTAAGGTTTATCAATCCGTAGGAGTCGTAGGATGAATATGGTCTCTCTCAAACAACCCTGGAACCAAATAACAAAGAGTCTCTTGTGTCCCCAACACACCCAATACAATGGTAAATTGTATAGGTGCACTAGTTCGGCGAAGAGATGGTGATACAAGTGCAAAATAGATGGTAGATAAAGGGATTTGTAATCTGAAATTATAAAAACAGCAAGGTAGCGAGCGATAAAAGTGAGCGTAAACGGTATTGCAATGATAGGAAACAAGGCCTAAGGTTCATACTTTCACTAGTGCAAGTCCTCTCAACAATAATAACATAGATAGATCATATACCAATCCCTCAACATGCAACAAAGAGTCACTCCAAAGACACTAATGGCGGAGAACAAACGAAGAGATTATGGTAGGGTACGAAACCAGCTCAAAGTTATTCTTTCGGATCGATCTATTCAAGAGTTCGTACTAGAATAACACCTTAAGACACAAATCAACCAAAACCCTAATGTCACCTAGATACTCCATTGTCACCTCAAGTATCTGTGGGCATGATTATACGATATGCATCACACAATCTCAGATTCATCTATTCAACCAACACAAAGTACTTCAAAGAGTGCCCCAAAGTTTCTACCGGAGAGTCAAGAACGTGTGCCAACCCCTATGCATAGGTTCATGGGCGGAACCCGCAAGTTGGTCACCAAAACATACATCAAGTGGCACATGATATCCCATTGTCACCAAGATAAGCACGGCAAGACATACATCAAGTGTTCTCATAAAATACTCAATCCGATAAGATAACTTCAAAGGGGAAAACTCAATTCATCACAAGAGAGTAGAGGGGGAGAAACATCATAAGATCCAACTACAATAGCAAAGCTCGGGAAACATCAAGATCGTGCCATAGAGGGAACACGAGAGAGAACACGAGAGAGAGAGAGATCAAACACATAGCTACTGGTACATACCCCCAACCTCGAGGGTGAACTACTCCCTACTCGTCATGGAGAGCGACAGGATGATGAAGATGGCCACCGGTGATGGATTCTCCCTCCGGCAGGGTGCCGTGAAGGGCCCCCGAGAGGTTTTTGGTGGCTACAAAGGCTTGCGGCGGCGGAACTCCCGATCTATCTTGATATTCGATGTTTTTAGGGTACGTAGGCTTATATAGGGGAAAGAAGTCGGTCGGGAGGTGCTCGAGGGGCCCACGAGACAGGGGGTGCCCAGAGGGGGGGGGGGGGCGCACCCTCCTATCTCGTGGCCTACTCGAGGATCTTCTGACGTGAACTCCAAGTCTCCTGGGTGATAATCTTCCCAAAAATAACGCTGCCGAAGGTTTCATTCAATTTGGACTCTGTTTGATATTCCTTTTCTTCGAAATACTGAAATAGGCAATAAAACAGCAATATGGGTTGGGCCTCCGGTTAATAGGTTAGTCCCAAAAGTAATATAAAAATGTATAATAAAGCCCATAATCATTCAAAACAGATAATAAAATAGCATGAATGCTTCATAAATTATAGATACGTTGGAGACGTATCAACATCCCCAAGCTTAATTCCTACTCGTCCTCAAGTAGGTAAATGATAAAGAAAGAATTTATGGAGTGTGAATGCTAGAGGCGCACAAGTTTGATAAATGATAATTTCAATCACCTTTTCTAGCATGATTATATGTCTTAACAGTAGTTCATCTCATAATACTATTCATAATCAAGTAATAAGCTATTCACATGTTAAAGCATAGACCATAAACTTTCTTGAAAACTAGCAAACTTCATTCTTAGTCATCAAACAATTGCAATTCATCTTACTTTCAGGAAGAGTCTATGTCAGAGCTTTGATTTAGCAAACTTCACATACTCAACTATCATATAGTCTTCTAAAATTGCTAACACTCACGCAATACTTGTGGTTATGAAGTTTTAATCAGACACAGAGAAATATTGGGGCTTATAATGTTGCATCCAAACGTATTCACCTTTGGGTGATGTCAACAATAATAGTTCATGCTAACGTACATCCAATTGGATATATATATCAGGATCACCCTAACACAAAGTGCTTGCCAAAGGATAAAATGAAAAAGGGAAAGGTGAAGATCACCTTGACTCTTGCATAAAGTAAAAGACATAAAGTAAAAGATAGGCCCTTCGCAGAGGGAAGCAGAGGTTGTCATGCACTTTTAGGGTTGGATACACACAATCTTAATGCGAAAGAACGTCACTTTATATTGCCCCTTGTATATGGACCTTTATTATGCAGTTCGTCGCTTTTATTGCTTCCATAACAAGTTCGTACAAAGCTTATTTTCTCTACACTAATAAGTCATGCATATTTAGAGAGCAATTTTTATTGCTTGCACCGATGACAACTTACTTGAAGGATCTTACTCAATCCATAGGTAGGTATGGTGGACTCTCATGGCAAAAACTGGGTTTAAGGATATTTGGAAGCACAAGTAGTATCGCTACTTGGTGCTAGGAATTTTGGCTAGCATGAGGGGGAAAGGCAATCTCAACATGTCTGAATGATCCATGACAATATACTTTAACTGAGATGCGAGAAAACATAACCCATTACGTTGTCTTCCTTGTCCAACATCAACTCTTTAGCATGTCATACATAATGAGTGCTCACAATTATAAAAGATGTCTATGATAATATATTTATATGTGAAATCTCTCTTCCTTGAATATTCTTTCATGAATTGTTCAAATGACTAGTACAATGCTTGCTAACCTCCAATAAATTTACAAACTCTACTTCTTAGATGTGAAGTCATTACTCCCCATGGGATAAGAAAACGAGACATATATAATTTCAGATTTATGACAATCAACTCATTCAACCATTTACTCATAGGATATAAGTGAAGCACACGAGTAAATGACAAACTACTCCAAAAAGATATAAGTGAAGATCAAAGAGGAGCTAAAGAATTATGTAACTATGTGAAGACTCTCTCTCATTTAAGAATTTCAGATCTTGGTATCTTATTCAAACAGCAAGAAAAACAAAATAAAATGGCATTGCAAGTATATCATAACTCATGTGAAGAAGCAAAAACTTAGGCTCAACCGATACTAACCGATAGTTGTTGAAGAAGAAAGGTGGGATGCCTACCGAGGCATCCCCAAGCTTAGATGCTTGAGTCTTCTTGAAATATTATATTGGGGTGCCTTGGGCATCCCCAAGCTTGAGCTTTTATGTCTCCTTAATTCCTCTCATATCATGGTTTCTCTTTTTATCAAAAGCTTCCTCCACACCAAACTCAACAAGAACTCGTGAGATAGGTTAGTATAAACCAATGCAAAACCTTATCATTTTCTACTGTAAAAATTACTAACATTATTATTCAACATTGAATACTGAATGTCTCTGCATATTTAATACTCCTATCCTCAAATAGAATCATTAAACAAGCAACCATAACAGCAATCTGTCAAAACAGTACAGTCTGTAACGAATGCAAGATTCATCATACATTCCTAACTCCAAAAATTATGAAATAAAATTCCCACTGTAATGAATTTACCAGAGCTCAATATGCAAAAATATTCAACATTATATCACTCTCTGAATTTTCTAGGGAATTTTTGTAACAGTGGTAAACTTTCTGTTTTCAAACAGCAACATGTATACTAGCAAAACAAGCATGGTAAAGGCTATCCTTGACATTATTATTCAAACTAAAGATGCAAGACACTATTCTAAATAACATAAGACAAATACTTACAAAATAAAATGATGCTCCAAGCAAAACACATATCATGTGGCGAATAAAAATATAGCTCCAAGTAAAGTTACCGATGAACAAAGACGAAAGAGGGGATGCCTTCCGGGGCATCCCCAAGCTTAGGCTCTTGGTTGTCCTTGAATATTACCTTGGGGTGCCTTGGGAATCCCCAAGCTTAGGCTCTTTCCACTCCTTATTCCGTAGTCCATCGAATCTCTACTCAAAAATTGAAAACTTCAACCACACAAAACTCAAAACAAAACTCGTAAGCTCCGTTAGAATAAGAAAATAAAACACACCACTTAGGTACTGTAATGAACTCATTATAAATTCATATTTGTGTTAAGCCTACTGTATTCCAACGTCTATATGGTTCATACCACTTAATACTAGTCATAGATGCATCAAAATAAGCAAACAACACATAGAAAACAGAATCTGTCAAAAACAGAACAGTCTGTAGTAATCTGTATCAAACGTATACTTCTGGAACTCAAACAAAATTCTGAAATAAATTGTTGGACCTGAGGAATTTGTCTATTAATCATCTTCAAAAATAATCAACTTAAAATCACTCTTCAGTAAAAAATGGCAGCTAATCTCGTGAGCGCAAAAGTTTCTGTTTTTTACAGCAAGATCACATAAACTTCACCCAAGTCTTCCCAAAGGTTCTACTTGGCAGTTTATTGAAACAAAAGCTATAAAACATGATTAATACAGTAGAATAATCATGTGGACACACAAAAACAGTAAGGGTAAATATTGGGCTGTCTCCCAACAAGCGCTTTTCTTTAATGCCTTTCTAGCTAGGCATGATGATGGAAATGATGCTCACATAAAAGATAAGAATTGAAACATAACGGGAGCATCATGAAGCATATGACTAGCACATTTAAGCCTAACCCACTTCCTATGCATAGGGATTTTTTGAGAAAACAACTTATGGGAACAATGATCAACTAGCATAGGAAGGTAAAACAAGCATAAGTTCAAAAATTGAAGCACATAGAGAGGAAAATTGACATTATTGCAACTCCTACAAGCATATGTTGCTCCCTCATAATAATTTTCAGTAGCATCATGAATGAATTCAACAATATAACCAGAACCTAAAGCATTCTTTTCATGATCTACTAGCATAGGAAATTTACTACTCTCCACATAAGCAAAATTCTTCTCATTCGGAATAGTGGGAGTATCATAAGAGACTTGAACACTAAAAATTGTTTCCACATTAAAAGAGTAATGTTCAGAAAAAGGGTAATCATAATCATGACAATATTTGTAAATATAATCATCACTACTTTTTATAGCATAAGTTTCATCACAATAATCATCATAAGTAGCAACTTCGATATCATCATAATCCACTTTCGTATTTGAAACCTCTCCCAAGATAGTGGAATCACTAAATAAAGTTGACACTCTTCCAAATACACTTTCGTATTCATCACAATAAAATTCAACATCCTCCAAAATAGTGGGATCACTACTTCCTAAAGTTTACACTCTTCCAAACCCACTTTTATCAATATAATCATCATAAATAGGAGGCATGCTTTCATCATAATAAATATTCTCATCAAAACTTGGGGGACAAAACATATCATCAAACATAGCTTCCCCAAGCTTGTGGCTTTGCATATCATTAGGACATGGATATTCAAGGAATTCATACTAACAACATTGCAATCATGCTCATCATACAAAGATTTAGTACCAAACATTCTAATGCATTCTTCTTCTAGCACTTGAGCACAATTTTCCTTTCCATCATTCTCACGAAAGATATTAAAAAGATGAAGCGTATGAGACAAACTCAAATCCATTTTTTTGTAGTTTTCTTTTATAAATTAAACTAATGATAAAACAAGAAACTAAAAGACTCGATTGCAAGATCTAAAGATATACCTTCAAGCACTCACCTCCCCGGCAACGGCGCCAGAAATTATCTTGATGTCTACTACACAACCTTCTTCTTGTAGACGTTGTTGGGCCTGCAAGTGCATAGGTTTGTAGGACAGTAGCAAATTTCCCTCAAGTGGATGACCTAAGGTTTATCAATTCATAGGAGGCGTAGGATGAAGATGGTCTCTCTCAAACAACCCTGCAACCAAACAACAAAGAGTCTCTTGTGTCCCCAACACACCCAATACAATGGTAAATTGTATAGGTGCACTAGTTCAGCGAAGAGATGGTGATGCAAGTGCAAAATAGATGGTAGATAAAGGTATTTGTAATCTGAAATTATAAAAACAGCAAGGTAGCGAGCGATAAAAGTGAGCATAAACGGTATTGCAATGATTGGAAACAAGGCTTAAGGTTCATACTTTCACTAGTGCAAGTTCTCTCAACAATAATAACATAGATAGATCATATAACAATCCCTCAACATGCAACAAAGAGTCACTCCAAAGACACTAATAGCGGAGAACAAACGAAGAGATTATGGTAGGGTATGAAACCACCTCAAAGTTATTCTTTTGGATCGATCTATTCAAGAGTTCGTACTAGAATAACATCTTAAGACACAAGTCAACCAAAACCCTAATGTCACCTAGATACTCCATTGTCACCTCAAGTATCCGTGGGCATGATTATACGATATGCATCACACAATCTCAGATTCATCTATTCAACCAACACAAAGTACTTCAAAGAGTGCCCCAAAGTTTCTACGAGAGAGTCAAGAACGTGTGCCAACCCCTATGCATTGGTTCATGGGCAGAACCCGCAAGTTGGTCACCAAAACATACATCAAGTGTCACATGATATCCCATTATCACCACAGATAAGCACGGCAAGACATACATCAAGTGTTCTCATAAAAGACTCAATCCGATAAGATAACTTTAAAGGGGAAAACTCAATTCATCAGAAGAGAGTAGAGGGGGAGAAACATCATAAGATCCAACTACAATAGCAAAGCTCGGGATACATCAAGATCGTGCCATAGAGGGAACATGAGAGAGAACACGAGAGAGAGAGAGAGATCAAACACATAGCTACTGGTACATATCCTCAGCCTCGAGGGTGAACTACTCCCTCCTCGTCATGGAGAGCGCCGGGATGATGAAGATGGCCACCGGTGATGGATTTCCCCTCCGGTAGTGTGCCGGGAAGGGCTCCAGAGAGGTTTTTGGTGGCTACAGAGGTTTGCGGCGGCGGAACTCCTGATCTATCTTTATATTCGATGTTTTTAGGGTACGTAGGCTTATATAGGCAAAAGAAGTCGGTCGGGAGGTGCTCGAGGGGCCCACGAGACAGGGGGCGTGCCCAGTAGGGGGGGGCCTCCTATCTTGTGGCCTCCTCGAGGCTCTTCTGACGTGAACTCCAAGTCTCCTGGGTGACAATCTTCCCAAAAATAACGCTGCCAAAGGTTTCATTCCGTTTGGACTCTGTTTGATATTCCTTTTCTTCGAAATACTGAAACAGGCAATATGAGAACAATATGTGCTAGGCCACCGGTTAATAGGTTAGTCCCAAAAGTAATATAAAAGTGTATAATAAAGCCCGTAATCATTCAGAACAGATAATAAAATAGCATGAATGCTTCATAAATTATAGATACGTTGGAGACGTATCACACATCCAAAGTGGTGGACGACGGCGAGGCCACGGACAGCAACGAGCCAGAGATGGGAAGACGCGGGAGTAGAGTCGCAAATGGAGAGGTGTACGAGGGTTAACTGGTTCTGGTGCGGTGTGGTTCGGCAGCAGAGCTTCACAGCGAAGTACTGGAGGCGTGGAAGGGTGGAGGTATGGCCTGGCCAACAGTGGAGTAGCGCTTCACAGCGAAGCGTGCTAAGCAGAGCTGCTAGCAGCAGGAGGCGGGAGGTGGTCCCGGCAGCGCTGGAGGAAGAAAACGAGAGATTGAAGATGGATGCCGGTCGTTGGATGTAAATCCAATGGCTAACGATGTCAGAATCATTTGTGGACTAAGTTGACAACGACTTGCGTTGTCTTCGACCTATTGGCCCACATTTCAGCCTCCAAAAATGTGACACGTATTCGACCCATTTTTTCAGAATTTATAGTCTTTTTTTTGTGGGGTAGAATTTGCAGTCAATTTGATCTTTTTTTTGAATTATAGTCCATTAGCTGGGTTGGGTGAACAAATAATGTAGAGTCCATGTGGCCCACTTATTTTTTCCTAAAAAATTACAGGCCATTTGCACTTTCTCGAAATACACGATTTTGCTGGGCTGATTCAAATTATAATGTTGGGTTGGGCCAGCAATGTTATCAAAAATAAATAGGGGCTATGCATTTTGTTATAAAAATATTTAAATAATAAGTGATTTATTATTACATTCATCCTTAAATAATAAGTGATTTGTACACAATCACTAGGACTTTCGTGCCAAAAAAATCCAGTATTTTATTGTTAAGAAATTATTTTTATAAGGTAATAAGATGTGGGATATTGTTTTCTTACATATGTAGTTATCTGTTGAGTATATGATGACAATAAAAATAATATATAATAACATATAAAATAATTTAAATATATATAATATAGTTAGAATGGAAACATAAGTTTGACCAGGCGTTTGTATTCTTATATAGAAAAATAGAACAGACCTGTGCGTTTTTTTCAAAAAAATACATTAATTTCGCTGCCGATGTTTCAGGAAAAATAAAATCTCAGATGGGAGGTCCATAGGCTGGTCGATAGATGACGACCCTCAAGAAAATACAAACCAACATGTCATGGGCTGCGCATGTTAAAAAAGAAAGCCTAGACGGGGGAGCCCAAACCCAGCTGATACTTGCAGCCCGAGTGATAATAAATGATACCTGCCAGCTCCCTGACTTCTTTCTGAATTTATCTCCGATAGTAACTATGTTGAAGCACCTAAAAAATGTAACTATGTTGACAAACCAGTGGGCCCAAACATCAGTATAGCATTAGGAGGAAGTATTTTTTTCTATGAGGCACTTGCTTGCATACGGCCATAGACCTGGTGGGTCCCGACTGTCCGCCTCTCCATGTACACTCCTCTCCAGATTCCTCATTTGTTCAGCATGTTCACAACGGCATACATCAGTGTCACGGCGAGCGCACAAAGGCGCATGAGGGGATCCGGCCACCAGAGGAACTGCCTTATTAGTAACGAAACTACTGAACTAGCCTAGTGGCCAAGTGACACTACCCGACAGCTGTTCCACCCGGGTTCGATTCCACCTGTGCAGGGAAAATATCTCCAAATCTTTTGCCTCCGCCTTTATTGAAATGTGGGTCCCCATTGTCATCTACGCACACCACGTCCAACACTTGCCAAAACTTCGTCCCTCGTTTTCTCTGTGTTTCGCACACTCGACATTGTGTGGGCATTTTGAAAATAGCATATCTTTTTGACTGTGCATCATATGAATATGTGCTATGCATGAATGTTGATCAGCATGATGTTAACTGGCTGGTAGTTCCATTTTCGACCATGAATAAAACTTCCAACATGATGTTAACCCTATTTGAAAAGGCCGCGTTAATATAAATGCTCTGCCTATGAAAGTTGCAGTTTCTTATCTAAAACTGAACTTGCAGTTTCCTATCTGAAACTGAAACTTGCCGTTTCTTCTTTGAGAATCACATTGTTTGCACTTTTATACTCCTATGAAACTACATTTTTTTAAGTTCTAAAAATAGATCTCTAGGATTCATAAAATACTTCATATGCTATACTGCAAATCTGAAATTCAAAAGACATTCATATCTGAAAGTACTCTCAAAATACACAACACAAAACACAATTCCGAACCTGAAAATACTGACAACCCTAAGCTCCTCCTGACAATTCACAACCTGCCCGACTATTGGGCTGGGGGGGTGTAGTCCCCTCCTATTGCTCGGCAGCAGACAGCCGGCCCGTGAGACGATGTGAACGACGAGGGAGAGGATGGCGGGGAAGCATCGTCGGGCCAACTGCTTTTCTCCTCTTGTAGTTGGGTTCGGTCGAAGAAGACTCCACCGGCTCACTCTGGCACGACACCCTCACAAACGGCACCCTGTAGATGCTCGATCCTTCAATCTCTGGTGGATGCTCCATCTGGGATTGATACTCCCACCACCCCTCCCTCACGATCGGATTTGGTGAATCTGTTTGCTCCACAGCCCAGAGGAGCAGCTCTATGTACTCCCTCGCGACTCCCTCCTGGAGTATCGCTTCCTTTTCACTCTGTTGCAAATATTTGGCCATGGATGTCGCTATCGCTGCTAGTTGGTCCTTGTTGTCAAACCAATATTGTATCTCCAACATCCTAGCTAGCTTCACAGGGTCGCCGTCTGCGATCCTCATGTATCGGTTGTACTCCTCCATCGATCTACTTCTCCATAGCACCTTCACTCGCCGGCGGTGGTTTTTAAATGGAAGAGGAGAGGAGCAGCGCTGGTTTTGGATTAGAATGGGAGAGGAGTGATGCTGGTTTGGATTGGAACAGGAGAGGAGGGGTGGTGGTTTTGAAATGGAAGAGGAGAGGAGCGGCGCTAGATTTAGATTGGAACAGGAGAGGAGCGGCGGTGGTTTAAGAGGAGAAGAGTGGAAGAGCGGCTCTGGTCTTTGAAGTATTTTTTGTTTTGCGTATTTTGGGTCAAAGTTTGACCATGTATTGTATTTGACAAGCAAAATGTGAATTCATGTCACCAAAAATTGTATCGTTTGGTTCATATCTAAATGTACTTTCAAACTATATTATTTTTGCAACGTATAACATATATTTTATTTGCGAAAATCATGGTTAATTATGACCCAGAATAAAAGGGAGACTAGTTAATGTGGGGTCGCTTTCTTAATTGATGGGTAAATTAATTTTGATTTTGATCCACTCACAGCGCGCCGGCCCTCTCTTCCAATCCTAAATTGCTGTCGCACGCTCCTCTCCCTCTTCTCCATTGCAAAACCACCTCCTCTCCTCTCCATCATCTCAATTCCAAAACCGCCATCTCGCCTTTCCCTCTTCTCCATTGTGATAATACTAGAGAAGTGTTGTACTAAGTCTTCATGCACGTGCCCCGGAGGTGCAGTTGTCGCCATTTTGATCTGAAGCACCGGATTATAACATATAACACGAAAAAATGCCACATGACAAGAAATCATAACCTCACTGCCCAAAGGAGACAACATGAATCCCGACGGACAAACTAGACGAGGATCAAAGCTCAAATTAAAGATAAACTGATAGAAAAGGGGTCCATCGATAGATGTCCTAATTAACATAGCCGACTTGACCTACATGGCAGCCGAGTAGTCTTCGTGCACGTGCCCCCCATGACTAGCCCAACTCAGTTGTCGCTGTTTAACCCTCGCAGTGATTCGAAGCACATCACACCTAATTTTGAGAGATGACAAGAAACCTTTTTTCAGATTTCTCACCAGAACTACAGCCCTGTACAACATAGCCTGCATGATATGTAGACGATAGCCAATCCGGGCGTGTCTGCTGGAGTCTGGTCACATGCATGGATGAACTGATCTTCCATGTCTTGCAGGGATCATCCAGGCACCAACGTAGTACAACACTTCTCTAGTACTATGGCTCGTCTCTCTCTTCTATTAAGTCACCCGACTTGCGGGGCCGGGGAGTGTGCCTATGGTCGATTCTCAATTGTGGTCCCACATGTGTGTGCAAACGCAATATGACGCTCATTCCATTTAGAGAGCAGCGTGCCAGACCGACCGACCATCTGGGGTGCGACGCGAACGCGACAGGCGTGTTGTATACTCCATACATGTGTACCACCATTTTCTTGAGGCTTTGCTCCATGGCGCAATCCATGGATACAAAATTAGTATACTTTACTATTTAAAAGTCGAAGGAGGGGCTTTTCCTACGCAGTAGGCGGGGCAGTTCCGCCTAGACGGTTCGACAGAGATGCGAGAAGATGAGGGAGTAGGCTGCTGCAAAAGTAGGGCTGTGTGATTTGATAGCGAGTTACTGCTGGACAGGTGGGGCCCCGTAATTTGACTTGCCATCATCATTTTAACTGCGGCGCTATGACCGGCGTGAGTCTCCCGATTCCTGACCACCTCCATACAGGTGCCTCTCCCAATGCTCCACCATGTAGAGACTGGCTCTTGCATGAGAGCCAACTTCTCCACTTTTTCCTTGCCTCTTTCCTCCACATATGCAAAAATGCCATGTAGAGCGGGCTTATAGCCCACTATTTATATTTACTTGCTTCTACAGGTGCTAAGCTTGCCACATAGGCATAAAGTCTGATGTGGCAAGTTAATTGAGAAGAGAGAGACTAGTTTGGTGACCCAAGGAAGAAACGGTGCTAAGTGCGTGTACCTAGGTGAAAAGACAATTTTCAGTCAATAGGTAATTGAATGAAGCAAACTTAGCAACAAAAAACTAAGCACCTATGCATTGGGGACTTGATTGCTAAGCCATTTAATGCCCTTAGCACCTCATCTAAGCACCATTTCATTGGAAGAGGTCACTCCTTGACAAATACAATAAATACTACGAAGAAAGAGATAGAGAGAAGTAAAAAAATATACTTATAGCCAACCTTATAGCTAACCTTGTCATAGTATGAGTGACTAAGTGATGACTATGTATGACATGCCAACAACAGATAGCCTAACGCACCATGTTAAATCTCCAAGGGAGCGACCACGCGAGCGAGGCGATGGTCGTGGTAGGAGCGACCATGATACGGGCTGCTCGCAGCCCTTGGATCTGAGATCGAACGGTCGCATGCTAAGTTGCTAATTTTTTTTGCAGAATAACCCTCCAGGATAGGATATTCACCCATAGGTCTAGAATCACGCCATGCAACCTTTCGATCTCAGATCCAAGGGCTCTCGGAAACCCGTATCATGGGAGAATGGAAAGACACTACCCTGTCGTTCGCACTTTGGCAATTCGCTCCTACTCGTCCCCGGATGTCCTTTAACATTACAGCAGTTTGCTCCTAGTCGTCCTGTCCTTTCACATTACAGTAATTCCACTAATCCTAACCCTCCTCCCAAATCCATGGCGTCCCAAATCTCCATGATCGGCGGTGAGTACAAGGTTAGAACCATCACCGACGATGAGTTCGATGTCATCTACACCCGTTCTTCCGCAACGGTGAAAGGATGCCTTGCTCGCTTCAGATGCATGTTTGAAAACTCAAATAATGAGTGGGTCACTGGGCTAGATGTTGAGTACACCACAGTCCTGGGACGAGAGAAGGATCTAAAGGAGGAAGAGAAGAAGAAGCCCACTGTGATCTAGGTTTGCGTGCATGACTCATGCTTGGTCCACCACATATGCCATGCCAACATTGAATGCTAGAATTTTAAGAACTTTCTCAAGAGCGGCCTAGTCAAATTCGTTACTGTAGACTTTACAAACGATGAAAGAGTCCTGGGCCGGATAGGCCTCGTTGTAGGCAACCCCTTCGACCTCCAGAAGAATCGGCTGGTGCCCTCTAGTGGTCAGCCTTCAATGCTGACCCTGGCAGGAGCCATGGTTCATCCTTCGTACGGTAAACTGGAGAATCCTCCGTACATGTTTCATCGTCATGCATGGCAGTGGAATGTACTAGATATAGACCACATCCACTATGCTGCAATGGATGGCTACCTTTGTTTCAATATCTACAAGGGTTTGATGAAGAGCAAGAGCCAAGTGTGCGGTTCAAGCAAAGAAGTATTGGCCAAGAGGAAGAGGGACAAGGACGAAGTCGAGGACGTGGACGAGGACTCCGAGTAAGGTGTCAGTGTTGTTGCTCATGGTGGTTCTAATGCAGTGTCTACCGGATTAGTTGCATAGTTTAATTTTAGGTGTGCTTATTTTAATTTGAGGGGTGTGTTGTGCTGAGCCCCCAATAGAACTATGTTATGTTTCTTCTCATTATTTTAATTCTTCAGTACGTACATACTAGTATTTCTTACATTTCATCTTTTAGTTGGTATAGTACTACCACACGTTTCTTCACATTATATACGTACAATATATATGGCCAACATCATATAGCCAGCAGTTTAGTTGTCAAAGAATTTCAGGGTGCTTAGTTTTGTCAAAGAATTCCAGGGTGCTTAGATTTATTTGAGGGGTGGGTTGTGCTGGACACCATTATTGTGACTCAAATCTCTTTTGCCATGTTATAATGACATAAATACCGATGGACCAACATGCCAGCTCTCCCTCTATCTCACTATAGTAAAATAAAGTTTGGGGCCTACTTGATCCCAACAACGTTCTTATTTTACTGTAAAATTATTCGCTTGGTTACTCCTGACAAGCGGGGCTACACTTATCATTGTGAGAATAGGCTTATTTTTGTCACGTAACATGGTCAACGGGTTTGACGTGAAAATAATAATGTTTAATGTCATTTTTGAACAAACATCTAACTTAATGATGGCATTTTTGAGATATCTCATTTCATTTTTGAGCAGGCATCTCATGGATCGATGGCATTTTTGAGTAGTTGTAACTTCTAATGGCAAAACTGAGTAGTGATACACAACTAGTGGCATAAATAATAAGAACCCAAGAATTAAATAGGTATGCTAATTTCTTTAATAGAATTTAGCACCCCATTTAAGCACGTACTAGATTTTTTAATAGTACTATATGCATAATTTGGTGACGAGCGCTCTCTAGATGTACCACCTCTTTTTTAATTTCAAGTTTTGCTCCATGGCGCAATCCATCGATACTACTACTGTACAAAAGTATGCATTTTTTAAAATACTAGAGGGCGGGGCAGTCTAGCTTGGTCGGTTTCACAAGAGGCGATGGCCTTTGTGATTTGACGGCTCATTACTGCCGAAAGGCGGGGCCTTGTGATTTGACTGCTCGTATAAATGTGCCGATGACCTGAGGAGGAGCAAAGAACCATGCGGTATACTCAAGTTTTCCAATGGAGTAGTACTACGAAGGAGGAGCACGAAACACGGCAGCCCAGTGCCATATACCTTGCAGAGAATGTGACACATGCGGTGAAACACCCGAAGCAAAAGATGAAACACAGGAGCAAAAGAAGAAGGAAGATTATCACCCCAAATGATCTAATTTTCCGCAGAGTCGTAACTGCTTCTTCATCACCTCCACAACCTCCATCTCCTTGCACGTCTCCTCCGCCATCTTCTTCATTCTGTCCATGACGCGGGATTTCTCGACGCGAGCCTTCATCATCTGTTCCACGACCGCATTACGCACCTTGACAACAGCCGGGTGCTCGATGCGGAGCTTCGCCAACTCCTCTTTCTGTTCCATGACGAGGGCCTACATCATCTTCATCGAGGAACTACTATTCTCATGCAACTTCTTCCAGTCGGTGTTCTTCTCCTTCAACAGGTCGAGCCTGTGGTAGAGCTTCGCCTTGGCCTCCTGAAGTTGCAGGATTTCGCCAGTCACCTTCTTCTCCGAGGCAATGCTCTTCTTCAGCAGCATCACCAAGCCGGTGGTCAACCCCCCTACTTATTGAGCTCAGTGGGCATGTCGTCGAGGCTCTCCTTCAGCAGCTCCACCAAGCTGTGGATGAACTCCTTCTGCTTATTGAGGTGCTTATTGAGATGATCGGGCATGCCTTCGAGGGATAACGACTCCAGCCCCGCCGGCTCGACATGTTCACCACCACGGCTAGGGCGCTCCTGGGAGCCATCGCCTGCCCGTGAGAGATCTTTCGACGTCTCTGCGTGGCGGCAAGCCCTCTTTTTTTTCCGCAGCCTTGGTTGCTGCTCCCTTGTTACGAGTAGTTCTCGACCTAGAGCTCTGCTCACCGGCCATGGCAAGGACGGACGAAGAAGAAGCACTTATGAGGAGGAATGGTAGAGTAATTTTCAGTTAGGTAGTTCCCCTTTTTATAACCTAAGTACTAGCACTAGTACTAATACCTGCATAGTGGGAACACGTTCAAGTTTGGTACATACTAGTAGGTGTGAGTAGGCTTGCACTTAATTGTAGCACTAGTACTTTCGAATGTGATGGGAACAAGGTAAAGATTAATTGAAGGTTTTGGTTTCGAGGCCCGAAACGGCTCCCTATGAGTTTAGTGGAACATAGATTTCAAGTAGACTACACTGCTCAAATGCGTAAACATTATGTTACTATCAAAAATTGTCACAAAATACAAAGGAGACCAATGGAAGTACTACTAGCAACCCATGATTTAACTACTCGCATGCGCGTAGTGGAGTAGTAATGTCTTTCTTCCGCCCTCATGTCTACTCAATTTGCATGCGCTGTATTAATTGACCATCAATGAAGCGAACGACTTTACACGCGTCAAATTATCACATGGGGTGGATCTTGGTATAAAATTGCGTCTGCCCGTGTACCCGCGTGTGCGTGTAAGGGAATGAGTGCGTGCGTGCGTGGCGTGTGTGCACATCTTCGCTTCGTGCATGTACCGCCAGTATGGCTCAGGGAGGACGAGTACATTCTTCTGGAACCAGCAGCATGTCACTATGATCAATCCACACAAGGTGGTCGCGACAACCCCTCCACATGTGCCACGTGGCTTCATGAACTGTAAGAGAGACACTGTGTAGCGTGCCATTGGAATTCTAATTTACGTGTTTTGCACATACTCAAAGTACTAGTAAGGTACACGTGCATTGCACGCATCAGATTTTGCAACCAAGTTATGAATAAATACCACACTATAGTATGTAAGCTCTGAGTCATATATGTCTGATGTAGACCTTCGTTTAATTCTTATAGTTCATCTCATTCAAAATCAATTAGTTTTTATAAAAAAAGCTAGGGCCTCTTGGATTCGTAGGATTTCCAAAACGCGGGAATAGGAAAAACATGGGATTATAGTGGAATGTCATCTTGAATCCTACATGATTGTACGAGTGTTTGATTGTGCATAGAAAAAATACAGAATTCTTTCAAAGAGGTTTGAGTGGATGGGATGTTTCCTATGAAATCTAGTACAAATGAATCATATGGAAAAATTCCTACGGTTTACAATCCTACGAATCAAACAACCAAGATAGGAAAAATTCCTAAGGATTAGAATCCTCAAAATTCCTTTGAGAATCCTTTGAATCAAAGAAGCCCTTATTCTATTTTATGATTCATGGAATTGTGCATTGTAAAGCATAAAGTGAAAAGAAATAATGGCAATTCAACTAGAAAAAAGTTTGGGCAGTTATGATACGGAAGATTCTAGAACAAAGGAGAACCACTGTTGTTTTGAGGTTTGTGCATTATGCTTAAGTTAAACCATGGAGTCTGCTAGATTGTACATGTGGCAAAATCCGGTGGGGGGGGGCTAGAAGATGGTGCGAGGGGCCGAGTGGAGGGAGACTATAAAGGAGTGCACAAGTGCGAGATCGATATTCAGAGAGAGGGGGCGAGAACATGCGCTGTTGCGCGCAATGGCAGAGCCATGAAAAATAAATGATCTAGGGGGCCAAGCATTGCTAATCCTTTACGAGGAGGGCCAATTTATGAACTTAAACCATTTTTACCAGCAATTGTCTAATGATCACATTCATATTAGCCTCGATATATAGTGATGTTATAGGGGGGCAGGGCCCTTGCTGCCCCTTGTCTTCGCCATTGTGCGCGAGTCTGAGAGATGAAGCAGAAGGCATGGATGATGAGAGGGGGACGTTGGATATATAATTAATGTGGGTGTATTAGCTATATATGTAGGGGTTGTTTGGTTCTAGGCCTAGGAGTGCCACACTTTGCCATACAATGTTGCCAAACTTGCCTAAGGTTAGTTCTTCAAAATGAGAGCCACAAGTTGGCAAACCTAAGGGAATCTTGCCACACTTGTTGTGTGTATCTGATGTGGGACCATAGTGTGGCTTGCCTAAGATGTAGCTTGAACCAAACACACACCTAAGTTGGTCAAATTTGCCTAACCTTAGGCGTGGCAAGCTTTGGCAAACTTAATCTCAAACCAAACAACCCCGTAATCCTATATAGAGAGGTATACATTGATCGATGTGGACGTCGGAAAGAGGGTGATACCTCACTAGATATATAGATTGATCGGTTTGTGTGGAAAACTATGAAAGACCTAGCTATATACACATACACATAGAGGAACATCGATCGTTGCGCATGCACATGTGAGAGATAAAGAATGCCCGATATGATGGAGATGGGGATGTGTGTGTGTGTGCCTTCATGGGAGACCGACCTGAAGAAAAAGATTGCATGTGTGCGATGGATAATGCCGACTGGTAGTGTTTGTGCATGCATGCACGAGAGAAAGTTAGTGGTACAATTATAAAGAGAAGACGACTGTGTGGGTGTAAAAGACTAGGTGGTGTCATAATCAATGTAAAGTTGAATTCAAATATTTGAATAAGAGATCATGATGTTTGAAACCCATGCATGCATGAATATAACGGAGATCTGCACGGTGTGGTTTGGAAACAAGCATGTTGTAATGTATACACATTGAACAAGGTCGGGCTGATTTGAATTTGAGATACCGATGGCAGACATCGTTTGGCCACATTGCATCCGTGCATGGACACACTATTCAAATTGGAGATGATGGGTGGCTTTCGCATCACATATCTATATCTATACCCCTATATATATTATCTTTTATATTTTTTATATTGTGTGCGGGTAACTTTAACTTTGAAAGATGGTCGTTGGATGAGGTGGATCCGATGGTGCAGAGATGGCAAATTTGAGCACTACTGGCCGTTGGATATCATCTAGATTCCACTAGATTTCACCACATGTACAATCTGGAAGACTCCATGGTTGAACTTAAGCATAATGCACAAACCTCAAAATACAAGCACTTCTTCTTTGTTCTAGAATCTTCCGTATCATAATTGCCCAAATGTTTTTCTACATGATTTGCCATTATTTGTTTTTTACTTTATGTCTTACAACACACAATTCCATGAATCTTAAAATAGATTAGCTTTCTTATAAAAACTAGATGATTTTGAATGAAATGAACTATAATAATTAAACGAACATCTACATCATGCATATATGACTCAAAGCTTACATGCTAAAATGTGGTATTTATTCATAATTTGGTTGCCAAATCTCATGCATGCAATGCACGTGTACCTTACTAGTCTAAATGGTGTTTGTGTGTGCGTTGTGCATGTTGACGTGCGAATTGTCTTTTTTTGGGTACACGTTAAGCTTGTTCTCCCGAAATTTCAAGCCGCGCCTTGTTATGCCGAAATTTCAAGATAGCGTCTCTGTCTATCGTGCTGCGAAACTCCCACCTCTTCAACCCGCGCCTTGTTACCTGTGGGGACCCTGACTCATAAGTCGTGATCACCGATTGCATGTGTACAGTGACCCCAGAGATCAATGCTCACTGAACACACAGAAGCTGAATAACAAGAGTCTTACATCCATACATACCATCTTACATAAAAATATGACCGTTATGGTCAAGTCTTGAGTATAACATCAGAGCGGAAATCTTCATCAATAACTTGGACCCATGCCATCTGCCTTAACCCTACAGGCATTTTGACTGGGAAGCGTCCTAGCTCACATGATCGTCACCAAAACCGCTTCTTCATATACCTGCTCTTTCAAGCCTGGCCAAGTAAATAGCCAGGGACAAGCCAGTGAGTACGTTTGAATGTACTCACAAGCAACCCAAGAGTGATAACAAAATAATTATGCAAAGCTCTACTGCTTAATTGGCATTTTTGCGGAAAGCTAGTTTTTCTCATGTAAGTATGATCAACATTTATCAAGGACATGAGTGCGTCTGCAACAAGTATCAGGAGGTTACAGACATAAACATTGAGAAAGAGTTATGAACAACTCATGCTCAAGCTCATCGTGACTTTCCTCACGAGTCACATCATCAATATCACCAAACTGTGTTGTTTTTCAGAAACATATGGACGTAGCCCAAGAGCGGTTACCCAACTGTCCTTGACCGTGGACATGGCTATTCGAATAGTTTTACACTCTGCAGAGGTTTCACACTTTACCCACAAGATCCGGGGAACTTTCGTGTCATCCACGACCCGCGGTACCTCAAGTACCCGGGGTAAGCACCCGATCACTACCTTTCCCTAGAAGACACTAACATGGAGTCCACTCGATTGGTAGTAACCCCGTGCCCAACATTTCACATCTTAAAATTGTGGAGCCTCGCTCCCATATTCATCACATACCACAAGCACGGGGTACCAACGGTGTGTCCGGTGCCCTGTGCAAACAGTATAGGCCGCCCTACCTGGCACGACCCCGTCCCGAGAGAGCGCACCCACAACTCTCCCGTCACTAGTAATGCAGGCTCCAAGCTAGTATCTGCCTAGGTAGTCAATAATGCCCTTTCCCATACAAGGGTAGAGTGGTTGCGCATGTAAGGTTGGAATAACGGTCGCAACTTAAACCAATCTATTTTTGGAAACATCACTCACACTTGCCTCGGTACACCACTTCGTCATCAAGTGGTTACCCATCTCATTACCTCCCTCGGGCATAAGTGGCACCCGACGGGGTTTTCAAAAAGTCTCTTGAAAAAGTACTTTGCCTCCATACCATGCATAACCCCGTCCCTTTTTGCGTAGCAACTACTTTAGCATCCTATCTACTCCCACCGGCATAACCCTCGTAGGAAGGTAGGATTATGCACAATGCAAGTATCAACGAGGAAGTAACGAAGGCAACCCACCAAAGTGGTTACCACCTCATCATGATTCCGATGCAACAATAATAAGGTGCTATATGACATGCATAAAAAGAAAGTTTCTCAAACATGGTCAAAGGCTGCTTGCCTGGTTCATCAGAGTCTTGAAATCTTGTGGTCCTTCTCCAAGTACTCCGTCTACTCCGTCAACTAACGTCGGAAACAATCACAATAAGCAACACAACAAGGAAAAAATAAAAGTGCTCTAAAAATATGAGTTGGACTTTTCTAGGATACCTTTGGTCATATGAGGAATGACCAAAGTGGTTTCATTGTGATTTGGTCTATCGATATCTCTGAACATTTCCATATGATGGAATCAATGGATTTGATGGATCTACAAGTTGTCCACAGAATGCCTTTTTATAAAAATGAGTAAAAGTACCCATCAAATCAGGCATGATTTTAGAAACATTTAGAAATTGGTTTCACTAGATTTGGAGTTTAGATGAATATTCTATGGATTTTTGAAGCTGGCTTAGGAGTATAAATGACCTATTTGTTAGATCCAGGTGAAACTAGGCAGTGTAAAAATGTTCACTATGGCTCATTAAATAGATATTGATTTATGGAGTCACTGAAAATTTGAATCATCAGATTTGGACTTCAAATGAATTAACTATGGATTTTAGAAGCTCACTAGAAAAGAAAAAGAGAAAAATTTTGGTTATACTTAAAATGTGCCCACGGTGCAGCTTAACATCGCAGCTCACTAGGTCGGCCCAGCGGCTCGGCTGCGCGGGCAGAGGAGGTGACGTCAAAGGCGCCTTCGCGGAGTACGCCTCCACTTAAACGGACAGGCCCGCCTGCTAGGTCACTGACGTGTGGGCCCTAGCGGCAGGTCGTTTTCCACCTCCTGCGCGCACTTTGGCCGCGGGGAGGAGCGGCTCCCGCCGGCGATTGCCGGGGCTACAGGGCGTCTCCGGCGACGCCCCGCCCACCGGCGTGCTCAGGAGACCACGCATGCCGAGGATGGCTGTAGTGGCGATGGCTCAGGTGGTGGCGGAGGGGCCATCGACCATCTTTGGCCGTGAGCGCCTGGCCTTCCCGGAGGCAAATGGAGGAGATGGAGGGACTTGTGGTGATGGTGGAGGTGCTCTAGTGCGGTCTAGAGGGGAGGAGGAGGAGTGGTGGGTGCGAATTTAGGCGGAGGCCGGCGGCATTGCTCCGGCCATGGAGATGCAAGGAGGGCACGAGGAGGGAAGTGGGTTGGTACAGGGGGTGCACGGGAGGGAGAGAGAGCCAAAGGAGTAGAGAGAAGGCTCGGGGGTGGCATTAAATAGAAGGGGGCGAGGTGCACCGCAGGGCCATGCGCCGGCGAGGCCGTAGCCATTGCTGGAGGTCACGGGAGGGCTTGGCTTCGAGACATGGGTCTTCCTGGGCGTGGTATACGACCAGGGAAAAAACAGAGGGAGAGAGGAGCGAGCGCGAGGCGGGCCAGGGACGCGGCAGCGATTGGAGGATGCGGGTGGCGCTCGGGCACGCGCCGCGGGGGCGAGAAGAGGGCGTGGGAGCAAGTGGGAGACCTGCTGGCATGACGCGGACGCCGAGGCGCATTGACTGGCGCGCTCGGGCGGCCCGAGGTGGACGGGAGCGCGGTGTCAACGGTCGGGAGCACAGTACCGTGCTCCAGAGCACGTCTTTAGCCGGCATGTGCGGCTTTTTCCCGCGTCGTCGCGTGGCCACTTGCGTCTGGGGGCTCTGGGAGGGAGTAAACAAAGTGGAAATGGCATTGGATGCCTTGGGGAACCGGTAGAAGAGAGGAGGGGTGGAGAGAGAGTGAAAATGTTGTTGTCCAAAGAAGAAAAGTGGATCCCTGCCCCCCTTCATCATTTTCTCTCAGGCAGGGAAGCACACCATAGGTAGAGGGGGACTAGGAGAGGTTGTGGGAAGAAGTTCAGCTCATGGAGATTAGTGGAAATGGCCAAAACATGCATTTTAAGTTTCTGCCAGAAGGTGTTCGATGTAGGTTTGGGCAAGCAAATAGACTTCCCTTGTCATGAGGCTTGACAGGGTCAAATGGCCTGAGAAAATAAGAGGTTCCACCAATATTGAGTCCATTTGGGCAAAGTTGCCAATGCAACTTTTGTAAACCCTAGAAATCAACAGAAATGGACTTTCCAAGATTTAGTAATGCAAATCTGTTCTCCTTGATGCACCACTTAATGTAGTGTCACCATTTGAGGTTCTAAACATGTTCATGAAAGTTGGGTTCAAAAGGTAAAAGTTGCCAATGTAGAGTTGTTCAAATTTGGTTCTGGACAGGAAGGGTTTTGGGGCACTTTGATCAAGTTAACTTGTTCTACAACTTGTGCCACTTGGTCTAGATGATTTATTAGACCATTTTAGCATGTTTACCAAGCTTGAGAGTATTTGGGCAAGTTTGCTAATGCAAAGTTGTTCAAACTTGGAAAAGGACAGAAATGGTTTTGAGAGGGTTTCATGGATTTATACTATTCTCCATGACATGAGACTTGGCAAGATCATCTAATATGTCATATGTGACATGCTAGAATTTTCTTGGAATTTTTAGAGGATGTTTCCTTTGTAAATATTTCAAAAGCTTGAAATATCCAGGAAGTGTTTTTGAGAGATTTGACCAGTATTTTGAACATGACCATGTGTTGAAACTCTTATATATGGGAAATATATGTCCCCTGAGTTTCCCTAAATTTTCACAAATATTTTTAAAGCATAAAAATAATTTTAACCTATTAAAGACCATTTCTGGCCTAAAGAAAAAGCCTTTAAATAAAATAGCAAAATAACTTTTAAAATTATATTTTTGTGGTTTATGGGAGCCCTATACCTAATAGGAGTCAAAATTATTCTTTGAAAGATTTTTAATACCCCAAATCAAGTACCTGCAGTGCAACCTCAATCCAGGGGTTTTTTGGAAAACTAAATTTAGAAAATACTTTTTGGCCAAACTATTTTTGTAAGAAAATTCTATACTATACTATACAAATGGCATGATCATTGGTTCAAGAGTTTGGAGCCAGGAGATGAAGTATAGGAGTTGGAGGATTTGTTTGATTTTTAGAGCACTTGCAAACATCAGACAAAATCCAATGAGTGCAAAGTCCAAAACACTCAAAAGTTTTTGTCAAACCACATTTTATCATTATTTATCATCTTAAGTGTTGTGCCCTGAAAATCAGGGTGTGACAGACCTACCCCCCTTACAAGAATCTCGTCCCCGAGATTCCCAAACTAGGCGCGGAAAGGAGTATGGAAACTTGGATCTGGGGTAGTCTTCACGTCCTCATATTGCTTCTGCTTCTGAGTGGTGCTCCATTGAACCTTGAAGTACTCAATGGTGTGGCTTCGTGTATGACGTTCTGCTTGATCCAGGTTGCTAAGGGGTTTCTCGCATATGCAGGTTAGGCTGGAGGTCGGTGGCTTGATGATCGATGTTCTTGCAGAGGTCGGGCTAGTTAGGAAGTTGGAAACACCTTCGGAGTTGTGACGCATGGAAGATGTTGTGCACAGTGGGTGACTCAGGTGGTACCTCTATCTGGTAGCCGTCTATTCTTGTCTTGCAGTGATCTTGGAGAGGACGATAAATCTTGGTGTGAGCTTCCCTTTGACATGGAAATGCTTGGTTCCTTTGAGAGGAGTGGCTTGCAGACGCACCTGGTCTTTGACGCGGAAGTTTACTTCTTGGCGATGGTGGTTGGTATAGTTCTTCCTCCTTGACGTGATGGTCTCCAGATGTTCCCTAACCAGCTGAACAACTCTCCCTCCGTCTTCAGGTGGACATGCATGTCCTCAAATAAAGATGACAACTAACTTGCCCAAGTACGCCATGAAGTATATGGGGTACGTAAAGTGGGCTGAGGCATTAGTGGTGGTCATGGTTGCGTATTGGTCAAGGTCTTATCGATCTAGAGCCGAAGCCCAAGGTCAGGATCCGCCCATGTTGTGGCTTGGTAGGTGAGGGAGTCCCGGACTAGGGGGTGTCCGGACAGCCGAACTATCATCATCGTCCGGACTCCAAGACTATGAAGATACAAGATTGAAGACTTCGTCCTGTGTCCGGATGGGACTTTCCTTGGCGTGGAAGGCAAGCTTGGCAATACGGATATGTAGATCTCCTACCATTGTAACCGACTCTGTGTAACCCTAGCCCTCTCCGGTGTCCATATAAACCGGATGGCTTTAGTCCATAGGACGAACAACAATCATACCATAGGCTAGCTTCTAGGGTTTAGCCTCCTTGATCTCGTGGTAGATCTACTCTTGTAATACCCACATCATCAATATCAATCAAGCAGGACGTAGGGTTTTACCTCCATCAAGAGGGCCCGAACCTGGGTAAAACATTGTGTCCCTTGGTCTCCTGTTACCATCCGCCTAGACGCACAGTTCGGGACCCCCTACCCGAGATCCGCCTTTTTTGACACCGACAGTAGGTCTTAAGGGTTTCGAGGGTTTTAGTGTGCGAGTGAACATTTATCATCTTATCTTTAAGCACGGTTTCTGAGATACCAATAGTTCTACCTAGTCCTTCAAACAAATAACCTGATACCACCGAAAGCATCACTTCGTATAGGTCAAATCCAATCATCACTCATGTTATCTATATTCTCGTGACTCCCGATAGGAGGTCTAACAAAATCATATATGTCTACGATCCCCAAACTCATATGTATGGCTACCCCTAAAAATCCATGGGTAGAGCATACAAGCTTCCAAGCTGGAATAAAACACGAAAATCCAAGTGATCATCGTATTCTTCCAAGGTCCACGTTAGTGCATCTCTACCCTAAGGAAACACATCGTATGCCACACCAAAATCTTGTTTCCTTACTATGAATCAACTCAGCAACCCGTTAACTTCCATTAATCAGTACACAATCCATTAATTCTACAAATCCAAGGTCTATGGTGTTCCACATGATCTCCTGAAGTCCCTATAACCCCAAATACTTGAAAGGGCTATCTCTGCTTATAGTAAGTCCACCAATATCCATCTATCATTGTCAAGTAAACTGCAAGTTCAGGCCTTTATAGATCCCTAAATTTACCCCGACAATTAATCCAATCTCCTAGTTTGTCGTCCACCGAGAAACATGGTATCATGATCGAGATCATCAGTCTACATCCAATTTACTCCGAACCATGTAGACTTACTCAACATCTATACTCCACTAGGATCACCTATTTAAATCAAAATTTACTCCGGGGTGAAGAAAGCTATGCTACTCTATCCACATGATTCCACCAAGTTCATCTACAAATATCGAAACCTCATACTCCACCAAAGAGTGTCGGATACATCCTCAAGGTTACTAGTATAGCTCCATCAAGTCATTTGTCCTCTATTCCTATATCTTTAAACTGGTCTTTCCTATGGCGTCGTCAATTCTTGTGCTATATTAGGGTGACAATGTGCTTGCTCATTACGTCCACTAGTTCCATAATGAATCCAGTGTTGTGCAAGGTTACGGAGGCTTAACGGGTTCTCTTGCAATTCTGTGGGTTAAGCACATGGTTAAGGATTCAAGCTGGGGTATCTCTTGGAGTCTCGAAGGGTCTAGGGATGGGTTTCCAGTCTGGAGGACTAAACATTACTCTACGGGGTTGCACTTGGTCGAGGAGGCTATAGCAAAAGTCTCCAGCGCTAGTTGGTTGTCGAAGTAGAATCCTTGGTGTACCTTGTCTTGTCGGTCTTCGGTTGAGGAGAGGGAGACGAGAGGGAAAAGTCGCATAGAGGAGGGGGGGTGCCTAAAGGGGGTTCTATAGTGCACATGCAAACAAGAAGTGCCGAAAGGGCCAAAAACAAACAACAAAATAAGGCAGGTGATATTGTCGTGTACTTTTTGCCTAGGGAAAAAGAGCGACTGATATCAAAACACAAACAAATAAAAAAAGCAACACACAATCATGGTTCTATTCGGACTATCATATGGACTCGACTGTGCATAGGGGGTACACGACTCATCCTACCCTAGGGGTTCTCGGATTTAGTAGCCGTGCTTTGCTTCATGCCTCGTGCAGTCTTCTGAGTTTTCCTCAGGTGTCGCTATGTCTCCTGTAGTTGTTTGATGGAACGATCTAGGTTGAGCCTGAAGAGTCTTCAACAACTTCTCGCCCGTTGAAGTGATGGGGTGATGGTGGCTCCTCGTAGTTGGCATTGACTTGGTCTCCTCTTGTCTTCTTAATCATGATGATCCCTCTTGCCTTCTAAGGCGTTGATTGTACCATGTAGGCAATCCTTTATGTAATGACACTAACAACGCATAGTAGAGGTCCAATCTGCCGGACACACCGTTGCCAGTATCGTCACCAAGAGCGGGGGATGAAGAGAACCGTTTTCCTGCTCACTATAGTGAGGCGGACCAAATGGCTAGGTTCTCATCCACCGGTGGTTGCTGATGCAACAATGATAAGGGCAGGGTTGCTCTACTAGCGATGTATATCATGATCTTGCTTATCCTATGCCCTGGTCATCATAGGCCAAGGTTTCATAATCCTGGGGCAATTTTAAAGGTGTCACCATCCTCTGGGTCTTCATGTCCTCATTCCTTGAGGGCGTACCTTCTGTTGGCATCGTCTTGCTGTGGTGTTGTCAATCTTGTGTTCAGAAGAGGTGGGTGAGTGTCTGGCACGGCGTATTCCTTCTAGATTATCCACGAGGATTACAAGGAATCCCGTGGTCAGGGGCATAAGGATTCTAGTGACCATTAAATTTGAAGGGGAAGATGAAAGTATATCTTAGTTTTCGAAAAACTCAGAAGGGGAAGAGAAGTATAGATAGTTTTGAAAATTAGTAATAGTTTTGAAAACAGCTTTACCCTAACTAACGACCATGCTAACTAAGGCTTCCTACAGTCAGGATGGCTCTGATACCAGCTCTGTGGGGACCCCGACTCATAAGTCGTGATCACCGATTGCATGTGTATGATCCCAGAGATCAATGCTCACTGAACACACAGAAGCTGAATAACAAGAGTCTTACATCCATACATACCATCTTACATAAAAATATGACCGTTATGGTCAAGTCTTGAGTATAACATCACAGTGGAAATCTTCATCGATAACTTGGACCCATGCCATCTGCCTTTACCCTACAGGCATTCTGACTGGGAAGCGTCCTAGCTCGCACGATCGTCACCAAAATCGCTTCTTCGTATACCTGCTCTTTCAAGCCTGGCCAAGTAAATAGCCAGGGACAAGCCAATGAGTACGTTTGAATGTACTCGCAAGCAACCCAAGAGTGATAACAAAAGAATTATGCAAAGCTCTACTGCTTAATTGGCATTTTTGCGGAAAGCTAGTTTTTCTCATGTAAGTATGATCAACATTTATCAAGGAAATGAGTGCGTCTGCAACAAGTATCAGGAGGTTACATACATCAACATCGAGAAAGAGTTATGAACAACTCATGCTCAAGCTCATCATGACTTTCCTCACGAGTCACATCATCAATATCACCAAACTATGTTGTTTTTCAGAAACATATGGACGCAGCCCAAGAGCGGTTACCCAACTGTCTTTGACCGTGAACACGGCTATTCGAATAGTTTTACACTCTGTAGAGGTTGCACACTTTACCCACAAGATCCGGGGAACTTCCGTGTCATCCACGACCCGCGGTACCTAGAGTACCCGGGGTAAGCACCCGATCACTACCTTTCCCTAGACGACAATAACATGGAGTCCACTCGATTGGTAGTAACCCCCGTGCCCAACATTTCACATCTTAAAATTGTGGATCCTCGCTCCCATATTCATCACATACCACAAGCACGGGGTACCAACGGTGTGTCCGGTGCCCTGTGAAAACAGTCATGGCCGCCCTACTTGGCACGACCCCGTCCCGAGAGAGCGTGCCAACAACTCTCCCGTCACTAGTAATGCGGGATCCAAGCTAGTATCGGCCTAGGTAGTCAATAATGCCCTTTCCCATACAAGGGTAGAGTGGTTGCGCATGTAAGGTTGGAATAACGGTCGCAACTTAAACCAATCCGTTTTTGAAAACATCACTCACACTTGCCTTGGTACACCAATTCGTCATCAAGTGGTTACCCATCTCATTTCCTCCCTCGAGCATAAGTGGCACCCAACAGGGTTTTCAGAAAGTATCTTGAAAAAGTACTTTCGCTCCATCACCATGCATAATCCCGTCCCTTTTTGTGTAGCAACTACTTTAGCATCCTATCTACTCCCACCGGCATAACCCTCATAGGAAGGTAGGGTCATACACAATGCAAGTATCAACGAGGAAGTAACAAAGGCAACCCACCAAAGTGGTTACCACCTCATTATGATTCCGATGCAACAATAATAAGGTGCTATATGACATGCATAAAAAGAAAGTTTCTCAAACATGGTCAAAGGCTGCTTGCCTGGTTCATCAGAGTCTTGAAATCTTGTGGTCCTTCTCCAAGTACTCCGTCTACTCCATCAACTAACGTCGGACACAATCACAATAAGCAACACAACGAGGCAAAAATAAAAGTGCTCTAAAAATATGAGTTGGACTTTTTTAGGATACCTTTGGTCATATGAGGAATGACCAAAGTGGTTTCATTGGGATTTGGTCTATCGATATCTCTGAACATTTCCATATGATAAAATCAATGGATTTGATGGATCTACAAGTTGTTCACAGAATGCCTTTTTATAAAAATGAGTAAAAGTACCCATTAAATCAAGCATGATTTTAGAAACATTTAGAAATTGGTTTCACTAGATTTGGAGTTCAAATGAATATTCTATGGATTTTTGAAGCTGGCTTAAGAGTATAAATGACCTATTTGTTAGATCCAGGTGAAACTAGGCAGTGTAAAAATGTTCAATATGGCTCATTAAATAGATATTGATTTATGGAGTCACTGAAAATTTGAATCATCAGATTTGGACTTGAAATGAATTAACTATGGATTTTAGAAGCTCACGGGAAAAGAAAAATAGAAAGATTTTGGTTATACCTAAATTGTGCCCACGGTGCAGCTTAGCACCGTAGCTCACTGGGCCGGCCCAGCAGCTCGGCTGCGCGGGCAGAGGAGGTGACGTCGAAGGCGCCTTCGCGGAGTATGCCTCCACTTAAATGGACGGGCCCGCCTGCTGGGTCACTAACATGTGGGCCCCAGCGGCAGGTCGCCTTCCACCTCCCAGGCGCGCTCTGGCCACGGGGAGGAGCGGCTCCCGCCGGCGATTGCCGGGGCTACATGGCGTCTCCAGTGGCGCCCCGCCCATCGGCGTGCTCAGGAGACCACGCCGCACCCATCCATGTGCTGCACGCATGCCGAGGATGGCTGTAGTGGCGATGGCTTGGGTGGTGGTAGAGGGGCCATCGGCCATCTTTGGCCGTGAGCGCCTTGCCTTCCCGGGGGCGAATGGAGGAGATGGAGGGCCTTGAGGTGATGGTGGAGGTGCTCTAGTGCGGTCTAGAGGGGAGGGGAGGAGTGGTGGGTGCGAATTTAGGCGGAGGCCGGCGGCATTGCTCCGGCCATGGAGATGCAAGGAGGGCACGATGAGGGAAGTGGGTTGGTCCAGGGGGTGCACGGGAGGGAGATAGATCCAAATGAGTAGAGAGGAGGCTCGGGGGTGGCCTTAAATAGAAGGGGGCGAGGTGCACTGCGGGGCCATGCGCCGGCAAAGCCGTAGCCATTGCTGGAGGTCACGGGAGGGCTTGGCTTCGAGTCGGGGGTCTTCCTGGGCGTGGTCTACGACCAGGGAAAAAAGAGAGGGAGAGAGGAGCGAGTGCGAGGTGGGCCAGGGACGCGACAGCAATTGGCGGATGCGGGTGGCGCTCAGGCACGTGTCGCGGGGGCGAGAGGAGGGCGCGGGAGCAAGTAGGAGACCTGCTGGCGTGACGCGGACGCCGAGGTGCATCGACTGGCGCGCTCGGGCGGCCCGAGGTGGACGGGAGCGCGGTGTCAACGGTCGGGAGCACGGTAGCGTGCTCCAGAGCGCATCTTTAGCCGGCATGTGCGGCTTTTTCCCGCGTCCTCGCGTGGCCACTTGCGTCCTGGGGCTCTGGGAGGGAGTAAACAAAGTGGAAATGGCATTGGATGCCTTGGGGAGCCAGTAGAAGAGAGGAGGGGTGGAGAGAGAGTGAAAATGTTGCTGTCCAGAGAAGAAAAGTGGATCCCTGCCCCCCTTCATCATTTTCTCTCGGGCAGGGAAGCACACCAGAGGTAGAGGGGGATTATGAGAGGTTGTGGGAAGAAGTTCAGCTCATGGAGATTAGTGGAAATGGCCAAAACATGCATTTTAAGTTTTTGCCAGAAGGTGTTGGATGTAGGTTTGGGCAAGCAAATGGACTTCCCTTGTCATGAGGCTTGACAGGGTCAAATGGCCTGAGAAAATAAGAGGTTCCACCAATATTGAGTCCATTTGGGCAAAGTTGCCAATGCAACTTTTGTAAACCCTAGAAATCAACAGAAATGGACTTTCCAAGATTTAGTCATGCAAATCTGTTCTCCTTGATGCACCACTTAATGTAGTGTCACCATTTGAGGTTCTGAACATGATCACAAAAGTTGAGATCAAAAGGAAAAAGTTGCCAATGTAGAGTTGTTCAAATTTGGTTCTGGACATGAAGGGTTTTGGGGCACTTTGATCAAGTTAACTTGTTCTAGAACTTGTGCCACTTGGTATAGATGATTTATTAGACCATTTTAGCATGTGGACCAAGCTTGAGAGTATTTAGGCAAGTTTGCTAATGCAAAGTTTTTCAAACTTGGAAAAGGGCAGAAATGGTTTTGAGAGGGTATCATGGATTTATGCTATTCTCCATGACATGAGACTTGGCAAGATCATCTACTATGTCATATGTGACATGCTAGAATTTTCTTGGAATTTTTAGAGGATATTTCCTTTGTAAATATTTCAAAAGCTTGAAATATCTAGGAAGGGTTTTTGAGGGATTTGACCAGTATTTTGAACATGAACATGTGTGGAAACTCTTATATATGGGAAATATATGTCCACTGAGTTTCCCTAAAGTTTCACAAATATTTTTAAAGCATAAAAATAATTTTAACCTATTAAAGACCATTTCTGGCCTAAAGAAAAATACTTTAAATAAAATAGCGAAATAACTTTTAAAATTATATTTTTGTGGTTTATGGGAGCCCTATACCTAATAGGAGTCAAAAGTATTCTTTGAAAGATTTTTCATGCCCCAAATCAAGTACCTGTAGTGCAACCTCAATCCAGGTTTTTTTTGGAAAACTAAATTTAGAAAATACTTTTTGGCCAAATTATTTTTGTAAGAAAATTCTATACTATACTATACAAATGGCATGAGCATTGGTTGAAGAGTTTGGAGCAAGGAGATGAAGTATAGGAGTTGGAGGATTTGTTTGATTTTTAGAGCACTTGCAAACATCAGACAAAATCCAACGAGTGCAAAGTCCAAAACACTCAAAAGTTTTTGTCAAACCACATTTTATCATTATTTATGATCTTAAGTGTTATGCCCTGAAAATCAGGGTGTGACATTACCCCGAAATATTTAAGATATATCTTTGTCTCGTTGTGCTCCGACAACTCCCTCCATCTCAACCCGCGCCTTGCTATTCCAAAATTACAACGCGCGCGAAAACTCGCACCTCCTGTGAAATCCCGACACGCAAAATGCGCGTGGTACCCCTGAACCGGAAGAACCGCCTCAAATCGGTGGGGGTACTTTCGTAACTTACCCCACGTTTCGGACAAGCGCGTCCCTAAGCCATGGTTCCCCACTCCCATCCCATCCACCCACCCATTCGTACACCGAGGCCGCGAAAACCCGCGAAGCCCCACACCCTCCTCCGTCCGCCACCCAGCCGGAGCCTCTTCCCCGACAACATCATCCACAGCAAAACCTCGACGTCCCTCATCCACCATACCAGATGAGTATCCGTTGTCAATCTCATCGTCTCGCCGGTTCAGCCACCCCGTCCTCCACCTCCAAGGAGCTGCCCCGACGTTCCCCTCGTCTTTCGCGCCACCTCCATTCCCACACCGCCGTCTTCACATGCACCACTGGAAGAGCATCAGCATCACCGTTTCCTCGGATGAAGCTGTGGCCTAATCGGCGCCACCAAAGAGGTTGTACACTAATCGCCGCATTTTCTTCTTGATTCAATCTCACGGTGTTGCCGGTGCTCGGTCCCGAGCCAACACGGCAAGGATCCATCCACGACAGCATCATCGGCCACTTCCTCCACGGCGTCGCTCCCTCGGCGGCGACGTCCACATCAGTAGGAGCTGCTGCTGCTTTAGTTCTCACTCGCACTGCTGCTCTGCTCTTGTTCTTGGTCCCCTGCCTGGTCTACTCTTGCTATTACTCTTGCTGGCGCTGCTGCTCTCGCTCTTGCTCTTGCTTGCGATGCTGCTCCGATTTAGCTACACTTTAGTCTGCTGAATCGGCTTTTGGGTCAGTCAATTTTCAGGGGGTGTGGGGGCTCACCGGAGTTAAGGAAGAACCAGCCGTATCGGGAAGGGGGGCTCGTAGGAGAGGTACCCCACTATCTATCTTAGGGTTCAGGGTGGGGGCGGTGGTCACCGGCGGTGGTGGGGCGGTAGGGTGGGGATCGCCAGAGAAAAAGCTCGGCACGGGGGGCCTAGAGGGATGGCCGGGGCGGCGGCGGACCGGTGGTGTGGAGTGTTTTCGGGGAGGACGGGGCGGCGCACCGCCGGCCGCAGGCGGCGGGGGTGGCTGTTTGGCCGGTGGTGGCTGGCGGCTCAGGGGGTGGAGGTTGAAGATGAACTGCAGGCCCTTGATTTCGTATCCAATGGCTGCAAAATCGACTGACCAGAGATGAAAAAGTCAGTTGACTGACGTGTAGCCTCACCTCTAGTGCGTTCAGTTTCGGCAGTACAATTCAGTTTCGAGAGCAAAATTCAGTCTTGACAGTTAAGTTCAGTTTCGACAGTTAAGTTCAGTTTCGACAGTTAAGTTCGGAGATGAACGGCTGATGTATTTTACATCTAGCTCTTTGTGGTTATGTATTTTACGTCATCTATTGGAGATGCTATTAGAATTCCACTCAGGTTAATGTTGTCTCTCTTGTCCTGCTTCAGGCTCCGCATCGTACAACTCAACGGAGCTGCTCCAACAATGAAACCCTCCATCACAGTGGAGCTGTACCTCGGGCTCCATCTCCAGACGCCTAAGATCTTCTTCCCCTCCTTTGACAACCAACTCAGCCGGAGCATCCTCACCGTCCAACCCAATCATGCTGAGATCTACATGGCTTCGCCAAAGAGGTTGTACACTTGTTGCATCTCTTTTTTACTCTACATGTTATATATATTGTCCACTGAGCACACATAGTAACGTGAAATATGATTATTTTACCCTACTATATGACAAGCAGTGAGGTCCCATGCAACTTAGTTATCAGTGATGGACTCTCTTGAATGCCATCATTATTTATCTCTGCGCGTTTGAGCTGTGCATTTGTCGATGGGCCTAGGGGTTGAGCTAGTAGGGAAGTGGCCTCGGTCCAAAGTAATAGAAGTAGCGCAAAAACATTTTTTAGTGTAGGCTTTTCCTTGCTCAAGCCTGCCTACTAGAATCGCCAGTGCTTGAAAGGAAAAGTGAATGAAAAACATAGGAATTGGAAAGTTTCCTATGGTATTACTTTTCATGAATTTGGTGCAAAGGAATGGAGCAAAGGAACACTGTAGGATTTCTTCCTTTAGTGTTTCCTTGAAAGAAAAACCATAGGAATTCTAATTTCCACTTGTCCTCCTTCTCATATTCATATTCATGAAGCACAATACTAAGAGATAGTAGCATAATAGAATTATAACCGTACATTTTCTTGTGGTTTGACTTAATCTCACCATGCTTCTTTGCATCCTGTGATCTTTCAATTCTTGTGAATCAAACACCCAGATTGGTAGAAATCCTATGTTTTTAAATTCTCTATTTTGCACGTGCATTCCTATCCTATTCCTGTCTATTTCCTATCCCTGCATTGTTAGAATCCTCAAATTCAAACAAGCCCTTACACAATTACTTCTGTTACAGATATGTGTCAAAGAAAACCTTGTGTGGTTTGTCCTGCTCCTGCGGCGCTGTGTTCCACCCCAGCTCTGCTTCTCCAACGACGGAAGGGTTCACCACAGCAGGGATCCGCTCTCCAGACTGTCTTTCGCCGCCTCAGATCTTCTTGCCCGCCAGCGGGAGCCACGACAACTGCATTACCATCATCAACTGAGCAGATGACCTTGAGGACTACACGGGTCCGCAAGAGAGGTCGCACTCTTCCATGTCTACTTACGTTATGCATCGCTTAATATCATGACATGCTACATTATCGTCGTGTTCACCTATTAGACTCCGAGTGAGGTCCAAACTAATGCTGAAACTTGAGTTTTTTAATTGGTTGTGGGGTACACATTGGGGAAACAATCAGTACTATCTATCTACTATCTGGTTAATCTCGGGTGTCTACTATGATTTTCATGTTGGGTGCAAACAAACATTGAAGGAGCCATTATCTGTATTTTTTAACTAAAGCTATTATCTGCCTGCTATCATTGGTTTTGGGTCTATCCACAGTTTGCTACCATCACTCTGGATTTGTGCATGCACTCCTTACATAATCTCACTATGTTTTATTCCTATGCATGCCAGTTATTGTACACAATGGAACTGGTCATGTAGATCAAAAGAGACGAGCCTTGCGTGGCTATAAAATTTCATGCAGACGTCGCTCCATGGTGGGCGCAAAGGCAGCCCCCTCCACCCATTTCGGATCGTAAACAAGAGGAAGATAACTGTTCTGAGGGGGATTCAGAAGGAGAAGTCCACTCCTATTTACCCCATGAGGTCTTCGCTCTAACTTGGCATGTTGATGTTGGTAATATCGTGCATATGGTGCCTTGCATTGCTTACTGTATACATCAAAGATGTCATCTGCTTAGTTTAGACATGCTTTGTGTCAATGCCATCTTTTTAGTTTCTTTATCGTATATGTGAATCATGCAATGCCATCTTGTTTAGCCAGGCATCATATATGTGAATTTTGCAATGTCACCCTGGTTAGCCAGTCATCTTATATGTGAATTATATCATGCCATCATTTTTTTATTACGTGTTAAATTTGTCAACAATTTTAGTACATTCAATTACTCTTCCTGTGCATCAGCCATTCGGCACGGTCATGGAAAAATCTGGAGTGGAAACAAAGACTTCAGAGCAGACAATGCTATCTGACAAAGCGCATGTCTCGCTGGTTACAGGTAGCTCCTCAGAGGAGGATTCAGAGACAGATGACCAGCCATATTTCCCCCTGAGGTGCATGCTCTAACTTGGCAGGGTTATGTTGCTCATATCGTGCGTATGGTATCTTGCATTGCTATGTCATTTTCTTAGTTTAGACATGCTTTGTGTGAATGCCACCTATTTAGTGTCTAATTACCATATATGTGAATTATGCAATGCCATCTTGTTGCAAGACATTATATATGTGAATTATGCAATGTTATTTTGTTGCAAGGCATTATATATGTGAATTATGCAATGCCATGCTGTTTAGCCAAGTGTCATATATGTGAATTATATCATGCCGTCCTTTTTTGTATTTCTCATTGGTTTTTTCGACAATGTTTGTATATTCAACTGCTCTTACTGTGCATCAGCCATTTGAATTGGTGATGGAGAAATCTAGAGTGAAAACAAGCTCTTCAGAGCAGACAATGCTACCTGCTGAAGCAGATATCTTGCTGGTTACAGATAGCTCTTCAGAGGAGGATTCAGAGGCAGATGACCAGTCCTATTATCCCCCTGAGGTGTATGCTCAAACTTGGCAGGGTTATATTACTCATATCATGCATATGTTGTATTGCAATGCTTAGTTTTTACATCATATACACAATATTGAATGCCATCTCCTTAGTTGACACATCATATATGCGATTGCCCTCTGCTCACTTCCTTAGTATATAAATCATATTATGAATTATATCATGCCATGATGTTTACATAGACAGCATGTATCTGAATTATGGCATGCCAACCCATTTTCTAAAGACATAATATAGTTATATCATCTCATCCTGTTTACATAGTCATCATATTTTAAATTATGTCATTCTATCCGTGAATTATATCATGCCATCATGTTTCTGTGGACGGCATGTTTGTGATTTATGGCATGCCAACCACTTTAATAGACACATCGTATAGTTATATCATGTCATCCTGTTTACATAGTCATCATATTTTGAAGTATGTCATTCTATCCTGTTTAGTTAGCCATCATACATGTGAAATTGTGTCATGCTATCCTGTTTAATTAGCCATCATATATGTGAAATTATGTCCTGCTATTTTGTTTGGTTAGACAACATAAATTTGAATTATTTCATGCCCTGTTTTCTTCCCTACTATCCATTGCACCTGTCTATCTTACAATGTCTGTACATTCAATTACTTATCTTGTTTATCAGCCATTTCAATTGGAGGGGGTGATGGCAGTGTCCGTGGGAGTAAAAACACGGTCTTCAGAAAAGATAGTGCTACCTGTCGATGCAGATAGAACCACGGTTGTACTTGCCCAAGAACAAGCCCCACCACACATAACCCAGAATCACACAGATTCTACCCCTACCCAGTTGGACAGAGAACCAGGTACACCCCTTCTAACCCCAACCCCAATAGACACAGCACCATTGACACAGCACCGTCTCCAACATAGAGCACCCAAACATGAGTAGTTAGTAAGGCAACTGCAGTGCCCAAAGCACGAGGACCATCACTCTGAACCCCAAGTCAATGCTTAAAGCAGAAGAAGAATTATTCTCAGGTCAGGTTCCGTAGCTATGGTTCATACTACTTTGCCCTTGCATCACTATATTTACTCATACCAACTAATTTCAAATTTGAAGGATGCAATTGAAACTCCCATGGCGCAACAGGTATGTTTTAAACCTGTTTCTTTAACATGTTTTCTGTTGTAACTTGCTCTATGTTGATTTTAGTTTCAATTGAATAAACAATTATGTTCTCATGCCATGCACATTACAAGTGTTGTTATTGATGTGTAGTTTCCCTCACTTATATTCTGTCTATGTTGCTTTGACTTAAATAGATATGATTCGAAGTGTATCTATCTTGATTTGGCAACATAATCTAGAAGTATATAGACCATATAGTGACCATACTACATAGATATATGTTTGTTTCATGTTGTTATCCTGTCCACCTTACTACTGAACTGGTTTACCAAAATGAGTTTCATATACTTCATTGTAAACCTGTGATGTGTTTGTTTGTTTCTCTTTTAGAAGCGGATAAAATATTGGAGAAGAGTACCCCGTTATGTAATGGTAAAGGAAGTAACGGAAATAAGGTTCAAGATAGTGATACATCCCCGTTGGTCTCCAAGAAAGCTGATAAAAACTATATTGAAGACACTTGAGACAACCCCAAAGTCCTGTCTTGATGTAGTGTTCGAGTTACTTGCTACTACTGCTGGCACCAACTCTTCGAACTCGTTGCCTGAATCAGTTCGGCTTCTTGAGTCTCAACTTCAAGTTGAAAGACATCGATCAGATGTTATGCAATAGGAAGCTGAAGGACTGAGGAAGTCCCTACAGAATTCAGATGCATACTTTCTAGTGCAACAGCAAGTGTTGGAGGATTTAAGCGCCAAACAAGAGAAAGTTAATAAGCTTGCTAAGCATCTTTCCAGCATTATGGGTACCCAGGATATTGTTTCTTTAGCTCTTCTGAAGTGGTTTCAGTTCTGGACTTGTTTTGCTGCGGTGTTTATATGCTGCTTTGTTCCGTATATTTGCACTGGTGGCGAACTTTGATGCCTAGTGGATGTAATATGTGTAATAGCGTGATAGCCTAGCGTAAGTTGCTTGCTTATTTATTTCCTTATTGTCTTGTTTATTTCTTTGCTTGTAGTCAGTGCAGTTCTTTTTCCGCGGTTTGCTAGTGGCCGCAATAACCTATTTCTTAAAACTAGGCCACAATAACCATGGGCTACATATTTACTGTAGTTACCATGGACCTCCTACGGGCCGTAGAAACAATGGGCCTTCTACGGGTCATAGAAACAATGGGCCTTATACGGGTCATAGACACAATGGGCCATCTAGGGGCCATATCATCAATGGGCCTTCTACGGGCCGTATGATCGGTTGGCCAAACATGGGCCAATAACAGATTGCATTATGGCCGTAAACGGGCTAGAGTTGGAATCGTCCGTTCATGGGCCTACCATAATGGGCCGTCGTTAATCGGCCATATTTGATGATGCTATGAAAACGACCCAACGTATTAACGGGCCACAAATGGGCCGACTGTAACCTCAGGCTGAATTTGACCCACTAGCAGAAAATGATAGTAACGAGCCGTAAGTAAATGAATGCTGGAAATGAGCCCAAGAATAAATGGGCCCTGAGAAGGCCGAAAGATAACATGGGCTGGAAACGGCCCAATGGAATAACGGGCCATTAATGGGTATAAAGTGATACACTATTCATTACGGGCCAGTTTCACCACGGGCCGTTAATGGGTATAAAGTGATACACTATTCATTACGGGCCAGTTTCACCACGGTCCGTTAATGGGCCAAGAGTTACAAAGGGCCTCATATGGGACGAAAGATATCATGGGCCATACATGGGCCAGAAGTTAAAACATGTTGGAATCATATTGGACGACCGAGATGACGCTACTGGGCCTAATTCAGATAGGTCGTAACGGGCCCTGGGTTAGCGGGCTGTAAATGGGCTATATGCGAAAAGGCCGTTAACAAGCTTTCCATGGGCCGGCACACCACCTTTTGACCAAGTCAAACGGGCCAGCCTTTCATAGGAATGGACCTCTGCTAGGCCGTGCCACGTGTTGACGTATCATAGGCACTTTCTGTCCAATGAGTGGATGACATCTGTCCCAACGGTGAGCCGACACGTGTTTCCTCCAGCCAATGATGATTTTACACGTGGAAATTCCCCATTGTTCGGGGCTGTTAACAGGTTATCGGATCCAAAACCGGACCCGATAGCTTAACAGCATTCCATTACGGTGAATGCCACGTGTCGGTCACCCTTGACGAAAGCACTTCTGTGACGCGCGATTTATCGTCATGGAAGTGGACACTTCCATGATGATAATTTTGGTAATGTCATGGAACACTTCTATGATAGCACATGTATGACTATCTTGATTCTGTCATAAACTCGTCATGGATGTACATGCATGACAGAAAACGTGACCTACTGTGAGAAACACGTATCATCACGGAAGTGTATTTTTTTGTAGTGCTTGGCCCAGTGCACTTTGACATGGGCAAAGGCCCTCTGTGCACCTTCTATGCACACTTACCGTTTGATGGCCTCAACGCGGGGCACGACATCGACGAGTTGCTGCACTAGGCCAAAATAAGAGCTCGGAATGGATTCATCCGGCCACGACCAGAGTATAACCTCCTTCATTGCCGCTCCAGACATCTTGTGCAGCTCTTGCATCGCATATTGCGACCAGAATAGCTACTCTGTCGCATGCCCCTCTTGGGACTGGTAGAATTGCACTGCGTCAGCACCGCTCTTCGAAAGATCCGCAAAGGAGTCTGGAGAACTCCATAACCAATTAAGTAAGGCATACCTTTGATCTCCAAACTTAGACTGTAAAAGAAAGGGCTTACCAGCTGCTATCTGTTCGGCCTGTCGGAGCTCCCTGCGAGCCACGCATGTTGGGGAACACAGTAATTTCAAAAAAATCCTACGATCACGCAAGTTCTATTTCTAGGTGATGCATAGCAACGAGAGGGGATAGTGTTGTCTACGTACCCTTGTAGACCGAAACCGGAAGCGTTATGACAACACGGTTGATGGAGTCGTACGTCTTCACGATCCGACCGATCCTAGCACCAAAGGTACGGATCCTCCGCGATCTGCACATGTTTAGCTCGGTGACGTAAGACGAACTCTAGATCAAACTAAGGTCGAGGGAGAGTTTCGTCAGCACAACGGCGTGGTGACGTTTATGATGAAGTTACCGGTGCAGGGCTTTGCCTAAGCACTACGAAGATATGACCGAGGTGGAAATCTATGGAGGGGGCACCGCACATGGCTAAACAATCAACTTGTGTGTCTATGGGGTGCCCCCCTCCCCGTATATAAAGGAGGGAGGGAGGAGGCGCGCCAAGGGGGGGGGCAATCCTACTCCAAGTAGGTTTTGCCCCATCTTTCCTACTCCAGCAACGAGAAGGCGGGAGGAGGAGGTGGAGAGAAGGAAGGAGAGGGGGGTGCCGCCCCCTCCCCTTTTCCAAACCGGACTAGGGCAAGGGGGCGCGCGCCACCTCCTGGCCACCCCTTGTCGGTGTCAAAACTAGCGGATCTCGGGTAGGGGGTCCCGAACTGTGCGCCTAAGGCCGATGGTAACAGGAGGCTGGGGACACGGTGTTTACCCAGGTTCGGGCCTTCTTGATGGAGGTAATACCCTACTTCCTTCTTGATTGATCTTGATGATATGAGTATTACAAGAGTTGATCTACCACGAGATCAGAGAGGCTAAACCCTAGAAGCTAGCCTATGGTATGCTTGTTGTTGTGTCCTACGGACTAAACCCTCTGGTTTATATAGACACCGGAGGGGGCTAGGGTTAAACAGAGTTGGTTTACAGAGAAGGAGATCTACATCCGAATCGCCAAGCTTGCTTCCACGCCAAGGAGAGTCCCATCCGGACACGGGACGAAGTCTTCAATCTTGTATCTTCATAGTCCAACAGTCCGGCCAAAGTATATAGTCCAGCTGTCCGGATACCCCCTTATCCAGGACTCGCTCAGTAGCCCCCGAACCAGGCTTCAATGACGATGAGTCCGGCGCGCAGATTGTCTTCGACATTGCAAGGCGGGTTCTTCTCCAAATCCGGTGCACCTGTCACGGTGAATAGTGTCCGGCTTCCCAGTAAGATTGTGCTCCTCGACTTCTGTGCTTCAATAATGGCCACCTCCACGTGTCGATCGAAGACGAGGGGCCGGGGTATTTTTGCATTTGCCACCCTAATCCCGTAGGTGAGCCGTCTATTTGAGGAGACGGGGATATTCAGATCCAAATCACACCATCTTCCCCCAAGCAAGCATTCCGCAGAGCGCGCCCAAAAGAGGCCATCCCATCATGACCGGTCATTGGCGCCCTGCTCGGCGCTCCCCTAGCTCGAAGCCAGGAGATAGGGAAAAGCGTTCCATCCCTCACATCCGCCTAATAGAGCTACAGACCAAAGGGTTCCTTCCGCCTGCATACATGGTCCCCGTCCGATCCGGACTAGCCACCTATAATGGCGGGGAGCAAGCGGAGAGATTCCCTAACCCATCTCGGGGGGAGCGAGTATGCCTCGTCATATATCTGCTAAGAGGCGTCGGGTTTCCAATCCACCCATTCCTCCTGGAGTTCTATGGTCTCTAGTTGCATAATCTTACCCCCACCTCCATACTGCACATCGCTGGCTACATTGCCCTCTGCAAGCTGTTCCTGGGCTATGAAGCTCATTTCAAGCTATGGAAGCTGTTATTTTTCCTCGTCCCCTGCAACCAGGAGGGATCTATATAGCAAGTGGGCGGAGCCGAAATATGGCGCATCACCCAGATCGGATACCTGTCCGGTATTCCAAAGAAGACGTCCAAAGATTGGCCCTTGGAGTGGTTTTATGTCCATGATGTTCCCCTGCCGGACCCAGTCCGGACGGGCCTTCCCGAGTTTACCAATACTTCGCTGAAGAAACACCAAAGCTGGCACCCTCGAAGCCCCCAGGAGGAAGAAAACATGGAAGTCTTCTATGTGATGAGCCGGATACAAACCCTGGCCAAATCAGGATTGACAATAATCGAAGTTATGTCAATATGTGTAATAAGGGAGTGCAGCCACTTCAATATAAGGGAAATCCCATGTGGCACTTCAATGGGGAAGACGATGCCTCCTGCTGTGGTCGCAAAGGTCCGAACTCTGCCACATCTTTGGCGAGGATACTATGCGAATTGTACATAGGAGAAGAAGAGGAGCTCCTCCGCATTAAACCGCGGGATGGATTTTCCATGTACAACCCCCGAAGCTGGGTATGTTGTCATCTTTTACTCGACTCTATTCGTTCTTACATTCTTTGTCACAATTATTTACTTTGCCGTTTCAAAACAGGAACTAAGGAAGGCCGTGAAAGAGTTCAGCAGCCCCTCTCCGCGGCCAGAGGATCCCGGCCGAGCTTTCCACCCTAGACATGAATAAGATCCGGACATATCCGTGGAATTCATCGACGGGACTTTCTATCAGGCAAGCAGTGGCGGCTCTTTAGTGGCCATCATCTCGGATTATCCCGGACTGATTCCCGTGTCGCATGTAAGTAATATCGGGGTTCCAATCTTCCGAAAGGATTCCTTCGTTTTGCCGTACCTTATGATCACATGCCGTACTTTTATAGAAAAGGCAGTCGGGACGCCGTGCAGAACCCGTGGGGGCCTCTCAGCAAGAGGCGCCTAGACAAGGTAGGCTTAAAAGGAAGGCGGTTAGGAGCGATACGCAGGCGTAGAGGTATTCATTAAACTTGCCCCGTGGTTTATTTGCTCTTTTTGTCGAGACGTGATGGTTTTAATTATGCCTTGACAGGAAACGTCGGACTGTGTCCGGGGACCCTACCGGCCATGCCTCCAGCAGCCGAATCCCTGGACCGGATTCACGGGCGGAGGCTGATGTGGGGACAGTGCCAAACTGTCCTCCTGCGGAATATACGGATATTCTTTCCGCCACAAATTCAAAAGTGGAGAGCGCCATGAACCACCGGCACCGACGGGCCGTACTCCGCAGTGGTATTTTTTCCGAAGAGGCGTTCAATGCCTTCAATTCCAGACATGCATATATCCGCGCTGCTCAAGATGGACTTGCCAGATCAACGGACCAGTATGTGAAGGATATACAGGTAAGAGAATTTAATAAGTATGTGTAGTAGTAGCCCCTGAGACTTGAAACAGTTGGCACAACTGATTTAAGGGTCATTAAATGCATAGGTTCTTGTAGAGAAGAATACCCAGTTGTCTCAAGAGCTGGAGGAGTGTAAGGCCCAGATGAAGGCCAATGTAGCCGAACAAGCTGAATCCAAAAAGGCTTCTTCTGGTAATAATTTCCTTCTTCCAGTTTGTGTGTTAGGCATGGTTTGTATATCTGACGAAAGATTCGGCAGACAATCCCGAAGGAAATCCGGAGACTGTGGGAGATAATGAGCTGCATCTGCAAAGTCAGCTGAAGGCGGGCGAACGCGTGCTGACACAGTCCATTCAGCAGAAGAATAAGCTGCAAGATGCTCGAGCTCAACTCGCGGACTCCGTGAAGGAGAACCGGAGGCTTCGACGCGTCATTTATAGTAAGTGCTTGAACAAACTGTAGTATAGTTCGGCGAGGAGGCCTATTGACAGATTTATGTCTACAGGTATGTTGACGGGACGCCTTGAAGATGAGATGCCCGGTTCTACAGGCGATATGCTGCAAGAGCTTTCACAACTGCACGAACGAGCTCGGCAGGTGATGCACGGTATTGCCCAGGCTTTGTGGCCATCCGCTTCCCTGCCAGGAGGCATGAGCGAGCTTGTAGAGATGCTCAAAGGAGCACGGCGGCGCTTCCGATTATGGAAGATATCAGCTTGCCGGCAAGGTGCGAGAGAAGCTTGGGCCATGGTGAAGACGCGATACGCCAAGGCTGACCCAAAACATATGGCCGAAGTCGGACTGGCTGGGCCAGATGGACAAGAGATACCCGTTAGTTTGGTATATGATCAAGTAGCGTTAGCTGCAAAGTATTGCCAGCAGGATTGTAAGCTAGACAGCCTATTGGATGGTATAGAGGAAGAGTACATCCACTCTATATGATTGTGTAATTTGAATGGGCTCGTGTACTCCCTAGCCGGATTAAAAATCATTTGTCGTGGCGGACCTTTTCGCTTCAGCCCCCGGATTCGACAGTCCAGGGTGTATCCGAATACCCACACAGTTATGAAAAACCGGGGTATGCATGGAAACTAGGCATAGGGGTCATAAGTGCTTGAACAGACAAGTACCCAACTAGTTATGTTATATTACATGGATAGTAAGAAACATCTTCCAGAGAGAATAGTTCCATTACGGGTTCCTTTCTCTGGGTGCGCATGCATCGATGTGCATGTCCGTACTGCGAACAGAAGCGCAGGAAACAAAAACATCTGGGTATTTTTGTTGTAAGGAACGAGAACATCTTTTTTTCACTGACCGAATATTCCCTTAAGAACGCTAGCTTTCAGCTTCACCCAGTCTGAGGTACACATCTGGCTCAACCGGCAGTAACAATCGCAGAGGTGCTCCCCTTATGCCCTAGCTGAGTTAACGGGAACGTAGGGCATAAATACAAGAGCCAGGCAACCCAGCATGGCCAAAACTTAAGTCATATCGATGCATATAATGTGAAGAAAAGGCACATACGGAAAGAAAAATGCATATGTGGCTGGCAAGGAGCCATTAAAGTAGTTGTATTTAGCTTCCGAATAGGAAGCCCCCAGGTATAGTGTGCATGCATAATGCGGCCGGAGTGCTCAGGGCATCCGTACAGTTTTAAGGTTTTATATATAAAAAAATGAAAAAAGGGCGAGAAAGGAGGAAAGAGAACATAATTGAAGAGGCGGAGTTAGGGAGACGAACACTGAGGTCGGCGCTAGGCGTAGAATCTCCGGAGTCTGGCCGCGTTCCATGGGTTCGTCTCGAGTCTGTTATCAGATGCATTGCATAGATGGTATGCTCCTCCAGTGAGAACTTTATCAATGATGAAGGGACCCTCCCACTTGGGTTTGAGCTTGTCCTTCTTCTTCTCAGGTAGGCGTAGAACGAGTTCGCTAATGTTATAAGTTTTGGCCCGTACTTCTCTACTTTGATACCTTCGAGCCTGTTGCTGATAGAATGCGGAACGGGCCTTAGCGACATCACATTCCTCCTCCAAAGCATCTAAGTTGTCCTGCCGATCTAGCTCGGCTTCCTTCTATTCATACATGCGCACGCGAGGTGAGTCATGGATTATATCGCAGGGCAGCACTGCTTCTGTGCCATACACCATAAAAAATGGTGTGTATCCGGTGGTACGATTCAGCATGGTCCGCAGCCCCTAGAGTATGGAGTCGAGTTCCTCGACCCAATGCGTGTCTGATTCCTTCAAGGTTCGCACTAGTCTGGGTTTGATGCCGCTCATGATAAGACCATTTGCACGTTCGACTTGGCCGTTTGTTTGGGGGTGATAGACAGAGGCGTAGTCGAGCTTAATGCCCATTTTGCCGCACCAGGCTTTCTCCTCCTTGGCTGTAAAATTCAAGCCATTGTCAGTGATGATACTGTGGGGGACACCGTAACGGTGTACAACCTCCGATATGAAGTCTATCACTGGTCCGGATTCGACCGTTTTAACTGGTTTGGCTTCTATCCATTTGGTGAACTTGTCCACCATGACCAATAAGTATTTTTTCTTATGGCTTCCCCCTTTAAGGGGTCCCACCATATCCAGCCCCCAGACTGCGAAGGGCCAAGTTATGGGGATTTTTTGGAGAGCGGTAGGGGGCATATGGCTCTGATTGGCAAATAGTTGACAACCAACGCAATGTTGGACAAGGTCATGTGCGTCCGCCCGGCTGTCGGCCAGTAAAATCCTGTTAAAGGCCTTGCTTACAAGGGCTCGGGCTGCCGCATGGTACCCGCCTAGTCTGGAATGGATTTCGGCTAAGAGCTGCCTCCCCTCCTCTTCGGAGATGCATCGCTGGAGTACTCCGGTGGCACTTTTCTTGTAGAGCTCTCCCTCATGGACTTTGTAGGCCTTAGAGCGTCGCACAATACAATGTGCCTCATTTTGATCCTCAGGGAGCTCTTGCCTATTTAGGTAGGCCAAGAAGGGCTCGGTCCACGGGGAGATGACAGCCATTATTTCGTGGGCCGAAGGTGTTATTTCGGTGGCAGAGCCTCCGATTACGTCAGAAGGTTCAGAATCCGGGGCTGTGTTCGGAGCTGGACTAATAGTGCCGGACTCCCCTTCCCATGCCACGGATGGCTTGAACAGCCTTTCTAAGAAGATATTGGGTGCGACGGCGTCACGTTTAGGGCCGATGCGGGCGAGAATATCAGCCGCTCGGTTATTTCTCTGACCACATGGTGGAATTCGAGGCCCTCGAACCGAGCTAACATTTTGAGGACGGCATTGCGATAGGCCGCCATTTTTGGGTCCTTGACGTCAAAGTCTCCATTTACCTGAGATATTGTGAGGTTCGAGTCCCCACGCACTTCGAGGCATTGGATGCCCATGGAGACTGCCATCCGAAGACCATGCAACAGAGCCTCGTATTCGGCTGCATTGTTGGAGTATGTGTATAATATTTGGAGGACGTACTGCACCGTGTCTCCGGTGGGGGATGTCAGGACGACACCTGCTCCCAATCCGGCCAGCATTTTGGAGCCATCGAAATGCATGATCCAATTTGAGTACGCGCCGTACTCTTTAGGGAGTTCGGCTTTTGTCCATTCGGCGACGAAGTCAGCCAGTACTTGCGACTTAATGGCCCGCCGTGGTTTGTATGTTATGTCGAACGGAAGGAGCTCGATAGCCCATTTAGCAATTCGCCCTATTGCATCGCGGTTATTTATTATGTCATTGAGCGGTACTTCAGAGGCCACCGTGATTGAACACTCTTGAAAGTAGTGTCGTAGTTTCCGGGATGCCATGAAGACCGCGTACGCTATCTTTTGATAGTGTGGGTACCGAGATTTGCATGGAGTGAGGACAGTGGACATGTAATATACTGGCTTTTGGAGCGGGAACTTGTGTCTGTCTGCCTCTCGTTCGATGATGAGCACTGCGCTCACAACTTGGTTTGTTGCGGCTATGTATAGTAGCATGGGTTCGCCAATGTTTGGCGTGGTCAGGACTGGGTTTGTGGCCAAGAGTGCCTTTATTTCTTCCAGTCCGGCCATGGCCGCATCCGTCCACTCGAAGTGTTCGGTGCGTCGAAGAAGGCGATACAGAGGTAGTGCCTTCTCTCCTAAGCAGGAGATAAAGCAGCTTAAGGCAGCCACGCATCTAGTTAGTTTCTCGATTTTCTTGAGGTCTGTTGGGATAGCCAACTGTGACAGAGCTCGGATTTTTGCCGGATTGGCTTCAATCCCTCTATTGGAAACGATGAAGCCGAGCAATTTTCCGGAGGGTACTCCGAAGACACACTTCTCTGGGTTGAGCTTGATGTCGTATGTTCGAAGATTATCGAACGTAAGCCTCAAGTCATCTATTAAAGTTTCGACGTGTCTTGTTTTGATGACCACGTCGTCTACGTAGGCCTCTACTGTCTTGCCGATTTGTTTTTCCAGGCATGTCTGAATCATGCGTTGATAGGTTGCGCCGGCGTTTTTGAGCCTGAAGGGCATGGTGTTAAAACAGAAGGGGTCGTATGGAGTGATGAAGGCCGTTGCGGTCTGGTCGTACTCCGCCATCTTTATTTGATGGTATCCGGAGTATGCGTCGAGGAAACACAATGAGTCGTGTCTTGCGGTGGCATCGATTATTTGGTCAATGCAGGGGAGGGGGAAGGGATCCTTAGGGCAAGTTTATTGAGGTCTTTGAAATCAACACACAAGCGCCAGGATTTGTCCTTTTTTGGTACCATTACCAGGTTTGCGAGCCAATCCGTATTTTTGATGTCTCTGATGAATCCGGCTTCAAGTAGCTTGGCTAGCTCTTCTCCCATGGCTTGCCTCTTAGGCTTCAAGAAGCGTCTAAGAGTCTGCTTGACTGGCTTGTATCCTTTCAGAATATTGAGGTTGTGTTCGGCCAGCCTGCGTGGGATGCCCGGCATGTCTGAAGGGTGCCAGGCGAAGATATCCCAATTTTCACACAGGAAGTCTCGCAGTGCGGCGTCTATTGTGGGGTTCAGCTGTGTCCCGATGGAAGCTGTCTTCGAAGGGTCCATTGGGTGGACCTGGAATTTGACTATCTCGTCCGCTGGCTTGAAGGGGGTGGATTTAGGTCGCTTGTCGAGTATCACATCGTCTCTGTCCACTATTGCTTGCAGTGCTGTCAGTTCTTTGGCCGCAAGGGTTTCTGATAATGCCTCCAGGGCAAGGGTGGCGGTTTTATTTTCGGCGCGGAGTGCAACGTCCGGATCACTAGCTAGAGTGATGATTCCATTGGGACCGGGCATTTTGAGCTTCATATACCCGTAGTGGGGTATAGCCTGAAAACTCGTGAATGCATCCCACCCCAGGAGGGCATGGCATCCGTTGCTGAACGGGGCCACTTGGAATGTAATTTTTTCGGATCTGTAGTTTTCCAGTGTGCCGACCACATCCAGTGTGATTTTTCCCGCGCATTGTGCCTCTCGACTAGGGATGATTCCCCTGAAGGTCGTGCTGCTTTACTCAATGCGGCTCTTGTCAATTTCCGACATCCATGAGCACTTTAGTGAGCCTGAAGCCATCCATGATTGGGCTAAGGACCAAAGCAGGTGGTGCTCGGATTGTTCGGAATTGAGGTTCATCACTGACATTGTAAGTTATAGACGTGTCGTTCCATGGATTTATTGTTGCCACGTGGCAAACTTCTGTGCGGCTGCGCTGAGCTGCTTGCACCTGTTATTTGAGGAGAAAGTCTCGAAGACTGTAAATAGCATATTGTTGTCTCCGACGGGGTGTTGCTCTGATGTATGTTTTATGAGGATATCCTCGCCGCTCTTTGCTACCTGCCGGAGTATCCAACATGCTCTAAGGCTATGCGTTGGCGTAGTATCCGGTGTGCTATGGATCTTGCACGGCCCGTTTATCCATTCTTCCAATACGGTTCCGCGCCTTGCGGTGGGCTTTATTTTTTTGGTATTTGAATCGGGTGTCTTATGAGAGTTTACCCTTTTAGTTCGGACAGAGGAATTGGTTAGAGCCGGACTGTCCCAGAAGCTTGTTTGGGTTTTCGAGGTGCTTTCCATCACGCAGTATTTTTGCACTATGGTCGCTAAGTCACAAAAGTGTACTATGTCACGGCGGCTTATAGCGTTGAGAATCCCTTTGTCCGTGCAATTTTTGCAAAAGAGGGAGACTGCCTTTGCCTCGCGACAGTCCTTGACCCTGTTTATCACAAGGAGGAATCTAGCCCAGTAATGATGTACTGTTTCTTGGGGCTCTTGCCTGATATGTAAAAGATTGGATAAATCTGGGTGGGTGGGTGGATTTGAATCTGAATCCTAACCCGATCTGGGACCCAGGGGCAAAGAGGCTTCCGAGCTTAACGGCTCGGGTTCTGGGGCACAGCCCGATCTCTTCGGCCCGCCGCCTGATCCTGAGTCCAGGGCCTGGGTCATGTCCCCCCGCGAGGGGGTGTCCGGCTCAGAGAGCTCGGAAATCCGGACATAGTTCGTCCTCAAAGTAGAGGGAGAATTAGGATGATGCTCTTCCACTACCGCTATCTCATGGGTGACCGGTGGAGAGTGAATCTCCCTTTGGTCGGGTTAAAGCCTGATCCAGTCATAGTCCGTAGCGACACCCAGGGCGGCGATGCGATCCAAGAGCTTATTGAGGGAAAAGAGCTCCATTGGGTCCATCCGTTTGGCAGATTCCGAATCAACGTGGAGGCTATTTTTAATGACCTGAGAAGTCATCGTCGGCGCAACAGCCCATCGGGCGGTCATAACAAAGCCGCCCAGCCGGAGAGTTTGGCCTAGAGCCAGGGCTCTCCCGGATGTGATGTTGTCTTTGACAACGAGACGAGCCATCCAGCCTTTATCGCGATGACACAGTGGAACTCTCAATGTAAGCACCAATGTTGGTGTCAAAACCGGCGGATCTCGGGTAGGGGGTCCCGAACTGTGCGCCTAAGGCTGATGGTAATAGGAGGCTAGGGACACGATGTTTACCCAGGTTTGGGCCCTCTCGATGGAGGTAATACTCTACTTCCTGCTTGATTGATCTTGATGATATGAGTATTACAAGAGTTATCTACCACGAGATCAGAGAGGCTAAACCCTAGAAGCTAGCCTATGGTATGATTGTTGTTGTGTCCTACGGACTAAACCCTCCGGTTTATATAGACACCGGAGGGGGCTAGGGTTACACAGAGTTGGTTTACAGAGAAGGAGATCTACATCTGAATCGCCAAGCTTGCCTTCCATGCCAAGGAGAGTCCCATCCGGACACAGGACGAAGTGTTCAATCTTGTATCTTCATAATCCAACAGTCTGGCCAAAGTATATAGTCCGGTTGTCCGGATACCCCCTTATCCAGGACTCCCTCACCCCTCTCTCTTCTCCACTATCTGAAACTTATCAGGAACAATTTCAGTGTCCAAACATAGTCGTCCAATATATCAATCTTTATGTCTCGACCATTTCGAGATTCCTCATCATGTCCGTGATCAGATCCGAAACTCCGAACAACCTTCGGTACATCATATCACATAAACTCATAATACCAATTGTCATCGAACGTTAAGCGTGCGGACCCTATGGGTTCGAGAACTATGTAGACATGACCAAGACATGTCTCCGGTCAATAACCAATAGCGGAACCTGGATGATCATATTGGTTCCTACATATTCTATGAAGATCTTTATCGGTCAAACCGCATAACAACATGCGTTCTTCCCTTTGTCATCGGAATGTTACTTGCCCGAGATTCGATCGTCGGTATCTCAATACCTAGTTAAATCTCGTTAACGACAAGTCTCTTTACTCGTTCCATAATACTTGATCTCGCAACTAACTCGTTAGTCACAATGCTTGCAAGGCTTATAATGATGAGTATTACCGAGAGGGCCCATAGATACCTCTCTGAAACTCGGAGTGACAAATCCTAATCTTGATCTATGCCAACCCAACAAACACCTTCGGAGACACATGTAGAGCACCTTTATAATCACCCATTTACGTTGTAACATTTGGTAGCACACAAAGTGTTCCTCCGGTATTCGGGAGTTGCATAATCTCATAGTCTGAGGAACTTGAATAAGTCATGAATAAAGAAGTAGCAAAGAAACTGTTACAATCATAATGCTAAGCTAACGGATGGGTCATGTCCATCACATCATTCTCCTAATGATGTGATCCCGTTTATGAAATGACAACACATGTCTATGGTTAGGAAATAACCATCTTTGATTAACGAGATAGTCAAGTAGAGGCATACTAGGGACTATATGTTTTGTCTATGTATTCACACATGTACTAAGTTTCCGGTTAATACAATTCTAGAATGAATAATAAACATTTATCATGAATTAAGGAAATAAATAATAACTTTATTATTGCCTCAAGGGCATATTTCCTTCAGCGCGGGATTCAGACCTCGCCTCTTGTGCGTCCTGAAGGGCCTTGGGGAGCTCGGCTGCCTTTGCTTTATTCCCCTCCTCGAGGAGCTCGCACTTGTGAGTTGCGTCCTTGAGCTCTTGCTCAATCTTGGATACGTGCTCCTTGAACTGGAGCCAGGTGGCCTGTTCGTCCTTCAATTCAGCAGCCGCTTTCTCAGCGGCCGCATTACTCACCCTTGACTGCTCCTTTGCTAGGGCAAGGTCACTCCTAAGGGTCTCGACCTCAGCAGCGTTGTCTGCAATTATGCATAGAGCAGCGCGTGAGCTTCACTCAAGCATTCGCAAATTAATTCAACAAAAACATGGAGCACTTGACACAGACCTTGCGCTTTGTCGAGCCGCTTGTTAATCTGGATATTGTCCTCATCGACCAGCTGTAGTTTCCGCTTCAGTTCAGAAACTTCGGCGGCTTGAGTGGTTGCCGCTAATAATGAAGCCTAATAATTATCAAAAGAGATAAACATGTTATTTACCGCGGGTACCTACAGACCCTCTGTTCGCCCTCCTTCGTTGGCCAAATAGAGTCTCGGGGGCTGTTATCTATATATAGACGGTTTTGTTATGAAAAGCGGCTAAAAAGACATTACATTGCATACCTTGAAGCCTATCAGTATGCTCGTGAAGGCTTCATCTAGTCCGCTCTTGGCGGACTAAACTTTTTCAACCACTGTACCCATTAAGGTACGGTGCTCCTCTAAGACAGATGCACCTTGTAGAGCATCCATCAGCTTGTTTGACGCCTCTGTATTAGTAGAGGTCGTCATTCCCCCTCCTACAGAGGGGGCTACCGATCTAATCCCGGGATCGTATGGGTCTCCGGAACGGTATCCGGCTGAGGGTCCGATGACCCTGGACCCCCATGGCCGGTCTCCATAGGGGTTACGCCCCCCATGTCCTCGGCAACCTCTGGTGTCGCATTGATCGTCCCCCGCATTTCTTCGGACCCCGGAGAATCCCTTTGAGATGACACATCGGGATCGTCTGCCCTAGGAGGTGAGGAAGCCCGTGGAGGCGTCTCGCTCTCCATCTTGTCCGGCGAGAGATCTCCCAATGATGACGATCCTTGAGGAATGTCATGGGCCGGACTGTGATATGAAATTTGATATTATTCTCGTAATCTATAAAGAGGACTAGATGTGTACAAGGCATCTGAAGGTACTTATGATTCGCCAAGGGGCTTGGTGCGGGAGAGGAGCTTGGGAGTGGCCTCGGGCCCGAATCCGAGTCATCGGAGAGGGATACCCTTCCCCTCTTGGACGCCCCCTCCTCTAGATCTATGGAGGTCGCTCTCTTTTTCCCCTTGGGAGGAGGATTCTCTGCTTCCTCCTCCCCTTCCACTTCCTCCTCCTCCTCGTCCTCGTCTTCGTCTTCCTCGTTAGAGGAAGGAGCTTCGGTTCCTCCGGACACGGTGCCCGAAGTCTCTTCGGGATGGAGGTCGCATTGGGCCTCCTTGGCCTTCTTCTTCTTGTTGTCCTTCTTCGCCGACGCCTGATAGGGCGCCGGGACCAGCATCTTCATTAACAGAGGATCGGCTGGGTTTTCGGGGAGCGGGGCCGGACACTTGATCCACTCGGCCTTCTTGAGCCAATCCTGTTCAGGAGATGGAATTTTTGGGACCCCTCCCTAAGATTGACAAGATAAGTGGGGTTCGGCAATATAATACTTACTGGGGACACCGGATTGTTGCAGTCGAGCCCGGTGACGTCGGACGTTTGTGGCCACGTCTTCTGCTTCTTAAAAAGCAGCTTCCAGATCTTTTTGTGCGTTGTGCCATAGAAGTGCTGCAGAGTCCGCATTCCCTCTGGATTGAACTCCCACATTTTGAGAGTTCGTCGTTGGCAAGGGAGCATTCGGCGGATGAGCATCACCTGAATCACATCAGTGAGGGTAATGTCCTTGTTTATCATGCTCTTGACGTGTTGCTGCAGTGCCGACACGTTGTCCGGCGACACCCAATCTAGGCCCTTGTTGGTCCAGGATGTGAGCCGCAGCGGAGGTCCAGATTTGAAGGCAGGAGCAGCGGCCCACTTGGTGCCATGGGGTTCGGTGATGTAGAACCACTCCTGCTGCCACACCTTAACGGTGTCTACAAATCTTCCTTTCGGTCAGGTAACTTTGCTGAGCTTGCTCACCATGGCGCCGCCGCTCTCGCCGTGTTGACCTTCAACCACCTTCGGCTTCACATTGAAAACCTTGAGCCATAAGCCGAAGTGTGGAGGGACATGGAGAAATGCTTCGCACGCGACGATAAACGCCGAGATGTGGAGGAAGGAATTCGGAGCCAGATCGTGGAAATCCAGCCCGTAGTAGTACATGAGACCTTGAACAAAGGGGTGAAGGGAGAATTCGAGTCCTCGGAGGAAGTGAGGTATAAAGACCAACCTCTCACCGGGCTCGGGGGTGGGGATGATCTGCCCCAGAGTTGGGAGCCTGTGTTTGATATTCGCCGTCAGGTACCTCGCTTCCGGAAGGTCCTGGATATTCTTCTCCGTTACGGAGGAGGCCATCCAATTGCCCTGAAAGCCAGATCCGGTCATGGCTGGAGAGGTTAGGTAAGAAGGAAAGTTTGGAACTTGGGAGCTGGAACTCGGTGGATTGAAAGGCAGAGGAAGGAGAAGCGTGGGATAAATAGGGGGGTATTTGTCCTCTTATAGAGGCAGTGAATATCAAGCGCCCCCTCATAAGCCTTAAATCTCACCTATTTCCAAGGGGACATGTGAATGACATGGTTGGATTACCCAAAACCCCTATTGATGAGAATCCCGTGATCAGGGGACGCGATCTCTGGAGAGTCGTCTGATGACCCTTCGGCGTCCCTCTCCTAGGGGCTGTTTATGGACTCCTCCACCTTTCCTTTTTGCCTTTTAGGTGACAACAGGGGGCGATGTGGTGGTGCTTGATAGGGCTTATCGTTTATCGTTTATCTTCCTCTTTACCGTTGAACCTTGAACCTTTGCTTTTATCTGCCTCAATTTGGATCTTAGCTTTGTATTTGAACCTATTTATGCTCCGTTAAATAATCTATCTGTGTGTGAGCAACTTATGGCAAGGAGGTTACATGGCATATTCTATTTTCTCATATTGTGAGAGACATCTATCAGGCTGTGTTATATCTATATTTGTATCCTCACAATGAAGAACAAAGGTTAGTAAAGCATTCTATGTTGATATATCATTCTTGTGTGGGTATGCACAATGATAGGAGGAGAACCCTCTAACCATGTCATTTCATTCAAATGCAATCTTAAGGTAAGGCATGGGTTGTGGGGGAGTACTTTCCTATCAGTGAAATTGCTTAATACTGTATATACTTTATGAGTTTACCCTCTCAAGCATTGTTGTCATCTATGTCAAAAAGGGGGAGATTGAAAGTGCAATATTGCACTAAAGTGTTTTTGACATCTATGACAACTTCATTTGTATTTCTAACCACATGCTCTAAGTGTTAACAGCCCTGATTAAGCTAAAGTGAAGCATGGATGGTTATTTCCTCTTATATTGGAAAAAGGAAAAGCGGTGCGCTCAAGAAAACAAGTGTACCATAAAGTTTTTATATTTCTTGAGTCCTTAGGGCAGCCGCACTATTAAGAGGGGGGGCATCATAAAAACATCTGGGGGAATCAACTTACCTTCTCACATTGATCTGAAAATCTTAGTGTCAAGGTTCTGTTCAGGCCGGAACTTCCAGGGATCAGAAGGTCCGGGAAGCTTCCGGGGTACCCAGAGAAACTGCACTTTTCGTGCAATCTCTCTGTGTAGCCCGGAACCTCTCTGGACCCTGGCCGGAACTTCCGTCCCCCAGAACTTCCGGGCGGCCGGAACTTCCGGGCACCGGAATTTCTGTCCCCTGTTTCAACAGCTTCGGGGGTACTACTGAGTGGTGCAAACTCTCTATGTAGATCAGAACCTGTCCGGAACTTGGCCAGAATTTCCGGGGTCCGGAACTTCTGTCCGTCGCCAGAACTTCCGGACCTCGCAGAAATCTTCCTCCAACAGACAGATTCCAACCGCACCTATAAATAGTCTTCTTCTTCCTCACGAAGAACTTGACGACTCCATTTCTCTCACCTCCATTTTCAGACTCGATTTCTTGGAGATTTCCTTCCTTAGCCAACCGAAGCTCTTGATCTTTTAAGATGTGAAGGAGAAGTGCTCGATCTACACATTCACCAAAGCGAAAGTCTATTCCCCCTTGTTTTTGTGGTGCATCTTGTTACTCTTGGAGCTTGGAGACTCATAGGCGGTAGGAGTGCTCCGGCAAGGAATCGACCATTGTGATTTCCCCCGGAAAGTTTGTGAGGGTTTGGAGACCAGCCCAAGGTCTACCACTAGTGGTTGAGAAACACCTTCGTGGTGTTGTCTCAAAGAGAGTATAGGGTGAGCCTTCGTGGCGTTGGTGTGCCTTCGTGGTAACATCCACCTCCCTAAACGGTGACGTAGCTTCCCTCCAAGGAAGTGAACATCGGCATACATCCTCGTCTTTTGGAGTTGCGGTTATTCCTAACCCTAACTCTCTACTTGTGGTTACTTGTCTCTTAGCACTTACTTATATCACATTGTGCTTGCTTACTCATAATTTGTGTCACTTGTTTATCTTTCTTAGCTCATTAGTATCATTCTTGCAATTGTTAGGCTCACTTTCATATTTCGCATTATTGCCTAAAATTGCTAAGTAATAAGTAAAATTTGTAATTGTACCTATTCACCCCCCCCCTCTAGGTCCATCTCGATCCTTTCAATTGCTATCAGAGCCTCGTTCTCTATTGTTGTGGCTTAACCGCCCTAGAGCGAGATGAACCCCGATGGGACTCCTCTTGTTACAGATCCAAAGAGTATGGGCGGGGCTTCCACGGAAGCCAAGTCCTTCACTTCAGAGAATCTGGAATGAGCTCTTGCTAAGCAAAACGAGGGGCATGCTGCCTCTCTTGAGGCCTTGGTCCAAATGAGGATAGCCACACTAACCACCACTACAAAAAAATACACTTCCATGATGATACGTGTTTGTCACAGTAGGTCGCGTTTTTTGTCCTGCATGCACCTCCATGACAAATTTATGACAAAATCAAGATAGTCATACCTGTGCTGTCGTAGAAGTGTTCCATGACATTACCAAAATTATCATCACAGAAGTGTCCACTTTCATGACGATAAATCGCGTGTCACAGAAGTGATTTCGTCAAGGGTGACCAACACGTGGCATCCACCATAACGGAACGCCGTTAAGCTATTGGGTCGGATTTTGGATCCAATAACCCGTTAACAGCCCCGACCAATGGGAAATTTCCACCTGTAAAATTCTGATTGGCCGAAGGAAACACCTGCCAGCTCGTCAGTGGGCTAGATGTCGCCCGTCCATTTGAGGAGACATACCTATGATACGTCGACATGTGGCTGGGCCCAACAGAGGCCCATATAGGTTAAAAATGCAGGCCCAGTCAAAGGCCCGTAGAACTTAATCAGGTACTAGTGGGCCAGCCCAATAACTGCCTGCTTAATAAAGGCCCATTTACGGCCTGAAGCCAGATCTGGCCCATTAATTGTTCGCCCAATATTTGGGCTCATTTACGGCACGAAGCCAGATCTGGCCCGTTAATTGTTCGCCCAATATTTGGGCCCATTCGCAGCCCGAAGCCAGATCTGGCCTGTAATTGTTTGCTGAATATTTGGGCCCAACTACAGCCTAGTGACTTTCGGCTTGTTAGAGGCCTGATGTAGACATGGGCCCATTTCAGCCCGGTGTGACTTTTGGCCTGGGAATGGCCCGTGCTGCCCATGGGCCATATATGGTCCGACGGAACATCGGCCCACTAACGGCCCGTGCTAAAGGTGGCAACAGTTAAGCCCAACGTGACTTTGGACCTGTTAAAGGCCTGTCGCATAATTTGGCCCGTTGATGCCTGTACTAAGCTTTCGGCCTCTTAAAGGCCCATCATATGAGTGGGCCAACTAAGGCCCGAGATATGTTTCGGCCTGGTAATGGCCCGTGAGCTAACTGGGCCTAAAACGGCCCGGTCTACATTTCAGTCTGTTGAAGGCCCGTCGACGACTAGAGAAAATTGAGGCCCAACATGTATTTTGGCCTGCTAAAGGCCCGTGGTTTCATCTCGGCCGTAACAGGCCAGTACAATATTCAACCTGTTAATGGCCCAACGCTACCTGGGGCAAACTAAGCGCTGGGTCGACAAAAGGCCCAACTAAATATAGGCCAGTGTAAGTTTGGGCCTCGCGCAATGTGTGAAGGCCCCAATCATTCGGGCCCAAGAAAGACGCAGGCCGGCCCAATTGTGGCCCGCTACAAACCTGGCCCGTTAGAGTCGAATGTTTCGGCCTGGTCGACTACATCTAATTTTTTTTCAGATAGCGAATGATGGCAGTAACTAGTAGGAATTAAGAACAAACCTACTCTATACAATAAAGAAATTATAGCATAGTAACTAAGAATAAACCTACACTATACAATAAAGGATTTAAGGTATATTACATCCACTAGGCATCGAAGTTCGCCACCGGTGATCATAAAGCGCAACAAAGAAGCAGATTACAAAAACTGGGCACCATTGCTGCGTAAAAAAATAATACTGAACCGAGACCACTTCCAAGACAGTTCAAGAAAGGTTAGCCTTGCGGGGGAACTGCTGCACAAGCTGCTGAGCAAGGCTGTGAGACCGGCCTAGCATGTCGGTCATAGCTTCCAGGTGTAGCTGTTTAGCGATGAGGTTCTCATTGGTGTTCTCCGCAATCTTTGTTAGAGATAGGACTTCAAGTCGAAGTTGAGTTGCAGAATGCCTTTCTGCTAGAACTTGGGACTGAAAAAGTCGAACTGATTCAGACAAGGAATTCTGTGAGCTTGTCTGATTGTTAGTCTCAAGTAACTTGAACACTGCATCAAGACAAGACTTTAGGGTTGTCTCGCTATCTTCAAGATGTTTTGCCTTCTTTGCTGCAATATATGTTGGGTTTGTCTCACAACCTTCAGCAGACTTGTGCATGCCATCAGGCATATCTCCCTGAAACAAAGCAGAGAGATGACAGGTTTTGCACATGTATAAACAAAGATGATAACTGTTCTGTCAATTCTATCCAATTTCAAATTAGAAAATAAAGAGTAAGTTCAAAATATCAATAGAATAATTTGGCATTGTTCATAATGCGGGGAGTTTCACCACACTACTGGATTACCATGTCAACATAACAAGCATAGATGAAGGGCAAAGAAAATCATTATATCTATTTTGGATAATGTGCGTGACATGTTGTTCATATCATTAGCCACATCAGTAAGATAAAACATGAGATGACAAGGTGCAAACATGGGCTGCTTCACCACACACTAGATTATAGATCCACAAAACCAAGCATACATATAGGGAGTATTAAGTAATGTGCATGGTATGAATAAGGAATTTGGTTTTACAAGTAAAACTTAGAACTTACGGTTCTTACGAACATGCATTTTGGTAGAAACAACAAACTAAACAGCAGTAAACGATAGGGAGTATGAGAAAATTAAACAGCAGTTGAGGATAAAGGCTTTAGAAGGACTGACTTACATTAACAGTTAACACCGGCTTTATATTGCCCTTCTCCATGTCAAGGGAAGGATAACTCAAGAATTTCAGCACAGAATCTTCTTCATAAGCATTGCCTGTACTCTACATTTTGTAGAGAGTAATTATAGATATGATAATGCTGGAAAGGATAGAGGATAATGAAGATAAGATGCAGATTGATGCTACATAATGAACTACCAATCCCTGGAAGTACAAGCGTTACAGGATAATATGTACTGACAAGAGCAATGGGCTACACTTTTGCACTGGCATTGTCTGTGTATTCTACTTGTTGGTTAGATTAAATATAGATCTGATCTTTTTTAGTAAATGGTGGGCGAGGGAGATAAGATGCAGAATGCTACAAAATGAACCAATCCCTCTTCCCATAATACAAGATTGTTTTGAACACTAGTGTACTGTACAAAACGTTCTTATATTATGGGACGGAGGGAGTAGCTGTTAATTTAAGTACAGTGATAGACCACGTTCAGTCCTTACAAGAGGACTGCAGAGCTAAACCTCTTCAAAAGCATTGGGTTGATTCTAAATTTGTGTAAGAGTCCATACGGATCTTATAATGTCCACCAAATGGATGATTACGAGGCTAACATATGCAGTGATGCTACATAATCAAACAGCTATGAAAGTAAGTATGGTCATACAGGGCAAGAGGTACTCACAAGAGCAATGCAGTGTGTAGTATAGTTGCGAGATTCTGTGGTCCCTTGAGAACGAATGTTCTTCTGCTAACAGTTTTTGTACAAGTGAGACATTAAGGAAAATGCAGAAATGTAGTTCAAATTGTGATGTGATATCATAGACAGTACCTTACGCTGCAGCCGAGACCAATGTGTAACAAGATTATTCCAGTCACCGTCGGATAAATGTAGCACCGGAGACTTTACAGAAATTTCGTTCAGAGGCTTGCCATCGAAGTGCGCTTGCCTCAGGTAGGAACGATACTTCATCAACGAGTGATTGAAAAGCGCAACCAACCCTTGCTCGTCATCACAATCCAGTTTGCTCCTCGCCTATTTAAAAGAATGAAATCTTGTGTCTTCTCTCAGCAGAAACATATGCAGTAATGACCATGAATAACATTAGTACATTACTTACGCATAAGTTGCGGAGGAAGACTGGAAATTGTTTTGTGTCTGTAGTATAATCTTTCCATGAAGGAAAGATGCGCACAAAGTTCCTGACAACAACATAAGCTTCATCTTCTAAAATGGGAAGAAATGGAACAGGGGTCCTATTTGCTGCAATTGGGGCTCTCTCTGGTTCGAAAAGGGATTTGGCAACTGGATTTGGTGTACTCTTTGCTGGAATGGGGGTTTTGCATCGTACAACTGGTGCTATGTCAACTGGCATAATCATAATGTTTGCTGCAGTTGGGGTCTGCTGAGTTGGGGCATCAGAAATGACCAGTGTAGTAGGGCTAGAGTCTGCTAGAGTTGGGGTATTTTGTGGGTCAGGTGATATTGCAACTATACCTAATGGGCTATTTGACTTATCAGGTGCCACTACCTTTTCCAAATACTTTGCTTGTGCTCCTCCACGATCAGCAATCGCCCTCTTCCTTTTGAATGTCTGATATATAAGAACAACATTTGAATGGATAAGTATGGTATGATGACAGATGGAATATGTACTGAAAATGGATAGGCAGGGCGTATTCACATACACGATGTGTAAACTAAGCTAATGGCAGTTCAACAAAGTAGAAGCAATGCAAAGCATCAGTTGCAAGATATGTGCGAGCAATGCAACCTTGGAAAGTTAGAGCAAGTACCTTGATGGGTGAATAAGATAGGGCATCTTCCTCTGACTCCTCCACTAGGGAGCTACATTGACTTAGGTCTCGCTCTAGCTCAGAATCACTGTTAGGATCATATTCTGAGCATGAATCTGTAGGTGGAGAGCGATTGCATTGCATTGCATCCAGACTTGATTTCAGTCCCTTAATGCCAAGTTTGACAGCCATGGCATTGTTCTGCTTTATTCTTTTCATGCGCGCAAGCTCATAATCATTATGATGCTGTTCAGAATCTGAGATTCATGAAAACATAAAAAGTAGTCAGATTATCTATGGAATGCATTGCGGATTCAACTCGGAGAGTGTCTCCCTATAAAACCCTACATATGCAAAGTTCACCTCCCCAACCGTGCTGACCAGACCACACACGGAAATACAAACCCCTTATGTCTCTATAACAGGCAGGCACACATTTCAAAACTGAAGAAGGAACATTAGAATCATATGAAATTCGCATTTGAACAAATAAACTAAGCAATTATGAGTGGCGTAATGTTTAGCTTCAAGGGTGGAGTGTTGGTAGTGCGACACAAAGCAAGTAGGCAGATTGTATTCCATGTAAAAGATTGAAACCTATGTAAAAGCTGGAAATGACACTTTCTTTCTATACAATGCAGTGTTCGTTACCCACACATGATGGAAGAGATCACATAGAGAAATACTATTCACTCATGTCTACGGTTCTAGTATTTAGAAACAGGGTGGTCCACCCTAAAAGAATATTGACAACAAATATGATAAGGCAAGCATAGATGTAGTGAATCAATCATTTACTTGTGAGCTTATTAGGACAAGTATGCAGAATTGTAACTGCAGTACGAGACCATCCAAAATCTGAATGAAGAAGTTTGTCTAGCACATATTGTTTGCAACTAATCAACGTGAATAATTGGATATTATATCGAATGAGTAAGAAAGACAAGTAAAATTGTCAACAAACCTGGTTTGCAGTAGTAATCTGGGTCAATGTCACTACGACCAACAATCCAAAATGACTAGTTTCTGTTCCGAGGGTCCGAATTTTGAAAACCCTGTGAACTTTAGAGGTACTAAAGATTACTGAAATACATCCGAACCATTATGTGTAGGTAGCAGTGAGCACACAACAAACCCTAATGACAGTCCTGCCTAATGAGTAATGAATCAATTAGAAAATGGGTGATGAAGAGTGGCTGCTGAGTGTTGAGGACGTATCTCAGGATAATTCGGGTTGGCTTGGTGGGTGCTGCACGCCTGGGCCCTGAACGGATTGGGAAGGTAGGCACGGCGGCGCGCCCGGGCAGCGGTGACGCTGTTGGGCGAGCGGCTCCTGGCCTCCTGTTAGTCCGGCGTCTCCTCCCAGAGTCATGCCATCCGGGGACGGCAAGTCACCGGCGAGGCAGGCGGTTGGGGGCGAGTAGAGATCGGAAGCGCGCAGTAGAACACAGGGGAATCGAGGCCTAGGACGACCCAAAATCCCAGGGTGGGCCGGCCCACCGTGGGCACCCTGTAGAGATACACACCCGAGCGGCGAACATGCATTTTCGAAACTAATTTAGGAACATTTACCTGACCAATTAAACAACTCTATTTTAATAATATCAGATTCGTATTTCAACATCTAAGCTTGTTTAGCTTGATGGGTGGAGCAGTGTTATTATGACACGAAGCACGTATTCTGATCGTATAGTCATCATAAAAGGGGGAAACTCTACTCATATTTTTTAGCAAAAGAGGGTTTCACCTCCTATTTCTATTAAAGAAACTACCACAGAACCAACTACGCAGATTGTCTATCTAGGTCAGTCCATCCAAGCCGCCGCCACTCTTTCGACCTCATGGTGGGCCACGCTCACTCAATCTCTCTCTCTCTCCATCTATATATCTCTCTCTCCATATGTCTCGATTGACCTTGCTCTTTCTCAGACAAAAACGATATATCACCATGTTTGAGCCCAATTCGACCTATTCACATTGTATACTCTCTCATGCACATCGTCTATCTAGGTCACTCTCTCCAACCCATCTCACTCTTTCGATCGCACGGCGACCCTATGTGATCGGTTGACCTTCCTTCCTCCCACGCACAAAATATATCTACACGTCTGTGACTAGATCATCTCTGAAGCTCTATCTTACAGCCCTCACCCTTGCCAAAAGCTCAATCGGACAATATCTCTCCGGAGCATATATTTGTTCAATGAATGTCGGACCACACTCACTTTGTCTCTCTGTCTAGATGTCTCTCGATTGACCTCGCTTTCTCACACCGTATCTTCCACGCGTTGAAGCTACTACCTCTCCATCCCTAGCAAAGCCGAAGCTATTTACATTGCGAGGGGCACTCCAACCTTGGATTAATTTGTGTAAGCATTTATTCCGGTCTGTTTAGATTATATTTTCGTAGCATTCGGCCCACAACTACTCCAAACACCGTTGCAACCCACGCAACTCCCCTAGTTGATTTCCCTCTAGCTCGGTCATCGCTCTCTCGCACGTCCTTTCTCGCCTTCAACGTCGCACCATGGTATTATTGAAAAAACTATGTTGTTCTCTTTAATTATTATAAATACGCTACAAAACTACACACCAATAGTCCACTTGGAATGGAACAAATTTCGACCAACAAATTAAAGTGCTACAAACTACACACCGAGGGGCCCACATGTCATGAAACAAATTTGGACCCATATACAAATTAAAAAATAAAGGACGAGGATCGAACATGCAACCGGGCCTTCAAGCCACACGTCAGTAGGCAACATACGTAGAATAGCAATGTTTGTTGTACCCCCGTTGTTCACATAATGTTTTTATATTACCACAGCCTAATTAATGGATAACATGTAATATTATTTTTAGTACTTTTCGCATTCACTTACTGGTGGGTTCCATGTGTGCTCTCTCTCTCTCTCCTCTCCCCTTCTGCGTTTAGACACACGGGCAAACAGGAAGAACTCGTGGGCGATGTTGCCGTTGACCATATCTGGACGCATTCACAAGTCACGGCACCAGTTTCACGTACTAGCAGCACTAGTCAGTGTGTACGTGCAATGCACGTTAATTTGGAATTATATTAAGTGCATGCGGATATTAACTACTAGGATATTATTTGCATGTTGTCATGTGATTAGCACTATTTTTGGCATGAAATTAACTACACGCTAAACGTGTTGAGCGCTCGACATTGAACCAGTCTAGGTCGTTGGATGACAAGGAATACATGTGGCTTGATGATGTTTTATATTTAATTTGATACGGCTCTAGCAGAACATTCAATCGATCAAACCATACATTTCGTTCAGTCTGACTCCGACTTTAAATTATACAACGATCAATATAAAATAAATGGAAATGATAAACATTCGGATTTTAAGCATGGCAATACAAACGTTTTTCATGGCAAATTTAGATTACACGGCGGCGGCGGCGTCTCGCGGTGGGAAGCGGCTCCTCTGCCGTTCTCTGTGTGTCGTCGAGCCACTGACCGACGGTGACGGCGGCGTCTTGCGCCGTTGTTGGCGTACTCCTGGACGTTGGCCTAGCTTCAAGGAAGGTCAAAATGTTCTGGACTTCGGAGCGAGTCAACTGGGGGGAGAAGGCGACTGGCATTGGTGCAAGGAAACGGTCAACAGCGACCATCCATGCTGCTAAGGAGGCCTATGGCACCCGCGCGGGGACAGGCGCTATCAATGGCGCGACGGAGACATTCATGTGCACGGGCACCGGCACGGGCGTGCACGTCCGTGCACGCGCAGGCGCATGCACTGGCAGGTGCACGGGCACGGGCACGGGTGTGCGTCAGTGCAAACGCAAGCGCATGCGCTGGCAGGTGCACGGGCGCGTGAAAGTCAGCGGGGACCTTGTGGAACCCCGCGACATCAAGCTCAGTGACAATGTGTGGCTTCCTGCCCATCAATGCTACGGGGATGGGTGCTGGCGCAGTCGGGGCGACGGGATCTGGAACGGGAGCGGGGACAGGCGCGACGTCTTCTCGCAAGGCCAGTTCAAGCTCGTCCCAAAGCGCCTGATGTTCTTGAGACTCCGGCTAGGTGTCTTCCTCATGAAACGAGAACACTATGGGCAGAACATCATGATGCGGCATGGCATACGTTTAGGTCAGGCTAGTTGGAGGTAGATGACAGGAGAATTGGAGAGGAAGAGAGAGGATTGTAGCGATACCGGGTAGTGCGGGGTTGATTTTAAACTGCGGCACCGGCGACATTAAAAGTGGGAGCAGTTGGGACGACGGTGGGCGGTCGAGCCTGGTCAAAGGGCTCGCCTCCTGGTGAGTCTGCACAGCATTCTGCTCGCACGCCTCCCTGACAGCTGGTGCAATGGTCTGCGCGCACGCCTCCCATCAACTCACACGCTTGCTGGGACGGCACCTGCCGATGAGAAGCGGGGACTCGTGGCGGCACGTAAACACCCACGGTTTCAGTGGTGAAAGCGTTCGCCTTAACGTGACAGGTCTTTGTTCCAAAATACCTTGGCTCTTCATTTGTGCAACTTGTCATAAGCAGCTTGTCTCGAATTGAAGAAAAAACTTACGAAGTAATATTTGTGCCATATCACGTGACCATGCTCAGTTTCAAGAATTTATGCTCACTTTTGGATTTTCTGAAATTTAAGATCCAGGATTCGAAACAATCTCATAACCTGCATCATGCAATAAATTTTCAAGCCGTACATCTGTCCTGTTGTATTTCTTAAGAAAGGGTTTGGTCAAACATTTTGCTTAGTTAGATTCAGACAAGTTATATATGCAGAGTAAAAGGATAATCCCTCCGTACCAGTGCATTGCCACTACAAGAAATATGTCAACTTATGACCTTCTGTCAGTGACCCTCGAAGAATTGGTCATAAATTTATGACCATTTTAGACCAATTGGTCAAAATCCCTTCAGGGGGCTTCAAACCCTAAACCATTGCGACCATTTTGGTCAGAAAGGTCGTAATTTCCTTACACGAAATGGTCACAAAGCAAACAGTGCTAGTCCGCTGCCTTATTTCTAGTTGTTAATGACCAATATAGATGGTCATAACCTTGTAGATTGTGGTGGGTTGTGATGACTAGGCGCCATCTCATCAGTTTTGCCTATGTGTCATGTCCATGTGGCAGTTTTTGCCCTAGGTTGTGAAGCAACCTATATTTCTATCATTCCCAAAATTCCCAAAAAAAATCTCATAAATTCTTTGGGTCATATTTTCATCAAATATATAAAAATCTTCCTTGCCTAGTTCAAAAATAATTCAAAAATATTCATTTTCCTATTCTGTTCAGAGTAACAATTTGTGAAGGAAGTACCACTTTGGCATGTCCAAATAGTATCCATTTTCTACAGTGCTTTCCTATGACCAAATAACGATCCTCCACCAAATGCCAGCTCAATCCATTCATTATTTTGAGCCGAGCTTCAACATTCGTATTTATGTCCAGTGTGGTGGTTTGCAAAGAAAGTACCACCTAGGCTCCTCCTTCTGAGCTGGAAATTTGTGAAGACGGTCTTCTTAGTAACTGATCATCCTCAACCAAAACTCACGCCCATTAGCCATGTACATTTCCCATACCGCTAATCAAACACTTGGCCGCTAATTCATGTTTGAGCATCGATCAGTCTCCTCGTGAGAATCTTATGTTGTAATTTTGTTCCTAGCACCTACCTGGGGAATGCTCAACCCACTAGACATGCCTAGGCTGCCCAGAACACAAGGCAACGCCACGGTCACGCGGTGACCACGCGACGGGCATGCGAGTTTATGCGCTCTAGAGTTGGGGCCCTCGGCCACCGCCCAAACCTCGACGTATCACCACCAAACAATGTATTTATGATTAAATAGGTAGTTATGTAACTAGAAATGAGTTTTGGAAAAAATAAATAGCAAACTATGAGGCAACTGCAGTTCAAATTTGACCCGCTTCCAACTGAATCGGCAGAAATTTGTCTTTTTCACGAGAGGTGGATCAAATTTTTTTACACCAGACCATTTTGTCAATTGTGCATTAAATATGGCCTAGTATTTTATAAAAATGATTTGGTCTAATTTTGCAACAATTATTTGGTAGTTCCTTCACAAAAAAACCTCCTTTCGGGCACTCGAAAAATGGAAAATGGTTTTTTCATCCAACGAAAATGAAAACTTCCTTAGGAAACATTGTTTGCCATTCCAATATGCACCCTTGTGCACAATATGAGATCATTTGAACAAACTATGCCATGAATGTGGCCATAAGATTGATCATTTGGCTTGAAAGCCATGAATCTTCACACTTGATAGCTCATTTCTGAGAACACTTTTTTAAAATAATTACCGTATTAAAAGTTTATTATTTTTCCTGGAAACTTGGCCACATATGATGACACAATGCGAAGGTTTCCCAATTTTTTGATTTGTTTTGAATTTTTTATGCCCGTTTGAAAATGCGGTCAAAACGGCGGGCTTGACCGTTCCTAGCTAGTGGTTGAATCTTGGAATTTTTTTGGTGTTTCTATGATTAAATAGATACTTATGTACCTAGAAATTATTTTTGGAAAAAATAAAGAGCAAACTACGAGGCAGCTACAGTTCAAATTTGACCCGCTTCCAGCTGAATCGGCGGAAATTTGTCTTTTTCACCAGAGATGGATCAAAACTTTTTTCACCCAACCATTTTGTCAATTGTGCATTAAATATGGCCTAGTATTTTATAAAAATGATTTGGTCCAATTTTGCAACAATTATTTGGTAGTTCCTTCACAAAAAAACCTCCTTTCGGGCACTCGAAAAATGGAAAATGGTTTTTTCGTCCAACGAAAATGAAAACTTCCTTAGGCAACATTGTTTGCCATTCCAATATGCACCCTTGTGCACAATATCAGATCATTTGAACAAACTATGCCCTGGATGTGGCCATAAGATTGATCATTTGGCTTGAAAGCCAGTGATCTCCACACATGATAGCTTGTTTCTGAGAACACTTTTCTAAAATAATTGCCGTATTACAAGTTTGTTATTTTTCCTGGGAACTTGGCCACATATGATGACACAATGCGAAGGTTTCCCAATTTTTTGATTTTTTTTGAATTTTTTATGCCCGTTTGAAAATGCGGTCAAAACGGCGGGAATGACCGTTCCTAGCTAGTGGTTGAATCTTGGAATTTTGTTGGTGTTTCTCTGATTAAAAGATACTTATGTACCTAGAAATGATTTTTGGAAAAAATAAAGAGCAAACTATGAGGCAGCTACAGTTTAAATTTGACCCGCTTCCAACTGAATCGGCGGAAATTTATCTTTTTCACCAGAGGTGGATCAAAACTTTTTTCACCCAACCATTTGGTCAATTGTGCATTAAATATGGCCTAGTATTTTATAAAAATGATTTGGTCCAATTTTGCAACAATTATTTGGTAGTTCCTTCAAAAAAAACCTCCTTTCGGGCACTCGAAAAATGGAAAATGGTTTTTTCGTCCAACAAAAATGAGGACCACAAAATCATCATTGATTGAAATCCTAAAATACACATATGTGCAATATTGGGTCATTTAAACATACAACATGAAGCCAATATGTTGAGTGTTTACCCGAAATAAGAGGGTAAAAAATATAAAAGAAAAAAAACAATTACATAAGCTGGATTCTGATTGGTGGAACCATCTATGACACGGATCGATGACATGGCAGACATCCTACCATCCATTGCTAGCCCTAACCCACCGCACGTCCATCCATCCATGCATAACCCACCGCACCCACCCCTCATCCTCGCAAACCCTACCCAGCCACTCGTCGCCTCCTCCCCTTCCAGATATCCGCCGCCAACCTCCTTCCCACCCCCTCCCCGCACCCGCGCACGCTGCCGTTGGCTCCTCCACCTCCAGGCGACGCCGAGCCCGCGGTCTCCTTCCCCAAGATCATGCCGAAGCCCGCGGTCCTCCTCCACCTACAGCTCGTCTCCTCTCTGGTCGCGCCGCTGACCTGTTCGTGGTCGGGCTTCGGCGAGCTGAGTAGCAGAGCACCGATGGCTCCTCCTCTCCCCCTGCAGCCACCTGCCGCGCCAACCTCCCTCCCTCCCTCCTCACCAACGAAACCCTAGCCAGCAGCCATGGCTAGGGATTGTGTAGTTTCTCCCCATCCGATCTAGCGAGTCTCCCTCCTCCTCCCCCGCTCCCTGAACCTTAGCCACTCCAAACCCCTGACCCCTTCTTGTCTCATCTCTGCAGGTAGACCGCACTGGCAAGCGACCAGGACGACGCCCGGAGAGGAGAGGAGGGCCTTCTCCTCACCATGTAGCCGCTGACCTTGTCCTGCTCGAGGAGGAGGAGCAGGAGGGGCGCACCCAGCCACCACAGTCACCTCCGTCAAGGGCTTTTTCCACCTAGACCTCTAAATCCACGGCGCCGTCGTCCAGCCACCCAAGGTGAAGGTGCCCCCAACTCCCCACGGCACAATGGCCTCTTTGCGCATTCTGCTTGGAAAGCCTTGGGGAGTACAATTTTGTTCGTTGCTTTGCTCAACTGTAACTGAGCCGGGCACCATTATAGTTGATATGTTATTGTGGATATTTGGTTTGGGTAGGAGTTGGTCCAGAGTGGAAAACTCTCTTGTTGTACAACAAACTCCTTGCTCCTCTCCATTCTAGCAACATAGTTAGTTTTTAGAGTTAATTCCCATAGCATTGAAATTCAGATTTGTTTTGTGTTGTCAGTGTAGATTGGATCCTGACAGCAATAGTCTGGGCCAGAGTAGACCATCTATATAGTCTCTAGCCATGTTGATAAGAATTTTTTTAGAAGAAATCAAGTCAGATTATATACGTAAATTATTATGCGCATCTGAATGTTGTTTTCTATGTTTTTATGTAATCCTAGATAGAACCATACAACTGTGGATGACAGGCACTGCAATTTAATCTAAAATTGTCATCATGATCCTAGCAAATACTCCTCAAATTACTATAAATTGTTGCATGATTAGGGGCAAGTGTAGATGCAAAATAAGGTTGCACTTGTAGAGGAGATAAGACACTGATGTTGGATGCTTGGTAGTTGTCTTGTGTTGTGTGCATGTCAGTACTAGCAGTATGTCCGTGAGCACCGTGCTGGTGTTAGTCGCAATGATCGGCTTCAATAGCATGACCAGTACCCGAACATGATGCATCTTTATTAACAAAAATGGTAATGCATTTTGCTCATACCAGGGTACTCGATTTAGTCTATTGCGAATGCTAATAGATCATGATAACTTGTATATTGGACCTGCCCCCTCTCTCTGTTTGACTCGCTCAATCTCTCTCTATCTTTCTGCAGGCGCCGCCGGATTAGAACTATACGGCTTAGCGGGTGGCCCTATTTTGCCGTCGGGAGAGGAGCTCTCGTCACTTACCCCTCTTCTCCACTACACGTGTTCAACAGAAACTGTTTTAGTTTGTCATACATAATTGACTATGTTTATGTTGGTTGTTATTGAGTGTATAATTCATTAGATTAATTATTTGTTTTGAAGTATAACTGAAACTTCATATATGTATTTACATTCATTTGTTGGTTTGTTTACATTCATTGAAAGCATATAATCAATATCTGGTCTGATGATTTATGTACTGTTATCTCAAATAAAAAAAGCTAAATCCCATTAGAAACTACAGCAATAGTAATATTGGACTTGGAGTTTCTGCTATTTTTAGTTTGGGGTGCGCTGGGGTGGGGTAAACAGAGGACGATGCACTACCAAGTGCACAATTATGCTTGCTATTTATTACTCATTCTTACTGTCTTACAGCATGCACAATTATATCTTCTACTACAACTGTGCTACTAGTAGTTCCTAGGCCATTAGCTCCTGCTTGGTTTTTTTGCTGCACAATGCTCAGCCTGACTGACAATAATTGACCAACCAGGACCTCCTTTTCTTTAAATTAAGTTTCAGCTTCACGACCAGCTCAACACTAGTCAGGGTTAATTTACTTCCATCCTTGGTTTTTAATTTTCGGTGTCCCTGAAGCCGCTCTTATTGACAGTGAACTATGGCACTCTTAATTAGCAAAACAACGAGCATGCATTCTTGACGAACATTGAAGCTCTTAATTAGCGACAATATTGAGATGACATCCACCTATTTCTTTATTTTTGTGAATGGACAGAGTGATCTATATTTTTCCTTCCTCACGCAGGTCGTCGTCAAGCCCTCACGCGGCTGATGGGCATAGGCTGGTCCATGCACGCTGGTTATGGCGGCTCACCAAGGTTGTCGTCGTCGCCTGCACGCATGAGGCACCCGACGACCTCCTCCATCACCAGCCACAAGGACCGGGCACGAGCTGCAGTACAGGTCTCATACACGAGGTATGCCATCTCCCGTCCTTCATTTTCCTTCCTTCCTTCCTGTCAAGTTAAGTGCTTGCTGGTGTGTTTGTTAATTCAGTAAGCTAGGGGCTGTCATCCATTAAATTCAGAGAAACCCCTGTCAAGCATGAGGTTCTCCTACATACCTACTACTATATGTTTGTATTGAATATATTGACATGCCATGACACTGTGAAGTAATAGAATGACTAGCAGAAGCTTTCACTTCTAAGAATGACAGCAGTAGGAAGAATCATTGTAGTCAAGTGACCATAATATCTATTTTATTGTGCTGAACTTTGTTGTTACTTGGATGTTGCAGTCCTTGACTGTTCTCATGATGTTGTATAGGAGGCCCTTGTGGTCGTCGCTGGAGGGGCTGGAGCTTGGCGGCAGCCTGGCGGATAACGGGGGCCTGGACGGTGGCTATTTCTGCAGCGGGATGATAGCTTAAATTTTGTGATAATTTGGGAATAGCTTCAGCACCTACAGTTAATTTTGCACATAAATCTTGAGTAATTTTGCACATGAAGCTTCAGTATTTTAGCACATGAAGCTTCTGCTACTGTTATTCTTGTCATGAATCTTCCACCATTTTTCAGTAGCTTAAATTTGACTTGGTGTATTATCTTGGTGCTTAGTGCTGCTTGTATCTAATGCTAATTGTTGCATGAGTAGTTTCAGTAGTTTTATAACAGCAGCAGTAGCACAAATTTAATTCAATTCAATTAAAGTTTCCAAAATCTCTTCTTGATCTGTAATGTTTTAGTGCAAAAAAGTTCTTGCTGTAGTAGTTGTTGATCTGATCTGCTATAGTAGTTGTTGTTGATCTTGCTGTAGTAGTAGTTGTTGATCTGATCTGATCTGCTGCAGTAGTTGTTGATCTGATATGCTGTAGTTGCTGTTGATTTGGAGTAGTTAATGTTGCTGATACTATATGTTGTACTGTTGCTGATCGAAACTGCTGTTGATTTGGAGTAGTTAATGTTGCAGGAATGCTGGATCAGCTGCTGCTTGCTGCAGGATCTGGTTATCAACCTGAGATATTGCTGCTCAAGTCATGGCGACGACCGGGGATGTAGCTGATCCAACCTGGGATGATGCTGATGATCTGTTGCTCAACAAGGTCATGCTGCTTCATTCATCCTCTACAAAAATTTACAAGAGCTCTAGCCTGGAAGTGAAGAAGTCAGAAGTATATTTGTAGTATATATGATAGTATGTTGGTGAAATGAACGATGTAAAGATTGTGCTATTACAAGAGCTCTAAGCTAGGACAACATAGGAACAAGTGATACTATTTTGTAGGGCTTTATGGCCTGTGATGTAAACATATTTAGTGTTGAAATATGAAATTATTTGCAAAATTTGTCAAAAAGGTGGATCATATGTATGAATATGTGAATGGGCTGAAAAGAGTACTAGACCAACTCCAGGATTGAATTAATATTTGAATGTATAAAAAGGCTGAATGTAAACCAGAAATGGGCTGCACAAAATTGTACATATATTCTTGAAAGGCCAAACGTGCATAAAAATTGATGGGCTGACCAGTTGGGCTTGGCCCATGTAGCAGAAAAAAATTAACAGAAATAAATATACCAAATGGGCTGAATTAATGGGCTAGGCCCATGTAGAAAACCGAACTGGACCGGGCTGAATCTTGTGCCACGTCAGATTGCCACGCTGGATGCCTACGTGGCCTGGGGAGGTTGCTAGTGACCAAAACGCCACAGTAGACGTATTTTGGTCATAAACGTTTGCGACCATTCCAGAAGAAAGGTCGCTATAGTCAGTTTACGACGCCCAGCTTTTGACCTTCTGTTTTTGGTCACAAAAAGGTCATAAATGGAAATTTGTGACCTTTCAGTGACCAATAGTGGTGGTCATAAGTTGACATATTTCTTGTAGTGTGCCTGATATATTAACTCAAGTACTAGGCACGAACAAACGGGCTCAATTCTGTGCTCATCCTGGTGTAGTAGTAGTAGTAGTAGTAGTACTAGGCAATGCAGTTGACGGGTGACCTTGACGAGCGGCGACTGAGGGAATTGAACCGTTCTCGGCACAGTAGGTAACATTGTCTACTTACTAAAGCATCCCTCCGTTGTTCATCGGTAGTCATTATGGACCGGGGACATGAGGGGAATTTCCTAGGGCTGGAATTCTGGCCGCCAGATATTTCGACTTGAAACGGTGAGGCTCGACTGGTTGGGGTTGCCTAATGTGCGTACCACGCACGCCACCGAAGGACACGAGCCCAGTTTTTTTAGGATCAACATGAGCCAAGTTCTGGCTGGTACGCCGTTGGGTCCTACCATTCGAGAATACGAAAGGAACCTTTTAAATTGCCGAACGAATCTATGTGTATTACAATACCCATATTTTCCTTGCAAATACTAATCTCAACATGGTAATTGATTGATGACGAGTTGTTGAATTATAGTGAGTTTGTGATATAGTGATCTCAACGTGGATTTCACATTTCATGGTATCCCTAGTAAGTTTTCCAATGCAAATTCAAATTTAAAAGATGAACAATATGGAGGTGAGAAAACTTTGTATGTATCAAGCATATGACCACACACACACACACACACAGGCACACACGCACGAACACAACAACAATCCAATAAGTATAGTGCATCTGTTTTTCCAAACCATGCATTTATGACACGAATTCAAAGATACTCCTTCTATTCCTAAATATTAGTCTTTTAGAGAGTTCAACAAGTGACTACATACAGAGCAAAATGAGTTAATCTAGACTCTAAAATATGTCTATATACATCGGTATGTGCCAGTCCATTTGAAGCCTCTAAAAAGACTAATATTTAGGAACGAAGGGAGTAAAATGTAAGACATCCATGGTCCTCAGTTCAATATTAAAATGAACATGAAACTGAAACATGAATATTATGTCTAGTACTACGGTATGTGAAAATGTTGTGTTTAGGCGGAGCTATGATTGTCGGGGGTCAACCCCTCGACCTTAGATAAAATTGTGGAGCTCTGTTTAGGGTTTTTTAGATTATATTTGTCCCCACCCTCCCAACCACCGATTGGTTGTGCACCCCCCACCCCTCCTCCCTGGGAGAATATCATGTGCCCCCATACCTTAGATGCTATATGTCGATACGAGTTTCTTGGAGCTTGTAGATCTGAGATATAGCAGCTCACATGATGTGTCTTAATTTTTTTGCAGGAAACCATGATGAGTTTGAGAATTGCACACAATTTGTACAAAAACTACTTAGATGCCCTTTGATCCCATATCCAACGACCTCGAAGCTCGTATCACCGTAGCATCTAAGATGAAGGAGGACATCATATTTGCCTGTATGTAAGAATATCATGTGCTACCACACCTTAGATGCTTTGGTGATAAAAGCTCTTCGGAGGCGTTGGATTTGTGACAAACACCTCCTCGGTGGTTCGAATGGTTTTTTGCAGAAAAGACCCAAAAGAGTTCGACCACTGCTTACAAGCACAAAAACTGCTCAGATGCCATTGGATCTCAGATCAAATGACCTCCAAGCTCGTATCACCGTAGCATCCAAGCTGCGATAGCGCCTTATCTTTTCTCGCATGGAGAGTATGAGGTGCTCCCGTGATGAGTGCACGACCTCGGACGCGCCGCTAATTTGGCCGAATCTTTCATGATGCAACAACCGCGACTAAATTTCACTGATAAGAGTTTCCAATTACGCGAGCGATACACGCAACCTGAAACTATGGTAACAAAAACTGACTAGCAATACCTCGACAAACAAGGCACCTCTCGTCAATGTAGACGTCACCAGCACGCAATCCATCGTCGCCGACGAACCTCAAGCCAATAGCTAGCAAATTCTCGATCACGAGAATCCTCTCGCCAAAGTGTAATTTTCTTGATAGAAAATCTCACAATAATAAACAAGATGAATGCCCAGAGGGCCGCTTCATAGTCTGTCTAAACTCTAAAGAAAATAACTTCCCCTAAAAGTCTTGATAGCAAATAATATATAGAACCTAGGTACAAACCGACTCAGACGAGTTCGGCCAAACCAACGCACGCAGGCCTTACTAGTTGATTGGAAAACGATTGGTGTACAATCCCTTGCGTGACTTGCGCAACCGATCTCCTTGCAGTATCTACTCTAATCTTTCTTTTTCCTTTTCCAAACGTACATGGACGGCCGATCTGGAAACATATCTCCACGTACATGCAGGCTCCTTTTCCTATTTTCTAGCACATGCACAGGAGTTTTTGTATCCGGTGAAACCCAACTAACAAATCTGTTACATGCATGGTCTTTCCGTTTTAATCTCCGTGTTCTCCACGTCCTATTATTTCTCCAAACACATGCATGATATTCATTTTTGAATCCATTAGAAAACAAACAATTCCTTCCTGATATTGTGCGTGCATGCACTTGTATGGACCCGTCTAATCTAGCAATTTTCTCACAATTAACATGCGCTCCTTCTTTGTGTATTATTGGCAGAAAACCTGGACCACATAATGTACGCAAGTTCTCATCTATTCCCTTGCTAAGATATATCATCTTCTCCATAATTTTGTCGTCCTTGTCTTGGTTAACTAACTTTCTGACATCCATCTCGTTGACCCGCACTGTCTTTGCCTCGTCAATAATATCCTCCGTTTGCACCCCTTTGTCGACGACTACCACAGTCGCCTGCAACCATTTGTCATTGACCGGCGTATTCATCATGACTTGTGTACTAGCCATGTTTGCGATAGGGTATGTTGCATCATCCTGCACCGTAGATTCTATGGTGATACGAGTTCACTGAGATCTAACGGCCCATAGTTGGAGGTTTGAATGTTATTGCAATATACAGCTGATAGAGTTTGGAAAATGTGCAGAAAGTACAAGTACTACGCATGTGCCATCTGATCACTGATCATACGACCTAGATGCTCATATCACCGTAGCGGGTAATTAAGCTACGGGGAGCACCTAATATGAGCACCGGGGAGCAGTTGGATCGAAGATGCAGCGGCACAAACAAGGGCTGAATGTTTTATTTGCAAAAAAAATCCTTTGGAGAGTTTGGAAATTGCGCATAATTACAAAGACTACTCCCAAGCCATTGGATCTCACTTCCAACGGTGTAAAAACTCGTATCACCACAGTATCTAAGCTGTGGGGTGGATGTGATATTCTATGCCGTTGTCATTTTTGTTCGTAACCTTGAAAAATACGTGTAACTCGTGTTGTTACTTGTCTAACCGCGCAAAGTGTTTGTTCAAAAAAACATCCTACACTGAAATATCGGAACAACACACGGGGGTCCCACTTGTCATTAATCAAATTTGAACCTAAAACTAACAAATCTGAAAGACGAGATTCGAAGTGGCAACCTGGACTACAAAGCATAAGTCGATAGCCTGGAAAAACGAACGGTTGTAGGCTTTGTCCCATAACTTGATTTTATACAGTACTTGCGTTGAGTAGAGTAGAGGGAGTGCCTCGCCAACACGTGCATAACCGTTGTCTCACTTACTGGTGGGTCCCAGGTCTGCGATCTCAATCTCTCTTCTCTCCATCGTCTAACCTTTGCACGAACACACACGAAGAGCGGCGCTAGCTTCCCGTGGTGTTATTACAACTAAAAAAAGCTTGGAAAATAGAAGAATCGCCTAGAACAAGAGACATTGTGGCTGGTCGAGACGGAGCTAACCACATCTATCCTTCGTGCCACGTTTGCATGATGAAGCTATGTGGCTAGTGGGGTGTTTTCGACCGACTGGCTGGGTCCCGAGGTCAAACCATAGGTACTATGTCTGATACAGTATATTTTTACATGCACATTTTTCCTCCGTGCCGAGACGTGGCACACCCTACCACGCAGTTACGGGGTCCTCCTGGGTGGTGCATGCATATATTCTTCCTGACGTGGGACTCCCTACCGCGCGTTTTCTGGGTTCTCCTCGGTCATAGCGCCGAAGCAAGTAAATGATTCGTCAAATCACGAAAGACCACCTTTCCCGCCGAGTACATCAGTGAAGCACGATGGCTAGCTAGTTGGGCTAGTTCGACCGATTAGCTAGGCCGCCGCCACATTTGTTTTTTCACCCCTTTTTTTATCTACTTGTTGGCAGCTAAATTTAAATATTCACCGCGGCGTTGCTTTGGTGTTTGGGTGCGGCAGGATTTTTGACATTTTGATTGACGGGAGCAGGCGCGGCAGGATTTTTAATTTTTTTGATTGACGGGCGCAGGCGCGGTAGCAATTAGTCATGATGACTCCGCCTGTAAAATCCCACTGCTCCCTGATGTGAGAAGTCATCGACTGGTGTTTTACCATGGTGAAAACCAAAAGATTCCCTGCTCCTCGGCTGGCTCCCTCCGCCTTCCCGTAGATTACATTTCCTTTCATCCATTTCACCCCCTTTGCTTCCTCTCACCATTGCTTCTACCTGGTGGCATGGCGGCGCAGCAGATCACGGAGTCCGAGGTGAGGCGCATGACAGAGGAGCTCCATGCCAAGGGTGCGGAGCTCAGGGCCAAGGACGTGGAGCTCCGTGAGCTCAAGGAGGAGAGGAGTGCCATGCTACTCCGTTATGTGCGGGAGTTCACGGAGCTTCAAAAGTGGCAGGCGTCCACCACAAAGATGCTCGAGGCGTCGGCTGCGTTGCTGCATAAAGCAGGAGATACGATAGGGTGTCAGGGGAGCCGGCTGGAGCGTGAGCGGGCCGATCGTGATGAGGTCCAGGATCTCCTCAGCCACTTGGTGAACCAAGTTACCACATACGTGTTGCGGCTACGCGATGCCTACCATTGTGCCAGCGCGACGATGCCGGTCATCGGGCTAAACCCGTTCGACCACCCGATCGACTTCAACGTGCTGCGGCTTCCTGACCTGGTCTCCTTCTTCACCTATATCTCCGAGGAGCTGAGCCATTTCCGTGCAATGGTGGGGGCTGAGCTGGACAAGGAGGGGTTGCGGGCTGCCGTCACCGTTGCCGGGCGAATCCTTTTAGGGCTCTATCACCGGAATCCATTCGTGCCATTGGACGCCGTCTTTGACGAGCTGGCTCTCGTCGACCGGGAGCAGGCTCTGCGAGCGGTTGCACCCTGCATCACCAACGTCATGCGCCTCGAGAAGCAGAGGGACTTCGGTGGTGTTTAGGCGCCCTCTGCATGGGCATGTCCATGTCTCGGCGCAACATGACCGTTGGATCAAACTCAGACGGTGCAGATCAGTCACTGTAGCACAAAGCGTGTGGGTGTGTTTGGTTGCATTCTCATCTCAATATAGTTGTTTCCTCTTCGTGTATTTTTGTCAACCTACTAGTGTGGACTCATGCACCCTTCATGCACTCTGCCAAACACCCAAAAGTGGGTCGAGAAGGGAACTTTTGCTCCCATCCTGTGCACCCTTCATACACCCTGTCTAACACTATTCGTGCTTCATATGGTTCATGTTTCATGGAGTACTGTAGCACCGTACTCTCCGTGCGCTGTGGACCTAGTTCTGTTAACATTGATCTCACTGTTCATTCTCGACCGGACAATCGAAAAAGAGGTACTATGTTACATATAGGAGTAGTTGACATGCGCACAACATCATTTGTTATCATCATATCTTACTACACTAGCAACAAGATTGTGTAGTACTGACGTATGAACCACTTCACATGCCTAGTAGTAGGAGCACTGTGTATGTTCAAGCGGCTGCCGTGTTTCGCACTCCTCCGTTGTAAGAGTGGAAACGCTTGCTGTAATCATTTTTTTCTTCAGAATGAAAAATAGTGGACACGCTCTACCGTGCGGATCCTCCTCCAGCCATGCACAAAATTACTCACTTTCGCCGACGTGTGGGACAGCCAGCACCTGGGTCCACCAGCCATGCACTAAATTACTCCGTAGTAGAGTGATGGTAAACTACCCCAATCGAACCACCACATTAATGCCCAATGAGCCGTCAAATCACAAAACCCCCTCCTTTCCAGCAGTAAGTTGGACGGACGAAGCAACCATCATTTCACTCTTCTCTCTCAGCTTCCTCTCTTGAAGAAAACCCCCACTCGCTTCGCTTCTCCCTCATCTCGTTCCTCCTTTCACTCTTCTCTCTCAGCTTCCTCTCTTGGATGGACGTGGAGCACCAGCCGACGTGATGTCTATGGCTCTGGCCAAAACCGTCGAGGCTCATGGTACGAAGAAGCGCAAGCACCCCGCCGAGACTATCGTAGACAAGGTCAAAGCCATCGCCCTATCCAAGCCCCCCTCTCCGGGATCCCTCATTAAGCAAGTCCAGGTAATGTCTCTTGTTGATGATCTTTTTCCCGATCTTGATCATGTTTTTTCATCTAACACATAGTACTAGTACTGGTAGTACAACTTTCTGGGTGATCTTGCATGTGATTTTAGTGTGCCAAATGACGGTTCTAAATTCCTCTTTTGACCAAAACATGCGAGAGGTTGACACTGATTTCTTATAGATTACTTTCAACTACTCCCTCTGTCCCAAATTTCTTGTCTTAGATTTGTCTAGATACAGATGTATCTAATACTAAAATGTGACTTGATACATCCGTATCTAGACAAATCCAAGACAAGAATTTTGGGACGGAGGGAGTACTTTATGAACATCAATGCTACCTTTTAAGAGGGTATATTTGCCTCAGTACTTGTGTTATGGATATTGCATGTAAGCTTTCATGGCTTTGAAAACATGTTCTGGTGTCTTTGTTCACTCATTTCTGTGCGTATATGTAGTCATATATGGAGTATAATATCGAAAATCATCTTATATTTCTGAACGGAGGTAGTAATAAAATATGGTTTCTGTTTGAATTAGAACCAGGTCCGCGGTGGAGATGAAGTTCTCAAAGTCATGCCGTGTGAACTGGAAGACCTGATGATGAGTTCTACTGCTGAACTATCCAGCTGATGTGTCCTTGTCGCCACGTGTCCTAAACTAGTGTTTTCCTGTAGCATTGTCATCAGGCGTGTTCTCGAGGCTTTACTTGACCACAACAATTTCCTGGCTGTGCCTTCGATTACGAAGGGTGTGGTTCTTGTAAAGCTTCCCAACAAATCTGATGCGGCCTGTCTTCATCATCATGTTTATGAGTGGAAAGACCACTCTGTTAGGTACTCCAAGGTTGACAAGATGGTGATGGTGCATGTAGACATCTCACACGAAGTCCATGGCCTAGTCAGTTATGCGGGGTTCATCCCGTAGGTCGGTGGCAAGAAATAGTCTGCAGAGTTTAGTTAGTGCAACTTTGCTTGTCTGTAGTAAGTACTATTGTTCAGTACTTGATTTCTGTTTGTGAACCTTGTATTGTTTATTAGTACTGCCGCTTTTGGTGTGTGGTCAGTCCTGAGAACGGTCTATGTTAATGTCTGTCCACTCAATTCAGTCTGTACATTTTGAAGTATCCATATCATATTTTTTGTGAGGACGGTATATCAATTATGGTTACACTCCAATATCTGTATGTATTGCAGGGTTTATCGCACCCACCAGGATTTCCAGTCCCATGGATGTTCGGTCCATACGATTTGTCACGACCTTTGGACTGTCCTGCTTGTGGGAGTAGGCGGGGCCCTGCATACCACGCGTAGTTGGACGATCAATCTTTTGTTCAGTACTTCAACATAGTGATTTCCTGGTAAGGATTCACTCGTGTCACATCAAGTAAATCTTATTGATTTAGTGTCTAAATCTTATTGATTTAATGTCATGTTTTCTTTCTTTTCCTGCAATTTTACGATGTAGGTTTTGCCATGTGACATTCAACAGAGAATAAATCGTTTGGTTTGCTCTACGATGGCTATTTTTGCAGGTTTCACTTCTTATGTCGTGTCAGTAACGAAGGCACTGTCCATCACTTATATTACTAGGAAAAATTGGATCAGTCTGTTGTCTGAGTACAAGCTGAATCCCTATGATGAACTGCAGTTTGGTTTAACAAAAACGCCACAATTAGTCCTTCTCGCGTTTAAAAGAAATGAAGAAAAAAACTGGATCACGGTCACGGATCCTAGTCAAGTTAGAAAGCTGATCATAGCAGACCAGACACGATCGCCGCTGTCTCGCACACATCGAGCACTGACAGCGGCAGCAGCTTAGTCTGATCCAGCTGAGGATTGGGCACCGACCGCGTCAGTGGATCGGTCTGATCTACCGGAGGATCGGGAATCGACACCGGCACCTGCTCTGACACCGGACCAGCTCTACAAGGAGCACCATCTCCGGCAGCAGCAGCGGCTTCGACACCTGCACCAACACTTGCACTTGCATCTGCTCCGGCCCGTGCAGTTGCAGCGGCAACAGACTGGGATGGAGTTCGCACTTCATATACCAAAGTCCTTACAAAAACCGACATGTCCACCTTCTTGGTAAGCATTGGCCGCCCAAGTGCTTCGTTCTTTTTTCTTTTCATGTTGTTTCACATGATTCACTGTGTTCATCTAACTGTTTGGGTATGTCTTCTTATTTGCAAACAGAGAATTCCTAGAGCAACGAGGGAGTCGTTCAACAATCCGGGTGACCGCGGCCAAGTTTCTCTTACCATGCGCAGCCTTGGTGTGAATGAACCTGCTCGATATACCGTAAGTACAAAAGGATGGTCGCATGATGATTGATGCTAAAGGATGGTCAAGGTTCAAATCTAAATCATATCTTGCGGTAGGGGATGATGTCAAAATCGAACTTTCTCGGCAAGGAGAGCTGGTCCAAATCAACTTTGAAATTCTTCAGTAGCACCACGCAACTGCCGAACTGATCTATCCTCCAAGAGATTTTGATGTAATAATCTGGCATGGTGAAACAAGTGTCCTGTGTGTATAAGTAGTATGACAGTATTATTTATCACATGGTATATCGTTGATAGAATTGCAACTCTGATTGCTGGTTAGGAACTGTCGTTCGATTTCATTCCAACAGCTGTCGTGCTTTATTCAATTTTGTGTATTCGCCTTGCGACAACATCTAAAACCAGCGCCGTACCGATCGATTGCAATATGAAAAGCGCTGAGGTAGAACACATGGGCCCCCAAACATGCAGGGTCGGCCTGCGGCCCAAAGTCCAGAACCGTGAGCCTATCTGAGTATTATATTCTCAGCCGAACCCCCATAAAAAAAAGCTGAACCCCCATAATGCCCATGCGCTGCAGAGGGAGTATATTTCTCGGTAAGGTGAGCCTGTGATATAAAAGATTTGTATATTTCTTTATAGAGGGAGTATCTCTCTGTCAAAAAATATATTTATGTCTAACTAGTTACTCATGTCTTTCTACTTCCTTTCGCTGATATGCGGGACAACCGGCAACGGGGTCCACGTGCCATATGCACAAATTAGACTCCACAACTTCACGGTAGACACACCCCGGTCGTAGCGCCGCAGTAATGCCCAATGAGCCGTCAAATCACAATCCCCCCTCCTTTCCAGCTTTAGCAGTAAGCTGGATGGACGAAGCGACAATATTTCACTGGGCCTGAATCCCCTTCTCCCTTGTCTGTTTGTTCAGAGAAAACCCCCGCTCGGCGATCACATAGGGTTTTCTCATGGAGAACCAGGTACAAATTCTTCATCCATCCCCGATAAATCCAAGTCCCTTGGTCGCAGGTAATCCTAGGATGGCAGTCACCGCCGTTGATGCATTTTCCTTCGTACTGAATCTAGTGTGTTTCAGTTGCAGTGCCCAAAGTGCGAGTACCCTACAGATTTCTACGCCTTCGGCGAGACGCCACACTTGTTCCTTCTCATCCTAACACATCATTTTGAAACACGCACAGTATGTTTCGAGAATCCTCTTTTCTATCCAGGAGGGTGGTTTTTTTTGAACATGCTGTGTTCTCATATTATTTTTCCTGCAGTGTATTATTTGCTCTGCCAGAACACATGTACTCAAGATGCTCGGCTTTGCCATAACTGAATACACTAGTTTAATGGTCACAGTGAAGACAAGCCATGGATATTACTTCCGAGTTGGGTTCATGAACCAAGAATATCGTTGCTTTTTTTATGGCCGAACTTGGATAAACTTTTTCAAGTGTTACAGACTGAAAGTTGGCGCACGAATGTTGATGGAAATAGCAGAACCTGGTCTCATCTTCACTGCGATCTTCCACCCCGACGTCGTTCCAATTGTTCATCCATGTTAGTTTTGTATCTGGTTCTTGCTTGTTGTCTTGATTACTTCTTAATCCACCTATTCTGTCTAACTAATCACAATTTAACTTTAGAAGTAGCAATGAATCTCTCACGAAGATGCTTCTTCTAACTAATATTTTCTTATAATTGGTGGCACGTGTAGATTTTTCAGAGTTAAGTAGTCAGCTCATTTGTTACTCTGTAATAACTCGGCTGTTACTAATGGCATGTAAGTTGACTGGATCGACATCCACAAGTTCCTACACTTTATTGATCGTCTTGAGGTCCTGGTGGGGCGTTTCAATGGTGGAAGGCCACGTGGGATATGTGTGCCACTGCTGCACTTGTTGAACAGGTCCAACTGTGTCGAGAAACTTATGCTACGAGCTGTTTTCTGTTATATATGTTGTTCATAAACTATTGCTTATAAAAAGTTTTACAGTTGTGCTCTTCTTAAAACAGGAACTACCGAGTTCTATTGTTCCTATACAAATGCCTGACCATGGTCGGGTCAGACTTGCGCTTGGTCACAACATGATGTTTATGTCGACCTACTCAATTCCCCTTGGAGGTGAAAAGATACTTATTCATGGGTGGTCTCAAATAATGAAGGCCCGTCCATCTTGGAGAATAGGACAGAAGATTATGTTCATGCTTTTCCATGGCTCTAAAGCGAATATCCTGTTTATTGACCACGTTGTGAGATGAAGTCGCTTTCAGAAGGTTGTGGATGCGCGGGGTGGCGCCTGGGCCTTGTCCTGGGGCTTAGCGGCCTCACCCTTGGTTAACTGTAGGCAAAGTAGCACTGTTCGAGGCATGCTTTGTACGGTTGAACTTGTATAAGTACTCATACTGCTTTCATCTTTGGTTGTTAAGTGCCCCTGTTGGTTTCACTTAAGGTTGTTAAGTACTCCTGCTGCTTTTACAGGCTGTCGTGTTTCTTCAGTCCTGTCTTCCTCCAGCCGCCAAAACCAAACCAGCACCGGGGGGGGGGGGGGGGCGCCTGCTTCCGCCTCCCACGGCTGGCTGCGCCTCAGCGCATGCATCACCGCCCCACCGTCTCCTAAATCCTTAACGCCGACGTCCTTCGTGTGCTTTGGTGCGCTCGCCACGGCGCCGCCCTCTCGCGTTGTCAACATGGTCAACAAACAACAGGAATCGGCAGAAGTACGTTGAGAGGACGACAGTAGGGGCCCACCATGTGAGCATATGGAAAAATAAAATGCTTCCTCCTAGTATTTTCCTGACATCTGGGACCCACGACATTGTGAGCGTATATAGTCAATAGACAAGAGAACATCACAAGATCGGCTGACACCTGGGACGTAGCTACTCGAGCAGTATTTTTTTTGTTTGGTATTGTAGAGACGGAGAAGGGTTTGAACTGGGCTGTGGCCCATCTAGCCCAGGCTTATATTTTATGTTCACCATGTGACCAGCCCAGCTATTTTTTTCTTTGTGAAAATGAGCCCAGTTTATTTTTTCTGAAGAATACACAATCCAGGCCTACTTATTTTTCTACGCCCTGATGGGCTGCAACTCTTTCAAGACGCCTGCAAATATTGAAAGTAATATGAAATGGGTTGTAAATATAAAAACAGATAACAAATTGGCAATTACTTTATAATTTCCGATTTTTGTCACATTTTCAGATTCCTATTTCACTGGGCATTAACCTAATTTAAATATATCTTCAAAGTACTTTAAATCTGGCTCGACATTTCGGTATTAAAAATAGTTTGGAACCCACCGAAATATGCGAAATTGGCCCTGGCCAACCAAAAAAAACGACTGCAATAAATTGCATAAGAAGTTGCCATGAGCTATATATAAATCTATCAATTATATAATTAAAACATAAGTAAAAGAAGGCACTACGTTCGTTCACACAGATTAAAATATCTCGACCGTTAACAATTCAATATGAACGGACGAGATTTAAAGATATAATGTTACACACAAATATTATGTTTAGGCATATATACTGTGTTGCACGTACAAACTCTCAATCACGTACACATGTCATCTATGATGGAAAAGTGCCATCACATCACGTATATGACAAGGACACGTACAAGTTTACTAGGCAAACCCCAGCACGTGTTGTTAGAAAAAACACCAGCACGTGCTGTTAAAAAAAAACACCAGCACGTGCGTGTTTGTAGGTGAAAAGCTAAAACGATGAGTTAAAAGTGCATCCATGAAAAAAAAAGAAAAAGAAGTACATGTCTGATACGGTTATGCACCTGCTGGAAAAAAGGGTAGAGTCCATATCTAATATGGCTACGTACCTGTCACGTGTCCTGTGTTTTTCTTGGAAAAGTATGGCTGTGATTTTTTTTGTGGGATTTGCTGGAAGGAAGTAAGTACAGTATACATCTCCCATGTTTTAGCGCATGCGATGAGTTCCAGCTACGCAAAAAAAAAAAAGGAACAAATCCTATGCCATGAATCCATCACATGCATGACCAAAGACAAAAAACAATTGATATATTTTTTGTATGAACATGAACAAGGAAGCTGATTGGCCTCCGGCAAGAAAACACACGTCACAACTGATTGGCCTCCGGCAAGAGTACGCATGGCATATGGCTGATCGATTTCCGGCCAGACTATTCACATTTGCAAGCTGAGAACCACACGGACACACATCCATTGCCCCATATGGCCTCTATGCAAAGGCTCGACTAAAATAGACGTGAGCACACTGCGCATGCATACACGTCTGGACACCCGGCAAATCACGAGCAGACCAATATAGACAATGACAATGTCAAACATCTATCAGGCACTAGAGGAACATATCCATTGATCTGGATAATGCCCACGCGCCGGTTGTCCATTGGATAGTAGACTTCGATGTATTAGAGCATTGCAAAATGTCAGAGATGCCATGACGGACAGATGGAAGGCATGGCAACAATGCCATCATCTTACTGCACATACTCTGCGTCTCATAGATGCTTCCACCCCAACATGTTGGATAAATCAAACTTTATAGGTACACTGTAAATAAACAATTATCACCATGGCTGCTCCCGCCAGAAAACAACTCTGGCTTTCAAGAAGTTGAGTGAGGTGATTAAATGATTAATATGAAAGTTATGGAGAACAGATGCCGCAAAAAAGGGTTATTGAGAAGAGAAAAAATTAAGAGTTTAATTATGATATATGCACAATAGTCTATATACTATATAACAAGGTTATGAAATGAAAAAATATATAGACCATGCAATTAAAAAAATAAAAGTTCCAACAGAAAAACATTAAAAGGAAAATCTAATACAAAAAGAGATGTAAGGTCAAAAAAATATAGGGAGTCTACCCGTGCAAATAATATTGTATGTTAAGGTGATATTCCTATTCTTGATACTCCATGCCGCAAAACAGTGTTATTGAGAAGATAAAAATAAGTGTTTAATATGCACAGTTCTATTCCATATAATGAGGTCATGAAATAAATATTGACCATGTAATAAAAAAATAAATGGTCACATGGAAAAAAATTAAAGTAAAATCTAATACCAAAAGAGATGTAAGGCAAAAAAATATATGAAGAGTCTAGCCGTACAAAAGATATTGGATGTTCAAGAGATATTCCTATTCTGAATACTCGATATCACTTAGAGTTATTTAACATGGGTTAGGAGATACTCCCTCCGTTTCAAAAATAGATGACTCAACTTTGTACTAAAGTTAGTACAAAGTTGAGTCATCTATTTTGGAACGGAGGGAGTAGACCTAAGACAAAGTAATCCTCCTTTGAAACACTTTATATTTCCCTTAGATCGGGCATAATACAAGTAATCAAAGCATAGATGGCCATCTTATTTTCTTTTCATAAAAAAAACTGCAGCGGACTAAGTATGCACATCTCAAAATAAGTATGCAGTTGAGAAATACAACATCGCTAAGTCGCAAAGGGAGGCGATACAAATGAAAAAAATGAATATGTTAGAAGATACACACACCTTTTGAGAAACATCAAGTGTATAATCTAGCCGCGCAAATGCGCAGGTCACCCTGCTAGTTATATACATAAAACAAGAGGCAAACAAGCCATTACGTTCGTCCACATAAGCTAATATTTTTTAAGCTGTTTAATTAGAATAACGACGGTTGAGATTTAAAGGTTTTTACGTAACGCAATAAAATATATGTATAGGCAATATTGAACCATGATGTTGTCACGTCAATACATGCACAAGAAAACAAGCGTGGAAAGACTTGCAACCATTGCATAAGAGACCGTGTCCTACAAGGCTACGTAATTGGAAACTGAAACATGGCAACAATAACGTGTACACGTTTTTACATATGGCACGTCAGTTTTTTTGCATGGACATATGGCATGTCTGATGCACCAACGTTAGCATAACCAGAAAAAGAAATACACAAATACGTATTGTTAGGACTTCAGAGGAAGCTAATCTATCAGCCTCCGGCCAATCACGTAAAAACAGCCTCCAACCAAATTGTATAGGAGTAGATGTCACGCTGATGTAAGGAGAGTCCAATTTGTACACATACAACAAGATATCACGTACACAACGAGAGAAGGGACTTTTTTTCTGGAAAATAAGAAAAGAAAAAACTTATGTCTGGTCTTTCCTTACGGCATATCTTATCTTAGGAAAAAAATCATGAACGTGCAGACCTGTTAGTTCTTGAAAGAAGCTCAATCAGTCCAGCCCTAGAGCCCAGTTCGGACACTCGGCTTGCACACTTCGTCTAGGCATAGCTCGATCTGACCCTAGGGACTAGGGAGAGGAGGGGAGGAAAAATATATTCTACAGAAAAAGAATCAGAAGATTGTCAGATTCAGATTATCATTATATTCATCAGGCAACAACAGACTGTCAAGTTTACTTCATTCAAGTCGGTAACGTTTCTTCAAAAAGGAATTAATTTGTTGCATGCCCATTGCTCTGAACGTCCGCATAATACAGCAAAATAATCGCGGCATGTTGATGGCCCACATCGAATTACCTAGGCACCAGTACGAAGCAAGTAAAACACTTCTCTTTGGTTGCATTAGAACATATGATCTCTAAATTTTTATGTCTGTTTATTGATTCCTTTTCCTTAGGTATTGTACACAGGAGATCCGATCAACATAAGGCAAAGTGCGTAAGCAGCAAGCAATTTCTTTATCATGTGAGTATATTGTTTGATAAAAAAGAATTCTCTGCGACACCATATAACTTTTGTAATAATTTTCACAACGTATACCCCTCTGTGATAATCACTACTCAACCTGTATGTGTAACCTCCCTTGCATTATAGGCTCCTATTTTGTCAAGTCTAAAATAGATTTCAAACCTTCAAATGTATATGAAAATCATATAGGTATAATTGTTTTACACAAGGGCCTTACTAAATTCTACGCTCGAATAAATAATGTGTATTCAATTGTACAAGTTCAAGCTTTGAGTGACATTTAATCCAATAGCATGTGGGGTATATTATGGAAAATAAAATCCATATTTTATTCATATTCAAAGAAACTCTCAGATGTTTGCTATTTACTAACTATTAAAAATATTTCGTGAATTCTTTTGTAATTAGCAGAATATGAGTTTTTAAAACTGAACATTAGTTAGTTCTTAAAACATTCAAGAATTGATTTACATCTAATTTAATTATATAGGGTTAAGTAGCACAAAACCACTACCATGGAGTTTCTATTCAAAGAAGGTTCCCAGTTTTTGTGATTTTGTTTGGATAGTCATACTATGTCTTATTGGGGGTGTAATATATAGTATTTGGCAGTTATCAATATAGTGTAAGTGTGTAACCCAAATTACCTTTTGAAGTGTCGTTTTATATGCACATCATATCAACAAACTTGTGGGTGTAGAAATTTTGAGACATGATGTGCGACAGTTGCAAGAGATGTGCTTTTAGATTCGGGCTCGAAGTCAAGGCCTTCAGATGTAGGCTACAAATCATACATTTACTAAAGAATTAATCAAACTATATGAATCATGTATGTCAGTCAAATATGCCTCTTTACCGTGGCTTGCTACTTAAGCATCGTTCAATAGTTGTGGAACTATAGTGTATTGAAATTAATTGTAGTTTTCATATCATTTTTCCATAACACTAGAGATGGTCTCGGGACTTCATTCTTTTTCTTAGTCTGGAGATAATTGAACCACATTTTCCCTATGATACATATGAAAGAGAGACAGAGGTCTTACAAATATTTGATGAGTGGTAGAGGTTATTACACAACAGGACGATTGGTATGCACAAAATATCTGCAATGTGTGATAGAGGCAGAGATCACACAAGTGTTACACAAAAGTCAACAGTTTCCAAATTTAACATTTTCTTGAAGATCACATAAAATGTTGATATAAAAAAATAGAACTCCAAATCTTGCAGGATGGGAAGCCATGGATCAGAATGCATTTGTCTACTCATTTTAACATGGACTCAAATGTAGGTTCCTGTTTTGTATTGTTGAGACTTATGTCGAAGATTGTTGGTACTCATGACAAATCTAATGCACTTCAGAAGGATCAATTTAATCTTAAATCTCAGTAAAGAAGTGACATGACTTTTGATCTACATGCCCTATCAAAATATTGATAGTACACATACAAACGTGCGAAAAAATCTAGCCGCGCAAATGCGCGGGTCACGCTGCTCGTTATTAAAAAAAGAGGGAGTGGTCTGACTTGTGGGCATGTTTAGTCGACGTGTATGCAAGATTTTTTTAGTTATTATATACGTCAACAAACGATTCTAGCAGACGTAACCGTTGGATGTCAATCCAACGGTCGTCGTGTTTCTTCAATCTCTGATCTTCTTGCTCCAGCCGCCAAAGCAGCGCCGGCGGGACCGCTTGCTCCCGCCTCCCGTGGCCGGCTGTGCTGCCGCGCAGGACTCAGCGCCCCTACTACTCCCACCGCTGGCCAGGGCATCCCTCTACTCACCCACACCCCCTGTTATTCTGCAGCGACGTCACCCTCACACCGCAGCTGAACCGGTGGACCCTCGTACTCCTCCGCGCGGGCTTCCACTGCCGCGTCTTCCCCGGCTCCACATCTTCCCCTTCCTAGGCCTCGCCGTCATCCACCGTCCTGGTGCTCTCGGCGCGGCGTGGTCAATGTGGTCAATGACTGACTTCCATCGGAAGAGCACTATATGTGGAGAGGCTGACAGCTGGGTCCACGGCAGCCGCAAGGAAGTGCCTCCTTATTATGCGGAAAATAATTATTCCTCCACCTGGCAGCAGGGACCCACTGGACGGGCCACCAGTATTTCGCGAAAAAAACGTTTCCCCCTGACTGCTGGGACCCACAGGACGGGCCACCGTATTTCGCGAAAAAACGTTCCCCCCGCTGTCACCTCGGACCAACCGGAAGTGCCTCCTTATTACGCACAAAAAAATGAATACCCCCTGCTAGCTGGGACCCACCTTGGTGGGAGGTAACTTGTGGGCCTACTAAGTTGACTGGGACGGAGGCCTTTGTCAACTTTAGTCAATATATGAACGATTCTAGCTCTAGTGACCGTACGATGTCCATCCAACGGCCATAGTGCTTCTTCAACCTCTGGTCTTCTTGCTCCAGCCGCCCAAAGCAGCGCCGGTCGTGCCGCCTGCTCCTGCCGCCCGTGGCCGGCTGTGATGCCGCGGAGGCCTCACCGCCCCCTACTACTCCCACCGCTGGCCAGGCCATCCCTCTACCACCCACACCCCCTGTTATTCTGCGGTGACGGCAGCCTCACACCGCAGCCGAATGAGTGAACCCTCATACTCCTCTACGCGTGGGCATCCACTGCTGCGTCTTCCCCGGCTCCGCGTCGTCCCCTTCCTTGGCCTCGCCGTCTTCCACCGCCCTGGTGCTATCGGCGCGGCATGGTCAACGTGGTCAAGGAATGGCTTCCATCGGACATTGACTGTACGTGGAGAGGCTGACAGCTGGGTCCATGGCCGCACCAAGGAAGTGCCTCCTTATTACGTGCAAAATAATTATTCCTCCACCTGACAGCGGGGACCCACCGGACGGGCCACCGTATTTTGCGAAAAAGACGTTTCCCTCTGTCTGCTGGGACCCACCAGCTACATCTTCGCACGCAAGGAAGTGTGTCCGAAAAAACGACTCGCCCCGCTGACTGCTGGGACCCACCAGCTACATCTTCGCACGCAAGGAAGTGCGTCCGGGCAAAAACAATTGATTCGCCCCCCTGACTGTTGGGACCCACCAGCTACATCTTCGCACGCAAGGAAGTGCCTGACAGTCGGGACCCACCTGGTCGAAGCGTACGTAGCGTTGTCATTCTGGTCGCGAACGTGTACGTACATATATACTGGTCGATGTAGAGGCGCGCACGTGTCGTAGTAGAGGCGCGTACGTGTCATAGTAGAGGCGCGCACGTAGCATGTACATGTACGTACAGCGGCCAGGGTGCAAGAAAGAAAATACGGCCACCTACGTACATACGGGCGGGGTCTCGAATGCCTACTCGTGCATACGTACGACCAGGGCTCGTGTACATGGCTGGGTTGGAACGGAGAAACATCGTCATCGTCGTGTTTATGGGGAGGCAACAGAATGCGTCGTGTTCATGGGGAGGCAACGGAATGCGTCGTGTTCATCGGGAGTCAATGGAACGCGTGGGAGCCAACCAGCTGGGTCGAAACGGAATGCGTGGTCGTGTTCATCGGGAGGGATTGGACGGAATAGGAGATGGAAACGAGGCCTGGCGTACCGCACAACGGAGGAAACGACCTTGTGTTCGACCGACCACGTTCGAAACGGGATTCTGTTCATCGGGAGGGGTCTGGTGTACCGCAAAACGGAGGAAACGGACCTCCTACGGTTGAAACGGGGGTCCTGTTGATCGGGAGGGGTGTGGCGTACCGCAAAACGGACGAAACGGACCTCCTACGGTCGAAATGGGGGTCCTGGTTATCGGGAGGGGTCTGGCGTACTGCAAAACGGACGAAACGGACCTCCTACGGTCAAAACGGGGGTCCTGTTCATCGGGAGGGGTGTGGCGTACCGCAAAACGGGACTCCACGGGATAATGTTCATCTCCACCGTCGACCTCCTCCAGCCTCCACGGGCTACCGTCGACCTCCTCCAGCCTCCACGGGCTCCTGTTCATCCAGCCTCCACCGCGCGCTACTCCACCGACTACTGTTCAACAACCCCTCCACCATCTACTATTCATCCAGTCCTCCACCGTCTACTATTCATCCAGCCCTCCACACCATGGGGTCCTGTTCATCCAGAGGCAACGCCACCGCTCACTGTTCATCCACCCCCACCCCCGCAACGCTCATTGTTCATCACAGAGGCAGCATCGATCGACTTCAATTAGCAGCAACAGCGAAGGAATCGCTCGATTGGGTTCAGTTAACAGCCATCGATCCATCGCTCGGGTTCAGTAACGCGTAGCCTGCAATGCAATAGCTCAGGTTCAATTAGAGCCGAACGCCTTGCTCGGGTTCAGTTAGAGCCAATGCCTCGCACACACGCGCGTACGTGTACGAGAGAAACGTGCATCGCTCGGCCCCCGACCTCACCGTAACCGGCAACTCCCCGAAATTTTCCTCGCCCTTGCTTCTACCACGGTTTTTTACGTCATGGACGGCCCAAAGAATGTCATGCAGCTGCATCTCCGGCCCGCACAGGACGAAAAGCCCATTTTCTGTCATGATTTTTTTCATAGAAGTAGGAGCCCACCACATCTATGATGATACCGGGTTTTGTCACAATTATCATCATAGAAGTGTCATATGTATGACAGGAAAAAAAATCGTTCGGCCCAGAATGTCATGGATGTGTCTTTTTTTTGTAGTGCACGATGCCTGCACTACTTTCTGGTGGTGCAACCTCGAGGGCAGTTGTGCCTACTCCCTCACTGGGCCAACAACCTCCTAGTAATGAACACTCCAGTGTTCCTTGGCTTTATGCAAGACCTCAAATAGATAAACCTAAGTATAACCCTCAAGGCAAACCTCCTTTACTTGACGACACTACCGATTTTGCTTTGTGGAGAGTTGCTATGCAGGATCATCTTTGATATGGAAATGATGAGAAGTTGGAGATCTTGGAGTATGGCTACCAAGTTATTGACCCGAAGAATCTTACTCGAAGAGAGGTTTATGACAAGAATCTCAATGACACAGCAATCATGTGCATAAGAAGAGGTATGGATGACAAGCAAAGGAGACCATATATGCATATCACAAGTGATAAGGAATTATGGGATAGCATTGTGAGGACCAAGACCGGTACTTCCACTCTCCGGCTTGCTCAATATGAAATTGCCAAGGGTCAATTGCAAAACTTTTGTATGGAGAAAGGTGAATCTCCCAGGCAACTACTTGAGCGTATCATGACTCTCATCGCTGACATTGAGTCATGTGAATGTGACAAGACTAAAGATGGGTTCAACTTGACTACGTGATTCCTTGTGGATAAGTTGCTTCATGCTCTTGCTCCATATCATCACCAAATGGTGTGGGACATAAGACAACACCATGGATTCAAGGAAATGACTCCAGATGATATCATATCCACTTTCCAATTATTTGAAGAGTCAAAGGCAAATGCCACAAAACATCTTGCCATGCATGGTACCTCAACATCAAAGATCAATCTTGCATTGAAGGCCAAGTATGTATGTGTAGAAGAGCAAAGTGAAGAAGAATAAGAAGAAGAAGAAGAAGAAGAAGAAGACGATGATGATGAGATTGACTCAGATGAGTGCCCGTCATATGAAGACATTGCTCTCTTTGTCAAAAAGTTTAGCGCGGGAAAATTCAAAGGAAGGTTTCAGAAGAAGAAAGTGAGGAAATGCTACAACTGTGAAGAAACCAACCACTTCTCCAATGAGTGCCCCTATGAGAAGAGAGAAGATAAACCGAGGTTTTCCAAGACCTTTCCCGAGAAGAAGTTGCCAAATCCTTTGAACTCCAAGCTCAAGAAGAGAGATGGGAAAGTAATGGTTGCTCATGAAGAATCCGATCCAGATGATGTTAGTGGTGTTGCCGGAGTTGCTCAAGATTCTCAAGACACTTTGTGGCTAGTGAACATGAGTGGTGATGTGGTCGCCTACAACTACATCAAGGACTACAAGGGCAACGCTCACAAGTGCATAATGGTAAAGGCCGTGGTAGAAGATGGAGAGGACTGAAGCTCTCCTAACAAGGTCAAGGTAACCCCACGATCAAATCCTCCTCTTTTCACTCCTTCTTCTCCTAGTGATGAGTATCTTGATGCAGAGGATAGTTATGAGGATGATGATCTAGATGATCCTATGCTTGCTAAACTTAATAAGTTCATGTGCTCCCTCAAAGAAAGAAGCTCACTATGTTTCGTATGCTTGTGGAGATGGTGAGTAAGCACACCATCAACATTAAGGAACTTGAAACCCTCGTCACCGAGGAAAAGGAAAAATATGAAATCCTTGAGCGGAAAGTCCAATATGAGGAAGCACAAAATGATGAACTATGCTTAAAAATTGGTGCAAACATTGATGTTCATGCTAAAGATCTTGCCTCCTTGAAAAAGGCTAAGGACTCTTGTGAAGAGTTGAGGAATGATAAAAGTAAGCTTGTGAAGTCTCATACTTCTCTCTCTAAGGATTGTGAGCTCCTATCTGTGTCACTCAAGACTAAGGAAGAAGAGCTCACCCTTCTTACAAAGAGTTTTGAGACACTCAAGCTTACTTATCTTGAAACTCTAGCCAAGGCCTACTCTTCTCCTATTATAAATGTTGAGGCTTGTACTACTAACTCTAGTAGTGATCTAGCATCTATTCTTGAGGAGAATCGCTTTCTCAAAGCTCAAATCGAGAAAGGTCTCATGACATGTGCTCAAGGACAAAAGAACCTTAATGAGGTGTTAAGTCAACACAATGAGGTGTTTTCCAAGGAGGGGCTCGGGTTTGACCCAAGCACAAGCAAGAAGAAGTCGTCCTCTCAAAAGTGCACAACCCCACTAAAGGAAACATTCGTACAAGAAGGGCACAAGGAGAAAGGTAAGGTTGTTAGTGGGAATGCCACAAAGGGCATGCCCACTCTCAACAAGCCAAAAGAGTTCATGCCTCCATCCTATGTACTTCGTGAGACTAAGGATGGAGAAGTTTATGCAAAATTTGTTGGTCCTTGAAATGCATTCCGATTCTATGCTATTTGGGTCCCTAAGACCCTTGTGACTAACATGAGAGGTCCCATTGCAAAATGGGTGCCTCTAACCAAGTCATAATTGTGTGTAGGTTTCTTTCTCCGGTGGAGTAAAATGGGTGATTGATAGCGGATGTACCAATCATGACCGGAGATAGCAAATTGCTCTACGATTTCATGGAAGCTATTCAACCATTTATGAGCATTATGTTTGGTGGAGGTTCAAAAGGATAGGTACTCGGGTTGGGCAAGGTGGCTATCACAAATGACATGTCTCTAGCAAATGTCATGCTTGTTCAATCTCTTAAGTATCATTTGCTTTTTGTTTGCCAATTGGCTTCTATTGGTTATGATACACTCTTTGGACTAACGGATGTGAAAGTATTTAAGAGAGATACTCTCGAAGTGGCTTTTGTTGGAGAGTTGGATGGCAACCTTTACACGGTTGATTTCTCAAAAGAGAGCACATTCCATGCAACTTGTATAATGGCCAAGGACGACAAGGGGTGGCTATGGCATCGCCGGCTAGCCCATGTCGGCATGAGAAATCTTCAATACCTCTTAAAGGGTAATCACATCCATGGACTAACCAGTGTCTCTTTTGAGAAAGATCGTGTGTGTAGTGCATGCATAGCCGGGAAGCAACATCAATCAAAGCACCCATCCAAGAATATTGTGTCTACTTCAAGGCCTTTGGAGCTCCTTCATGTGGATCTTTTTGGGCCTCCTTCATGGGATAGTCTTGGTGGGAAAAAGTATGGACTTGTTATTGTTGATGATTACTCAAGATATACATGGGTCTTCTTCCTCAAGTCCAAGGACGAGATGAAGATCACCTTCATTGTTTTTGCCAAGCAAGCACAATGCAAGTTTGACAAAGAAATCTTGGCAATAAGAAGTGATAATGGCTCTGAGTTCAAGAACTACACCTTGGAAGAATTTCTTAGTGATGAAGGGATTGAGCATCAATATTCAGCTCCATACACTCCCCAACAAAACGGTGTAGCTGAGAGGAAGAACCGCACACTTGTGGAGATGGCAAGGTCCATGTTGGATGAATACAAGTCGCTACATAGTTTTTGGGCCGAAGCTGTCGACACCGCATGCCATGCATCAAACCGGCTCTTTCTCCGGACTATATTGGAAAAGACTCCATATGAGCTTATAACTGGGAACAAGCCAAATGTCAAGTACTTTCGTGTATTTGGGTGCAAATGTTTCATCCTCAACAAAAGAGAAAGGTTAGGAAAATTTCAATCCAAAACCATTCAGGGCATATTTGTTGGCTATCGATCAAACACTCACGCCTATAGAGTCTACAACAAATCTAATGGATGTGTTGTAGACACTTGTGACATGGTGTTTGATGAATTTAATGGCTCCCATGGGGAGCAAGTTGATCTAAGTGATGTAGGTGAAGAAGATGTTGGGGAACGTTGCAAAAAATAAAAAAAATCCTACGGTTTCACCAAGATCAATCTATGAGTTCATCTAGCAACGAGAGAGAGGAGTGCATCTACATACCCTTGTAGATCGAGCGAAAGCGTTCAAGGGGACGGGGTTGAGGGAGTCGTACTCGTCGTGATCCAAATCACCGGAGATCCTAGCGCCGAACGGACGGCACCTCCGCGTTCAACACACGTACGGTCAGGGAGACGTCTCCTCCTTCTTGATCCAGCAAGGGGGGAGGAGAGGTTGATGAAGATCCAGCAGCACGACGGCGTGATGGTGGATGCAGCAGGGATCCCGCCAGGGCTTCGCCAAGCGTCTGCGGCAGGGAGAGGTGTAGCAATGGGGAAGGGAGGCGCCAAGTGCAAGGGTGCGGCTGCCCTCCCTCCCCCCTCAATATATAGGGTCCCCAAGGGGGCACCGGCCCTAGGAGATGGGATCTCCTAGGGGGGCGGCGGCCAAGGGGGGGTGGCTTGCCCCCCAAGGCAAGTGGAGGCGCCCCAACCCCTAGGGTTCCCAACCCTAGGCGCAGGGGGGCCCAAGGGGGGCGCACCATCCCACCAGGGGCAGGTTCCCCTCCCACTTCAGCCCATGGGGCCCTCCGGGATGGGTGGCCCCACCCGGTGGACCCCCGGGACCCTTCCGGTGGTCCCGGTACAATACCGGTGACCCCCGAAACTTTCCTGATGGACGAAACTCGACTTCCCATATATAATTCTTTACCTCCGGACCATTCCGTAACTCCTCGTGATGTCCGGGATCTCATTCAGGACTCCGAAAAACTTTTGGTTTGCTGCATACTAATATCTCTACAACCCTAGCGTCACCGAACCTTAAGTGTGTAGACCCTACGGTTTCGGGAGACACGTAGACATGACCGAGACGGCTCTCTGGTCAATAACCAACAGCGGGATCTAGATACCCATGTTGGCACCTATATGCTCCTCGATGATCTCATCGGATGAACCATGATGTCGAGGATTCAAGCAACCCCGTATACAATTCCCTTTGTCAATCGGTATGTTACTTGCCCGAGATTCGATCGTCAGTACCCCAATACCTCGTTCAATCTCGTTACCCACAAGTCACTTTACTCGTACCGTAATGCATGATCCCGTGACCAGACACTTGGTCACTTTGAGCTCATTATGATGATGCATTACCGAGTGGGCCCAGAGATACCTCTTCGTCATACGGAGTGACAAATCCCAGTCTCGATCTGTGTCAACCCAACAGACACTTTCGGAGATACCCGTAGTATACCTTTATAGTCACCTAGTTACGTTGTGACGTTTGGTACACCCAAAGCACTCCTATGGTATCCGGGAGTTACACGATCTCATGGTCTAAGGAAAGGATACTTGACATTGGAAAAGCTCTAGCAAACGAACTGCACGATCTTGTGCTATGCTTAGGATTGGGTCTTGTCCATCACATTATTCTCCTAATGATGTGATCCCGTTATCAATGACATCCAATGTCCATAGTCAGGAAACCATGACTATCTATTGATCAACGGGCTAGTCAACTAGAGGCTCACTAGGGACATATTGTGGTCTATGTATTCACACATGTATTACGATTTCCGGATAACACAATTATAGCATGAATAAAAGACAATTATCATGAACAAGGAAATATAATAATAATCCTTTTATTATTGCCTCTAGGGCATATTTCCAACAGTCTCCCACTTGCACTAGAGTCAATAATCTAGTTACATTGTGATGAATCGAACACCCATAGAGTTCTGGTGTTGATCATGTTTTGCTCGCGGAAGAGGTTTAGTCAACAGATCTGCGACATTCAGATCCATATGTACTTTGCAAATATCTATGTCTCCATCTTGAACATTTTCACGGATGGAGTTGAAACGACGCTTGATGTGCCTGGTCTTCTTGTGAAACCTGGTCTCCTTGGCAAGGGCAATAGCTCCAGTGTTGTCACAGAAGAGAGTGATCGGCCCCGACGCATTGGGTATGACTCCTAGGTCGGTGATGAACTCCTTCATCCATATTGCTTCATGTGCTTCCTCCGAGGCTACCATGTACTCCGCTTCACATGTAGATCCCGCCACGACGCTCTGCTTGCAACTACACCAGCTTACTGGTCCACGATTCAACATATACACATATCCGGTTTGTGACTTAGAGTCATCCAAATCTCTGTCGAAGCTAGCGTCGACGTAACCCTTTACGACGAGCTCTTCGTCACCTCCATAGACGAGAAACATGTCCTTTGTCCTTTTCAGGTACTTCAGGATATTCTTGACCGCTGTCCAATGTTCCTTGCCGGGATTACTTTGGTACCTTCCTACCAAACTTACGGCAAGGTTTACATCAGGTCTGGTACACAGCATGGCATACATAATAGATACTATGGCTAAGGCATAGGGGATGACACTCATCTCTTCTTTATATTCTGCCGTGGTCGGGCATTGAGCCGAGCTCTATCTCACACCTTGCAATACAGGCAAGAACCCTTTCTTGGACTGATCCATATTGAACTTCTTCAATATCTTATCAAGGTATGTGCTTTGTGAAAGACCTATGAGGCGTCTCGATCTATCCCTATAGATCTTCATGCCTAATATGTAAGCAGCTTCTCCAAGGTCCTTCATTGAAAAACACTTATTCAAGTAGGCCTTAATGCTGTCCAAAAGTTCTATATCGTTTCCCATCAGAAGTATGTCATCTACATATAATATGAGAAATGCTACAGAGCTCCCACTCACTTTCTTGTAAACGCGGGCTTCTCCATAAGTCTGCGTAAACCCAAACGCTTTGATCATCTCATCAAAGCGAATGTTCCAACTCCAAGATGCTTGCACCAGCCCATAAATGGATCGCTGGAGCTTGCATACCTTGTTAGCATTCTTAGGGTCGACAAAACCTTTTGGCTGCATCATATACAGTTCTTCCTTAAGATAGCCGTTAAGGAATGCCGTTTTGACGTCCATCTGCCATATCTCATAATCATAGTATGCGACAATTGCTAACATGATTCTGACGGACTTCAGCTTCGCTATGGGAGAGAAAGTCTCATCGTAGTCAACCCCTTGAACTTGCCGATAACCCTTAGCGACAAGTCGAGCTTTATAGATGGTAACATTACCATCCGTGTCCGTCTTCTTCTTAAAGATCCATTTGTTTTCTATTGCTCACCGATCATCGGGCAAGTCTATCAAAGTTCATACTTTGTTTTCATACATGGATTCTATCTCGGATTGCATGGCTTCAAGCCATTTGTTGGAATCTGGGCCCGCCATCGCTTCTTCATAGTTCGAAGGTTCACCGTTGTCTAACAACATGATTTACAGGACAGGGTTTCCATACCACTCTTGCGTGGAACGTGTCCTTGTGGACCTACGAAGTTCAGTAGCAACTTGATCCGAAGTACCTTGATCATCATCATTAATTTCCTCTCCAGTCGGTGTAGGCACCATAGGAACATTTTCCTGAGCTGCACTACTTTCCGGTTCAAGAGGTAGTACTTCATCGAGTTCTACTTTCCTCCCACTTACTCCTTTCGAGAGAAACTCTTTTTCCAGAAAGGATCCGTTCTTGGCAACAAAGATCTTTCCTTCGGATCTAAGGTAGAAGGTATACCCAATGGTTTCCTTAGGGTATCCTATGAAGACGCATTTTTCCGACTTGGGTTCGAGCTTTTCAGGTTGAAGTTTCTTGACATAAGCATCGCATCCCCAAACTTTTAGAAACGACAGCTTAGGTTTCTTCCCAACCCATAGATCATACGGTGTCGTCTCAACGGATTTAGACGGTGCCCTATTTAAAGTGAATGTAGCTATCTCTAGAGCGTATCCCCAAAATGATAGCGGTAAATCAGTAAGAGACATCATAGATCGCACCATATCTAATAGAGTGCGATTACGACGTTCGGACACACCGTTACGCTGAGGTGTTCCAGGCGGCGTGAGTTGTGAAACAATTCCACATTTCCTTAAGTGCGTACCAAATTCGTGACTTAAATATTCTCCTCCACGATCTTATTGTAAGAACTTTATCTTTCGGTCATGTTGATTCTCTACCTCATTCTAAAATTCCTTGAACTTTTCAAAGGTCTCAGACTTGTGTTTCATCAAGTAGACATACCCATATCTACTTAAGTAATCAGTGAGAGTGAGAACATAACGATATCCTCCACGAGCGTCAACGCTCATTGGACCACACACATCAGTATGTATGATTTCCAATAAGTTGGTTGCTCGCTCCATTGTTCCGGAGAACGGAGTCTTGGTCATTTTGCCCATGAGGCATGGTTCGCATGTGTCAAATGATTCATAATCGAGAGACTCTAAAAGCCCATCAGCATGGAGCTTCTTCATGCGCTTGACACCAATGTGACCAAGGTGGCAGTGCCACAAGTATGTGGGACTATCATTATCAACCTTACATCTTTTGGTATTCACATTATGAATATGTGTAACATTACGTTCGAGATTCACTAAGAATAAACCATTGACCAGGGGGGCATGACCATAAAACATATCTCTCATATAAATAGAACAACCATTATTCTTGGATTTAAATGAGTAGCCATCTCGCATTAAACAAGATCCAGATACAATGTTCATGCTCAAAGCTGGCACTAAATAAGAATTATTGAGGTTTAAAACTAATCTCGTGGGTAAATGTAGAGGTAGGTAAATGTAGAGGTAGCGTGCTGACGGTGATCACATCGACCTTGGAACCATTCCCGACGCGCATCGTCACCTTATCCTTCGCCAGTCTCCGCTTATTCCGCAGCTCCTGCTTTGAGTTACAAATATGAGCAACGGCACCGGTATCAAATACCCAGGAGCTACTACGAGCACTGGTAAGGTACACATCAATTACATGTATATCACATATACCTTTAGTGTTGTCGGCCTTCTTGTCCGCTAAGTATTTGGGGCAGTTCTGCTTCCAGTGACCCTTCCCTTTGCAATAAAAGCACTCAGTCTCAGGCTTGGGTCCATTCTTGAACTTCTTCCCGGCAACTGGCTTACCGGGCACGGCAACATCCTTGCTGTCCTTCTTGAAGTTCTTCTTACCCTTGCCTTTCTTGAACTTAGTGGTTTTATTGACCATCAACACTTGATGTTCCTTTTTGATTTCTACCTCTGCTGACTTCAGCATTGAAAATACTTCAGGGATAGTTTTCACCATCCCCTGCATATTGTAGTTCATCACAAAGCTCTTGTAGCTCGGTGGGAGCGACTGAAGGATTCTGTCAATGACCGCCTCGTCCGGGAGGTTACTGTCCAGCTGGGACAGGCGGTTGTGCAACCCAGACATTTTGAGTATGTGCTCACTGACAGAACTATTTTCCTCCATCTTACAACTATAGAACTTGTCGGAGACTTCATATCTCTCGACCCGGGCATGAGCTTGGAAAACCATTTTCAGCTCCTCGAACATCTCATATGCTCCGTGTTGCTCAAAACGCTTTTGGAGCCCCGGTTCTAAGTTGTAAAGCATGCCGCACTGAACGAGGGAGTAATCATCAGCACGTGACTGCCAAGCTTTCATAACGTCTTGGTTCTCTGGGATGGGTGCTTCACCTAGCGGTCCTTCTAGGACATATGCTTTCTTGGCAGCTATGAGGATGATCCTCAGGTTCCGGACCCAGTCCGTATAGTTGCTGCCATCATCTTTCAGCTTGGTTTTCTCTAGGAACGCGTTGAAGTTCATGTTGACATGAGCATTGGCCATATGATCTACAAGACATTTTGCAAAGATTTTAAACTAAGTTCATGATAATTAAGTTCATCTAATCAAATTATTTAATGAACTCTCACTCGGATTAGACATCCCTCTAGTCATCTAAGTGTTACATGATCTGAGTTGACTAGGCCGTGTCCAATCATCACGTTAGACGGACTAGTCATCATCGGTGAACATCTCCATGTTGATCGTATCTTCCATACGACTCATGTTCGACCTTTCGGTCTCTGTGTTCTGAGGCCATGTCTATACATGCTAGGCTCATCAAGTTAACCTAAGTGTTTTGCATGTGTAAATCTGTCTTACACCAGTTGTATGTGAACGTTAGAATCTATCACACCCGATCATCACGTGGTGCTTCGAAACAATGAACTGTCGCAACGGCGCACAGTTAGGGGGTACACTTTCTTGAAATTATTATGAGGGATCATCTTATTTACTACCATCGTTCTAAGTAAACAAGATGCAAAAACATGATAAACATCACATGCAATCAAATAGTAGTGACATGATATGGTCAATATCATATAGCTCCTTTGATCTCCATCTTCGGGGCTCCATGATCATCTTTGTCACCGGCATGATACCATGATCTCCATCATCGTGTCTCCATGAAGTTGCTCGCCAACTATTACTTCTACTACTATGGCTAACGGTTTAGCAATAAAGTAAAGTAATTACATGGCGTTAAATCATTGACACACAGGTCATACAATAATTAAGACAACTCCTATGGCTCCTGCCGGTTGTCATACTCATCGACATGCAAGTCGTGATTCCTATTACAAGAACATGATCTCATACATCACATATATATCATTCATCACAACTTTTGGCCATATCACATCACAAAGCAATTGCTGCAAAAACAAGTTAGACGTCCTCTAATTGTTGTTGCATCTTTTACGTGGCTGTAATAGGGTTCTTAGCAAGAACGTTTTCGTACCTACGAAAAAGCCACAACGTGATTTGTCAACTTCTATTTACCCTTCATAAGGACCCTTTTCATCGAATCCGCTCCAAATAAAGTGGTAGAGACAAACACCCGCTAGCCACCTTATGCAACTAGTGCATGTCAGTCGGTAGAACCTGTCTCACCTAAGCGTACGTGTAAGGTCGGTCCGAGCCGCTTCATCCCAAAATACCGCTGAAGCAAAATAAGACTAGTAGTGGCAAGAAAGTCGACAACATCTACGCCCACAACAAATTCGTGTTCTACTCGTGCAAAGAGAACTACGCATAGACCTAGCTCATGATGCCACTGTTGGGGAACATTGCAGAAAATAAAAAAAATCCTACAGTTTCACCAAGATCAATCTATGAGTTCATCTAGCAACGATAGAGAGGAGTGCATCTACATACCCTTGCAGATCGAGCGGAAGCGTTCAAGGGAACGGGGTTGAGGGAGTCGTACTCGTCGTGATCCAAACACCGGAGACCCTAGCGCCGAACGGACGGCACCTCCGCGTTCAACACACGTACGGTCAGGGAGACGTCTCCACCTTCTTGATCCAGCAAGGGGGAAGGAGAGGTTGATGAAGATCCAGCAGCACGACGGCGTGGTGGTGGATGCAGCAGGGATCCCGGCAGGGCTTCGCCAAGCGTCTGCGGGAGGGAGAGGTGTAGCAAGGGGGAAGGGAGGCGCCAAGTGCAAGGGTGCGGCTACCCTCCCTCCCCCCTCTATATATAGGGTCCCCGGGGGGGCGCCGTCCCTAGGAGATGGGATCTCCTAGGGGGGCGGCGGCCAAGGGGGGTGGCTTGCCCCCCAAGGCAAGTGCAGGCGCCCCCACCCCTAGGGTTCCCAACCCTAGGCGTAGGGGGGGCCAAGGGGGGCGCACCAGCCCACCAGGGGCTGGCTCCCCTCCCACTTCAGCCCATGGGGCCCTCCGGTATGGGTGGCCCCACCCGGTGGACCCCCGGGACCCTTCCGGTGGTCCCGGTACAATACCAGTGACCCCCGAAACTTTCCCTATGGACGAAACTCGACTTCCCATATATAATTCTTTACCTCCGGACCATTCTGGAACTCCTCGTGACGTCCGAGATCTCATCCGGGACTCTGAACAATTTTCGGTTTGCTGCATACTAATATCTCTACAACCCTAGCGTCACCGAACCTTAAGTGTGTAGACCCTACGGGTTCGGGAGACACGTAGACATGACCGAGACGGCTCTCCGATCAATAACCAACAGCGGGATCTGGATACCCATGTTGGCTCCCACATGCTCCTCGATGATCTCATCGGATGAACCACGATGTCGAGGATTCAAGCAACCCCGTATACAATTCCCTTTGTCAACCGGTATGTTACTTGCTCGAGATTCGATCGTCAGGATCCCAATACCTCGTTCAATCTCGTTATCGGCAAGTCACTTTACTCGTACCGTAATGCATGATCCCGTGACCAGACACTTGGTCACTTTGAGCTCATTATGATGATGCATTACCGAGTGGGCCCAGAGATACCTCTCCGTCATACGGAGTGACAAATCCCAGTCTCGATCCGTGTCAACCCAACAGATACTTTTGGGGATACCTGTAGCATACCTTTATAGTCACCCAGTTACGTTGTGACGTTTGGTACACCCAAAGCACTCCTACGATTTCTGGGAGTTACATGATCTTATGGTCTAAGGAAAAGATACTTGACATTGGAAAAGCTCTAGCAAACGAACTACATGATCTTGTGCTATGCTTAGGATTGGGTCTTGTCCATCACATCATTCTCCTAATGATGTGATCCCGTTATCAATGACATCCAATGTCCATAGTCAGGAAACCATGACTATCTATTGATCAACGGGCTAGTCAACTAGAGGCTCACTAGGGACATATTGTGGTCTATGTATTCACACATGTATTACGATTTCCGGATAACACAATTATAGCATGAATAAAAGACAATTATCATGAACAAGGAAATATAATAATAATCCTTTTATTATTGCCTCTAGGGCATATTTCCAACAGTCTCCCACTTGCACTAGAGTCAATAATATAGTTACATTGTGATGAATCGAACACCCATAGAGTTCTGGTGTTGATCATGTTTTGCTCGCGGAAGAGGTTTAGTCAACAGATCTGCGACATTCAGATCCGTATGTACTTTGCAAATATCTATGTCTCCATCTTGAACATTTTCACGGATGGAGTTGAAACGACGCTTGATGTGCCTGGTCTTCTTGTGAAACCTGGTCTCCTTGGCAAGGGCAATAGCTCCAGTGTTGTCACAGAAGAGAGTGATCGGCCCCGACGCATTAGGTATGACTCCTAGGTCGGTGATGAACTCCTTCATCCATATTGCTTCATGTGCCGCCTCCGAGGCTACCATGTACTCCGCTTCACATGTAGATCCCGCCACGACACTCTGCTTGCAACTACACCAGCTTACTGCTCCACGATTCAACATATACACGTATCAGGTTTGTGACTTAGAGTCATCCAGATCTGTGTCGAAGCTAGCGTCGACGTAACCCTTTACGACGAGCTCTTCGTCACCTCCATAGACGAGAAACATGTCCTTTGTCCTTTTCAGGTACTTCAGGATATTCTTGACCGCTGTCCAATGTTCCTTGCTGGGATTACTTTGGTACCTTCCTACCAAACTTACGGCAAGGTTTACATCAGGTCTGGTACACAGCATGGCATACATAATAGATCCTATGGCTAAGGCATAGGGGATGACACTCATCTCTTCTTTATATTCTGCCATGGTCGGGCATTGAGCCGAGCTCTATCTCACACCTTGCAATACAAGCAAGAACCCTTTCTTGGACTGATCCATATTGAACTTCTTCAATATCTTATCAAGGTATGTGCTTTGTGAAATACCTATGAGGCGTCTCGATCTATCCCTATAGATCTTGATGCCTAATACGTAAGCAGCTTCTCCAAGGTCCTTCATTGAAAAACACTTATTCAAGTAGGCCTTAATGCTGTCCAAAAGTTCTATATCGTTTCCCATCAGAAGTATGTCATCTACATATAATATGAGAAATGCTACAGAGCTCCCACTCACTTTCTTGTAAACGCGGGCTTCTCCATAAGTCTGCATAAACCCAAACGCTTTGATCATCTCATCAAAGTGAATGTTCCAACTCCAAGATGCTTGCACCAGCCCATAAATGGATTGCTGGAGCTTGCATACCTTGTTAGCATTCTTAGGGTCGACAAAACCTTTTGCCTGCATCATATACAGTTCTTCCTTAAGATAGCCGTTGAGGAATGCCGTTTTGACGTCCATCTGCCATATCTCATAATCATAGTATGCAGCAATTGCTAACATGATTCTGACGGACTTCAACTTCGCTACGGGAGAGAAAGTCTCATCGTAGTCAACACCTTGAATTTGCCGATAACCCTTAGTGACAAGTCGAGCTTTATAGATGGTAACATTACCATCCGCGTCCGTCTTCTTCTTAAAGATCCATTTGTTTTCTCTCGCTCGATCATCGGGCAAGTCTGTCAAAGTTCATACTTTGTTTTCATACATGGATTCTATCTCGGATTGCATGGCTTCAAGCCATTTGTTCGAATCTGGGCCCGCCATCGCTTCTTCATAGTTCGAAGGTTCACCGTTGTCTAACAACATGATTTACAGGACAGGGTTTCCATACCACTCTCGCGTGGAACGTGTCCTTGTGGACCTACGAAGTTCAGTAGCAACTTGATCCGAAGTACCTTGATCATCATCATTAATTTCCTCTCCAGTCGGTGTAGGCACCACAGGAACATTTTCCTGAGCTTCACTACTTTCCGGTTCAAGAGGTAGTACTTCATCGAGTTCTACTTTCCTCCCACTTACTCGTTTCGAGAGAAACTCTTTTTCCAGAAAGGATATGTTCTTGGCAACAAAGATCTTTCCTTCGGATCTAAGGTAGAAGGTATACCCAATGGTTTCCTTAGGGTATCCTATGAAGACGCATTTTTCCGACTTGGGTTCGAGCTTTTCAGGTTGAAGTTTCTTGACATAAGAATCGCATCCCCAAACTTTTAGAAATGACAGCTTAGGTTTCTTCCCAACCCATAGATCATATGGTGTCGTCTCAACGGATTTATACGGTGCCCTATTTAAAGTGAATGTAGCTATCTCTAGAGCGTATCCCAAAATGATAGCGGTAAATCAGTAAGAGACATCATAGATCGCACCATATCTAATAGAGTGCGATTACGACGTTCGGACACACCGTTACGCTGAGGTGTTCCAGGCGGCGTGAGTTGTGAAACAATTCCACATTTCCTTAAGTGCGTACCAAATTCATGACTTAAATATTCTCCTCCACGATCTGATTGTAAGAACTTTATCTTTCGGTCATGTTGATTCTCTACCTCATTCTAAAATTCCTTGAACTTTTCAAAGGTCTCAGACTTGTGTTTCATCAAGTAGACATACCCATATCTACTTAGGTCATCAGTGAGAGTGAGAACATAACGATATCCTCCACGAGCGTCAACGCTCATTGGACCGCACACATCAGTATGTATGATTTCCAATAAGTTGGTTGCTCGCTCCATTGTTCCGGAGAACGGAGTCTTGGTCATTTTGCCCATGAGGCATGGTTCACATGTGTCAAATGATTCATAATCGAGAGACTCTAAAAGCCCATCAACATGGAGCTTCTTCATGCGCTTGACACCAATGTGACCAAGGCGGCAGTGCCACAAGTATGTGGGACTATCATTATCAACCTTACATCTTTTGGTATTCACATTATGAATATGTGTAACATTACGTTCGAGATTCACTAAGAATAAACCATTGACCAGCGGGGCATGACCATAAAACATATCTCTCATATAAATAGAACAACCATTATTCTCGGATTTAAATGAGTAGCCATCTCGCATTAAAGAAGATCCAGATACAACGTTCATGCTCAAAGCTGGCACTAAATAACAATTATTGAGGTTTAAAACTAATCTCGTGGGTAAATGTAGAGGTAGCATGCTGACGGCGATCACATCGACCTTGGAACCATTCCCGACGCGCATCGTCACCTCATCCTTCGCCAGTCTCTGCTTATTCCGCAGCTCCTGCTTTGAGTTACAAATATGAGCAACGGCACCGGTATCAAATACCCAGGAGCTACTACGAGCACTGGTAAGGTACACATCAATTACATGTGTTGGGGAACGTAGTAATTTCAAAAAAAATCCTACGTACACGCAAGATCATGGTGATGGCATAGCAACGAGAGGGGAGAGTGTTGTCCACGTACCGTCATAGACCGTAAGCGAAAGCGTTATGACAACGCGGTTGATGTAGTCGTACGTGTTCACGATCCGACCGATCCAAGTACCGAACGTACGGCACCTCCGAGTTCAGCACACGTTCAGCTCGATGACGATCCCCGGCCTCCGATCCAGCAAAGCTTCGGGGATGAGTTCCGTCAGCACGACGGCGTGGTGATGATGATGATGCTCTACCGACGCAGGGCTTCTCCTAAACTCCGCGACGATATGACCGAGGTGGAATATGGTGGAGGGGGGCACCGCACACGGCTAAGGAACGATCCGTAGATCAACTTGTGTGTTGTGGGGTGCCCCCTGCCCCCGTATATAAAGGAGGGGGGAGGTGCGGCCGGCCCCCTTGGGGTGCGCCTGGAGGAGTCCTACTCCCACCGGGAGTAGGACTCCCCCCTCTTGCCTTGGTGGAGAAGGAAAGGGGGAGGGGAAAGAGGAGAGGGGGGTGCCGCCCCCCCCCCTTCCTTGTCCTATTCGGACTAGGGGGGAGGGGCACGCGGCCTGCCTTGGCCGGCCCTCCTCTTCTCCCTCATGGCCCACTAAGGCCCATAAACCCCCGGGAGGGTTCCGGTAACCCCCCGGTGTTCCGGTAAAATCCCGATTTCACCTGGAACCTTTCCGATGTCCAAACATAGGCTTCCAATATATCAATCTTTATGTCTCGACCATTTCGAGACTCCTCGTCATGTCCGTGATCACATCCGGGACTCCGAACAAACTTCGGTACATCAAAACTTATAAACTCATAATAAAACTGTCATCGTAACATTAAGCGTGCGGACCCTACGGGTTCAAGAACTATGTAGACATGACCTAGAACCATTCTCGGTCAATAACCAATAGCGGGACCTGGATGCCCATATTGGTTCCTACATATTCTATGAAGATCTTTATCGGTCAAACCGCATAACAACATACGTTGTTCCCTTTGTCATCGGTATGTTACTTGCCCGAGATTTGATCATCGGTATCCAATACCTAGTTCAATCTCGTTACCAGCAAGTCTCTTTACTTGTTCCGTAATGCATCATCCCGTAACCAACTCATTTGGTCACATTGCTTGCAAGGCTTATAATGATGTGCATTACCGAGAGGGCCCAGAGATACCTCTCCGACAATCGGAGTGACAAAACCTAATCTCGAAATACGCCAACTCAACATGTACCTTCGGAGACACCTGTAGAACTCCGAATATAGTCGTCCAATATATCGATCTTTATGTCTCGACCATTTCGAGACTCCTCGTCATGTCCCCGATCTCATCCGGGACTCCGAACTCCTTCGGTACATCAAAACTCATATACTCATAATATAACTGTCATCGTAACGTTAAGGGTGCAGACCCTACGGGTTCGAGAACTATGTAGGCATGACCTAGAACTATTCTCGGTCAATAACCAATAGCGGAACCTGGATGCCCATATTGGTTCCTACATATTCTACGAAGATCTTTATCGGTCAAACCGCATAACAACATACGTTGTTCCCTTTGTCATCGGTATGTTACTTGTCCGAGATTTGATCGTCGGTATCCAATACCTAGTTCAATCTCGTTACCGGCAAGTCTCTTTACTCGTTCCGTAATGCATCATTCCGTAACCAACTCATTTGGTCACATTGCTTGCAAGGCTTATAAAGATGTGCATTACCGAGAGGGCCCAGAGATACCTCTCCGACAATCAGAGTGACAAAACCTAATCTCGAAATACGCCAACTCAACATGTACCTTCGGAGACACCTGTAGTACTCCTTTATAATCACCCAGTTACGTTGTGACGTTTGGTAGTACCCAAAGTGTTCCTCCGGTAAACGGGAGTTGCATATTTCTCATAGTTACAGGAACATGTATAAGTCATGAAGAAAGCAATAGCAGTATACTAAACGATCAAGTGCTAGGCTAACGGAATGGGTCATGTCAATCACATCATTCTTCTAATGATGTGATCCCATTAATCAAATGACAACACATGTCTATGGTTAGGAAACATAACCATCTTTGATTAATGAGCTAGTCAAGTAGAGGCATACTAGTGACTATATGTTTGTCTATGTATTCACACATGTATCATGTTTCCGGTTAATACAATTCTAGCATGAATAATAAACATTTATCATGATAAGAGGAAATAAATAATAACTTTATTATTGCCTCTAGGGCATATTTCCTTCAACATGTATATCACATATACCTTTAGTGTTGTCGGCCTTCTTGTCTGGTAAGTATTTGGGGCAGTTCCGCTTCCCGTGACCCTTCCCTTTGCAATAAAAGCACTCAGTCTCAGGCTTGGGTCCATTCTTGAACTTCTTCCTGGCAACTGGCTTACCGGGCGCGGCAACATCCTTGCCATCCTTCTTGAAGTTCTTCTTACCCTTGCCTTTCTTGAACTTAGTGGTTTTATTGACCATCAACACTTGATGTTCCTTTTTGATTTCTACCTCTGCTGACTTCAGCATTGAAAATACTTCACGGATAGTTTTCACCATCCCCTGCATATTGTAGTTCATCACAAAGCTCTTGTAGCTCGGTGGGAGCGACTGAAGGATTCTGTCAATGACCGCCTCGTCCAGGAGGTTACTGTCCACCTGGGACAGGCGGTTGTGCAACCCAGACATTTTGAGTATGTGCTCACTGACAGAACTATTTTCCTCCATCTTACAACTATAGAACTTGTCGGAGACTTCATACCTCTCGACCCGGGCATGAGCTTGGAAAACCATTTTCAGCTCCTCGAACATCTCATATGCTCCGTGTTGCTCAAAACGCTTTTGGAGCCCCGGTTCTAAGTTGTAAAGCATGCCGCACTGAACGAGGGAGTAATCATCAGCACGTGACTGCCAAGCGTTCATAACGTCTTGGTTCTCTGGGATGGGTGCTTCACCTAGCGGTCCTTCTAGGACATATGCTTTGTTGGCAGCTATGAGGATGATCCTCAGGTTTCGGACCCAGTCCGTATAGTTGCTGCCATCATCTTTCAGCTTGGTTTTCTCTAGGAACGCGTTGAAGTTCATGTTGACATGAGCATTGGCCATATGATCTACAAGACATTTTGCAAAGATTTTAAACTAAGTTCATGATAATTAAGTTCATCTAATCAAATTATTTAATGAACTCTCACTCGGATTAGACATCCCTCTAGTCATCTAAGTGTTACATGATCCGAGTCGACTAGGCCGTGTCCGATCATCACGTTAGACGGACTAGTCATCATCGGTGAACATCTCCATGTTGATCGTATCTTCCATACAACTCATGTTCGACCTTTCGGTCTCTGTGTTCTGAGGCCATGTCTGTACATGCTAGGCTCGTCAAGTTAACCTAAGTGTTTTGCATGTGTAAATCTGTCTTACACCAGCTGTATGTGAACGTTAGAATCTATCACACCCGATCATCACGTGGTGCTTCGAAACAATGAACTGTCGCAATGGCGCACAGTTAGGGGGAACACTTTCTTGAAATTATTATGAGGGATCATCTTATTTACAACCGTCGTTCTAAGTAAACAAGAAGCAAAAACATGATAAACATCACATGCAATCAAATAGTAGTGACATGATATGGCCAATATCATATAGCTCCTTTGATCTCCATCTTCGGGGCTCCATGTGAAGGAAATATGCCCTAGAGGCAATAATAAAGTTATTATTTATTTCCTTATTTCATGATAAATGTTTATTATTCATGCTAGAATTGTATTAACCGGAAACATAATACATGTGTGAATACATAGACAGACATAGTGTCACTAGTATGCCTCTACTTGACTAGCTCGTTTATCAAAGATGGTTATGTTTCCTAGCCATGGACAAAAGAGTTGTCACTTGATTAATGGAATCACATCATTAGGAGAATGATGTGATTGACATGACCCATTCCGTTAGCCTAGCACTTGATCGTTTAGTATGTTGCCATTGCTTTCTTCATGACTTATACATATTCCTGTAACTATGAGAATTATGCAACTCCCGTTTACCGGAGGAACACTTTGGGTACTACCAAACGTCACAACGTAACTGGGTGATTATAAAGGAGTACTACAGGTGTCTCCGAAGGTACATGTTGAGTTGGCGAATTTCGAGATTAGGTTTTGTCACTCCGATTGTCGGAGAGGTATCTCTGGGCCCTCTCGGTAATGCACATCTTTATAAGCCTTGCAAGCAATGTGACCAAATGAGTTGGTTACGGAATGATGCATTACGGAACGAGTAAAGAGACTTGCCGGTAACGAGATTGAACTAGGTATTGGATACCGACGATCAAATCTCGGACAAGTAACATACCGATGACAAAGGGAACAACGTATGTTGTTATGCGGTTTGACCGATAAAGATCTTCGTAGAATATGTAGGAACCAATATGGGCATCCAGGTTCCGCTATTGGTTATTGACCGAGAATAGTTCTAGGTCATGCCTACATAGTTCTCGAACCCGTAGGGTCTGCACGCTTAACGTTACGATGACAGTTATATTATGAGTATATGAGTTTTGATGTACCGAAGGAGTTCGGAGTCCCGGATGAGATCGGGGACATGACGAGGAGTCTCAAAATGGTCGAGACGTAAAGATCGATATATTGGACGACTATATTCGGAGTTCGGAAAGGTTCCGAGTCATTCGGGTATTTTTCGGAGTACCGGAGAGTTACGGGAATTCGCCGGGAGAACTATTGTGCCTTATTGGGCCATACGGGAAAGAGAGAGTGGCTGCCTAGGGCAGGCCGCGCGCCCCCCAAGGCCTAGTCCGAATTGGACTAAGGGGAGGGGCCGCACCCCCTCCTTCCTTCCCTTCTCTCTTCCCTTTCCTTCTCTCCTACTCCTACTACATGGAAGGTCTCCTAGTTGGACTAGGAAAGGAGGGAGTCCTACTCCCGGTGGGAGTAGGACTCCTCCCTGGCGCGCCCTCCCTTGGCCGGCCGCCCCCTCCCCCTTGCTCCTTTATATACGGGGGCAGGGGGGCACCCCATAACACACAAGTTGATCTACGGATCGTTCCTTAGTCGTGTGCGGTGCCCCCCTCCACCATATTCCACCTCGGTCATATCGTCGCGGAGTTTAGGCGAAGCCCTGCGCCGGTAGAGCATCATCATCGTCACCATGCCGTCGTGCTAACGGAACTCATCCCCGACACTTTGCTGGATCGGAGTCCGGGGATCGTCATCGAGCTGAACGTGTGCTGAACTCGGAGGTGCTGTACGTTCGGTACTTGGATCCGTCGGATCGTGAAGACGTACGACTACATCAACCGCGTTGTCATAACGCTTCCGCTTACGGTCTACGAGGGTATGTGGACAACACTCTCCCCTCTCGTTGCTATGCCATCACCATGATCTTGCGTGTACGTAGGAAATTTTTGAAATTACTACATTCCCCAACATTGGCATCCGAGCCTAGGTTTTATGCGTTGATGTTATATGCACGAGTAGAACACAAGTGAGTTGTGGGCGATATAAGTCATACTGCTTACCAGCATGTAATACTTTGGTTCAGCGGCATTGTGAGATGAAGCGGCCCGGACCGACATTACGCGTACGCTTACGCGAGACTGGTTTCACTACGAGCACTCGTTGCTTAAAGGTGACCGGCGGGTGTCTGTCTCTCTCACTTTAGTTGAACCGAGTGTGGCTACACCCGGTCCTTGCGAAGGTTAAAACAGCACCAACTTGACAAACTATCGTTGTGGTTTTGATGCGTAGGTAAGAACGGTTCTTGCTAAGCCCGTAGCAGCCACGTAAAATTTTGCAACAACAAAGTAGAGGACGTCTAACTTGTTTTTGTAGGGCATGTTGTGATGTGATATGGTCAAGATGTGATGCAATATTTTATTGTATGAGATGATCATGTTTTGTAACCGAAATTATCGGCAACTGGCAGGAGCCATATGGTTGTCACTTTATTGTATGAAATGCAAACGCCCTGTAATTGCTTTACTTTATCACTAAGCGGTAGCAATAGTCGTAGAAGCAATAGATGGCGTAACGACAATGATGCTACGATGGAGATCAAGGTGTCGCGCCGGTGACGATGGTGATCATGACGGTGCTTCGAAGATGGAGATCACAAGCACAAGATGATGATGGCCATATCATATCACTTATATTGATTGCATGTGATGTTTATCCTTTATGCATCTTATCTTGCTTTGATTGACGGTAGCATTTTAAGATGATCTATCACTTAATAATCAAGAAGTGTTCTCCCTGAGTATGCACCATTGCGAAGTTCTTCGTGCTGAGACACCACGTGATGATCGGGTGTGATAGGCTCTACATTCAAATACAACGGGTGCAAAACAGTTGCACGCGCGGAATACTCGGGTTAAACTTGACGAGCCTAGCATATACAGATATGGCCTCAGAACACGGAGACTGAAAGGTTGAGCATGAATCATATTAGTAGATATGATCAACATAATGATGTTCACCATTGAAACTACTCCATCTCACGTGATGATCGGACATGGTTTAGTTGATTTGGATCACGTGATCACTTAGATGACTAGAGAGATGTCTGTCTAAGTGGGAGTTCTTAAGTAATATGATTAATTGAACTTGAATTTATCATGAACTTAGTCCTGGTAGTATTTTGCAAATTGTGTTATAGATCAATAGCTCGTGTTGTTGCTTCCCTATGTTTTTGCTTCCTTATGTTTTTATATGTGTTCCTAGAGAAAACTATGTTGAAAAATGTTAGTAGCAATGATGCGGACGTGGTCCGTGATCTGAGGTTTATCCTCATTGCTGCACTGAAGAATTATGTCCTTGATGCACCGCTAGGTGACAGACCTATTGCAGGAGCAGATGTAGACGTTATGAATGTTTGGCTAGCTCAATATGATGACTACTTGATAGTTTAGTGCACCATGCTTAACGGCTTAGAATCGGGACTTCAAAGATGTTTTGAACGTCATGGACCATACGAGATGTTCCAGGAATTGAAGTTAATATTTCAAGCAAATACCCGAGTTGACAGATATGAAGTCTCCAACAAGTTCTATTGCTAAAAGATGGAGGAGAATCGCTCAACTGGTGAGCATGTGCTCAGATTGTCTGAGTACTTCAATCGCTTGAATCAAGTGGGAGTTAATCTTCCAGATAAGATAGTGATTGACAGAATTCTCTAGTCACCATCACCAAGTTAGTAGAACTTTGTGATGAACTGTAGTATGCAAGGGATGACGAAAACGATTCCGAGCTCTTCGTGATGTTGAAATCAACGAAGGTAGAAATCAAGAAAGAGCATCAAGTGTTGATGATTGACAAGACCACTAGTTTCAAGAAAAGGGCAAAGGGAAAGAAAGGGAACTTCAAGTAGAATGACAAGCAAGTTGTCAGTCCCGCGAAGAAGCCCAAAGTTGGACCAAAGCCTGAAACTGAGTGATTATACTGCAAAGGAAATGGTCACTAGAAGCGGAAATGCCTTGAATATTTGGTGGATAAGAAGGATGGCAAAGTGAACAAGGGTATACATGTTATTGATGTGTACCTAACTAGTGTTTATAGTAACCCTTGAGTATTTGATACTTGTTCGGTTGCTAAGATTAGTAACTCGAAACAGGAGTTATAGAATAAACAGAAACTAGTTGAGGGTGAAGTGACGATGTGTGTTGGAAGTGGTTCCAAGATTGATATGATCATCATCGCACACTCCTTTCGGGATTAGTGTTTAACCTAAATAAATGTTATTTGGTGTTTGCGTTGAGCATGAATATGATTTGATCATGTTTATTGCAATATGGTTATTCATTTAAAATTAGAGAATACTTGTTGTTCTGTTTACATGAATAAAACCTTCGATGGTCATACACCCAATGAACATAGTTTGTTGGATCTCGATCGTAGTGATACACATATTCATAATATTGATGCCAAAAGATGAAAAGTTAATAATGATAGTGCAACTTATTTGTGGCACTGCCGTTTGAGTCATATCGGTGTAAAGCGCATGAAGAAACTCCATAAAGATGGATTTTCGGAATCACTTGGTTATGAATCATTTGATGCTTGCGAACCCTGCCTTTTGGGCAAGATGACTAAAAACTCCGTTCTCCGGAACAATGGAACAAGCTACTGACTTATTGGAAATAATACATACCGATGTATGCGATCCAATGAGTGTTGATGCTCGTGGCAAGTATCGTTATTTTCTGACCTTCACAAAATGATTTGAGCAGATATGGGTATATCTACTTCATGAAACATAAGTCTGAAATAATTGAAAGGTTCAAAGAGTTTCAGAGTGAAGTGAAAAATCATCATAACAAGAAAATAAAGTTTCTACGATCTGATCACGGAGACGAATATTTGAGTTACGAGTTTGGTCTTCAGTTAAAACAATGTGGAATAGTTTCACAGCTCACGCCGTCTGGAACACCACAACGTTATGGTGTGTCCGAACGTCGTAACCGCACTTTATTAGATATGGTGCAATCTATGATGTCTCTTATCGGTTTTACCACTATCATTTTGGGGTTGTGCATTAGAGACAGCTGCATTCACATTTAAAAGGGCACCATCTAAATCCGTTGAGACGACACCGTATGAACTATGGTTTAGCAGTAAACCTAAGCTATCATTTCTTAAAGTTTGGAGTTGCGATGCTTATATGAAAAAAGTTTCAACCTGATAAGCTCAAACCCAAATCGGAGAAGTGCGTCTTCATAGAATACCCAAAGTTAACTATTGGGTACACCTTCTATCACAGATCGGAAGGCAAGTTATTCATTGCTAAGAACGGATCCTTTCTAGAGAAGGAGTTTCTCTCGAAAGAAGTGAGTGGGAGGAAAGTAGAACTTGATGAGGTAACTGTACCTGCTCCCTTATTGGAAAGTAGTTCATCACAGAAATCTGTTCCTGTGACTACTACACCAATTAGTGAGGAAGTTAATGATGATGATCATGAAACTTCAAATTAAGTTACTACAGAACCTCGTAGGTCTTCCAGAGTAAGATCCGCACCAGAGTGATACGGTAATCCTGTTCTGGAAGTCATGTTACTAGACCATGATGAACCTACGAACTATGAGGAAGCGATGATGAGCCCAGATTCCACGAAATGGCTTGAGGCCATAAAATCTGAGATATGATCCATGTATGAGAACAAATTATGGACTTTGATTGACTTGCTCGATGATCAGCAAGCCATGTTAAATAAATGGATCTTCAAGAGGAAGACGGACATTGATAGTAGTGTTACTATCTACTAAGCTCGACTTGTTGCGAAATGTTTTCAACAAGTTCAAGGTGTTGAATACGATGAGATTTTCTCACTCGTATCGAAGCTTAAGTCTGTCTGAATCATGTTAGCAATTGCCACATTTTATGAAATCTGGCAAATGGATGTCAAAACTGCATTCCTTAATGGATTTATTAAAGAAGAGTTGTATATGATGCAACCAGAAATTTTTTGTCAATCCTAAAGATGCTAACAAAGTGTGCAAGCTCCAGCAATCCATCAATGGACTGGTGCAAGCATCTCGGAGTTGGAATATACGCTTTGATGAGTTGATCAAAGCATATGGTTTTATACAGACTTTTGAAGAAGCCTGTATTTACAAGAAAGTGAGTGGGAGCTCTGTAGCATTTCTAATATTATATGTGGATGGCATATTGTTAATTGGAAATGATATGGAAATTCTGGATAGTATGAAAGGATACTTGAATAAGAGTTTTTTAAAGCAAGACCTCGGTGAAGCTGCTTACACATTGAGCATCAAGATCTATATAGATAGATCAAGACGCTTGATAAGATTTTTCAATGAGTAGCTCCATGCAGAGCATTGTGGACATAGAATATTTGCGAAATACATACGGCTCTGAATATGACAGACCCGTTGACTAAGCTTCTCTCACGAGCAAAACATGATCATACCTTAGTACTCTTTTGGGTGTTAATCACATAGCGATGTGAACTAGATTATTGACTCTAGTAAACCCTTTGGGTGTTGATCACATGATGATGTGAACTATGGGTATTAATCACATGCAGATGTGAATATTGGTGTTAAATCACATAGCGATGTGAACTAGATTATTGACTCTAGTGCAAGTGGGAGACTGAAGGAAATATGCCCTAGAGGCAATAATAAAGTTATTATTTATTTCCTTATTTCATGATAAATGTTTATTATTCATGCTAGAATTGTATTAACCGGAAACATAATACATGTGTGAATACATAGACAAACATAGTGTCACTAGTATGCCTCTACTTGACTAGCTCGTTTATCAAAGATGGTTATGTTTCCTAGCCATGGACAAAAGAGTTGTCATTTGATTAATGGGATCACATCATTAGGAGAATGATGTGATTGACATGACCCATTCCGTTAGCCTAGCACTTGATCGTTTAGTATGTTGCTATTGCTTTCTTCATGACTTATACATGTTCATGTAACTATGAGAATTATGCAACTCCCGTTTACCGGAGGAACACTTTGGGTACTACCAAACGTCACAACGTAACTGGGTGATTATAAAGGAGTACTACAAGTGTCTCCGAAGGTACATGTTGAGTTGGCGTATTTCGAGATTAGGTTTTGTCACTCCGATTGTCGGAGAGGTATCTCTGGGCCCTCTCGGTAATGCACATCTTTATAAGCCTTGCAAGCAATGTGACCAAATGAGTTGGTTACGGAATGATGCATTACGGAACGAGTAAAGAGACTTGCCGGTAACGAGATTGAACTAGGTATTAGATACCGACGATCAAATCTCGGCAAGTAACATACCGATGACAAAGGGAACAACGTATGTTGTTATGGCAGACTAAGGCATAGCCTAGTGGTTGGAAGGGGCTGATGCCTTCCCACCCACCCAGGTTCAAGGCATGGTACTTGCAATTTGGGGTTGTTGCACCAATTATACTGTAGGGGGTTCCCTTACAGTCTTTCTGTCAAAAAAAAATGTATGTTGTTATGCGGTTTGACCGATAAAGATCTTCGTAGAATATGTAGGAACCAATATGGGCATCTAGTTTCCGCTATTGGTTATTGACCGAGAATAGTTCTAGGTCATGTCTACATAGTTCTCGAACCTGTAGGGTCCGCACGCTTAACGTTACGATGACAGTTATATTATGAGTATATGAGTTTTGATGTACGGAAGGAGTTCGGAGTCCCGGATGAGATCGGGGACATGACGAGGAGTCTCGAAATGGTCGAGACGTAAAGATCGATATATTGGACGACTATATTCGGAGTTCAGAAAGGTTCCGAGTGATTCGGGTATTTTTCGGAGTACCGGAGTGTTACGGGAATTCGCCGGGAGAAGTATTGGGCCTTATTGGGCCATACGGGAAAGAGAGAGGGGCTGCCTAGGGCAGGCCGCGCCCCGCCCCCAAGGCCTAGTCCGAATTGGACTAAGGGGAGGGGCCGCACCCCCTCCTTCCTTCCCTTCTCTCTTCCCTTTCCTTCTCTCCTACTCCTACTACATGGAAGGTCTCCTAGTTGGACTAGGAAAGGAGGGAGTCCTACTCCCGGTGGGAGTAGGACTCCTCCCTGGCGCGCCCTCCCTTGGCCGGCCGCCCCCTCACCCTTGCTCCTTTATATACGGGGGCAGGGGGGCACCCCATAACACACAAGTTGATCTACGGATCGTTCCTTAGCCGTGTGCGGTGCCCCCCTCGGTCATATCGTCGCGGAGTTTAGGCGAAGCCCTGTGCTGGTAGAGCATCATCATCGTCACCACGCCGTCGTGCTGACGGAACTCATCCCCGACACTTTGTTAGATCGGAGTCCGGGGATCGTCATCGAGCTGAACGTGTGCTAAACTCGGAGGTGCCGTACGTTCGGTACTTGGATCGGTCGGATCGTGAAGACGTACGACTACATCAACCGCGTTGGCATAACGCTTCCGCTTACGGTCTACGAGGGTACGTGGACAACACTCTCCCCTCTCGTTGCTATGCCATCACCATGATCTTGCGTGTACGTAGGAAATTTTTGAGATTACTACGTTCCCCAACACCATGATCATCTTCGTCACCGGCATGACACCATGATATCCATCATCATGATCTCCATCATCGTGTCTCCATGAAGTTGCTCACCAACTATTACTTCTACTACTATGGCTAACGGTTTAGCAATAAAGTAAAGTAATTACATGGCGTTAAATCATTGACACACAGGTCATACAATAATTAAGACAACTCCTATGGCTCCTGCCGGTTGTCATACTCATCGACATGCAAGTCGTGATTCCTATTACAAGAACATGATCTCATACATCACATATATATCATTCATCACAACTTTTGGCCATATCACATCACAAAGCAATTGCTGCAAAAACAAGTTAGACGTCCTCTAATTGTTGTTGCATCTTTTACGTGGCTGCAATATGGTTCTTAGCAAGAACGTTTTCTTACCTACAAAAAAGCCACAACGTGATTTGTCAACTTCTATTTACCCTTCATAAGGACCCTTTTCATCGAATCCGCTCCAACTAAAGTGGTAGAGACAGACACCCGCTAGCCACCTTATGCAACTAGTGCATGTTAGTCGGTAGAACCTGTCTCACCTAAGCGTGCGTGTAAGGTCGGTCCGAGCCGCTTCATCCCACAATACCGCTGAAGCAAAATAAGACTAGTAGTGGCAAGAAAGTTGACAACATCTACGCCCACAACAAATTCGTGTTCTACTCGTGCAAAGAGAACTACGCATAGACCTAGCTCATGATGCCACTATTGGGGAACATTGCAGAAAATAAAAAAATTCCTACGGTTTCACCAAGATCAATCTATGAGTTCATCTAGCAACGAGAGAAAGGAGTGCATCTACATACCCTTGTAGATCGAGCGGAAGCGTTCAAGGGAACGGAGTTGAGGGAGTCGTACTCGCCGTGATCCAAATCACCGGAGATCCTAGCGCCGAACGGACGGCACCTCCGTGTTCAACACACGTACGGTCAGGGAGACGTCTCCTCCTTCTTGATCCAGCAAGGGGGAAGGAGAGGTTGATGAAGATCCAGCAGCACGACGGCGTGGTGGTGGATGCAGCAGGGATCCCGGCAGGGCTTCGCCAAGCGTCTGCGGGAGGGAGAGGTGTAGCAAGGGGGAAGGGAGGCGCCAAGTGCAAGGGTGCGGCTACCCTCCCTCCCCCCCTCTATATATAGGGTCCGTAGGGGGGTGCCGTCCCTAGGAGATGGGATCTCCTAGGGGGGCGGCGGCCAAGGGGGGTGGCTTGCCCCCCAAGGCAAGTGGAGGCGCCCCCACCCCTAGGGTTCCCAACCCTAGGCGTAGGGGGGCCCAAGGGGGGCGCACCAGCCCACCAGGGGCTGGCTCCCCTCCCAGTTCAGCCCATGGGGCCCTCCGGTATGGGTGGCCCCACCCGGTGGACCCCCGGGACCCTTCCGATGGTCCCGGTACAATACCGGTGACCCCCGAAACTTTCCCGATGGACGAAACTCGACTTCCCATATATAATTCTTTGCCTCCGGACCATTCCGGAACTCCTCGTGACGTCCGGGATCTCATCCGGGACTCCAAAAAACTTTCGGATTGCTGCATACTAATATCTCTACAACCCTAGCGTCACCGAACCTTAAGTGTGTAGACCCTACGGGTTCGGGAGACACGTAGACATGACCGAGACGGCTCTCCGATCAATAACCAACAGCAGGATCTGGATACCCATGTTGGCTCCCACATGCTCCTCGATGATCTCATCGGATGAACCACGATGTCGAGGATTCAAGCAACCCCGTATACAATTCCCTTTGTCAACCGGTATGTTACTTGCCCGAGATTCGATCGTCAGTATCCCAATACCTCGTTCAATCTCGTTACCGGCAAGTCACTTTACTCGTACCGTAATGCATGATCTTGTGACCAGACACTTGGTCACTTTGAGCTCATTATGATGATGCATTATCGAGTGGGCCCAGAGATACCTCTCCGTCATACGGAGTGACAAATCCCAGTCTCGATCCGTGTCAACCCAATAGACACTTTCGGAGATACCCGTAGTATACCTTTATAGTCACCCAGTTACGTTGTGACGTTTGGTACACCCAAAGCACTCCTACGATATCCGGGAGTTACACGATCTCATGGTCTAAGGAAAAGATACTTGACATTGGAAAAGCTCTAGCAAACGAACTACACGATCTTGTGTTATGCTTAGGATTGGGTCTTGTAAATCACATCATTCTCCTAATGATGTGATCCCGTTATCAATGACATCCAATGTCCATAGTCAGGAAACCATGACTATCTGTTGATCAACGGGATAGTCAACTAGAGGCTCACTAGGGACATATTGTGGTCTATGTATTCACACATGTATTACGATTTCCGGATAACACAATTATAGCATGAATAAAATACAATTATCATGAACAAGGAAATATAATAATAATCCTTTTATTATTGCCTCTAGGGCATATTTCGAACAGAAGATTCTTCTCAAAATATCTTGACCATGGGTGTTGGTGCACTTCTTCCAATGGAACAAGAACTTCATGATGATGAAGATGAAGATGGAAGCTTCATGCATCATCAAACTACTTAAACCCATACCACCTCAAGCTCCTATTGCACAACCAATACTTGTAGATCAAGTACAAGATGATGATCAAGTTCCTCTTCATGATAATCATGAAGAACAAGATCATCACCAAGGACAAGAACAAGAAAGTGCAATCATTGACAATGAACCTCAACAAATGGAAGATGAAGAAGAAGATCTTCCACCACACATCAATGATCCTTATGTTGAGGATGTGGATGATGGACATGAAGTTGAACCTCGTGAAACACTAACCTCCATCATGCCTTGAGTGGCCAGTCGAGTTGATGTTGACAAAATTCTCACTGGCATATCGGAAGGTAGAGTTACTCCTAAACATTTGACAAACTTTTGTGGTCACTTCTTGTTTATATCTAGTGTTAATCCTCTCAAGGTACAAGATGCATTGATGGACAACGATTGGCTCGTTGCTATGCAAGAAGAGTTGAACAGTTTTGAACGCAACCAAGTGTGGTCGTTAGTCGAGAGGCCATCCACGAAACACAATGTCATTGGAACAAAATGGATTTTCAAGAACAAGCAAGATGAGAATGGTGTAATCATCCACAACAAGGCAAGGTTAGTGGCACAAGGGTACTCACAAGTTGAAGGTTTGGACTTTGGTGAGACCTTTGCCCCCGTTGCCCGTCTTGAATCTATTCGCATCTTACTTGCTTATGCTGCTTTCAATGGTTTTACATTACATCAAATGGATGTGAAGATTGATTTCCTTAACAGTCCTCTACAAGAATAAGTATATGTATCACAACCACCTGGGTTTGTTGATCCCGATCACAAAGACTATGTGTATAAACTTCATAAGGCTTTGTATGGCCTCAAACAAGCACCTCGTTCTTGGTATGATCATCTTAAGAAGTTTTTACTCGATGATGGTTTTGTGAGAGGGGTGATCGATCCCACTCTTTTTACTAAGAGGGACGAAGGTGATTTGATCTTATGCCAAATCTATGTAGAAGATATCATTTTTGGTTCTCCTAACATTCATTTGTGCAAGAAGTTTGTGGCCTCCATGACCAAGAACTTTGGAATGCCACTCAATGCGGATTTAAAATTCTTTCTCGGTTTCCAAATTCAACAATTTCAAGAAGGAATTTTCTTGTCTCAAGCAAAGTACCTCAAGGATATTCCAAAGAAGTTTGGAATGTCATATGCTAGTCCATGTAAGACACCTATGCCTACAAAAATTGTAGTCACTGAAGACACAAACGGTATCCCCTTTGACCCTTCTATTTACTGCTCTATGATCGGTTCATTGCTGTACCTTTGTGCATCTAGACCAGATATCATGTTCAGTGTATGCATGTGTGCTAGATTTCAAGCTTCCCCTAGGGAAAGTCATCATAAGGCGGTTAAGCATATTCTTAGATACCTTGTTCACACCCCAAATTAAGTTGGGTCTATGGTATCCTAAGGATGCTAAGTTTGATCTCATTGGATAGAGGGATGCGGATTGGGCTAGAGACAAAGTGTATCATAAGTCCACCTCCAGTGCATGTCAATTTCTTGGTTGCTCCTTGGTAAGTTGGTGTGACACCCCAAAATTTTGGCCTTGTTTTATTAAATTAAAATTTTGCCAGGAATTAAAACTTTGGATTTCTGAGCTCCATTTTGATTTTTGACTCATTTCCTTCCCTGTTATGATGAGTTTTTCCCAAAGAGAAAACTTTTCAAATATGTTATTGGACTTGTTTAACCTCTCAAGAAAAAGTTTCCTTTTATCAGTGTAACTAATTAACTAACTTAATTGCTTGATCTTTACTTTCTTGAAAATAGTTTTTCAAGGTTAAATGGCCATATTTGAACTACAACCATTTGATAGATTCACTTAAAATTTCCACAAAAATTTGGAGATGTCAGGTTATGTTTTTAAATCACTTTTATGCAAAAATATATTTCCTTCATGAAATATTTTGAGCCCTGCACTCAATTTTTCTTCTCTGGTCCAGAGTGCATTTTGCACTGCAACCCTTTTATATATTTCTTTAAAACTTCTACCAAAATTAGGGGAGGTCAGTAGGAGCATATTATTCCACTTTGTGCAAAAATCCAGGGTTGTTCTTTGAAAATTTTGAGTGAATCAACCTCATTTCCATTCTGGACCAACTTGATGGTTTGTACAGCAACACCCATTTTAGTTGCTCCTATATCCATGGTTATTTCTCCTACTTGTAGTCCTCCATGTTAAACCCCTTAACCCAGGAGCTTCACCCATTAGATCAATTTTGGTTCATGAAATAATGCCATTTATTTCCTGTCCAGAATTGAAATTCTGCTAGACTTGCACTAACAAGTTTGTGCATTTCCCCAAATAACCACACCACCCTCTCTTTCATCCACAGAGACCCCCATCTGGAGTTTTTGGCCACTCCAAGACATGCCTAGGTGCCATTGGCATTTTGTCAAACACCTGGAGAGCATGACCAGTTTTGACATGAGTTTTGGCATTGCACTGTGAACTTGCACCTTTGATCAAAATAGCATGTCCACTAGACTCCCCGTTGATCCTAACCTCGATCTGGTAAACCCCACCCTCACCTGCGACCTGTAGCATGCCGCGGCATTGTGTCGAACATCTGGTGTGTGTGCACTAGACGCACCCAGAGCACGCATATTGCATGCCGCGCACACGAGCCGACAAGCTGGCCCCACGGCTTTGGCCCGCTCTGCAGAACATCGCCACACGCTCCCCTCCTCGCAGCAACGCGCCAAGCAGCCCCCACTGCGCCCGGCAGGCCAAGCGCTAGCCGTCGCCGCCGCCCGACAGCCCTGTGCCGTTCAGCGCCGCCCAAGCCTCGCCCGCTCGCCACCTGGCCCTGGAGCAGTGCGAGCTCATCCGCAAGCGTGTCTGCTAGCCCTCGTCGCCGCCACGTCGCCCTAGCTACAGAACGTCGGTTCGCCGGCCGCCCTTATCCACCGCCGCGAAACCGACCTCGGCGAGCTATAAATGGACACCCCGAGCCCCTCTGAGCATGCAGGCGACCTTATGCTACCCCCATGGCACTCCCCTGCCTCGCATTCGACCCGGGGAGGCCTCCTTCCTCGTCTCCGGCAACTCCTGCCGCCGCCACCGCCCCGGCCAATCCGGCACCTCCAGTACCTCCCCCTCTCCGTTCTCTTCGCCAGGAACTTCCTCATTCCCCTGTGAACCCAACCCCCTACTTAATTTTGATCGGGAGCCATCGCCGCCAACAAATCACTTTGTCACCGGAGCTTCCCTCCGCCGCGGAGCTCGCCGCCGGCGATTTCCTCTACCTCCGACGACCCCACGACCACCGGGAGAACCGCCCCAGCCGTGCGGATCCATCCCTACCCTCTGGAGCCCGCGAGGAGCAGCCAAACACCGGCGACGATCGCCGGAGCCCCGCTCCGCTCGGGCAGAGGAGGGAGACGACGCGCGGCGACTGGTCAAACCTGACCAGTGGGCCCCTGGACCCACTGTCAGCGACCCCGCGCTGTCCACGCTGGAGTAAGTGGAGGCGTCATACCCGTAATACGTCTTCTCTGCGCGAAAGCGTAATCTCTTCAAAACGTTTTCTTTTCTGTTTTAATTTAAAAACAGATTTTGACCAGAACTTTGACTGGCTATAACTTTTTAAATATAACTCCAAATGAGTTGATTCTTTTTCCTACCTTCCTCAAATTGGGTCTAGTTTATTTTAAGATTTATTTGAAAAAATTTCAAACAACTTTTTTATTCTGTTTTTGAAATGTGTGTTAATTCAAATATATTTTCAAATAGGATTTTGGGGAGAGAGAAGAAACTTTCAAAAGTTTGGAGAGCACCCTGCCTTTCCACACATTGAAGGCAAGCATTCTGAACCCCGGCATAATAATTTTGGAGTGATCGTTGATGCAATTATAACACCACCGCATTTCGAAGGACTTGTTATTTCATGTGATATGATCATATGCATGGGTGCATGTTATTGATTTCCATGCTGTTGGAAATGGACACACTTGTGATGATAATCACCCTCATGTGCCTTGCATGCATACCAGCAGGAACCCGGGAAAACCTCTGCCTTGGGTAGGCATGAGTTTGTCACCGGTGTCCGTCGGGACGGTTATGTCTGGTATGGCATGGTAAGGTGATATGAGAGGTGACTCTGTTGGATGAAATATATTTGTTATACTAATCATGCAGGGAATACTTGAACCTCCTGAGTCGACCGTAGATCGAGTCTTGTTCCAGTAACCCCCATACTTGTTTAGTACTACCACTCGTCTCTACAGCAAGTAGAGTACGGTTCAGTAAGTTGTCAACCTCTTTCTAGCACACACCGTACAAAGTGGCCATGGTGGAAGATACCGGTTGTAGCTGGTAGGCAGGCCACCTGGTCCGGGGGCATGGGTGTTTCCGGTTGGGACCGAGAGGGGAGGCCACCCCTTAGAGCGCGCGATATAAATTTGATCCCATGCTACGCGAGGTTGTAGCATCCCCACTTAGAGTTGCTTGACAGGTGTCGTGGGTGATTCTAGACACGTGTGAGCTAAGCTGGTGTGTGCAAGTTAGGTGTGTTTTCAACAAAAAGGCCGTAGACGGAATTAGTCCCGATGGACTAAAGAAATCCATTACTCGTGGGTAAAGAGTACACCCTCTGCAGAGAATAAACCTATTCGAATAGCCGTGTCCATGGTTAAGGATTACAGTCTGGGATGGGTCAGGTGTCGGTCTTAGTGTCGGTCTTCGGAGGAGAAATTCTTAAACCAGAAATGGAATTACTACTTGTGACTTGTGATAATTATGATTATTATTATTGTTGACTAACCCGCGATATTATTGTTATTATCGAGTATCTCTGGGACGGTTCTACCTCCGGGATATTCACTATGATGATTTCTTTTAAAGCCCTTTATGTGGCGTCGCTCAGACGTCCGACTGTGGCATTTCTTTTAAAGCCCTTTATGTGGCGTCGCTCAGACGCCCGACTGTGGCATTTCTTTTAAAGCCCTTTATGTGGCGTCGCTCAGACGCCCAACTGTGGCATTTCGTTTAAAGCCCTTTATGTGGCGTCGCTCAGACGCCCGACTGTGGCATTTCTTTTAAAGCCCTTTATGTGGCGTCGCTCAGACGCCCGACTGTGGCATTTCTTTTAAAGCCCTTTATGTGGCGTCGCTCAGACGCCCGACTGTGGCATTTCTTTTAAAGCCCTTTATGTGGCATCGCTCAGATGCCCAACTGTGGCATTTCGTTTAAAGCCCTTTATGTGGCGCCGCTCAGACGCCCGACTGTGGCATTTCTTTTAAAGCCCTTTATGTGGCGTCGCTCAGACGCCCGACTATGGCATTTCTTTTAAAGCCCTTTATGTGGTGTCGCTCAGACGCCCGACTGTGGCATTTCTTTTAAAGCCCTTTATGTGGTGTCGCTCAGACGCCCGACTGTGGCATTTCTTTTAAAGCCCTTTATGTGGTGTCGCTCAGACGCCCGACTGTGGCATTTCTTTCAAAGCCCTTTATGTGGTGTCGCTCAGACGCCCGACTGTGGCATTTCTTTTAAAGCCCTTTATGTGGTGTTGCTCAGACGCCCGACTGTGGCATTGCTTGTTATCTATTTCATAAATTTTAATACTACTATGTTATTGCATTTTATAAAAAACTTGCTTGCACGCATCAGAGTTTCATTTATCTATTGTGACTGACGTCATGAGCATAAAATGTTTTCAGCACATCATTGTTATATTATACCTGTGTTCATAATGTTTGCGAGTACATTCAAAGTACTCACTGGCTTGTCCCTGGCTATTGTCTTGGCCAGATTTTCTTGCACGGAGAGGAGCAACACGATGCCAGCCCCGGAACCCACTCAATGGAGATAGCAGCCTCGCGAAGATAGGAATTAACCTGGTCAGCTGTTCCCGTGGGAAATGGAGTCCCATAGACACTGATGTTTCACAACCCGCTTCCGCCATCAACCACTAGAAACCATTTGTTGTACTCACAGGCCAGAATGGTCTTGTACTACATATTTTGTATTTTGCTTGGAATTTCTGTATCAAGTTGGAGCCTCATCAGCTAACAGTAATCCTGGGGCTGATGAGAACGACGGTCTTTTCTGGAAATTTATTACCCGGAAAACCCGGTCGTGACAGTTGGTCCTCGAGGAAACAAAATTGTACTGCCCTCTCCACCGCCGAAGTAGAATACATTGCAACTGCCAGTTGTGCAATTCAATTACTATGGATGAGGCAAACTTTAAAGGATTGCGGTATCACCTATAGACATGTGCCTCTTCTATGTCATAATGAAAGTGCCATCAATATTGCTGAGAATCCCAAAGATCATACCCGCACCAAGCAGATTGCTATTAGGTATCATTTCTTGAGGGATCATGTGGAAAAGGGTGACATTGATATTGCTCATGTTGGTACAGATATGCAACTTGCAGACATTTTCACCAAGCCATTGGATGAAGCAAGGTTTTGTCAACTTAGGCATGAACTTGGTATCTTGGAGCTTGACAACATTATGTGAAATCTAGTACCCATCCATGCATTTACTTCATGTCTTGTCTAGATGTAGGCATGTATTTAGGGGGGAGACACTCAACTCATGAGTTATCTCACCCTATATGATGCATAAATATACCAAACACTCTCAAAGGATGGAGTTGTGATGTTGGGCTCAAGGTTAAAATCTTCGCAGTACCAAGTCACATATACTCAAACATGGTGGACGCGTCCACCACCCTCTCTTAGAGAGGGTGGACTTGTTTGTTTATTGTTTGTTTTGTCTGTGTGTTTGTCCGGTGTTTTTTTCTATATATTTGAGTGTTCTTGTTGTTGCTCTTGTGTTTTGCCACTAGCTTAGATTGTACCCAAGCCTCTCTCATCTCGAAACCATCTGATATTTGTCTAGTGCACAAGCTTCAAATCATTACCACATAAATGTTGATGTGGTGTGTGGTGGTCTTCGGAGCTTTCGTACCCCCCTCCCTCTAGTTCTCAGGAGTTCAGAGAGGCTGTAATCTCTCTGGATATCCCAGAACTTCCGGGGTGGTGTCCGAAACTTCCAGCCACCGGAACTTCTGGCCTTGCCCGGAACTTCCATGTGTCGCGGGTCGTGGGCACTTATTATGGGCAAGGGATAACAAAGGGGTCCTTTTTCCCCTTATCCTATGTTCCATTGCTCTCTCTCTCTCCCTGAGGCGCCCCTCACCCATCGACGTCTTCCAGGCGAGCTGCCGGCCCCCGGAACCTCCGGCTCCTTCTTCCCTTTCATCGTGCTTGGAGGGGATTGATACGTCTCCAACGTATCTATAATTTTTGATTGTTCCAAGCTATTATATTACCTGTTTTGGATGTTTATGGGCTTTACTTTACACTTTTATATCATTTTTGGGACTAACCTACTAACCGGAGGTCCAGCCCGAATTGCTGTTTTTTGCCTCTTTCAGTGTTTCGAAGAAAAAGAATATCAAACAGAGTCCAAACGGGATGAAACCTTCGGGAGCGATCTTTTTGGAACAAATGCAAACCAGGGGACATGGAGTGGACATCACAAAACGAGTGAGGCGGTCACGAGGGTGCCCGACACGCCCTGTAAGGGTGGGCACGCCCCCCACCCTCGTGGGCCCCTCGAGCATCCACCGACCTACTTCTTCCTCCTATATATATCTACGTACCGCGAAACTTCCGGCTAGGGTTTCCATGTTCGGGCTGGGCCGGTACTTTCATCGCCCAGAACTTCCGGGAACCCTGGAACTTCCGGCTCCCGGAACTTCCGGCATATGCAGAGTTCTGTCAAATTTTTTCGGCCAGTGAGATTCATTGATTCTCTTTTTCTTTGAGGCTTGTGTACTTATTCTGCCCCCATGCTATTCTCTATCTCTGTTCAGCAGGAGGGTTTGGTTCGCATGTATCCAAGGTGTATGAACGGAAATCCAGAGCTAGGGTCAAGAAGACAACGGCTGTTGTTTTGGGGCGTGAGAACATGTTTGACTGCCATCCTGAGGATGATGCTGAGGCTGAAGATAGTGGATGTCCTCCTGCTGCTCCCGTCCACTCCAAGAAGCGGAAGACTACTTCCAAGAAGGCCAAAGCACCAAATGTTCAACCTCCTCCTCCTGAGCCAGTCACCATGAAGTAAATGCCCGCACCGGAGTGGTTTGCTCCGCGTCGTGTCAATTCCTATCGTCAAGACCGTGATCATGTGGTTGATTCCATGTTTTGGACACTTTTCCAGCAACGCAACTATGAAGAGGTTTTTTCTCAGTTCGTCAACAAGTGTGTCATTCAGAAGAGTATCGACATTGCTCACTTTGACAAGACTCCAACAAATTTTGCTTACTTTGAAGGGATCCAGAACATGTGTGTGAAGCTCAACCTCCTTCCACTCATGCACTTTCAACATGATGTGTATCAACCTCTTGTGGCTCAGTTCTATGCCACTGTGCATTTTGGAACTGGTATGCAGCACACTCTTACTTGGATGAGTGGTAATGAGAAGTTCTATTCTCCGTTCTCAGTGCTGGCCGGTCTTCTAGGCTATGAGTATACTGACACTACTGTTGACCATGGCTACAAGATTCATGAAAAAGGGGTCTTCCAGGCTATTCACTTGGCTGATTTGTATCCTCCATCTGGAAAGGTTGGATCTTGTCGGTGGAAACGACACATATGGGATCAACTAGGATCCCTACTACGGTTGCGGGGCGCGAGGGGTTGAGAGAAGAGCGGGATCAACAACCAGTCCAAGCACAAAGATCGTTTACCCAGGTTCGGGCCGCGACGTGCGTAATACCCTAGTCCTGCTTTTGGTGTCTATTCTGGTGTTCTTGGAGTTCTTGAGCTAGCTACAATGAGTAACTTGTCAAGGGGTCCGAATCCCTCTCCAGTATGCCTTGGGCCTCCTTTTATAGTCAAGCGGATCGCCATAGTAGCACACAGGACGTGGCATCGGCGTATAACGACTAAGCTTATCGCTAGCCATTATGGGACAAAACACATTTAATGCACCTCTTAGGTGTCCCCTACTTTATCAGGGGAGGAAACTGACCCCCGTCCCGTCCGTCGCCGCTCCACCTTGCTCCGACACGCGTTCGGGCCAATGGGGCGCGTGGTGCCATGTAAGCTGGCAGGCAGCTGAGGTGGCACGGTGGTAAGGTCTTCACGAAGATTTGCATGCCACCACGTAGGCGTCGCTGAGTTGTCCTAGATGCCTCCTATCGACACGCAGGTGCCTGCCTAGCTTGTGGGCTGGCAGCTGCATGGGAGCGTTGGTGGGATCGTGGCAGGCGTGGGCCTGGCTGCGGCCTCGCAAACGTCCTCGGCAAGGGCCTTGTCGGGGCCCCGGCAAGGGTCTTACCGCGGTGCCGTGGTCGTCCCCGGCAAGGATGTTGCCGGAGGTCTTGTGGGCTTCCTTGGCAAGGATCGTCGTCATCTATCTTTGTCTTCACAAAGATCTGCATGCCATCACAGAAATGCCTCCCGAACCCTGGTTCCAATGAGGCTGACGGTGTTTGGAAACCTTGGGCTCAAGGGTGGCACGTTCTGCTGGCATGTGATTGGAAACTTTTGTTTGCATCTTTTACTTTCTAATCTATATCATAAAAATACCAAAATATTTATCTTATCTTAGTATCTCTATCAGATCTCATTTCTGCAAGTTTCCGTGAAGGGATTGACAACCCCTTTATCGCGTTGGTTGTGAGGTTCTTGTTTGTTTGTGTAGGCGCGTGGGACTTGTGAGGAGCCTCCTACTGGATTGATACCTTGGTTCTCAAAACTAAGGGAAATACTTATGCTACTTTGCTGCATCACCCTTTCCTCTTCAAGGGAAAAACCAATGCATGCTCAAGAGGTAGCAAGAATGATTTCTGGCGCCGTTCCCGGGGAGGTCTTCGCTCAAGTCAAGACATACCAAGTACCCATCACAAACTCATCTCCCTCGCATTACATTATTTGCCATTTGCCTCTTGTTTTCCTCTCCCCCACTTCACCCTTGCCATTTTATTCGCCCTCTCTTTCCCGTTCTCCTCTCTCTTTCGCTTGCCTTTTGTGTGCTTGTGTATTGGATTACTTGTCATGATGGCGCAAGATAATACTAAATTGTGTGACTTTTCCAATACCAATAATAATGATTTCCTTAGCACTCCGATTGCTCCTCTTAATGATGTTGAAACTTGTGAAATCAATGCTACTTTATTGAATCTTGTTATGAAAGATCAATTCTCCGACCTTCCCAGTGAAGATGCCGCTACTCATCTAAACAACTTTGTTGATTTGTGTGATATGCAAAAGAAGAAAGATACGGATAATGATATTGTTAAATTGAAATTATTTCTGTTTTCACTTAGAGATCGTGCTAAAACTTGGTTTTCGTCTTTGCCCAAAAATAGTATTGATTCATGGAATAAGTGCAAAGATGCTTTTATCTCTAAGTATTTTCCTCCCGCTAACATCATCTCTCTTAGAAACGATAGTATGTATTTTAAACAACTTGATCATGAAGCATGTTGCACAATCTTGGGAGAGAATGAAATTAATGATACGTAATTGCCCTACTCATGGTTTGAATTTGTGGATGATCATACAAAACTTTTATGCCGGGTTGAATTTTGCTTCTAGAAATCTTTTAGATTCGGCCGCGGGAGGCACTTTTATGGAAATCACTTTAGGAGAATCTACAAAACTCCTTGATAATATTATGGTTAATTATTCTCATTGGCACACCGAAAGATGTACTAGTAAAAAAGTTCATGCTATAGAAGAAATTAATGTTTTGAGTGGAAAGATGGATGAACTTATGAAATTGTTTGCTACTAAGAGTGCCACTATTGGTCCTAATGATATGCCTTTGTCTACTTTGATTGAGAATAATAATGAATCTATGGATGTGAATTTTGTTGGTAGGAATAATTTTGGTAACAACGCGCATAGAGGAAACTTTAATCCTAGGCCGTTCCCTAGTAATTCCTCTAATAATTATGGTAATTCCTACAACAATTCTTATGGCAATTTTAATAAGATGCCCTCTGATTTTGAGATTAGTGTTAAAGAATTTATGAATTCTCAAAAGAATTTCAATGCTTTGCTTGAAGAAAAATTGCTTAAAGTTGATGAATTGGCTAGGAACGTTGATAGACTTTCTCTTGATGTTGATTCTTTGAAACTTAGATCTATTCCTCCTAAGCATGATATCAATGAGTATCTCAAGGCCATGAGAATTTCCATTGATGAGTGCAAAGAAAGAACCGCTAGGTTGCATGCTAAGAAAGATTGCTTTGTTAGAGCGTGTTCTTCTAGTTCTCATGAAAATAATGATGAAGATCTAAAAGTTATTGATGTGTCCCCTATTAAATATTTGTTTTGCAATATGGATCTTAATAATGATGGGACTGGAGGTGAATCAACTTTGGTTAAAAAGTGTTCCGATGATTTGGAGTATTTTGATCTTGATGCTAAAATTGGTAAAAGTGGGATTGGAGAAATTAAAACTTTACATAGTAATGAACCCACCACTTTGGGTTTCAAGGAATTTAATTATGATAATTTCTCTTTAATAGATTGTATTTCCTTGTTGCAATCTGTGTTGAATTCTCCTCATGCTTATAGCAAAAATAAAGCTTTTACTAAACATATCGTTGATGCCTTGATGCAATCTTATGAGGAAAAACTTAATTTGGAAGTTTCTATACCTAGAAAACTTTATGATGAGTGGGGACCTACTATAAAAATTAAAATAAAATATCATGAATGCTATGCTTTGTGTGATTTGGGTGCTAGTGTTTCCACGATTCCGAAAACTTTATGTGATGTGCTAGGTTTCCATGAATTTGATGATTGCTCTTTAAACTTGCACCTTGCTGATTCCACCATTAAGAAACCTATGGGAAGGATTAATGATGTTCTTATCGTTGCAAATAGGAATTATGTGCCCGTAGATTTTATCGTTCTTTATATTGATTGCAATCTTCTGTGTCCTATTATTCTTGGTAGGCCTTTCCTTAGAACGATTGGTGCAATTATTGATATGAAGGAAGGAAATATTAGGTTCCAATCTCCATTAAGGAAAGGCATGGAACACTTTCCTAGAAAGAAAATTAAATTACCTTATGAATCTATTATGCGAGCCACTTATGAATTGAATGCCAAAGATGGCAACACTTAGATCTATTCTCGCTTTTTTGCCTAGCTAGGGGCGTTAAACGATAGCGCTTGTTGGGAGGCAACCCAATTTTACTTTTGTTCCTTGCTTTTTGTTCCTGCTTAGTAATAAATAAATAATATAGTTTATGTTTAGATGTGTTTTTATGTTTTAATTAGTGTTCGTGCTAAGTAGAACCTATAGGATAGCTTATGATGATAGTTAATTTGATTCTGCTGAAAAACAGAAACTTTGCATGCACGAGAAAAAAATCAATTAATCACAGAAACGTGATTTTTGCAATTCCAGAAGTATTCGAAAGTTACAGATTTATACAGACTGTGCTGTTTTTGATAGATTCTGTTTTGTGTGTGTTGTTTGCTTATTTGATGCATCTATGGCTAGTATCGGGGGGGTATGAACCATAGAGAAGTTGGAATACAGTAGGTTTAACACCAATATAAATAAAGAATGAGTTCATTACAGTACCCTATGTAGTGCTTTTTCTTTCTTGCACTAACGGAGCTTATGAGATTTCCTGTTGAGTTTTGTGTTGTGAAGTTTTCAAGTTTTGGGTAAAGATTTGATGGACTATAGAATAAGGAGGGGCAAGAGCCTAAGCTTGGGGATGCCCATGGCACCCCAAGATATTAAAGGATGACCAAGAGCCTAAGCTTGAGGATGCCCTGGAAGGCATCCCCTATTTTGTCTTCGTCTATCGGTAACTTTACTTGGAGCTATATTTTTATTCGCCACATGATATGTGTTTTTCTTGGAGCATCTTGTATGATATGAGTCTTTGCTTTTTAGATTACCACAATCATCCTTGCTGTACACACCTTTTGGGAGAAACCCACATGTTTTGGAATTTATTAGAATACTCTATGTGCTTCACTTATATCTTTTGAGCTAGATAATTTTTGCTCTAGTGCTTCACTTATATCTTTTAGAGCGCGGCAGTGGCTTAATTTTGTAGAAATTGTTGATCTATCATGCTTCACTTATATTATTTTGAGTGTCTTTTAGAACAACATGGTATTTGATATGGTTATAAAATTGGTCCTAGAATGATGAGCATCCAAGTTGGGTATAATAAAAACTATCATAGAAAGTGAATCGGATGCTATGATCAATTTAATGCTTGATAATTGTTTTGAGATATGAGGATGGTGATATTAGAGTCATGCTACTTGGGTAATTATGAATTTCAGGAATACTTGTGTTGAAGTTTGTGATTCCAGTAGCATGCACGTATGATGAACCGCTTTGTGATGAAGTTGGAGAATGATTTATTTATTGATTGTCTTCCTTATGAGTGGCGGTCGGGACGAGCGATGGTCTTTTCCTACCAATCTATCCCCCTAGGAGCATGCGTGTAGTGCTTGGTTTTTGATCACTTGTAGATTTTTGCAATAAGTATATGAGTTCTTTATGACTATTGTTGAGTCCATGGATTATACGCACTCTCTCCCTTCCACCATTGCTAGCCTTCCTTGTGCCGCACAACTTTCGCTGGTACCATACACCCACCATGTACCTTCGTCAAAACAGCCACCATACATACCTATTATGGCATTTCCATAGCCATTGCGAGATATATTGCCATGCAACTTTCCACCGTTCCATTTATCATGACACGCATCATCATTGTCATATTGCTCTTGCGTAATCATGTAGTTGACATCGTATTTGTGGCAAGGCCACCCTCACGATTTTCATACATGTCACTCTTGGTTCATTGCATATCCCGGTACACCGCTAGAGGCATTCATATACAGTCATATTTTGTTCTAAGTATCGAGTTGTAATCTTGAGTTGTAAGTAAATAAAAGTGTGATGATCTTCATTATTAGAGCATTGTCCCAAGTGAGGAAAGAATGATGGAGACTATGATTCCCGCACAAGTCGGGATGAGACTTCGGACTTTACAAAAAAAGAGAAAGGCCATATAAATAAAAGAGAAAGGCCAAATAAAAAAATAAAAAAATGAGAGAAAAAGAGAGAAAGGGACAATGCTACTATCCTTTTTACCACACTTGTACTTCAAAATAGCACCATGATCTGCATAATAGAGAGTCTCCTATGTTGTCATTTTCATATACTAGTGGGAATTTTTCATTATAGAACTTGGCTTGTATATTCCAATGATGGGCTTCCTCAAAACGCCCTAGGTCTTCATGAGCAGGCAAGTTGGATGCACACCCACTTAATTTCTTTTGTTGAGCTTTCATACATTTATAGCTCTCATGCATCTGTTGCATGGCAATCCCTACTCACTCACATTCATATCTACTAATGGGCATCTCCATAGCCCGTTGATACGCCCAGTCGATGTGAGACTATCTTCCGCTTTTTTGTCTTCTCCACAACCACCATTCTATTCCACATATAGTGCTATGTCCATGGCTCACGCTCATGTATTGCATGAAAGTTGAAAAAGTTTGAGAATACTAAAGTATGAAACAATTTCTTGGCTTGTCATCGGGGTTATGCATGATTAAATACTTTGTGTGATGAAGATAGAGCATAGCTAGACTATATGATATTGTAGGGATAACTTTCTTTAGCCATGATATTTTGAGAAGACATGATTACTTTGTTAGTATGCTTGAAGTATTATTGTTTTATCATGTCAATATGAACTTTTATTTTGAATCATTTGGATTTGAACATTCATGCCACAATAAAGAAAATTAGATTGAGAATTATGCTAGGTAGCATTCCACATCAAAAATTCTGTTTTTATCATTTACCTACTCAAGGACGAGCAGGAATTAAGCTTGGGGATGCTTGATACGTCTCCAACATATCTATAATTTTTTATTGTTCCATGCTATTATATTACCTGTTTTGGATGTTTATGGGCTTTATGTTACACTTTTATATCATTTTTGGGACTAACCTACTAACCAGAGACCCAACCCGAATTGCTGTTTTTTTTGCCTATTTCAGTGTTTCGAAGAAAAGGAATATCAAACGGAGTCCAAACGGGATGAAACCTTCGGGAGAGATCTTTTTGGAACAAATGCAAACCAGGGGACTTGGAGTGGACATCACCCAACGAGCGAGGCGGTCACGAGGGTGCCTGTCTTGCCCTGTAAGGGTGGGCGCGCCCCCACCCTCGTGAGCCCCTCGAGCGTCCACCGACCTACTTCTTCCTCCTATATATATATACATACATACATCTGGGCTATTCTGTTACGCGTAACAGAATATTATTCTGTTACCCTTTTTGAACTGACAGCCGGTAGACGTTGGACTGATATGAATTTCCCAGGTGAACTGATCTTACGGTGTGTACTGCGGAGGAGCAGGGCAGCCTAATTCAACGCGGACAGCGCCATGGACCGCCGCGATGCTTTGATTTTTGGGTTTGATTGATGACGGACTCCAGCACAAAGCATGCACGACACCAGGATCTAGCACTAGATCATCACGTCGACCACCGGCAACGTGGAAATGCACGAGGAAGACCAGGGACGCGGCAGTAACCCGGGGAGGTGCATGGCGTGCAAGTACCTGCGCCGGCGGTGCGCTCCCAACTGCGTGCTCACCCTCTACTTCCCGGCATCGCAACCCTCACCGCTACGCCGCCGTCCACCTGGCCTTTGGCGCCATCAAAGTCGCATGGTTGCTCGAGGATCGAGGTACGTGACCTCTGGTAATCAATCGTTCTTGCCGCCATTGACAAACCATCAGCTAGTTCGTGCTTGCATGGTTCGACATTTAAACTTGGTTGCCACTTGTAGAGCTTGCCGGTGGATGAGAGAGCTCAGGCGGCGGAGACGATGGTAATGGAGGCGCAGTGGCTGGTGGAGGGCCCGGTGTACGGATGCGACGGGATCATCAACCAGCTGCAGGAGGAGATTCAGCCAACGCAGTGCAAGCTCACCAGGACGCGGGCGCAGCTCTCCATCGTCCTCGTGCACGGTGCATAGCTGCAGGGTTCCACGGCTGCTCTTCCGCCGCCGCAGCCGCAGCGAGACGACGGCCACCGCGTCCTTGTCGCGCAGATGCAAGGCCAAGGGCATGGAAAGGCAGTGCCGTTGCTTGACCCGGACGATGGCCACCGCGTCGCTGTCGCGCAGATGAAGGGGCAGGGAGAGGTGGTGCCATTGCTTGACCGGCCCAGACAACGGCCATCGCGTCCCCGTCGCGCAGGGGCAGAGGCAGGGAGAGGCGGTGGCATTACTTGACCCGGATGAGTTCTGGAACTCGAAGGGCTCTGAGCTCTGATCGATCAAGCGCGTATGTGCATCCATGTTGGGGGAAAATGATTGGGCGATCGATGGCGGCATTGGGCTTTTTACCATTGAAGTTGATAATTGATGAATAAATAATGTCGTGTTGCAATGACTTACACTCAACCTTTTATTTTCCTTATTAGGTAGAGAATCTCTTGTTAAATTAAGAGATTTGAAAGGCGTATGTGTTGGTGGAACTGAATAGAAATGTACAGACATCTGAAATGCGCATGTATTGATGACATTGAGTCCGAATAAACTGGATCATGGTTTTCGATCTTGTTTTCCATATAACCCGGCTCGTTTCCACAAGGTCAAACCTGCATTTCATGAATGGTCTGAAGATAAACTCCAAACGCCAACCGTGCCGCCATCATCTTCATAAAAGGAAAAAAGTAGGATCATATAGGAATTTCCATCGTCTTCAAAGTTGTACTGACGATTTTTATCTCGTCGAACTGATCGTCTTCTCTACTTCAAAAAAAATACAAATACGAAAGACCCGTCGTGTTGTTTTCCTTCTAAAAAACAGAGTACTCATACTAACATATGTGCGTGTTTGTACTGAGGTAGTTTTCACGGAGTAATTTTGAATACGGTTGCTTTTCCCGTTCAGCAAAAAGAGTACTCGAACTGATCTCCCTATGATTTTGTGCTGAGCACGTTTTCACACTCGTCTTTTACTTTGTGTTTTCGGTAAGGTTTTCCTCTTTACTTTTCAACGGTTTACAGTATTATCTCCAACGACCTTGCATGGTTTATATCGTTGAACTGAATGCTATTTTTTTCAAAAAGAAAATGGTTTGCATGTTTTCTTTTAACTCGACATTTTTTTGCAATGATGTTCTGGACTTCTCTCATTTTACGACTTGTACATTTACCATTTGAATTTTCGTGGGGTTTCTTTTTTCTTTTGAACTTTTACAATTTGAATTTCTATGTGTGTTTCTTTTTTAATTCAAACTGACCATTTCTTTTTATTCCGAACTGATCGCCATTTTTAACTCGTACTGACCAATAATTTTAATTCAAACCATATTGTATTTTCATATGACAGAAATTATTCATCTCCCCTGACCTCTTAAAGTTCAAGACTCGGGCACAAACATCCTCATCTTAGCAATTTCTTTTTATTCCGAACTGAACGCCGTTTTTAACTCATACTGATCAATATTTTTAATTCAAACCCTTTTGTACTTTCATATGACAGAAATTATTCATCTCCCCTGACCTCTTAAAGTTCAAGATTCAGGCACAAACATCCTCATCTTAGCAATTTCTTTTTTATTCCGAACTGATTGCCGTTTTTAACTGGTACTGATCAATATTTTTAATTCAAACCTTTTTGTACTTTCATATGACAGAAATTATTCATCTCCCCCGACCTCTTAAAGTTCAAGACTCGGGCACAAACATTCTCATCTTAGCAATTTCTTTTTATTCCAAACTGATCGCCTTTTTTAACTCGTACTGATCAATATTTTTTAATTCAACCTTTTTGTACTTTCATATGACAGAAATTATTCATCTCCCTTGACCTCTTAAAGTTCAAGACTCAGGCACAAACATCCTCATCTTAGCAAGACAAGATAATTCATTTGCATGCAGAGCAACAATAACAATACTCCTAACATACCAAGGGACGTCACACTGGAAAAACAATGCAACCAACATGTTCTCTCCAGTGGTAAAATCCACAATTTTTGAGCTTGCACGACATCTAAACAAGAACTACATGATACACAATTTTCCATCATGCACCTGCTATCCTGAATGGTATCCTGAACATCTAAACAAGAACTCGCTAGTAGAAAAAGTACTTGCAATTTTTTCCATCATGCACCCAGAGGTTCTGCCTTCTCCCCCGGCCCTGAAACAAGAGCACCATCAGTTTAGTTTTAAACAAATTGAAAGTTCGAACATGAGACATGTAGATATTCAAATGATGAAAGTCACAAAAGTGATCTACTTTTGTTTTTCTTCAAATAATTCAACATGAAAAAGACTAATACAGATAAATATTTTTTGTGCGACATTCTGAAGCAGATGTGAGTTCGACCTTTTAAACAACCTTTTTGCACAAGGAGATGATGTTATTGAACTGGCTAGGTACATTCAATTTTACCTAGTATGGTTGGACTAGTAATGCAAGCACTGCTTCCAAGGTTTTATAGAGATCAGTAGCCATCCAACTACGAAATGCATGCAAACCCAATCTGCATACACTAGCGAACATTGAAAGAAAGAACCCCTGTTTCTCAACTTTGAACTTTCGTATGGGTTTTCCCTCAACTTATTGTATCCGTGGGTCTGAACTGATGCAAGTATATAAGAATACCAAACATTTATTACCTGAACCTGAAAAGGATCTGAGACAGGTTGCCCTGGAACTGCAACTTGTATCTTTTACTGCTCATCTTTAACATTAAGAAAGTACTAATCAGTACTAGTATTTGTGCAAGTCATATTGATCAGTACTGCTGCTTGCCGTACTGATGAGCACAAGTACTGATCGCTAACACAGAGAATTTTTCATCTAGTTGACTTTTAACATTATATTAGAAAAAGTGAGCTACAAAATAAAAAACTAGATTAGAATAGAAGCATTGGCTTATATTAGAAACGATGAGCTACGAGATAAACAACCAGATGCGAATTTGCTTCAAGTCAGGTTTGCTATTTTTTGAATTTGATGCATGTTGCACTGGACTACTACTGGTTTGCAAGTTGGACTTGAGTACTTTTAAATTGTTTGCATATTTTACTGCCGAAATCTAAACCACAAAGGAACACATCGGCATTACCAATCGTATATAGCAAAACTGAACTTTCTACGTCTACTGTTGTTTTTACAGAGTGGGCTTATGTTTTCTTATGTACTTAAACTATTAATGTTTTTGAAAATTGCCACTATCACACATGTTATACTTGAAAACCCTTGCCAGACTAGGCACCCCCAATATCCTGCACAACAAAGAATCCCCCATGTGAATTGTAGTAGCCTCTCCCTCTCTCTATGTCTCTTTTTTGCATCTCTCTCTCTATATGTCTCTTTTTTGCATCTATGAGCAGTCCCCCGAAGAACTCCTGAACTTTCAGTTGGATCAAAATCTAGATTACAAGAAAAATGGCCTTCATGGATGGCAGTATGTGAACTGAAGAGTAGGAGAGGAGGAGCACGAAGGTGTTTCTCACCAATCGTGTTCCTGATGGCGTGGTGGATGGCAAGAATAAATGGCTGAACAGGAGGTCGAGGCGTCGTGGAAGGAACTCCAGGGATACGTTTCATTACGAGGGTTTGCATATGGATGAACTGACTGACCCATTTTTCTTGTACTGAACCTTCTTTGTATGGAAGCGTGTTTTCCAGAAATTTAAGACTATACAAATACTATGTACAATATGGACATTTAGTTAGTCCGAACTTATCTTTTTGGCACTTTTTGCACTGAGGTAATAGAAGTGAACCTATGACGAAGAATAGAAATCAAAAAGAAATTTTTTGGAGGTGGAATAAGACGTCGGAGATCGGGTGGACCGGCTACACCTCCTCCTCTGGACTGATTGCTCCGGCGAAGTGGAGCTGATGGAGGCGGAGATCACAAGCAGCATGATTTGGCCACTGCAGGGAATCCGAGTGACTATCAAGTCATCCTTGCTATTCCAGGATGACGTCCAGAGCACTGCGATGGGGGTGGAGGAGCCGGTGTCGCCGATGGGAATGGCGACTAGAGCAAATAAGTTTAGACAAAAGCTATTTGCTTTCTATTCCTGGTGGTGTTTATTCAGCAAGGGCACCAGGGATGACTAAAGCAAATAAGTTTAGTCATCCCTATGGTGTTTATTCAGGATCCATGCAAAGTAAAGTAGCATCTGTTTTTGAAATGGATGGTTATAGGTTTAGACAGAAGTTAAGTTTCAGCGATGCCCTTGTGGCGAAGCAAACTAAAATGTATCATTTTGCCTCAGGACTCTGCACATTTAAAGCATAATGCACTGGAAAGAACACACAAGTTAAACTGAAAATCAAAATAAAAGTTGGGGTAGCATGCCTGTGAGGAAGGAGGTCGAGGGCAGCAGGGTGTACAGTGGGCGAAGGACGCACAAGGAAGATGAGTTACCTCATCGCTAGGCTGTGAGGCGACCTCCATCTTGGAGGTCCTCGGGTTGGAGTGCATCGGCAACGAGTGTTGGGGCTGCGACAGGGGATAGGTTGGAGCGGTGGCACTACAGAGATGATGACGGCATGAGGTGTTGCGGCTTGGAGCAGCAACAAGAGAAACAGAGGAACCGCCAACATGCTGTTGGCAAGGTTGCACCTGAGGTTGGAAAACATAGTTAATTAATTAACTCATCTAATGTAATCATCCAAGAGTTCTAGTCTTGGGTATGTATAACACTAAACAAAATTTTAGAAATTGAACTGAAGTAGAATACGAATTTGAACTAAATGAGAATAAGAAATTAAACTCAGCTAAAATAACAAATAGTTGAACCTTTCTTTTAGTTCACATATTATCATGAAATAGTACCAGACTATAAGGTTTAATACATGAAAGAAGAAATATATAAGCAGGCATTGCTGCCGGGAAATACTTAGTGCACCAGAGAACCTGCACTACTAGATTTGTTGAGAGAGTACTGAGGGCAGTACATCCCCATGGCAGACAGGTAAGTTCAAGTTCTATATGAACCAACACTGCTAGATTTGTTAAGAAAGTACTAAGGGCAACACATCGCCTCCAAAGCTTCTGGTGCAGGATAAAACACGTCGTGCTTGGCCGCCTAGGATGCGTCCATCGACACATCATGTACTCAGAAACTTGAGGAGGCGCTTCAGGACTAGCCAAACCTGCTTATTGGAGAAGCCAAGAGGCTTCATGGCCTCTAACACTTTCTAATAGCATTACCATAGTTGGAAACCATGGCGTTTAATCAAATGGTTCAGGGATCACTCCCAGTCAGTCCCACTGCTACCTGTGCTGCAGAGAACATGAATATAAAGCAGACGGTGACACATCCATTTTTCTTTATGATATATCTAAACTTACAGAATTTTCAAACTTGCACTGACGATACTTTAGGTGATACATCTAAACTTTACAGAATTTTGAAGAAATCGCTGCAAATCATTACTTATTTAGGCGATATATCTAAACTTACATAATTTTGAAACTTGCACTGACAATATTTCTGCACACACACCAACTATTTCTATGATTTTTCATGGACTGACAACAGATTACACACCAAACTAATACCAAGTCTGGTACAAAAATCTAATGAAGGTGATATAAGTACATGTTAGGAAGATAATTAAGTTCAGGTATATTAATTGGGAGAAGTTCAAAAAGAAACTTTTAAAACATTTGTATTAAAAAGACGTGTACTACACAACACCTTGACTCACTATGACGATATGTTTGTACTTCTCCACTGCCAGTGAAGAATTGCCTACCGTCACGCTATCTACGTGAAGATGTGACCCTTCCCAAATATTGGAACTGATATGACAAGTAACAGTAGACAGTGTTGTAACAATATTTTTTCCTTAGAGTTTTTTGGAGCAAGAAGTTTGAACATGTGGCAATGATTTCTTTTTTGTAGACACTAAATATTTGAACCTTTTGTGCAAGTATGTTTGAACTAGGGAGAAGAGAGCATAACAATGGAAGTGAAGCAATGGCATGTGGTACAGAAATTTTCTTCTCATAAACATGCACATCTTTTTTACTTTTTTGATACAAAAATTCCTCACAAAGGCTCAATTTGAAATTAGAGAATACCAAACATTTATTTAGAGGTAAAAATTAACTACACAAGAAGTTTTCATTTTTAGCCAGCTCTTTTTTCATCGATCAGCTTCTGTGCAACTTGATTTTGACCTAAGAAACAAATGAAAATGAAGTGGAGCGGACAAAATTAGGGTCAAGTGAGGTAGTTACTAAGTAGGAGTGTGAACCTTTATGTACTGAACTTTTTAAAGTTTTGAGCTTGAACTTCTGTTCTTCTTTTAAGTACTAACACTACATAAAGCTTATTTTAAGTGTTGATTCTGAACTGTTTGTGTCCTCGCTCAGACATTTTCTACAAACAGATGACATGCACAAATTGTAGGTTTTTTCTTTTACCTCGATGCTTTTCTGGACTTCCAAAATAAACTCTGGTACATGTACTCTTCAATGAACTTATTTAGGTTTATGTGTTTGAACCTATGATATTCCCAAACAAGTACTTAGCTCGGTTGTCTTTTTTTCCTTCATGATGGGATCACAATAAATGACTTTGAGACAAACTACTAGACCTGATTTTTTTTGCAAAGAAGTCATACCATTTCAGCAGTGATGGAGGCATCGCCGCTGGCAATACTTGGCGCATAGGAGAACCTGCACTGCTGGATTTGTCGAGAGAGGACTGAGGGCAACACGATCCCATGGCTTTTTTTCTGGAGTAGTCACAAAATATAGCAGAAACAAACAACACCAGAAGAACACTGCACTGTTGTTCCAATGGATCAGTTGTACTGAATTAGGTATCTACAAGCATCTATGAGATCACAAAACAAGTCTTTGCAAGAGTGCAAGATGGTAAATGTTTAGAACAAATTTAAATATCTTGTCATATAACAAATCCATGAAAGCGGATATTGTTTCTGAACAATTTTGTGTTAATCGCATCAGTCAGCTGGCAGAGCAAATTCTACCAAAGCCAGATAATACTAATACCTAAAGTATCTCCCTTCACGTTTCAGTTGTGAAGTTGTTTCAGTTCTGCGATATCAGCAAATAATTAAATAGCCAACTACTGAACTACAATCATAGCCACCAGACAAATTGGTTAAGAAGAATGAACGGAAACCTAGTTGCGCAAGAAACTTCTAGAGGCAATGCACAGATACTCACAAGAACCGCTTGATTTCCGGCGGCATCCTCTGTAGAGGGTCGACGGGGAAGGGAGGAGGCGAAGCGTCGGCGGGGAGGGAGAGGGCGGCACGGCGGTGGGGGAGGGAGGAGGCGGAGCGCCAGCTGGGAGGGAGGACAGCGCGTGGCGGGGGAGGAAGGAGGCGGCGCGCTGGCGGGGAGGAGGCGATGCACGGCAGGGGAGGGAGGAGGCGGCACACGACAGGGGAGGGAGGGGGCGGTGCACGACGGGGGAGGGAGGGGGCGGCGCACTAGCTGGGAGGGAGGGGCGGTGCACCGGCGAGGAGGGAGGGGGCGGCGCGTGGTGGGGGAGGGAGGAGGCGGAGTGCCGGCAGGGATGGAGGGGGCGGCGCTCTGCAGGAGCAGTTGGGGATCGGGAGGTAGGTGGTGGGTTCGGTCGCCGTCGCTCCTATATAGGGCCCGGCGGTAACAGAATAATATTCTGTTACCGATAACAGAATAGTCCAGCCCTATATATATATATATATATATATATATATATATATATATATACGTACCCCGAAACCATCCAGGAGCACCACGAAAACCTAATTCCACCGCCGCAACCTTCTGTATCTGCCAGATCCCATCTTGGAGCCTTCGTCGGTGCTCTGCGGGAGGGGGAATCGACCATGGAGGGCCTCTCCATCACCACCAAGGCCTCTTCGATGAGTTGTGAGTAGTTTACCATAGACCTTCGGGTCCATAGTTATTAGCTAGATGGCTTCTCCTTCCTCTTCTTGGAGATCTATTCGATGTAACTCTTTCTGCGGTGTGTTTGTCGAGATCCGATGAATTGTGGGTTTATGATCAAGTTTATTTATGAGAAATATTTGAATCTCCTCTGAATTATTTTTGTATGATTGGTTATCTTTGCAAGTCTCTTCGAATTATCAGTTTGGTTTGGCCTACTAGATTGATCTTTCTTGCCATGGGAGAAGTGCTTAGCTTTGGGTTCAATCTTGCGGTGTCCTTTCCCAGTGACAGCAGGGGCTGCAAGGCACGTATTGTATTGTTGCCATCGAGGATAAAAATATGGGGTTTATATCATATTGCATGAGTTTATCCCTCTACATCATGTCATCTTGCTTAATGTGTTACTCTATTCTTATGAAATTAATACTCTAGATGCAGGCAGGAGTCGGTCAATGTGTGGAGTAATAGTAGTAGATGCAAAATCGTTTCGATCTACTTGTTATGGACGTGATGCCTATATACATGATCATGCCTAGATATTCTCATAACTATGCACTTTTCTATCAATTGCTCGATAGTAATTTGTTCACCCACCGTAATACTTATGCTATCTTGAGAGAAGCCACTAGTGAAACCTATGGCCCCGGGTCTATCTTTTATCATATAAGTTTTCCATCTACTTTTATTTGCATCTTTTACTTTCTAATCTATATCATAAAAATACCAAAAATATTTATCTTATCTTATTATCTCTATCAGATCTCACTTTTGCAAGTTTTCGTGAAGGGATTGACAACCCCTTTATCGCGTTGGTTGCGAGGTTCTTGTTTGTTTGTGTAGGTGTGTGGGACTTGTGAGGAACCTCCTACTAGATTAATACCTTGGTTCTCAAAACTGAGGGAAATACCTACGCTACTTTGCTGCATCACCCTTTCCTCTTCAAGGGAAAAACCAACGCATGCTCAAGAGGTAGCAGGGATCTGTCCTCTCCACCATCTCCATGGAGGAAGGTAACCTAAGCTTCTCTCTGTTGTCTCTAGATTCCTAGGGATTGTAGGCTACGCTTATGGTTCTAGGATAAACACAAACTTCACATCTCGAGTCCTCCATCCACTTTAGATCTACAATACTCCATGACTTTTATTTCTCGTTGGTCGATCCATGTTTGTCCCCTGCTTAGATTCAGAAGGATCCCAACGACCATGTTGGTGCCCGGAACTTCTGGGCAGGCCAGACCTTCCGGCCTCGCTACGGCTTCCATGTTCGGGCTGGGTTGGTACTTCTGTCGTCCAGAACTTCCGGGAACCCTGGAACTTCCGGCTCCCGGAACTTTCGCCCACCCACCCCTGAACTTCCTGCCTAAGCAGAGTTCTGTAAAAAAAATTCGACCAGTGAGATTCATTGATTCTCTTTTTCTTTGAGGCTTGTGTACTTATTCTGTCCCCATGCTATTCTCTCTCTCTGTTCAGCAGGAGGGTCTGGTTCGCATGTATCCAAGGTGTATGAACGGAAATCCAGAGCTAGGGTCAAGAAGACAACGGCTGTTGTTTTGGGGCGTGAGAACATGTTTCACTGCCATCCTGAGGAAGATGATGAGGCTGAAGATAGTGGATGTCCTCTTGCTGCTCCCGTCCACTCCAAGAAGCGGAAGACTACTTCCAAGAAGGCCAAAGCACCAAATGTTCAACCTCCTCCTCTTGAGCCAGTCACCATGAAGGAAATGCCCGCACCGGAGTGGTTTGCTCTACGTTGTGTCAATCCCTATTGTAAAGACCATGATCATGTGGTTGATTCCAAGTTTTGGACACTTTTCCAGCAACGCAACTATGAAGAGATTTGTTCTCAGTTCGTCAACAAGTGTGTCATTCAGAAGAGTATCCACACTGCTCACTTTGACAAGACTCCAACAAATTCTGCTTACTTTGAAGGGATCCAGAACATGTGTGTGAAGCTCAACCTCCTTCCACTCATGCACTTTCAACATGATGTGTCTCAGCCTCTTGTGGCTCGGTTCTATGCCACTGTGCATTTTGGAACTGGTATGCAGCACACTCTTACTTGGATGAGTGGTAATGAGAAGTTCTCTGCTCTGTTCTCAGTGCTGGCCGGTCTTCTGGGCTATGAGTATACTAACACTACTGTTGACTGTGGCTACAAGATTCACGACTAAGGGGTCTTCCAGGCTATTCACTTGGCTGATTTGTATCCTCCATCTGGAAAGGTTGGATCTTGTCGGTGGAAACGACACCTATGGGATCAACTAGGATCCCTACTACGGTTGCAGGGCACGAGGGGTTGAGAGAAGAGCGGGATCAACAGCCAGTCCAAGCACACAGATCGTTTACCCAGGTTCGGGCCGCGACATGCGTAATACCCTAGTCCTGCTTTTGGTGTCTATTCTGGTGTTCTTGGAGTTCTTGAGCTAGCTACAATGAGTAACTTGTCAAGGGGTCCGAATCCCTCTCTAGTATGCCTTGGGCCTCCTTTCATAGTCAAGGGGATCTCCACAGTAGCACACATGAGGTGGCATCGGCATGTAGCGGCTAAGCTTATCGCTAGCCATTACGGGACAAGACGCATTCAATGCGCCTCTTAGGTGTCCCCTACTTTATCAGGGGCGGAAACAGACCCCCGTCCCGTCCGTCGCCACTCCACCCTTCTCCAACACGCCTCCGGGCCAGCGGGGCGCGTGGTGCCATGTAAGCTGGCAGGCAGCTGAGGTGGCGCGGTGGTAAGGTCTTCACGAAGATTTGTATGCCACCACGTAGGTGTCGCTGAGTTGGCCTAGATGCCTCCTATTGACGCGCAGGTGGCTGCCTAGCTGGTGGGCTGGCAGCTGCATGGGAGCGGTTGTGGGATCGTGGCAGGCGTGGGCCTGGTTGCGGCCTCGCAGACGTCCTCGGCAAGGGCCTTGCCGGGGCCCCGGCAAGGGTCTTGCCGTGGTGCCGTGGTCGTCCCCGGCAAGGATGTTGCCAGATGTCTTGCGGGTTTCCTTGGCAAGGATCGTCGTCTTCTATCTTTGTCTTCACAAAGATCTGCATGCCACCACAGAAGTGCCTCCCGAACCATGGTTCCAATAAGGCTGACGGTGTTTGGAAACCTTGGGCTCAAGGGTGGCGCGTTCTGCTGGCATGGGTTTGGGCAAGTCGCCCCGGCAAGGCTCCTGCCGGGGCTGCGGAGGTTTCCCCGACAAGAATCTTGCTGGGGAGAACCACCTTGCCTTCTTTCCCTCCTGGTCTTGGTGTTGTCCTGACTGTCCTACGGATGTGATTCTTCCCTCTGCCCTGCTTAGTGAGGTCGTGGGCGTGGCTCCGACTGCCCATGCACTTAGTAAGGGGTACATAGTAGTGCCCCTGCTTTAGTAAACCGACAGGAGCTACCGGGCCTGGGCCACACATAAGCGTGACGCGTTGTTGGGCTAGGCCCAAAACGGTGCGCGGGCAGGCGGGGCAGTTTTTACCGCAGTAATTTTTCGTCAGTTTTGCTTCCCCACGAGCCGCATTGAATCGTGTGACATGGGAGTCATGCGTGACACGGGGGTCACGCGTGGGGATGACCGAAGCATGCATGTGTCACCCTGCAGTGAATACCGAAGGGGCGGCCTGCGTGTCCATTGGAAACCGCAGGGCCACCGTTCCATGTCTCCCATTACGCCCCCTCCCCCCCCCTCCGCGCCATGAATCCTGCATGCACGGCGCGGGGAGGGCGGCTGGCGCATGGAATATGAGAAGGTGTGCGTGCACGGGTCAATGCCCACGCGCCTTCAATTGGGCGAGGAGGGCGGTCGACGGCCTCGCCTGCTGCCACTGTAATGGGCTAGACTGGTGGAGAGAAGTGGCCGGACCCCGACCCCGTCCCTTTATAAGGAGGGGAGTAGGAGGGGCGGCTGTCGGTGTCAAAACCGGCGGATCTCAGGTAGGGGGTCCCGAACTGTGCGTCTAAGCCTAATGGTAACAGGAGGTAGGGGACACGATGTTTTACCCAGGTTCGGGCCCTCTCGATGGAGGTAATACCCTACTTCCTACTTGATTGATCTTCATGATATGAGTATTACAAGAGTTGATCTACCACAAGATCATAGAGGCTAAACCCTAGGAGCTAGCCTATGATTATGATTGTTCTCGTCCTATGGACTAAACCCTCCGGTTTATATAGATACTAGAGGAGGCTAGGGTTACACAGAGTCGGTTACAGAGAAGGAGATCTAATATCCGAATCGCCAAGCTTGCCTTCCACGCAAAGGAGAGTCCCATCCGGACACGGGACGGAGTCTTCAATCTTCTATCTTCATAGTCCAACAGTCCGGCCAAAGTATATAGTCCGGCTGTCCGGATATCCCCTAATCCAGGACTCCCTGAGTAGCCCCTAAACCAGACTTCAATGACGACGAGTCCGGCATGCAGATTGTCTTCGACATTGCAAGGCGGGTTCCATATATGAATACTTCGTAGAAGATTTGGAACACAAGGATCGTGTCTGGCTCTTAAAAATTATTTCACATATCACCGTAGAGAGAATGATATTCCACCAATCTAATCTGCTGACAACTTCGGCATAGCGATATCACGCCGTGGTCCGGTCATTATTCGAACCATTTTTTCCAACCAGCTATTGCGCATATCGTGAGGCGGGTTTCCTTGGCACGTCTTGTCGAAGCAGAGATCGTGCCCCCTTATTGCGGGTCTCTCATCAATACGGGTGTGGGTAACCCAACCGCACCGCTAATTACGGTGAGTGGAGAACGAGCAGGTTCTTCCGGGCAAGTGGGGAGGCGCAAAGTTCGATTGTTCTTATAAAGAGGAAAGGTCGCTTCCTTCTCACCCACGCCTCCTTCTCCTTGTGCTCGTCCATTCCATTTCGCTCGAGCCCTAGCGCCCAAGCATTCATCTTCTCCACCAACAAAGGTTCTCCGAAAATGTCCGGATCCGGAGAAGGAGGAAAATGGATGGCCACTACCGTCCAGGAGAAGGATATCAAAAAGCTTCGGGAGGCTGAGTATCTGGCCAAGAAAATTGGCCACCATCTTCCGACGGCGGGACAGATTGTCCACACTCTGGATCCCCACGAGAGGGTTGTGTTCCTCCCTCATTTTATCCGCGGGCTCGGGTTTCCCCTTCACCCATTTGTTGGTGGCATCATGTATTATTATGGGATCGATTTTCATGATCTATCCCCCAATTCCTTCCTCAACATCTCGACGTTCATTATCATCGTGCGCGAGGCTTTTCTCCGCATTTCACCACACTTCGGCTTATGGCTGAAGATCTTCAATGTGAAGCCCAAGGTGGTGAACGGCGAGCACGCCGAATGCGGAGGCACCATGGTAAGCAGGATGCCCAAGGTCACATGGCCGACAGGTACTTTCAACGATTCCGTCGAGGAGTGGCAGCAGCAGTGGTTCTACATCACTGAGCCGCGCGGCAAACAGTGGGCCGCTGCTCCCGAATTCCGATCCGGGGCCCCCTTGCGGCTTACGTCCTGGCCCAAAAAGGGCTTGAACTGGTCTTTGTCCAACGAACTGTCTGTGCTCCAAACACATGTCAAGGGTATGGAAGATAAGGTCATCAAGCTTATTGATGTAGTCCAGGTGATGGTGGTCCGCCTGGTTTTCCCTTGTCAGCACCGAGCCTGCAATTTGTGGGAGTATGACCCGGCCGAGCACCAGACCCTGCGAGAGCTTTATGGCTCCTCACACAAGGACATATGGAAGGTGATTTTTAAGTCCGGCAAACCATGGCCGGACTTCGCCACGGACCGCGGGTACCAACTGACCCGCCCTGCAAGTCCAGTAAGTCATCATTATGTTTTGTCCATCCATATTGGCATATCCTAAGGAAGATGCTCTAACGTGCTTCTCACAATTATCCTAGGGATGGACGAAGAAGGCGGGGCGGATACACTGTCCAGCCCCGCTGCCAGAAGAACCAGCCGGACCACTTCTGACGAAGGTGTTGGTCCCGGCGCCTTACGAGGCGCCAAAGAAAGAGGCCTACAGAGAGTCCAAGGAGACCAGAAGTGGCCTCCATCGTCGCGATGCTTTGGACACAAAATCCAAAGACTCCAATGCACATCTCTCCTCCGAATAGGAAGAAGAGGAGGAAGAAGACGAGTCCCCCATGTGGGGAGGAAATAAAAGGACGGCCTCCTCATCTCTGGAGGCCGAATTGCCTAAGAGGGGAAAAACTCCCCTGCCACAGGCGTCCACTAGGGCTACCGACAGCAGCCCGGAGTGGGATCCCAGGGCCCAGCCCCTGGAAAACTCGTGAGTACACGAAATCCGAACACACGTATGCGTCCAGGATTATTGAGGCATAATAAATTAATTGGTGCCACACTTTTTGCAGCCCGGTGAGGTCTCGCGCCAAACACTCCTCATCGAAGGATTCGTTGAGCTTAGATGCCCTAGAGAGTGAGACGCCTCCGAAGGCCCCTTCCCTGAAACTCGGGCATGACGCCGAGGTGTCGTCCTAGAAGGGCCTAGACCAGGAGGGGCATACCTCAGGGGCCGGATATACGAGAGCGGAGGCTCCCATGAGTGTCGACGGCAGGGGCGATCGTGAATTCGGCCCACAGCCGGACACAGTCCCGGAAAGCTTTGAGGCTCCAGTATCGGGTAGGCAGCCCCGTTTTGCTGGAGGAGGTGAGCCTGCTCCGCCGATGACCTCTGTCCAATCAGAGGCGCAAGGCAGCTTATCGATAGTGCTAAAGAGTGCTTCCATTGTCGATGAACATCGTGCCCTTATGGGCGCGGTGATTGAAAAGATTCAGTCTACGGAGAGTGGTCTGGATGAATCCTGCATCAGCCTTATAAGAGGCTTTGATGTATGCTTTTTAGGAGCTTTTGTAGATTGTCACAGTATGGATAGTAGCCCCTGATACACTGTTTGGTGAAAAAGAGAACCGAATAGGGGATCAAAGTTTCATTTGCAGGAGACTTAGTTGATGACATGTCCTCCTTCTTTTATAAACAGGCGTCTATAGTGACTGTCGCCTCTCATACTGTGGAGGTATCCGGACTAAAGCAGAGTCTGGAGCGGGCCAAAGAAGAACTTGGCCGAGTGAAGAAACAGTTGGAGGACAATCGAGGTATGTAAAAACCTTGTTGTTTTTAGCACAAATAAATATGTGTGCTGGATAAAAGTATTTATATTGCGCTCTCTAGGGACAAACGCCGAAATTGAGGCGCTTAAGAAGGATGTGTCTTTAGCCGAAAAGAAGGCAGCCATGGAGCAGGCTCTTCGTGAGAATCACGAGGCCAGGGTCATTGTAGCTGAACGAGAGCTCCAGGAGGCCGTTAAGAAAAGTGAGACTTTGGAGCAGAGTTTATCAGGGAAGGAATCCGAACTCGCCCAAGCTCTCCAAACCGCAAATGATGCTCGGGAAGAAGCCCAAGGTGCTCTGAAGGACATTCAGGAGGCGAGGAAGATTGCGGCTGGTAAGGCTGTTTCTTATTCAAAGCGATTTCTATGTAGTAATAGGAGAAGTTCAAAATGACAAATTGAACTGATTTCCCCACGGGCGTTTGCTGAGCTGCCCCGCAGCATATCTGATGCCGCTCAATTCTATCGAGCTGAGGAGAAGAAGACTGCGGAAAAGCTCTTCTGGTCGCAGTATTTGGCGCCGAATTATCCGATGCCATTTGTTGATCAGCTGAAGCAGCTGGTCAAACTGTACCAAGCGGCCGAACTAGCCATGAAGGACTTGATTGTTTGGCTATGGCCCGCCGAGCCAATTCCAAGCAGTTACTTTGGGCTCATGAAGCGAATTGTGAGTGCTTGTCCTCGGCTCGAAGTCATTAAGCGATCGGTCTGTATAGAAGGTGCGCGAATGGCATTTGCCCGCACGAAAGTGCACTGGGGAAAGATGGGTGCTGAAAAGCTGATGACCAAAGGGCCACCTGAGGGGAAGGAGCACCACTAGCCTGAATTATATTATGATGGTGTCCTGAAAGGAGCCCGCCTTGTGGCGGAGCAATGCACCAAAGACATTGTATTTCCATGAAGACAATCATGATGTCCTTTGTAAGGCGGAACAAAGTCACCTTTATTTATGTATTGCCTATTATATGGAAGTTTTTCCTCTTGCGCGGCCGTTTTATATATTAATCTTGAGAGTTGGCCAGTCGTCGGCTTCTGCCCCCATGTAGGAAGTACGGGGGTGTTCGGGGTAAACCTGAACACTCTTTATCCCATTTTTGGGTCCTTAAAGGAGGTGTTCAGCACAGCGAACCAGGCAATCGGACTATAGGGCTTTATCACTCTCACTTAGCCATAGGAATTCGAGTATGGTAGGCGCAGCCCTTGGTGTTCGGAAGACCGCACGAGGGGCTCTAACAGCACCTGATTGGAAGACCGATCTGTCGCACTCTACATTTATTATGGCATTATGCGGAATAAATCTTTAAAGATTTTACAACCTCTCGAACAGCTGACCAGCTCTCGCCTTATCATGACAGTCAGTTTTCGGCTTTCTCTACTGAGGTGCTCGTCTGGAAGAACCGGGACACAATCGTAGAAGTTCTCCCAGCGCTACCTTAGCCGATATAGCGGAACGTAAGGTACCAAAACATGGGAGTCGGGCAAACCCAACTAATGACCCAAGACATGATTCAGAGCTGATGCATATAATGCTATAAGTTCAGGGTGCCGAGCGACCAAGAGGGTGGCCGGACTTTGTTGCCGTAGTATGGGTATAATGAAGCCCATGGCGTATTAAGGCATGACATAATGTGCGGATGTCGTTACGACGAAAAGGTGTCAATGAGAAATGACAGCGGGTAAGCATCATGTAACTCTATATGTTGTATTCGAGTGACACGTTTATGCGTATGAGTGCGGTTAATGCTATAGTAAGAGGTGTGATGGCAGAACCTTTTGAGACCGGGCGGGAGGAAGTTGTGTGCGGATCCGAAGTATATTCGGATTGTCTTCTGGGGGAGTATTTATATATTCCCTCCTTGTGCATCCGTGTTGATTCCACGTCGCCAGTCCTGTTCTGCGCAAAAGCGATCCTGCAAAGTAAAATTCTTAGAGACATTTGTGTGTCATGGAGCGGTTGAACCGCGGGGTGTGGCCCTTCCCAACTTATGCCGGAGTGCTTGATTGACGCCTGGTCGAGCCGAGCTATCCTATCGTGAAGTAGTTCAGACTCCTTTGTTGGTGTCCGGGAGGTTGGCTGTCGAATCAAGGTTCGATAAAGAGGCACAACTCGCTGCTTCAGTGGTGGTATACTCTTCAGCGCTGCGGTGGAGTTCGGCCTTGCCCATAATTGTGACTATGTCACATGGACCTGGTACGTTAAGCCAGCCATAGGCACAGTGTGGTACCGTGTTGAATCGATCCAACACGGTTCGTCCCAGCAGTACGTAATAGTTACTGTATAGGGGGACAATGTCGAAGACTGACTCTTTGATATGGTGATTGTTTGGTGATCCGAAGACAACCTCTAGGGTGGTGTTTATCACGTTCACCGTGTTGGTTTGCGGAGAGGTTTCTTTTGCCCTATATTGCTTGATGGTATGGGCTCCTCGTTGTCTTCATTGCTTTGAGACCCCTTTATTGTTTTTGGCGCGTCTCCGGCCGGCTTGTTTGAAGACCCGGCATTCTCTATTGGTGTGATTGGCTGCCGTTCCTGGGGTACAATGAATTTGACATGGGCGGTCAAGTATGCGGTCAAGGCCGGATGGGCCAGAATTGCTTTTTTGAAGTGTCTTTTTCCGCTGACCGGACTGGGAGCCACGGGATCCGGCATTGACTGTCGTGTCTTGGGCGTCATCATTGTTCTTGTGACGCTTATGTTTGTTGTGTCGAGGTTTATGGATGCTATTTCTGGCCTCTGATGTGCCAGGGGTGTTTGCTGTGTTGTTGTTACGAGCCAGCCAGCTATCTTCGCAGCGCAAAAGTGGGTAATGAGTGTCGTTAGGGCCGCCATGGACTTCGGTTTCTCTTGGCCGAGGTATCGAGCGAGCCACTCGTCCCGGATATTATGCTTGACGGCTGCTATGGATTTGGTATCCAAACAGTCAGCGATTTGGTTCTTTTTGGTTAGGAACCGAGTCTAGAATTTCCTGGCTGACTCTCCGGGCTATTGGGTAATGTGATCTAAGTCATCAGCATCCGGTGGTCGCACGTAGGTGCCTTGGAAGTTGTTGAGGAACGCGTCCTCAAGGTTTTCCCAGCTACCGATGGAGTTCGCCGGCAGGCTATTCAGCCAGTGTCGGGCCGGTCCTTTGAGTTTAAGGGGAAGATGCTTGATGGCATGTAGATCATCACCGTGGGCCATGTGAATGTGGAGAAGGAAATCTTTGATCCATACCGCGGGGTCTGTTGTGCCATCGTATGATTCGATGTTTACGGGTTTATACCCTTCTGGGAATTCGTGATCCATTACTTCATCAGTGAAGCAGAGGGGGTGTGCGGCGCCTCTATGTCGGGCTATGTTACTACGCAGTTCGACTAAACCTGGTCGGTTATGTTCGGCCCGGCCGGACTTATTGTTAGTGTATCCGGCATGACGGTCATTGTCATGTGTTGGGGCGAGCCCCTGTGATCCATATATCGATCTTGGTTGTCCTGCTTTGTTTTCCAATATGTCTCGCAGGTCCTGCGTATTGCCCCGGGCCGTAGTGTATTGGCGTGAGGGTGCGGGCTGGTATTCGGGCTGATAAGCCATTTTATCTCGGCCACGAGGTGGCCGATTAGCCTCGTCCTGTGCTGGTAGTGTAGGCTCTAGGACCTCCTCCTCGAGTTGAGGTACCAACTTGTGCTTTGGGTAACCTTTTGTGGGGCGCTTGAGTCCGTATTCCTCGGCTGCCAGGACCTCAGTCCATCTGTCTGTGAGCAAATCTTGATCAGCTTGCAGCTGCTGCTGCTTCTTTTTCAGGCTTCTTGCAGTGGCTATAAGCCGGCGCTTGAAGCGCTCGTGCTCTACGGAATCCTCAGGATCACCGAATTCATCGTCACCGAGGCTCACCTCGTCTTTGGAGGGAGGCATATAGTTGTCATCCTCCAAGTATCCGTCTGTCGCCTGTTCATCTGGGCTAACCGGCCCGTCTTCCTGTTCGGCCTGCTCGAAGGTAGGCTGATCGGGATTGTATTCATCTTCGGCACCATCCGGATTGTTTTCATCTCCTATGCCGGTATTGCTATGGCGGGGTTTAAATCGGCGCCGATGACACCCATGCTTTGATTTCTTCCCTAAGGGGTTATCCTCTATCGCCTCATCGCCATTGTTTTCTTTGGGAGTGTCCACCATATATATATCATACGAGGAGGTGGTTGTCCAGCGCCCTGTGGTCGGTGGTTCCTGTTCTTCTCCTGCATCGTCGTCCATACCGTCGATGTCTTCAGAGTCGAAGTTAAGGATGTCGGTCAAATCATCGACAGTGGCAATGAAGTGGGTGGTGGGTGGGTGACGAATTTCTTCGTCGCCTACTTCCCACTCGAGCCGGACATAGTTCGGCCAAGAGTCTCTTGACAAAGATAGAGACCTTAATGATTTCAGCATGTCGCCGAACGGCAAGCGCTGAAAGATATCCGCAGCGGTGAACTCCATTACCGGAGCCCAATCGGATTTGATGGGCCCGGATGCAGGCGGCCTGGAACCTATGGCCGGACACAAGTCTGGGGGTCCGGCGACACAGATTTCCTTAGAGGTGGAGTCTGTGTTCGGCTCTACCGCCGATGAGTATGCGGCCTCCGGGGCGGGGTCCATCCACCCATCCTCGGACGACGCGATCTGCCCCGGATTTAGGTCCGGAGCTACTACAGGCGCGATATCCCGAATACTGTCCGTCAGAAGATCTAAGTCGTGCTCGTCGTGACCGTGGCGTAGGCCCGAATCCGTCGACGATCGAGTCTCCGTGGATATCGGTCGTGTAATTCAAGTTTCCGAACCTGACCTGATGGCCAGGGGCGTAGCCGTCGATCTACTCCAGATGGCCAAGCGAATTGGCCCGCAGTGTGAAGCCGCCGAACACGAAGATCTGTCCGGGGAGAAAAGTCTCACCCTGGACCGCGTGGTTGTTGATGATCGAAGGAGCCATCGAGCCTTGCATCGATGACACAGAGGAACTCTCAATGAAAGAACCAATGTCGGTGTCAAAACCGGCGGATCTCGGGTAGGGGGTCCCGAACTATGCGTCTAAGGCTAATGGTAACAGGAGGCAGGGGACACGATGTTTTACCTAGGTTTGGGCCCTCTCGATGGAGTTACTACCCTACTTCCTGCTTGATTGATCTTGATGATATGAGTATTACAAGAGTTGATTTACCACGAGATCGTAGAGGCTAAACCCTAGGAGCTAGCCTTTGATTATGATTGTTCTCATCCTACGAACTAAACCCTCCAGTTTATATAGATACCGGAGGAGGCTAGGGTTACACAGAGTCGGTTACATAGAAGGAGATCTAATATCCGAATCGCCAAGCCTGCCTTCCACGCAAAGGAGAGTCCCATCCGGACACGGGACGAAGTCTTCAATCTTGTATCTTCATAGTCGAACAGTCCGGCCAATGTATATAGTCTGGCTGTACGGATACCCCCTAATCCAGGACTCCCTCAGCGGCACCCCGCAATCTTTCGCCATCGGCTTCTTCTCCTCACCGCTTCTCTTCCCCTTTTGTCATGACGAGAGGACACGCCGGTGCATCAACGGTGGTCTCGAGGGTTGCTGCCCGTCAACGCGTCCCCCCTTCCCAGGTTCTCGTGGCGGCGGAACCATCCACAATGGGAAGGGGGTGGGGGCGAGGCCAGGGCCGCCGTGGCGCTCGGGGGAGAGGAGGATGGGGTGGTGCATAGGCCTCGCCCCCGCCAGCAGTCCCTCTCCCGATGGAAGGCCACGTCGGGGATCAGCCTCGCGAGTTCTTCATCAGGTTGCGTCAGCCAGCGCGTCGCCGTCTTTGTCTCCCCACCCCATTTGCTTGGCAGATGGAGCTCGACCCGCCACAGGCACTGAGGTTGCACATGAGGGGCTGCGGGAATAGCGGCACGCGGGTTGACGTCAACTTCCCAGCCTCTCATGTCATGTATCTTCACCGCGGATGGAAGACCTTCACTCGCATTCACAGCCTGGCGCCGGGGCTCCTTCTCTACTTCAAGCTGATGGAGAACGGCCTGCTTTCCGTCAAGGTCTTTGGAGACCTCGGGACTCGCCTAAAGTGCTGCATGGAGAGCTCCTCCGATGACGAAGATTCTTCCTCGAGCGCGAGTGACGAGGAAGACAGCGACATCGACGATGAGGATGCTGGGTGGGAGGATGACGGGTCTGACTAGGCGCCGGGCCTGCCGTTACCGGGCGGCGAGGGTAACTGCAGCATTTGCATCTGGCCTCCTCTCCCGGTGGGTCCAGCTCCTTGAACTACTCGGGGTCGCCTCCTTGGGTGGCTGGCGTAGGGAGGCCGGAGAAGGCGAAGAAGGCGGGTGGCGGGCCGTCAAGTCAGAGTACGATGGCACTGACGCCTTCGTAGCGTATTGCCGGCCCGCTGCCTCATCTTCCAGCTCTTCTTCCAGCACCATCATCACCAACCCCCTTCCGGACGGCCGCCGGGATGTCCTCTTGGTGTCTTCTGCTGCTTGTACCTCGCCTAGGCGCTTCTTTTGCCCCCCTGCTATCTTGTTCCACTTCATGTGGAGAGGGACAAGAAAGATATTATGGGCATCTTATCTTTTTTAGCTTGTAAGCCTACGGGCCTTAGTTGAATTTAAAACTTGTAATCCCCTTGCTCATGTTTACATTTCGTATGATCTATACTTGTATAGGACGTATTAATGAAAAAGGGGTGCTTGCCGGGTCCTTTGTGTGTGAGCCAAGCCCATACCAAGGAATGAATCCTTGTTATTTTTAATATAAACAACGTCACCCGGCAACAGGCCTTGCCGCTTCCCTACGACGCTCGGCCACACTCACGCTTCCGGCGGAGGCAGTGGCGAAGTAAGGTCAGGCCCTACGCCTGTTTCTTTGCCGCCGCGGCCACAACCAGATTCTGCCCTAAGAAATTATTCTTTGGGTATAGGAAAAAAGTGGGCACGATGGCTTAGAAACAAGACGAGGCTTCATATTCCCCTAGTTTCATACGGGAATGCAAGGCAGAGGATGAAAAACTTATCTGAATATGCGGCCCTTCGATGGCAACTTTGGCTTGCCGGGGTCGGATCCTTGTATCTTCAGCCCCCGGCAACCTTGGCTTGCCAAGGCCGGAGCGCCAACTTGTTCTTCTCATTTTCACATGGCTTAGCAGATATGCTCATGCATCATGTAAACCAAGAAAAGAAGGACAGAGAAGAAAAGAGAGACGCGGACTCGACCTCTATGCTAGGGGTTAGTTGCTGCTAAGCACTATCAACCCTAACGAGGAAGAGACTCAACCTAGCATGCATGCTATAACTTAGGGCGCCAGCGCTTCATTTATTTATGCTCAGGGTCTGCGCCTGGCTCTGTACAGAGGGTTACATGCCTTGCCGGCAAGGCTCATACAAAAGGTGTCTTGCCAGGCCCCCGGCAAGCCACGCCTCATGGGTAAAACTTGCGAAGATGTTCGATGTTCCAGGAGTTTCTCACTGGAATGGCATCTTTGGTCTCCAGGCAGACTACACCGGCCTTGGTGACTCGTATTACCCGATAAGGGCCTTCCCACTTCAGCATCAACTTGTTGGAATTCTTGGCCGACTGAACGCACTGAAGAACAAGGTCGCCTTCCTCAAAGGTTCGGGCATGCACCTTGCGGCTATGGTAGCGGTGCAAGGCTTGCTGGTAGCGCGCTGCTCTCACAGCCGACCGAAGATGATCTTCCTCAAGGAGCGTCACGTCATCTTGCCGCAGTCGCTCTTGCTCAAGCTCATCATAAGTGAGCACTCGAGGTGACCCATATATGAGTTCCATGGGGAGAACTACCTCCGCCCCGTAAACCACGACAAAGGGTGTCTAGTCGGTGGCTCGATTTGGCGTCGTTCGGATCGACCAAAGAACCGCCGGCAACTCATCAATCCAGCGCCTTCCACTTTTGCGCAGCTTGTCAAAGGTCTTCGTTCTTAAGCCTCACAGAACTTCAACATTTGCTCTTTCTGCTTGGCCGTTGCTTCGTGGGTGTGCCACAGAAGCTAAACAGACCTTGCTGTCGAGATCCTCGATGTATTGCATGAAGGCATGGCTTGTGAACTGTGTGCCATTGTCGGTAATGACCCTGTTGGGTACACCAAAATGGCAAACTAGCCCTTTGAAGAACTCGATGGCCGACTGCACTATCACCTTCCTCACTGCTTCCACCTCAGGCCACTTTGTTAACTTGTCGATTGCAACGTACAAGTACTCAAAGCCCACGATAGCGCGGGGGAAAGGGCCCAGTATGTCGAGCCCCCAGACCGAGAACGGCCAGGAGAGAGGGATAGTTTGAAGGGCTTGAGGTGGCTGATGAAGCTTCTTCAAATGGAACTGACACGCTTCGCACCTAGTTACTAGTGTCGTCGCATTCTGGAGGGTAGTGGGCGAGCAGAAACCTTGCCGGAAAGCCTTACCGGCAAGGGCCCTCAACCCTATGTGGGAGCCACATATGCCTCCATGTATATCTGCCAACAGATCTAGTCCTTCCTCACGGGGGATGCATTTCAACTTGACTCCATTTGGACTTTTTCTGTACAGAACGTTGTTAATGAACTGGTACAGGGCAGATCGACGGGCCACTTTCTCTGCTTCTTCCTGCTCCTCGAGAAGTTCCCCTGTCTGAAGGAATCAGACGGTATGATGTGCCCATGTCGGAGCCTGAGGCTCGACAACAAGGCCTAAAGGCATCTCTTCTGCCATGGGAGCGGCCGTCTCTACGTCCAGGGCTTGACACCCTGCCGGAGTCGGTAACCCCACAGGAGGCTCAGTGTCCACGACAATATCCTTGCCGGCGGCTCCGAGGAGCTCGGCGGGAAAGTACTTGCCGGGGCCTGATTTCCTTTGCTTGTTCTGCTCTGTTGACGGTTCTATGGATGGTTGAGTCAGCCGTAGCACAAAGGTACCTGGTTCCACAGGTAGTTTGAAGGCAGTGCGCTTTGACAGGTAATCGGTGATTTCGTTCTCCACTCAGGGAACGTGCTTTATCTGTATACCATCAAAATGCACCTCCAGCTTCCTCACCTCATCCACGTAGTCCTCCATCAATGGACTTTGATAATCCTTATTAACTTGCCAGACGACAAGCTGTGAATCACCTCTGACAATGAGCTTTTTGACTCCGAGGTCTGCCGTGGTCCTGAGACGGCGAGCAATCCCTCGTATTCGGCAGTGTTGTTCATTGACATATCCCTTGGAAAGTGCATCTGGATGACATACTTGAGGTGCTCTCCGGTGGGTGAGACAAGCAGAACGCCATCACCGGCGCCTTGTAGCGAGAAAGCCCCATCAAAGTACATCACCCAGTTGCGACTTGCTTCCTTGCCGGGGAGAGTGGTCTACTGGACCTCTTCGTCGGGCGTCGAGGTCCATTCTGCAATGAACTCTGCCAAGACTCTGCTCTGGATCGTCGAGGTACTCTCAAACTTCAAACCAAAACTTGATAGCTCCAAGGCCCATTCCACCTCCCCATTGCATCTGGGTTGTGTAATATCCGTTGCAATGGTAGGCGGGTAACCACGTTGATCTCGTGGGCTTGGAAGTAGTGATTCAGCTTCCTCGAGGCCATAAGGAGGCTGAAGAGCAATTTTATGCACACCACAGTACCTTGACCTAGCTCCCTGCAAGAGGGAGCTGACAAAATAAACCAGGTGCTGCATCATCTTCTTCTTCGGCACCACTTGACTCCGTTGCATAGGCCCTGCCTCACCGGTGTCATACTCTGCCGGGTGCTCCGCCCTGCCGGGATCAGATCCTGCCAGGGGGAGCTTCGGCTCGTCGTTCACCAAGCCCACCGTCGCTACTGTTTCTTCGTCAACCTCCCTGTGTGCCACTAGTGCTGCACTAACCACTTGATTCGTCGCCGCTAAGTACAGCAGCAATGGCTCTTGCTGTTTAGGCGCGACTAGTATCGGCGTGGAGGAGAGGTACTTCTTCAAATCCTGCAGAACTACCTCAGCCTCTGGGGTCCACTCCATTGGGCCCGCCTTTTTCAGAATTTTGAAACAGGGAAGGGCACACTCAGCAGACTTGGAGATGAATCCGCTCACGGCGGCAACACAGCTAGTGAGCCGACGCACATCCTTGATCCGCTTGGGTGCCTCAATCTGTTCGATGGTCTTGATCTTCTCGGGATTCGCCTCTATCCCGCGCTGCGACAGAAAGAACACGAGAAGCTTGCCGGATGGCATGCCGAAAACACACTTCTCAGGGTTTAGCTTGAGATTGATCTTGCGCAGATTTGTAAATGTCTCCTCCAAATCTTGCAAAAGTGTTGCCTTGTCCTTGGTTTTGACCACTATATCATCCATATAGGCTTCCATATTTCTATGTAGATGGGGCTCAAAACCAATTTGGACCGCTCTTGCAAAAGTCAAGCCAGCACTCTTCAACCTGAAAGGCATCCGTAAGAAACAATACGTACGGATGGGGTGATGAATGCCGTCTTCTCTTCATCTTCTTTTGCCATGAAGATCTAATGATATCCGGAGTAGGCGTCGAGGAAGGACAACAGGTCACACCCGGCCGTGGAGTCAACAATCTGGTCGATGCGCGGCAATGGGAAGGGATCTTTTGGACATACCTTATTGATATCTGTGTAATCAATACACAGCCTCCACTTCCCATTTGCCTTGCGCACCACCACCGGATTGGCCAACCAGGTCGGGTGGAGCACTCCTCTTACCAAGCTTGTTGCTTCTAGGTTTCTGATCTCTTCCGTGATGTATGCTTGCCTTTCTAGAGCTTGCTTCCTGACCTTCTGCTTGACGGGCCGCGCATGAGGACAAACAACAAGATGGCGCTCAATCACTTCCCTGGGAACGCTGGGGATGTCGGAGGCTTGCCATGCAAACACATCGACATTCACCCGCAGGAAAGCGACGAGCTCGCCTTCCTATTTGCTATCAAGGAAGGAGCTTATGGTTAAAGCCCCTCCCATGCCGTTCTCCTTGACGGGCACCTTCTTGGTCTCTGGTGGTGCAGCTCTGGACTTCTTGCTCTTGCCGGTGGAGCTCTCTGGCACGTCCTCAGTGGGAGCACAGCACTCCAAAGAGGTGCGCTTGTCGGAGTGGGTGCGAGAGGTCTTATCGATTGTCTACCCCCCCCCCCCAGGGCTTCAGCGGCAGGACAAAGTGCCTTGGCGGCAAATGCTGCAACTGCTTGTCGATAAAGCTGATCGACATAGACCAACACATCTTTCTTGTCAGAGGGGACGATGATGATGGTCGACGGCCCAAGCATCTTCAGCATGTTGTAGGCATAGAGTGACACCGCCATGAACTTGGCTAGTGTCGGGCGGCCGAGGATCCCATTGTAAGGCAAGGGGATCTCGGCTACGTTGAAGACAATCCTTTCCATCCTGTAATTCAACTCACTCCCAAATGTCACAGGCAGCATGACCTTTCCCTTTGGCTGGCTTCTTCCCAGGTTGACCTCCTGAAACGTGCCCGTTTCTTCGAGGTCTCCATCAGGAATCTGCAGCCTCTTGATCATGACTGGCGAGATTAGGTTCAGGTTGGCTCCGCCATCGACTAGCATCTTTGTCACCTTGAGGTTGCATATTGTTGGCGAAACCGACAACGGCAAGCACCCGACTGCTGTCGTGCGATCAGGGTGGTCCTCGGTGTGAAAGATGATAGGCGTGCTGGACCACTTTAGTGGCTTCCGAGCGTCGATGGGTGGCTCCACCGCTGCAATCTCAGGAGCCCACTGCTTGAGCTGGTGGTGAGAGGTGGGCAGCAAGGTGCCACCGTCCATGCACATGGCCTCCCTTTCCTTCTGGAACTCATGGTCGCTAGACTCGTCGTCCTCGTCGTGATCATCATCTTCCTGTTTCTTGTCACGGCCCCTGGCGGGCCTCTCTTGCTAGTTGTCCTTGCCACGGCGGCCTCCTTGGTCGCCATGCTTCTTGCCGGACCCGCCGGCACCGTCCTACCCCTTCTCCTTGTCCCGCCGCTCGTACTCAGCATTTTGCTTCTCAGCAAGCAGCTCGACTTGTCGGCAGTTCTGGAGGTCTCGGCCTTTGGTGCGGTGGATCTTACAATATTGCGTGTCGGAGCTTCCCGACTTGTCGGTAGCCGCCAAGGCCCGGCAAGCGGCACACCCGGCAACCTCCTTGCCGGGGTCGCTTCCTTGGCCTTCTTGGCAACGCCAGTGTCGTTGGATCCCTCGACGGCAAGCACAGTCTTCCCCTTGCGCTTTTTATTACGGCGCCGACCCTTCTTCATCGGGGCGGCGGTGTCGTCGAAGGAGTCGGTATCCGCACCAGCGTCCTCGCTGGGGTACTTCCTTCCCTCTCAGCTCGGGCTCACTTATCGGCCAGAACGTAAAGTTCGGCCACATCTTTGATCTTGTACATTGCCAGCTCTTTGCGCATCTTGCGGTTACGCACATTCTGATGGAATGCGCTGATTGCGGCAGCGGAATGGACGTCTGGGATGTTGTACTACACCCGGCTAAACCTTTAGATGTACTTACGTAGGCTTTCTCCTTCCTTCTGGGGAATGATATGCAAATCGCTTGCCTGGCCATGAGCTTGATGGCGTCCAGTAAAGGCACCAACAAACTCATGACACAAATCCGACCAAGAAGAAAGAGAGTCCGCCAGCAAGTGCATCAACCATGACATAACGTTGGGTTTAAGCGCCAACGGAAAGTAATTGGCAAGCACCTTGTCATCGCGTGCCCCGGAAGCCTGCATCACGATGGTGTAGATGTTGAAGAACTCCTATGGGTGGGTCTTGCCGTTATACTTTTTGCCCACGTCAGGCTTGAAGGTGCGGTTGGAGGGCCACTGGAACTGCCGCAGCTCAAGGGTAAAAGCTGGGCAACCCACCTCGTAAGGTAGGCCACCATAGCCTCCCGCGCCGGGTTGTCCGTGGTGGGCCCTGCCCGCTTATCTGACTGATGACGAGCCCCACACCGGCGCTCGATGGTAGTTCGAGCGTCTTCATGGGCTCGCTCCTGAAGAACTTGACGCTGATCATGGTGGGTCCGCGGATCAGATGACGCTATGGACATGTTGTCACAAGCGTCATCACAGCGGATCGACACCCACGGCGGTAGGCGTGGTGAGGAGAGTGCACCATGGCCGCATCACCCCCGGCCCTTCCTTCTTTAGGATGCGGTGGCTCGACGGAGCGTCGGTCCACGGGCGCCGCTGGCCGAGACTCATCTCTGTTGGCAATGCCAACGAGGCTCTGGATGGTGGCCCTCCACTCATCGAGCTTCTCTGCAGTAGGAGGGAAATTAAGGAGCAACTGCGCGTGTGCCAAAGCTTCCGCTGGGGTGGGTGGTGGCGAAAGCTGCATGGACCGTGACGCGCTCTGACCTCTAACCGCGTTAGAAGGAGCTCTATCACAGTCCTGCGGTCATACGCCATTCCCGCCAGCGCTCCGGTGTGCATGCTGGCCTTCCTCGTCCCGTGAATGGTGTGCGGGGCTCTTCCCACGACGGCGCCTCGGATCTCCAACGTGGTGACGTTGCTCGTCGTGCGCAGCTTGAGATGAGCGCTCGGTGGGCGCTGGCGTGGGTGTCTTGGAGGTCGCCGCGCCACCAACAGGCGGTATGGTGATGGCTCTAGAGGGCCCCGCGCCGCCTACGGGGGTGTAACTCCATCTCTAGATCCGGCGGCATGCGGCTCGTCGTCTTGTTCACGAGTGGCGCCGCTCGCTAGAGTCTGGCTGCCAGAGTGATGAGGGTGTTCGCAGGCCGTGCCCTGGGTTCTGTCCACGACGGCCCCGCTCCCCGCCCGTGCTGGCACAGGCAGTCCGACTCCAGATGAGCCGATCACCGTCGCCGTCTTCCTCTTGGGAGCCATGGCGACGAAGAACTACTAAACTAACTACTGAACCAGATTCTCTCAACAGCGCCCCCTACCTGGCACGCCAAAGATGTCGGTGGAAACAACACCTATGGGATCAACTGGGATCCCTACTACGGTTGCGGGGCGTGAGGGGTTGAGAGAAGAGCGGGATCAACAGCCAGTCCAAGCACACAGATCGTTTACCTAGGTTCGGGCCGCGACATGCGTAATACCCTAGTCCTGCTTTTGGTGTCTATTCTGGTGTTCTTGGAGTTCTTGAGCTAGCTACAATGAGTAACTTGTCAAGGGTTCCGAAGCCCTCTCCTGTATGCCTTGGGCCTCCTTTTATAGTCAAGGGGATCGCCACAGTAGCACACATGAGGTGGCATCGGCGTACAGCGGCTAAGCTTATCGCTAGCCATTACGGGACAAAACACATTTAATGCTCCTCTTAGGTGTCCTCTACACTACAAAAAAATACAAATTCGTGATGATACGTGTTTGTCACAGTAGGTCGCGTTTTTTATCATGCATGTACATCCATGACGATTTTATGACAAAATCAAGATAGTCATACCTGTGCTGTCGTAGAAGTGTTCCATGACATTACCTAAATTATCATCATGGAAGTGGCCACTTCCATGACGATAAATCGCGCGTCAAAGAAGTGCTTTCGTCAAGGATGACCGACACGTGGCATCCACCGTAACGGAACGCCGTTAAGCTCTCGGGTCCGGTTTTGGATCCGATAACCCGTTAACAGCTCAGACCACTGGGGATTTTCCACGTGTAAAATCATCATTGGCCGCAGGAAACACGTGTTGCCTCACCGTTGGGACAGATGTCATCCACTCATTGGACAAGAGGCACCTATGATAGGTCGACATGTGGCACGGCCCAACAGTGGCCCATTCCGGTGAAAAAGGTCGGCCAAGTAAATATTAGTAGGTTGGCCCATATAAGGCCTACTTGTGTCAGTTCCATTTAAGCCCACGGCCTATATGATATGTGCCAATTCGGCCCGTCAACGGCCCGTTAAAGATTTGACACCATTGCAGCCCATCGTCAGTTCGAGCCCGTTAACAGCCCGCTATATATTTGGGCTCAATATCGGCCCGATGAGATTTCGGCCTGTTAACGGCCCATTCAATGGATGGGCCAATTTTCAGGATGTACATCTTTCGGCCTTTTAGCGACCCATTTAAATGTTGGGCTAATTTCTGGCCCGGTGTGTCTTTCTGCCTGTTGACGGCCCATAAATCTGATGGGCCATTTTTAGTCGGACCTGAGTTTCGGCCTTTTAGCGGCCCATTTATGTGTGGGGCCAATTTCTGGCCCGGTGTCACTTTCAGCCTGTTGACGGCCCATAAATCAGTTGGGCCATTTGTAGTCGGACCTGAGTTTTGGCCTTTTAGCGACCCATTTAAGTGTTGGGCCAATTCCCGGCCCTTTGTGCCTTTCGGCATGTTAACGGACCATAAATGAGTTGGGCCATTTGTAGTCGGACCTTAGTTTTGGCCTTTTAACGGCCCATGCCCTTCATGGTCCATACCAGCCCGGTTTCTCTTTTGGCCTGCTAAAGTCCCACAACACAGTTGGACCATTTACAATACGACCTGACTTTCGGCCTCTTAGCGGCCCATGCTCTTCATGGTCCAGCAAGCCCGTTTTCTCTTTTGGCCTGCTTAAGGCCTACAGTATAGTAGGGCCATATGTAGCCCAAACTTAGTAACGGCCTGTTAACGGCCCGTGAAATAAATTGGGCCCACCTGTTGCCCGCTTCGATGTCGGCCTGTTAACGACCCGGGAGGTAAGAGGCAGGCCGACCATTAACTTTCGGCCTAGTAATGACCCATTAACTTAATGGGCCCACTAAAGTTCGTACATGTCTTTAGGACAAATTAGATAATTTGAGCCCATTACGACGAGCAATTATGCACAAGACCAAAACCAATCAAGCAAAGGTACGGCATACAGGGAATAATGTTGCATATCCAGCATATATTACAGGAAATTACATCCACTGGACAATCAAAGATTGATGCCAGTGCAAATAAATGAGCAGAACCTAACCATCTACAACGTCACAATCTGCAACCTCAGCACAGATGATGCCCATAAGCATGTGGACACGTTCTTGTTGGTTTGCTACACTGTCTATGAAAACATTGATCAGTTGTTGTGTCGCATGACTCTGCACCTCTGATTCATCCACCATTTCCATCATTTCTTTAGCCATTAATTGGTTCACAAACATACATTTATTCCATTGCATTCGAGACAAAGGATACTGAACAGATTCAGATGGCGATTTTGGCAGGCTTTTATTATTGATAGTGCAGAGTGTCTCGACCACTTCATCATAACATAAATTAGGACGGGAACCAAATAGATTAATCATGAGTTATTGCCATATTACCTGGCCTAGATTTACTGGAAAGAAACAATGGGGTTGCCTTGCTGTTTTCAGAGTTTGTCTTCTTATCTTCAGCAGCCTGCACAAAATTAACACACTAGCATTGCTATCATTGGCCAAGTCAGATAATAGGAAAGCAACATTAACACAACGAACGTTTGGGCAACTAGCCTACACCAAATTAACACAATATGGCACAGCTATCATCAGCCAGGTAAGGTAATATGAAAGCAACATTGACACTATGAATGAATGGGCAACCAGAGAAGCACTACAATTCAGTAATGTGTGTGATATCAGATAGTACACTCATGCAGCTCAGTATGCAAAACTACCAGGCAGTTTTCCTTACAAAAATCAACATTGGCGCCTTTAACATTTTGCTACAACTATTTTAGATCAGATGAAGGTTAGATTCACGCTGATTAACAAAATACAGGCTGATGTAAAAATATAGTGATATTCAATAGGTACTTACATCAGCATTGGAGCATAGAGAATTCCTGCAAGATATTTTCCTCGAATACGATCCCAATGGAGGAAGTCATCTATCGTTTAACCTTATTTTCTAAAAGAGAGATGGGTAAGAAACATGTAGAAAATATGATCAGAATGCTATAAAATTTCATGATGCGAGGATACACACACGCTTCTTAGAATGGAGTTGAAATTCTTTTGCTGGACTGGAGCGGACTAGTTCTTTGGCCATTGGAATCTGCTTATTATCAGTGGGAGTTGGGTTTCTCTGTGTTGGAGAAATATCTATGAAAAATGGAGTTGGTTTATTATCTCCTGGCGTTTGGATCTTTTGCAAAGACCTGGTTTGTAACCCTTCAGATTCTAACATAGTCGTCTTCCCCTTGCATGCCTTATATAGAAGAATGGTGATTTAGTTATAAAACATGCTACAACGGAGATGGAATAGGTACTGAAGAATAGAAAGGCATGACATATTGGCATGTATTCCCTCCATCCGGAAATAAATGGATGAGTCTAGGCGTATTTCAGTTCTAGATACATCCAGTTTTATCCATTTCTGCGACATGTAATCCAGACGGAGGTAGTATGATGTAAGAGCTAGGGATACGACAGGACAAAACAGTAAAAAAACACTGAAAACCCACTGCAGAACCAAAGTATTCAAACCCACTGATATGAGATAGTACACTCATGCAGCTCAGGATGCAAAACTACCAGGCAGTTTTCCTTACAAAAATCAACATTGTGGCCTTTAATCATACATTTTGCTACAACTAAATTTAGATCAGATAAAGGTTGGATTCGCACCGATTAACAAAATACATGCTGATGTAAAAATAGTGATATACAACGGGTACTTACATCTACATTGGAGCACAAAGAATTCCTGCAAGAATTTTTCCTCATAAACGATACCATTGCAGAAATTCTTCTATCTGTTAAGCTTAATTTCTTAAAGAGAGATCGGTAAGAAACATGTAGAAAATATGATCAGCATGCTATAAAATTTCATGATGCAAGGATACGCACACGCTTCTTAGAATGGATTTGACATATTTTTGCTGGACTGGAGCGGACTAGTTCTTTGGCCACTGGAATCTGCTTATTATCAGTAGGTGTCGGTGTCAAAACCGGCGGATCTCGGGTAGGGGGTCCCGAACTATGCGTCTAGGCGGATGGTAACAGGAGACAAGGGACATGATGTTTTTACCCAGGTTCGGGCCCTCTCGGTAGAGGTAAAACCCTACTCCTGCTTGATTAATATTGATGATATGGGTAGTACAAGAGTAGATCTACCACGAGATCAAAGAGGCTAAACCCTAGAAGCTAGCCTATGGTATGATTGTTGTTCATCCTACGGACTAAAACCCTCCAGTTTATATAGACACCGGAGAGGGCTAGGGTTACACAGAGTCGGTTACAATGGGAGGAGATCTACATATCCGTATCACCAAGCTTGCCTTCCACGCCAAGGAAAGTCCCATCCGGACACGGGACGAAGTCTTCAATCTTGTACCTTCATAGTCCAGGAGTCCGGCCAAAGGTTATAGTCCGGTCATCCGGACACCCCCTAATCCAGGACTCCCTCAGTAGCCCCTGAACCAGGCTTCTATAACGACGAGTCCGGCGCGCCGATTGTCTTCGGCATTGCAAGGCGGGTTCCTCCTCCGAATACTTCATAGAAGATTTTGAACACAAGGATAGTGTCCGGCTCTGCAAAATAAGTTCCACATACCACCGTAGAGAGAGAGAGAATAATATTTGTACAAATCTAATCTGCTGACGTATTCCACAGCCTGACATCATGCCACGTCCAAGCCTTCATTCGAATCGTTTTACTGTCCCACCTCAGCGCGTTTAGCGAGGTGGTTTCCTTGGCACGTCTTGTCGAAGCAGAGATCGTGTCCCCTTATTCCGGGATTCTCATCAATACGGGCGTGGGTAACCGAACCGTGCCATTAATCACGGCGCTTGGGAGATAAGCGAGTTTTACCAGGCTGGTGGGGGTACATAGTTTCGTCCGCCCATATAAGGGGATAAGGATCCACCCTTTCCATCTACGACTTCTTCCTCCTTCGCTTATCCATTTCCGCGCACTCGAGCTCCAGCGCCCAAGTTTGCACTTCCCACCTCAACCTTCTCCAGCCATGTCTGGAGCGGGAGGCAGGTGGATGGCCTCCTCCATCACGGAGGGGCACATCAAAAAGTTGAGGAAGGCCGGATACTTGTCCAACGACATCGCGCACCGGCTTCTAGATGAGGGGCAGCTCATCCCCACCCCCAGGCCCCATGAGAGGGTGGTGTTCCTCCCCCATTTCCTCCGCGGACTGGGATTCCCACAGCACCCATTTGTTCGGGGGCTCATGTTCTACTACGGCTTGGATTTCCACGATCTGGCCCCGAACTTCATCCTCAACATCTCGGCGTTTATCGTCGTGTGTCAGGTCTTCGTCCGCATCAAGCCCCACTTCGGCTTATGGCTGAAGATCTTCAATGTCAAGCTGAAGGTAGTGGGCGGCCAGCAAGCGGAGTGCGGAGGCGCCATGGTGGGCAAGATGCCCAATGTCATATGGCTCGAGGGCTCCTTTGTGGAAACCATCAAAGGGTGGCAATCGGGGTGGTTCTACATCACCGAGCCGCGTGACCCTGAATGGGCAGCGGCCCCCGAATTCTGATCTGGCATCCCTACATGGCTCACCTCCTGGAAAGAGACGGGTCTGTCGTGGGGTAATTTGGGAGAGCTGACCAGACTCCAAACCTGCGTCCAAAACCTGGTGGACAAGAAGGTTAAACTTGTCAACGTAGTCCAGGTCATGCTCTTCCGCCGGATCCTCCTGTGTCAACGACGGGCTTTTAACTTGTGGGAGTTCGACCCGGCCCAGCACCAAACTTTGTCCAGGCTCTTTGACACAAAGCACGAGGATGCCTAGAAGGTGCTATTCAAGGGCGTCGAGGTTCCCCCTCCCGTTATCGAGGATCGCGGATTCTGCGTGAAGCGCCAAGCCAGCGCGGTAAGCTTGTTTTACCCTTTACGGGATACTTGTTTTTCATAGTTCGACTCTATGCGGGATCTAAGCTCCCGTTCCTTTGACAGGACTGGCAGAACAAGTCCGGACAGATCGACAGTCCGGCTCCTTTGCCCGAAGGCCCAGCGGATGCCCGCTTGGCGAAGCTTCTGGTCCCGGCACCTTACGTGGTGCCGGAGAAGAAGGCCAAGAAGAAGTCCACGGGAACTCGAAAGAGTTCCCGGCGCCTGGTGGTGTCGGATTCATCGCCCGACGACTCCGAAGCGCACTCCTCCCACGAAGACGAGGAGGAGGAATAAGAGGCCTCTCCCCCTCCAACGGGGGGAGGAAAGAAAAGGAAGGCCACCCCAACTAGGGGGGCTGGAGGGTCCAAGAAGGGGAAGACCCTTCTCCCGGACTACTCCACCAACGCCGACGATGGCGAAGAGGAGTGGCCATCCAGGACCAAGCCCCTCACAAAATAGTAAGTATTCGGATACCAGAATAACTCATGGTGTTCCTTTATTGCGCAGTACCTCCTGACGCCGAATATAATCATGCAGTCCGCCCCAGGCCCGGCTCGACGCCTCGTCGAGCGGCTCCCTAGATTCGTCGGATGTGAATAGTCTTTCACTCCCGACTGCTACCTCCCCTCTCCCTACGGACGATGCCGAGGTGGAGTCCCAAAAGGGGCCAAGCTAGGAGGAGGTGGTCCTGGAGGCGCCGCAAGGCGACCTCCCGGACTCCAGGCGCAAAGGGGATAAAACCCCAAAGGGCTCTAAGTTCGTCCCTGGGCCGGACACTGCACCGGAACCTTCAATGGTTCTAGAGTCCGGCAGGCGGCCCCCTCGTAAGAAGGGCAAGCCTACGACACCGGTGGCATCCGTCCAACCGGAGGCACCGGATAATTTGTTGGAGGTGCTTAACGGTGCCTCCATCGACGAGGAGCACCGCACTATTATGAGTGCGGTGATCCAGAAGGTTCAGTCCGCCAAGAGCGGGCTGACGGAAGCCTTTGCCAGCCTTCTAACAGGCTTTGAGGTATGTATTTAAGACATTCAAAAATATTATCGCATAGACAGTAGCACCTGATGCTCAGTTTGGTGTTCGGAAAGAAAAGTCGGACTAAGGATCTAAAAAGATATACGCAGGAGTCTAACATAAATAGGTCAATATGGGAATGCAGGCTGTGCTGCTCACCTCTGCCGCACTGACTGTGGAGGTCGATGCATTGAAGCAGAGCCTCGAGCGGTCCGAGAATGAGCTCGGCCTTGCCAAGAAGCAGCTCGAGGGCAAGGAAGGTAAGTAGTACCTTATGTAAGTATATAAAAATACCTGGTTGCAAATAATGACAGGACCAACGTGAGTGTTACAGGGGCCACAACCGAGGTGGCGACCCTGAAGGAAGCGTTGTCCAAGGCCGAAGACAATGCAGCCGTGGAGCGCACCGAGCGAGAAAAGCAGGAGGCGCGGGCGAAGGACGTGCGGCAAGAGCTCCACGCTCTTGTGAAAAAACACGAGAGTTTGGAGCTTGACTCAAAGACTCGAGAGTCCGAGCTTGCCTCGGCCCTTGAGAGTGCCAAATCTGCCAAGGCCGAAGCCCAAAAAGCCCTCCAGGAAATTGAGGCGATGAAGAAGATAGCGGCGGGTAAGGCATTCTTTATGCAAAGCGAGCACGTGAAAGGGAATTACTTGTTACTTACCCGAGTCTGGAGCTCTCCAGGAGCATTCGCAGATCTGCCCCGCAGTGTGTCCGACGCCGCCGCATTCTACCGAGCCGAGGAAGGGAGCTCGACGGAGAAGGTGTTCTGGTCCCAATATGTTGAGGCCGGACACCCGGTGCCCTTGAGCGACCAACTTAAGCAGCTGGTTGAGCTCCATAAGGCAGCCGAACAGGCCATGAAGGGCCTTATAGGCCGGCTATGGCATGGGGAGGCCATGCCTGGGAGCTACTTTGGGCTGGTGAGGCGGCTGGTGGATGCCTGTCCATGGCTTGAAATCATCAAGCACTCCATGTGCATCGAAGGCGCCCATAGGACCCTTGCCTGTGTTAAAGTACACTGGGGCAAGATGGATGCTGAGAAGCTGGTGACAGATGGGCCACCGGAGGGGAAGGAGCACCGCAAGCCCGAGTTGTATTGTGAGGGCGTCCTGAAGGGTGCCTGCCTTGTGGCGAATGAGTGTTCCAAGGATGTAATTTTTGAGTAAACTCGCTCGTGTTATCCTGTGCGCTGAAAACTTGTTCATATGCGCTAAGCAACGCTTTTTGAATTTAAAATATTACCTTCTGTGCGGCCGTTTATTAAATCTAAGAGATGGCGAGTCGTTGGCTTCTACCCCCATGCCACGAGTGCTGGGTGTTCGGGATAAGCCTGAGTGCTCTTGTTCCCATTCTTGGGTCCTTCGAGGGAGGCGCTCATCACAACGAACAAGGAAATCGGACTATAATGCTTTATCACTCTCACTTAGCCATAGAATTCTATAGTTTTAAATTTCGGCGAAGCCCCTAGTATTCGGAAGACCGAGTTCGGGGCGCTATCCACGCCTAGGCCGGACAAAGCCAGCTCCTCGCTCTAAGCAGCATAAGTCTTTATGGACTCAAAAACCTCTCGAACAGCGACCGGCTCTCGCCCTATCATGACGGTCAGTTTTAGCTTTCTCTACTGATGTGCTGTAGGACCTTGAGAAGAGGTGTCTAGAGGGGGGGTGATTAGACACTAAGTACCAAAGTTGCAGTTTTTAAGTTTCTTTAAAGTTTAAGTGGAGTTTAGGCACAAGTTTAACATTCACAACACATATCAAGCAAGCATGCAAAGAGTATATGAGCAGCGGAAAGTAAAGCATGCAACTTGCAAGAATGTAAAGGGAAGGGTTTGGAGGATTCAAACACAATTGGAGACATGGATGTTTTTGGCGTGGTTCCGATAGGTGGTGCTATCATACATCCACGTTGATGGAGACTTCAACCCACGAAGGGTAACGGTTGCGCGAGTCCACAGAGGGCTCCACCCACGAAGGGTCCACGAAGAAGCAACCTTGTCTATCCCACCATGGCCGTCTCCCACGAAGGACTTGCCTCACTAGCGGTAGATCTTCACGAAGTAGGCGATCTCCTTGCCCTTACAAACTCCTTGGTTCAACTCCACAATCTTGTCGGAGGCTCCAAAGTGACACCTAGCCAACCTAGGAGACACCACTCTCCAAGAAGTAACAAATGGTGCGTTGATGATGAACTCCTTGCTCTTGTGCTTCAAATGATAGTCTCCCCAACACTCAACTCTCTCTCATAGGATTTGGATCTGGTGAAAGAGGATTTGAGTGGAAAGCAACTTGGGAAAGGCTACAGATCAAGATTCATATGGTAGGAATGGAATATCTTGGCCTCAACACATGAGTAGGTAGTTCTCTCTCAGAAATAGGATGCTGGAAGTGTAGGTTCAGTCTGATGGCTCTCTCCATGAATGAAGAGGAGGTGGAGGGGTATATATAGCCTCCACACAAAATCTAACCGTTACACACAATTTGCCAAACTCGATGGGACCGAATTGAGAAACTCGGTCGGACCGATTTAGCAAATTTAGTGACCGTTAGGATTTTCGGTGGGACCGAAATGCAACTCGGTAGGACCGATATGGTTAGGGTTAGGGCATAACATAATCTCGATGAGACCGATTACACAAACTTGGTAGGGACGATTTTGGTAATTAGCTAACCAGAGAGTTGGTCAGGCAAACTCGGTTGGACCGATTATCAAACTCGGTGGGACCGATTTTGGTAATGAGTCAACCAGGAAGTTTGCATTGTAATCTCGGTAGTACCGATTGCTCAAACTCGGTGAGACCGATTTTGATAATGGACATACACAGAGAGATTACAATCCCATCTCGGTGAGACCGAGATCCCTATTGGTGCGACCGATTTGCTTAGGGTTTGTGGCAGTGGCTAAGACATCCAAACTCGGTGGCGCCGGATATAAAGAATCAGAGGGGCCGAGTTTGACTTTAGGTTTAGGACATATGTGGATGTGAGAAAGTGGTTGAGGGTTTTTGGAGCATATCACTAAGCACTTGAAGCAAGAGGCTCATTAAGCAACACCTCATCCCTCCTTGATAGTATTGGCTTTTCCTATAGACTCAATGTGATCTTGGATAACTAAAATGTAAAATGAAGAGTCTTGAGCTTGAAGCTTGAGCCAATCCTTTGTCCTTAGCATCGAGAAGGAGTTCCCACATCCTTTAGTCCATGCCACTCCATTGTTGAACTTATCTGAAACGTACTAGATAAAAGTGTTAGTCCAACAAGAGATATGTTGTCATTAATTACCAAAACCACCTAGGGAGCACTTGTGCTTTCAATCTCCCCCTTTTTGGTAATTGATGGCAACATACATCAAAGCTTTAGATAAAGATATAAAGAATAGCAAGTAAAGCTTTGGAAAGACATGTAACAAGCATAGGCTCCCCCTACATGTATGCAATCATGTGAATATGAAATATAGAAGCATGTGATAGCATAACCATGATAGAGAAGGCAATGTGTTACATGTATCTTGGCTATATGCATCAGAGCAAAAAGTATTAAAGAGAATACCTTCATGCCTATGAGTCCTTCTTGCAAACAGTATGTACATCAGCAAGAATTCCTCATACACATGATTGTGATGCATATACTTACCTTGTGGTCTTGAGTTGGCTTAGGATGGAATGAACTTGTGAAAACAAGGTTAGATAACACAGATGCATCTACTAGCCAGAGCAAACAGAAGAAACCACAAGAATACCAAGACTGGGATGACATGTAGAGAGTGAGTTCTGAGTACCACATTGGATTAGACATGTTCCCAAGAGTAAAGATATGCAATGAAATTAAATGATCTCTTTCCCTTAGATGTCTTGCTCCCCCTGAATCTAACATGAGATACTGGGAGAAGATAGGGAACAGAAAATCAGAGCTGAAGGAAAACAGAGCTGAAAGATATGAATGATGATTAGAGCTAAAGTTCAGAGCTAATGTATGCTAATACAAAATGAGCAAAACAGATTATATGAACATGTCTCTCCCCTCAAGAAGACATGTGGACATCTCTCCTCTTAAACACCAAGCATCTGGGATCCTTGAGAAATACTTTCTACTTAAGTATCCTCTCCCCCTAGAGATCCCTCTCGTCTTTTGAGGGTCTCTCCCCCTAGAACATCTCTCTCTCCCTTAAGAAGAAAGGTGATAAGTTTTGATGCTCTCTCTCTATCTCTAAATGATAAGCTTTGATGTTCTTTCTCTCCCCCTTTGACATCAATTTCCAAGAAGGGTCTTCTGGAGTCTGTTGAATGGGTTTGGTCCTTGAGACACTGAAGAAAGCAATGATGAAAATGTGATGCTTGTGGAGGACAAGATTCATTGAGTGGAGCTGGATCAGAAGAAACACAGAATATGTGGCAAAGAGTTTTTCCTGTTATGAAACCGGTGGCACCGAGTGGTATGCTTCGGTCGTACCGAAAAGATTCGGTTGGACCAAAAATAACAAATTGGTCTAACCGAGTTCATCGCAGAGAAAACACTTGTCACCTCAGCTCACTAGACTAGTAAGATCTCACAAGGATTTGCAAGGAATTAACTGAAAGATATGCAAGGAATTAGATGCAGAAAATGCAGAGAAAACAAAAAAATCTAGATGAAGGTTTTTTTTTCTTTTTTTCTTTTTTTTTGAAAGGGGAAACACATATGCATGAGATAAATGCAAAAACTCAGAAAAGAACACAGGAGAACTTCATCTAGAGATGGTCGGCGACAAAGTCACCTATGTTAGAGTATATTGACTTAGGAGTCAAGTGAGATCACTTGATCATAGGCCATACTCATCGTTTAAGCTCAAAATGGGGTTGCCATTTTTTGTTTAAGCATCTTGATGTATTCACATCTCGTCGAGTTGCTTTAACTCATGACTCAGAGTAAAGCATCTCTAAGATGGAATAACATACCTTGGTTGGTGGTGTTGTCCATGTAGTTGAACTTGCGTGGGTTGCTCAAGGTTGATGTAGCTCATCAAGAATTTGGAGCACCACTTGGAATTTGAGTCCATCTACCTACATGGGTTAGTTCTTGGAAGGAAGAGCATTTGTATATCCAAATATGACAATCATGAAACTCAACATAGAATTTGTCAAAGAATATGTTTGAATGGTTTCGTGCTTCCTTGTCTTCAACCACCTTTGTATAAAGACTTGGTGATGTAGAGATTGCTCAAGATATGAGTAGGTTTCAACCTCATGGAATTTGATTCAACCAAGTACCTACATGGGTTAGATAACATGCAAGATACAAATATATCCAAGACATAAGATTTTCATCATAAGAGAAATATCAAGGATTAGTCATAAGCTCATGTCTTGCATGTATCCAATGGAGTTTCTACTCCAAGTTTGAAGCATCAATGATGTTCAATTCTCCTCTTAACCTGCAAAACACTTTCTCATCAAGAGGTTTAGTGAATATATCCGCTAATTGCTTTTCGGTGCGAACATGCTTAAGATCAATGTCACCCTTAGCAACATGATCTCGAATGAAATGATGACGAACTTCAATATGCTTAGTTCGAGAATGTTGCACAGGATTATGACCAATTTTGATAGCACTTTCATTATCACAAAGCAATGGAACATGTCTCACATATATCCCATAATCTTTAAGAGTTTGGGTCATCCAAAGTAATTGAGCACAACATGAACCAGCGGCAATATATTCAGCTTCAGCGGTGGATAAGGATACCGAGTTTTGTTTCTTGGAGGACCAAGACACAAGAGATCTACCAAGAAATTGACAAGTACCCGAAGTGGACTTTCTATCAACCTTGTCTCTGGCATAGTCCGAGTCGGAATAGCCAACAAGATCGAAAGAGGCCCTCTTAGGATACCAAATGCCAAAATTTGGTGTATGGATTAAGTATCCCACTATCCTTTTCACGGCCTTAAGATGACATTCTTTAGGAGAAGCTTGATATCGTGCACACATGCACACACTTATCATAATATCGGGACGTGAAGCACATAGATATAACAATGAACCAATCATAGAGCGATAAACCTTTTGATCAACCGGTTCACCATCTTTGGTTAAGTCAAGATGTCCACTAGTAGGCATGGGTGTAGTCATACCTTTGCATTCTTGCATATTGAACTTCTTGAATAAGTCCTTGGTGTACTTTGTTTGCGAGACAAAAGTACCTTCCTTAGTTTGCTTGATTTGCAGACCAAAAAAGAATTTGAGTTCACTCATCATAGACATCTCAAACTTCTCCGACATTAGCTTCCCAAACTTTTCACTAAAATGAAGGTTAGTTGAACGAAATATAATATCATCAACATAAATTTGGCACACAAAAAGTTCACCATTAACCCTTTTAGTAAAAAGAGTAGAATCAATTTTCCCAATTTCAAAGCCTTTTTCAATAAGGAACTTGGTCAAGCATTTATACCATGCTCTAGGAGCTTGTTTAAGTCCATAAAGAGCTTTGTGAAGTTTGTAAACATGATTGGGTTTCTTAGGATTGACAAAGCTGGGAGGTTGTTTAACATAAACTTCCTCCTCTATTTCACCATTTAGAAAAGCACTTTTAATGTCCATTTGGTACAAGGTGATATCATGGTGATTAGCATAGGCAAGTAAGATGCGAATGGACTCAAGTCTAGCAACGGGGGCGTAAGTCTCACCATAGTCCATACCTTCGACTTGTGTGTAGCCTTGGGCGACGAGACGTGCTTTGTTGCGAACTACTTGTCCATCTTCATCTTGCTTGTTGCGAAACACCCATTTGGTATCGATGATGTTGTGGTTGTTGTCGGGCTTCTCAACCAATGTCCAAACTTGGTTCCTCTCAAAGTTGTGTAGCTCTTCATGCATAGCATTTATCCAATCCGGATCTTCCAATGCTTCTTCGACCTTCATAGGTTCAATGCTAGAGATGAAAGAATAGTTTTCACAAAAGTTAGCTAAACGGGTTTTAGAGCGAGTGATTCTCCCGGTTTGAATATCATTGTAGATTTGCTCTACGGGATGGTATTTAGCAATTCTTGCTCGAACTCGTGAAAGCTTTTGCTTGGGTCTTCATTGAACATCTTCTTCATCATGTTCTTCTTCTTGGCCTTCTTCATTGTTGGCGTTGTCGTTCTCTTGTCGTGGTGAAGAAGGAGGTTGTTGACGTTCATCTTGATGCACTTCCTCATTTTCTTCATCTTGGTGTGTCCCACTCGTGGATGCTTCCGTATCAACTCTTGGTTCACCTTGTCGTGAAGTAGAAGCTTCCACTTGGACGGACAAGGTACTCTCCTTCACCTCCGTTGGACGGGCCTTGCCAATAGACAAGTCTTGGATTGCTTCCGAAGGATCTTTTTCCCCTACATCAATTGGCAATTGCTCTACTTGCGAGCGGTTAGATTCATCAAACTTCACGTCTACCGTCTCTTCAACCTTTCGGGTGAAATTGTTGTAGACACGGTAAGTGTGAGAGTTTGAGCCATAACCTAGTAGGAAACCTTCATGAGGCTTAGGAGCAAATTTAGAACGACAATGCTTATCAAGAATGTAGCACTTTGAGCCGAATACTCGAAAGTATACAACTTGGGGTTTGTTACCGGTGAGTAGCTCGTATGCCGTCTTGCCGAGTAGCTTGTGAAGATACAAGCGATTTGTTGCATGACAAGCTGTCTCAACCGCTTCTGCCCAAAAGTGCTTCGGTGTCTTGTACTCATCAAGCATCGTTCTCGCCATTTCGATGAGCGTCCGGTTCTTCCTCTCAACAACTCCATTTTGTTGAGGTGTGTACGTAGCCGAGAACTCGTGTGAAATCCCTTCTTCATCAAGAAAGGTGTCCACATTTGCGTTCTTGAACTCCGTTCCGTTGTCGCTGCGAACCTTCTTGATCTTCACTTCAAATTGGTTTTGGGCCTTCCTAGCGAAGTTTTTGAAGATCTTTTGGACCTGCGATTTATCATCGAGAAAGAACATCCATGTAAATCTGGAAAAATCATCAACTATAACTAGACCAAAAGAATTTCCACCGAGACTCTTGTAAGAGTTGGGACCAAAGAGATCCATGTGAAGACACTCGAGTGGCATCTTCGTGGTCATGATGTTCTTCACGGGATGCCTTCCTCCAACCTGTTTACCTGCTTGACAAGCACTACAAAGTCTATCCTTATAAAATATGACATCATTAACTCCAAGGATATGATTCCCCTTAATAAGCTTGTCAAGGTTTCGCATACCAACATGACCTAATCGTTTATGCCATAACCAGTCTTTTGAGGATTTAGCAATGAAGCAAGTTTTAGGTTGAGCCTTTTTAGTGAAATCAACAATGTATAGATCACCTCTACAGACACCAGTAAAGACCATTTTATGATTATCTCGATGAAACACTTGGCAATCTACTTCAGTAAATAGAACATTGAAACCAAAATCAGCAAGTCTAGATACTGAAAGTAAGTTGTAACCAAGAGATTCAACGAGCATAACATTTTGTATGGAGCTATCATGTGATATGGCCACCTTACCGAGGCCAACCACCTTACCCTTTGAGTTGTCACCGAAAGTGACATACTTTCGAGGACTATCATTATTAGCAAGCTCACGAAACATGTCTTTATCTCCGGTCATGTGATCGGTACATCCACTATCAAGAACCCATTCCTTTCCTCCTGACATATATCCCCGAAGATTTGCCATAAGACCAAAATGTCTCATTGCATCATCAAGATCGAAGTCACTATCATCATCCTCATCATAGTATCCATGTTCAACATCGTCATGTGGTGGATCAAATCCTAGAGAGGGTGATTCATTAGCATGAGTTTGACAAAAATCTTGTCTATGAATTCTTATAGCTTCGAAAATAATGTCACTAATAATACCAACATTTTCCTTTGGCACGCGAAAGGTTTGTAAGCTCAAATAGACGATCACCAAACATAGGATCACTAGAATTCATTTTACTCAAAGCAATAGACTTATGGAGAATTTCATCTAGATTTTTCAAGGATTAGTCTGGAAATCGTTCCTCAAGAAATTTACGTATGGTGTAGGCACACACAAGAGTAGGCAGTTTTATAATCAAGTTTCTAGGCAAGCCTCTAATGATATGTTCGGCAGTTCTAAGATTCCTAACCATGTCAATTGACTCATCAAGTGTAGGATGCATAGGATCAACACAAGGTGCACAAGGACTAGCAATGTACTTGTTAAAATGATATTGATTGAAAATAACAAGCATCTCATTTTTTCACTCACGAAAATACTCTCCATCAAGAATAGGCACTCTATGTCTAAGACTCCCCAAAGTAGACTCATCCATCTTCCTCCAATGGTGATTAAACCAAAGCAATGGAGACCAAAGCTCTGATACCACTTGTAGGACCTTGAGAAGAGGTGTCTAGAGGGGGGGTGATTAGACACTAAGTACCAAAGTTGCAGTTTTTAAGTTTCTTTAAAGTTTAAGTGGAGTTTAGGCACAAGTTTAACATTCACAACACATATCAAGCAAGCATGCAAAGAGTATATGAGCAGCGGAAAGTAAAGCATGCAACTTGCAAGAATGTAAAGGGAAGGGTTTGGAGGATTCAAACGCAATTGGAGACACGGATGTTTTTCGCGTGGTTCTGATAGGTGGTGCTATCGTACATCCACGTTGATGGAGACTTCAACCCACGAAGGGTAACGGTTGCGCGAGTCCACGGAGGGCTCCACCCACGAAGGGTCCACGAAGAAGCAACCTTGTCTATCCCACCATGGCCGTCGCCCACGAAGGACTTGCCTCACTAGCGGTAGATCTTCACGAAGTAGGCGATCTCCTTGCCCTTACAAACTCATTGGTTCAACTCCACAATCTTGTCGGAGGCTCCCAAGTGACACCTAGCCAATCTAGGAGACACCACTCTCCAAGAAGTAACAAATGGTGCGTTGATGATGAACTCCTTGCTCTTGTGCTTCAAATGATAGTCTCCCCAACACTCAACTCTCTCTCATAGGATTTGGATCTGGTGAAAAGAGGATTTGAGTGGAAAGCAAATTGGTAAAGGCTAGAGATCAAGATTCATATAGTAGGAATGGAATATCTTGGCCTCAACACATGAGTAGGTAGTTCTCTCTCAGAAATAGGATGCTGGAAGTGTAGGTTCAGTCTGATGGCTCTCTCCACGAATGAAGAGGAGGTGGAGGGGTATATATAGCCTCCACACAAAATCTAACCGTTACACACAATTTGCCAAACTCGGTGGGACCGAATTAAGAAACTCGGTCGGACCGATTTAGCAAATTTAGTGACCGTTATGATTTTCGGTGGGACCGAAATGCAACTCGGTAGGACCGATATGGTTAGGGTTAGGGCATAATGTAATCTTGGTGAGACCGATTACACAAACTCGGTAGGACCGATTTTGGTAATTAGCTAACCAGAAAGTTGGTCAGGAAAACTTGGTTGGACCGATTATCAAACTCGGTGGGACCGATTTTGGTAATGAGTCAACCAGGAAGTTTGCATTGTAATCTCGGTAGTACCGATTGCTCAAACTCGGTGAGACCGATTTTGATAATGGACATACACACAAAGATTACAATCCCATCTCGGTGAGACCGAGATCCCTATCGGTGAGACCGATTTGCTTAGGGTTTGTGGCAGTGGCTAAGACACCCAAACTCGGTGGCGCCGGATAGAAAGAATCAGTGGGCCGAGTTTGACTTTAGGTTTAGGACATATGTGGATGTGGGGAAGTGGTTGAGGGTTTTTGGAGCATATCACTAAGCACTTGAGGCAAGAGGCTCATTAAGCAACACCTCATCCCTCCTTGATAGTATTGGCTTTTCCTATAGACTCAATGTGATCTTGGATCACTAAACTGTAAAATGAAGAGTCTTGAGCTTGAAGCTTGAGCTAATCCTTTATCCTTAGCATCGTGAAGGAGTTCCCACATCCTTTAGTCCATGCCACTCCACTGTTGAACTTATCTGAAACATACTAGATAAAAGTGTTAGTCCAACAAGAGATATGTTGTCATTAATTACCAAAACCACCTAGGGAGCACTTGTGCTTTCATGTGCTTAACCCAGCTCAACTAGGGCACAATCGCAGTAGTTCTCCCAGCGCTACCTTAGCCGATATAACGGAACATAAGGTACCAAAACATGGGAGCCGGGCAAACCCAACTATTGACCCAAGACATGATTCGGAGCCGATGCATATAATGCTATAAGTTCGGGGTGCCGCACTCGTGAGAGTGTTCGGACTTCTCACACCATATTCTGGCGTACTTAAGCCCCTGGTGTATTGGTCGTACCAAAGTGTACGGTTGCATAATGTCATAACTGAACATATTTACATAAAAAATGAATGCAATAATAGACAATAGCTATGTACTATTTATTAAAAGGCTGCTCTGAAAGAAGAACGATACAAATAGTGCGATAAGCAAGAGATGGGATTATTTGACATGTCCCCCTCCAGGGGAAAGCTGCGAGACTTTATGTAAGACAGGTATTTAGCTCGTTATAGAGACCACCTGGACATTCGACGTAGCTTGCTGCCTCCCTGGTCGTTACATCGTGTGTTTGGCGATTGTACTGCCGGACAGGCCTTCCGGAGAGTGGAGTCCTGAAAGTAAGAAAAAAGAAATGACAAAAATTGGAGCCCCTAGTGCAGTTGAGCCGCATGTTGGGCGTGCTGTGGTTGTGCCCCTCCCCTTATGCCCATGGTATTTCCAGGGTGTAGTTATGTACGCGTAGTACTGGTTTCGCAATTTCGCGAGGGTTGGGGTTGGGGCCGCACTGCTATGCTTGCTCGGAACATGCCAGGCGGTCTTTTTGTAGGTTACTTCGGGCGCGCTTGACGGTGTCCGGACGTTTAATAGCCGGACTGGAGAATTGCCTTGAGAGGCTACTTTGTACTTCCGCCGCGAGGGCCGCCGTATGCTCCTCCGTTTGGAGAGAGCGTTCGGTGTTTCCATTGACCATAATGACTCCTCGAGGGCCTGCCATCTCGAGCTTGAGGTATGCGTAGTGCGGCACCGCATTGAACTTTGCAAATGCGGTTCGTCCGAGCAGGGCGTGATAGCCACTGCGGAACGGGACATAGTCGAAGATTAACTCCTCACTTCGGAAATTATCCGGGGATCCGAAGACCACTTCGAGTGTAACTGGGCCTCTACAGTTGGCTTCTACACCCGGTATGACGCCTTTAAAGGTCGTCTTTGTGGGTTTAATCCTTGAGAGATCTATGCCCATTTTTCGCACTGTATCCTGATAAAGCAGGTTCGGGCTGCTGCCGCCGTCCATAAGGACTCTAGTGAGGTGAAATCCATCAATGATTGGGTCTAGAACCAATGCGGCAATCCGCCATGGCGGATGCTAGTGCGGTGGCCCCTTCGATCAAAAGTGATCGGGCAGGGGGACCACGGGTTGAACTTTGGGGCGACTGGCTCCAACGCATATACGGCCATGAGTGCATGCTTCGGCTCTCTTTTGGGGATGTGGGTTGCGATATATCATGTTCACTGTCCACACTTGTGGGGGAAAGCCCTTCTGTCCCCTATTGTTCGGCGGCCGGGGCTCCTCCTCGTCATCGCTATGCAGCCCCTTGTCTCTGTTTTGGCACTTAACTTGCTTGCCTGCTTGAACACCCAACAATCCCTGTTGGTGTGATTGGCTGGTATTCCGGGGGTGCCGTGTATCTAGCACGAGCGATCGAGTATTCGGTCCAAACTGGACAGGCCCGAAGTATTTCTTTTGAATGGCCTTTTCCGCTGACCGGGTTTAGAGCCTCTGAATCCGGCATTAACTGTCCGTATCCTCAGCATTGTCGCCATTAATGCGGTGCTTGTGCTTGTTGCGACACGACCTGCCATTGCTGTCCTTGGTATCCGAATTACCAGGGCTCTTGGTCATGTTATTACTACGAGCTAGCCAGCTATCTTGGCCTGCGCAAAAGCGGGTCATGAGTGTTGTGAGGGCTGCCATGGATTTCGGATTTTCATGTCCTAGGTGCCGGGCAAGCCATTCATCATGGATATTATGTTTGAAGGCTGCGAGGGCCTCTGCGTCCGGACAGTCGACTATTTGATTTTTCTTGGTTAGGAACCGTGTCCAGAATTGTCTGGCCGATTCCTCTGGCTGCTGAATTATGTGGCTTAGGTCATCGGCGTCTAGTGGTCGCACATAGGTGCCCTGGAAATTGTCGAGGAATGCAGCTTCCAGGTCTTCCCAGCAACCAATTGACTCTGCTGGCAAGCTGTTAAGCCAATGCCGAGTTGGTCCTTTAAGCTTGAGTGGGAGGTATTTGATAGCGTGTAGATCATCACCATGGGCCATATGGATATGAAGGAGATAATCCTCGATCCATACCGCAGGATCTGTTGTGCCATCGTATGACTCGATGTTTACGGGTTTAAAACCCTCGGGGATTTGATGATCCATTACTTCATCTATGAAGCATAGTGGGTGTGCGGCGCCTCTGTACTGGGCTATATCACGACGTAGCCCAAATGAGCTTTGTCTGCTGTGTTCGGCCTAGCCGTATTTGCCATATCCGGCGTGACAGTTATCGTCACATGTCGTGGGGCACCCACGTGATCCGTAGATCGATCTTGTTTGCCTTGCCTTGTCCTCCAATATGTCTTGCAGGTCTAGCGCATTTCCCCGTGCCTTGGAATTTTTTGAGCGATGCCGGGGTGCGGCTTGAGTGGATGGCCGAGAGGCCTCTCTGTCACGGCCACGAGGTGGCCGGTCGGCCACATCGTGCGCTTGTGATGTAGGTTTAGGTGCTTCCTCCTCTAATCGGGGCAGCAGCCTGCGCTTTGGGTAGCTCTTGGAGGGGCGTTCGAGTTCGTACTCTTCGGCCGCAAGGACTTCAGTCCATCTGTCGCCTAGCAAGTCTTGGTCAGCTCTAAGCAGCTGCTGTTTTTTCTTGAGGCTGCTCACCGTGGCCATAAGCCTGCGTTTGAAACACTCTTGTTCGACGGGACCCTCAGGCACGACAAATTCATCGTCATCGAGGCTTGCCTTGTCTTCGGAGGGAGGCATTTAATTATCGTCCTCTACCTCTTTGTCTGCCGCTCTTTCATGAGGGCTGGCTTCTCCATCCTCCTGTGCCGAATCCTGCTGGAGGGGGTTGTCTTCGGCATTGTCCGGGGTGTTATTATCTCCCGTGCCGGAATCGCCGTTTTTGCTTTGGTAGGATTTAGAGCGGTGCCGCTGATGCCGGCGCTTAGGCTGCTTCTTGGAGGTGTCATCCTCTGTTGTCCCATCGCCATTCCCTTCTTTTGGGGTGTCCACCATGTATATGTCATATGACGAGGTGGCCTTCCAGTGCCCTATAGGTGCTGGTTCTTGGTCGTCTCCTGCATCGGCGTCCATACCATCGATGTCTTCAGAGTCGAAGTCGAGCATGTCGGTTAAATCATCGACAGTGTCTATGAAGTGGGTGGTGGGTGGGCTTTGAATTTCTTCGTCGTCCGCATCCCAACCTTGCTGACCATAGTCTGACTAGCGCTCTCCTGATAAAGAGAGAGACTTTAGTGAATTCAGAATGTCACCGAAAGGCGAGTGCTGAAAGATGTCCGCGGCGGCGAACTCCATGATCGGCTCCCAATCGGGTTCGATCGGCAGGGGCGCGGAAGGTTCGGAGTCCGGAAAGGAGTCCGGCACCTTGGTGTCACGAGCTTCGCAAAGGACAAGGCTGGTGTTCGGCTCGATCGCCGTAGAGATTGCAGCCCCCGAGGCGGTGTCCAGCCACCCGTCCTCGATTGGCGCTGTCGGCTCCGAGCTAAGGGGCGGAGCGGACACTGGGGTGGCCTCCTGGGCACTGTTCGGCGGCAGAGGTAGATCATGCCCATCGTGACAGTGCGGCGCGCTCGGCTGTGGCTCGAACCCGTTGAAGATCAAGTCTCCGCGGATGTCAGCCATGTGGTTCAAACTTCCAAACCTGACCTGATGGCTAGGGGCATAGCTTTCGATCTGCTCCAGATGGCCAAGTGAATGGGCCCGCAGTGCAAAGCCGTCGAATACGAAGATCTGTCCGGGGAGAAAAGTCTCACCCTAGACCGCATCGTTGTTGATGATCGGAGGAGCCATCAGGCCTAATGGTGACGACAGAGAGGAACTCTCAACGAAAGCACCAATGTCGGTGTCAAAACCAGCGGATATCTGGTAGGGGGTCCCGAACTGTGCGTCTAGGCGGATGGTAACAGGAGACAAGGGACACGATGTTTTTACCCAGGTTCGGGCCCTCTTGGTGGAGGTAAAACCCTACTCCTGCTTGATTAATATTGATGATATGGGTAGTACAAGAGTAGATCTACCACGAGATCAGAGAGGCTAAACCCTAGAAGCTAGCCTATGGTATGATTGTTGTTCGTCCTACGGACTAAAACCATCTGGTCTATATAGACACTAGAGAGGGCTAGGGTTACATAGAGTCGGTTACAATGGGAGGAGATCTACATATCCGTATCGCCAAGCTTGCCTTCCATGCTAAGGAAAGTCCCATCCGGACACGGGACGAAGTCTTCAATCTTGTATCTTCGTAGTCCAGGAGTCCGGCCAAAGGTTATAGTCCGGTCATCCGGACACCCCCTAATCCAGGACTCCCTTAGTAGGAGTTGGGTTTCTCTGTGCTGGAGCAGTATCTATAAAAACTGGAGTTGGTTTATTATCTCCTGGCGTTTGGATCTTTTGCAAAGGCCTTGTTTGTAACCCTTCAGATTCTAACATAGTCATCTTCCCCTTGCATGCCTTGTATAGAAGAATGGTGCTTTAATTATAAAACATGCTACAGCAGAGAGATGGAATGGGTACTAAAGAATAGAAAGGCATGACATATTGACATGTATTCCCTCCATCCGGAAAAAATGGAGGGGTCTAGGTGTATTTCAGTTCTAGATACATCCTTTTTTATCCATTTCGGCAACATGTAATCCGGACAGAGGGAGTATGGTGTAAGAGCTAGGGATACGACAGGACAACACAGCAAAAAAACACTAGTTGAATGTAAAACTGTATGCTAGCGGAATACGTACAGAAATAACTAAGGCAACATACACGTGTATGATTAGGAAACTAAGATGGCATTGCAAGAGAGCACTAGAACAGCACTTCAATGTAAAAAAACATGGTATGGTAGACAGATGAAGTACATACTGATGAATAACAATGCATAAGATATTCAGAAGCATGATGTCCAAATTAAGCAGATGGCATTGCGATAGAGTAGAATGACAGTACTTGAATTTGAAAACATGTTATCATGAATGGAATAGGTACTGAAAAACAGGAAGGCATGACATATTTACATGCATGATCAGCATGCTAAGCACATGGCATTGCAACAGAGTAGATACACTCCAGGACATTATATGCATGTTGTACCCATATCACAGGCCAAGTTAGAGCAAGGACCTTGTGGGGTGAAGAGGATTCATCATCTTTCTGCAAGTCTTCTGAAGAACTGCCTTTACATGTTCCATCATATTGGGTATCATTGACATCAAGTTTATTGGCCTTTACATTGCTCCGTGAGGTTCTTGTGGATATATCAGTGTGTGCAATTATATCTGACATGCATGGAAGACAACTAGTAGTTAGATTTATGTAATGAGTGCCTATAGGAGACGACATAAATAGTAGGACTGGGGTTAACTAGCAGCAACAGGTCTCATAAACTAAAGGGAGAACACAGATGAAAGCTACAGAATATGTATCGTTTGTACTCGAGATTAACTAGATGGCACACAAAAGTATTAAAGAACAACATAGGTAATACTAGAAGTGGTATAATACTATAATCACCAGCCTGTGGGATAGCATTGGCTGATGGATGATAACTATGGAACAGCATTACCTAAAGAACAAGTATCTTAGCTGAACTATGGAACAACGTTAACTCCTGAACAAGACCCGTAAGAGATCAACATGAATATATAGTGAAATGTGATGATCTATTTTCCATGCTTAGATGAATAACAAAGCCATAAATGTTGCACACAAGTAAGATGAGGGTACAACCTATCTGGCTGCCATCCATAGGAGTGAGCATCATGTGCTGACTTGTCGATGGCCCTGCAGTTGTTGTGGCTGTCCATGTCGGGCACGCGCATTCGATGCAGGGAACTGTTGAGTGGGGACTATAGCTCCCTTATGGTGTATGCTTTCCTTGTTGGAGCAGCTGTGGTGAGTCGGAAGACGGTGTGTCTAAAGATGCAGATAATGCATAATGTTAAGAATGACATATCTCTTCGATCTGGAGAAATACACTAAGAGATCAACAACAAGGTACGAGAGTGGTCACACGTCTGTTGACTGGAGACTAAATTGGGGTCACATGATTTTATTTTATTTTGGTACTGTCCGATCTACGCCGGATGGCTTGATGACTGTCTTGTGCCTCCCGGCTGACAATGTTTGGAATCTTCCCCAAAGAGCCAGCGACTAACGGCAGAGCAGCCTGCCTCCGCCGTCCGTGGCCCCGGCCAAAACCCTGCTCCCTGCCCCACCGCACAGCGTGGTTGCATCGCCCCCGGGCCAATCCACAAAGATTCTTTGTCATCCCGATCCAGCGGCGACAGTACCTTCAACCCACGCAACTCTAAAAGATAGCCATCTAAGCGCTGCTTCCACGGAGAACTTGCGGCCCCGCACCCTTACGTTAGACACCAACCAACCGGCAGCCTAGGAGCTCCGCCACCTCGAGGGGTGATGCTTCCCATTGGGAATCAATTGGCCCAGAATAAAAATTCAGACAACTAACGCCTAAATAAAGTGATTTGAGATGAGGGTGCGACCTATCTGGCGACATGCTCAAGTAGGCAGGTCAAGCTGCCGAGTCGGTGAGGCCGGCGCGGTTGCGGTGGCGACCGGCCGCAGGGAAACAGCGAAGTCACGACGGTCGATGGCTATGGGGAAGCAGCGCCAGGACTCTGGACGGATCCAAAGTGGGAGCCGCTCCGGCACCGTGAACAACGGCGGGGGTGAATCGGCTCCGGTACGGTTCACGCGGCCGTCGTCGAGGCAGCACCAATAGCACGAAGTAAGAGGCGCACGGCCTAGTGCATGACGGCAAATGGACAACGTCTCCGGCATTAGGGAGGAGGGCGGCTGTGAAATTGGTGCGGTGGGGGCGCCATGGAGGTGGGGCCGAGGTTTCGCGGCTCGGCAGAAGGGAGCTTCCCGGGGAGAAGGTGATTTGGCGCCCATGAGGTATGAATGGGGGGCGGGGGATTGGGAGGGGAGTGGAACCATGTCTTGCGGACGCATTTGTCTGAAATGTGAGGGGGAGTTACAGTTCTACCCTTGCCTTTAGGCTTCTCGGCTTGGGTCTGTGTACTAAGGGTCGGGGATAGTATAGTAACTTTGCTTCTCCCAAAATAGTGGGCAGAGCGATTTCGGGCGAGGAGGGCGTGTTTTGAACTATAGTGGGCGCGAGCGATTTCGGGCGAGGAGAGCGTGTTTTGAAATAGTGGGCGCGAGCTATTTCGGGCGAGGAGAGCGTGTTTTGCCGACCATGGTTTATGAATTATTCGGCACATGTCATTTCGGCCGAGGAGAAGGCGCGCTTGGATGAAGTTACGAACCTACCCTCGATGTACAACGGGCCAATTGATGTGTGTCCCACATAGGACGGTAATTTTGCGTCTCCCATTTATTTGCTCGGGCGAATTCCACCGAGCAGAGAGGATGTTTAACGGTTCGTTCAAATTTTGGGTGAACGAGCATCCACGTCTACCTTACCAAGTCCATTCGAATCAAATTTTGAAATATTAGCTTGCCACTTCTTTTTTAGATGGAGAGATGATGCTCGGGAGTAATGTGTTTTTACATGCTCGTTGCTAGCGATTTACTATATGACAAATAGTTGACCCACTCAAAAACGTGAATCAAACCCAAAATGAAATATCTCGATTCAATGAAATAGCTCGTTCACAAGGTCAAAATAGTGAACTAAATCCAAAATTGAACACCTAAACCGAGTAGCATGTTGTGCAGTATTATAGTACTCCCTGAACATGTTGAAAGTCAAATTAATGAACTTGTTTGATATACGCATATATCCATTCATGTGTGGATTGCAGACAACATGTTCTCCAATTTAAATATTTGAATGCAAGTTTATATCGAAACATGGTTTATATCAGTCTTTGATGCATAAAACGCGACCTCCCCCTCTCCCGGACTCCTGTTCGCTCTCTCTCTCTCTCTCGCCGACAACCTTTAATTTTGTCGCATGCATCCGACACAAAAACCTTGTTGGTCCCTCTCCCTTTCTCTCCATCTCTCTCTCTCTCTCTCTCTCTCTCTCTCTCTTTGTGTGTGGGGGGGGGGGGTCTTTCTAGTTCGCATGCATATATACACCATCTATAGGTCTCTCTCGCACACTATGTATGATACTCTAGCTAGTCCAAGCTAGATATCTTGGGTGCACTCATCGTACGCACACAAATTCCTTGGCATTTTCCCCGTAACTCTCTCACGCACCACTCTGTCATCTCGGAGCTCTCCCCCCCCCCTCTCAAACTCTCCATCCACCTGGGTGACACATACACATGCATATCTCACTCGCACTCGATAGGCCCATCTAAAACTCTATCTCTCTCCCTCGTTCTCTCTCCATCTCACACGCACACACACACAATCTCATGCCTAGCTAGCCAAGTATGATGGTCTCTCACTCAATTGTAGGCACACGCAGTCCCCCCTATATGTATATGACTAGCTAATCTTAGTCTCCATCACAAACATGTGCATGGTCTATCTCGATTTCTCTCGGGGCATCTTTCTATCGCGCACGCACCTCCCTCGATCTCCCACCCATATAGTCCCCTCACGATCTCGAGGGGATCTCTCTATCACAAACACACCCTCTCTCCCTCCCCATGCGTCCATGTCCTCCATGTGTCCCTCTCGACCTTTGTTCCTTGTTGGCCAGACCTCTATTGGACATGTGCTACAGGGGTGTCTCTCTCCGTTGCAAACAATCACACACTAGCTATCTTCGTGTATCTCCTCGCCTCGCTTTTCTATCTCGGAGATGCATGCGTGATATGTTCGCATAAGAAACGAAAAAACACACACTCTCTCTAATTTATCGTTTGTTGTCACTTTCTCTTTCACACACATACTCTTTTTGCACACTTACTCATTCTCCTTCACACGCACTTGATCTGTCTCGACTTAGGCACTCTCCTCGGTCCATAGCATATAGATTTATTGAAAAGTCAAACATCACAAAGTTTGACCATGTACGTGGAGAAAAACAATTACATCTAGTACGGCAAACATATACCATTAGATTCACCATGAGATGTAGTTTTGTATGATGTATCTTTGGTATTGTAGATATAAATAACATTTGCGTAAACCTGATCAAAGTTTCCAAAGTTTGACTTCTAAAAAATTTACATGCACTGCATTATCGAGCGGATGGAATATCTCTTTCCCCCTCTCAGCTATCTGACGCACCACTCAGCCTTATCGGGGCTCCTCAATCTCTCTCAAACTTTATTGGTCAGTTTGGTTCGTGACCTGACCCTCATGCCTTGATGGCCAGTACTGCCTGGTGTGGACGTGAGATGTAAAATATTTCTGCCTGGCCAGGCTTGTGTGGTGCTGAAGCGTTTGGTTCATGCCTGGGCCAGGCAAAGCATCAACGTCCCATCAATCAATCCATGCAGCAATTATTTAATGCTAATATCCATCCATGTTGCTGTTAGCCTCGTGGCCGCACGACCAGGCACGGCCAGGCGTTCGAAATCGGTCGCCTGGGCCAGGCTACTTGCAGTGTCTGGAGTCCAGCCAGGCTAATTAAAGTGCAAGGGAACCCAGGCCAGGCGGGCTTTCTTTTTCACAGGGTAGCAACCAAACAAGTGTGCATGAAATCCAGCCACAACCCCAGGCCAGGCAAAAGATGCTCAGGACGCAAGCCAAACTGACCTTATATCTCCCTGGTTCACACATACACATGTCTCGCTCGCGCTATACATATAGACCCATCCAACACTCTCCGCCCTTGTTCTCTCTCCATGTGACACGCACCCCCCTAAGTACCATAATCCCTCACTCCATCATAGGCGCAAGCACTCCCCCCCCCTCCTAAGTATGATTATCTCTTACTAGCCATCAGGAACACACGTATTGTCTCCTTCCATCCATACGTCTATCTCGATATCTCTCGGGGCATCTTCTATCATGCACACACCTTGTCACTCGATCTCCCACCCATGTAGTCCCATCACGATCTCCAGGGGATCTCTCTATGACAAACATACACTCTCTCCTCCCCATGTCTGCATTTTCTCCGTACGTCTCTCTCGACCTCTCTCCCTTGTTTGTCAGACCCCTCTTGGCCACGTGCTAGGGGTCTTGCTGTCTCGGTTCCAAACAACCACAAACTATCTCCTCACCTTGCCTCCGTTGTCGAAGATGCATGTGTGATATGTTTGCATAAGACACACACTTTTTTTCTCTACTTTTATGGTGTGTTGTCCATGTCTCTTTCACACACGCACACACACTTTTTTCACTCACTCTTTCTCTCTCTCTCTCTCTCTCTCTCTCTCTCTCTCTCTCTCTCTCTCTCTCTCTCTAGTTAGGGACTCTATCACGTCCATAAGCATATGGATGTTTTGAAAAGTCAAACCTCAGAAAAGTTTGACCAGGTATATGTGGAGAAAAACATTTACATCTAGAACGATCATTAGATTCATCACAACATGTACTTACTTCATACTATCATTTATCTTTGGTATTGTAGATATAAGTAATTTCTTTATAAACTTGGTCAAAGTTTCAAAAGTTTGACTTTAAAAAAATGTTGGAACTACATTATTGAACGGAGGGAGTAGCTCTTTCTCTCTCTCTCTCTCTCTCTCTCTCTCTCTCTCTCTCTCTGCTATCTCTCACGGGCCTCCCCTCTCACTTGAACTCTCTATACCGACGGATTATACGCTCACTATGTTAGGGTATAGCTCCGTATATTGTTTAGTTGACTGGTCAACCAATCCACATGTTACCTTGTCAGCTCGTGTTCTGTATCTTCGTGTGCTGGCCCATGTGGTAGTGGGTGAAAATAAGTAAACAAGAGGCCCATCTGACACGCGGTGAAGTAAACAAAGTTGAAACCACTCGGGGTAGCACCCCGCTCGCTAGTAAATTGAGGGCGCATTGAGGACACACTTCTTGTGCGTGAAGGACGCACTCGCGCACAATTCTCCACTGCGCGGCGGCATGCACAGAAGGACACACTCGCGCACGCCCAGCACACAACACACACTAGCACACATGTACACCGGCATTGCCACCAGTTGAGATGGACGGTGAGGCAGCCAACAAGCGGAGGCGGCTCGAGCCAAAACCGCATCCGGTGAGCCTGGACTTCATCAGCAGCCTCCCCGACGACATGCTGCTTGTCATCATCGGCCTCCTCCCCACCAAATCTCTCGTGCGGACCGCCCTACTCTCCCAGCGGTGGCGCCCCCTCTGGCGCTGCGTCCCCCTCAACCTCACCATCGACAGCTGCCTCTGCGACGGGGATTGCAAACGCATGGCCGCAGTCTCCAAGATCCTTTCATCGCACCCTGGGCCAGCCAGACGCCTTGACATCCGCATGTTCAGTACCAACTGCAAGGTCCAACCCAAGTTCGACGAGTGGTTCTTATCCCCCGCCCTAGATCAGCTCGAGGAGCTCAGCTTTGAAGCTGGACGATGTCGCTCTCTGCCACCGTCCGCGCTCTGCCTCACGCCAACATTGCGCCGCGCCAGCTTCAGCTCCTGCTATCTTCCCCAGATTAATGCCACGCCCGCCCTTCTTCTCCCTCAACTCAAGCAGCTCGACCTCTTCGACGTTGTTATCTCGAAGAAGGCTATGGAGCACCTGCTCCGCAGCTGTACTCCGCTCGAGTACCTTCGTCTTGAGAAGATCCACAGGTTCATTAGCCTCCACATTGCCTCGACAAATCTCCGATGGATTTATGTATCTTGCTGGCCCCGTAACAAGACATCAATTGTGAAGAGATCACTCCAGCTGTTCCATGTTATGGTCATTGAGAATGCGCCTTTCCTTGAGAGATTGCTTCTATCGGATCTAGAAGGTCCAACAAAAATCAGGGTCATTGACGCGCCGAAATTGACAGCATTGGTGTACTCGTCTGCCAAATTCTCCAAACTCTTTATTGGATCCGTAATCGTTCAGGTACATCACTCATCTTCTTCTCCGTCTTCTTGAAATTCACATTTTTAAATTTCTTCTTGATGTATTTACGACCGTCTTCCAGAAAATGATTCCCACAAGCTTGACCCAGTCCATGCGCACAGTGAAGATCTTGGCACTAAAATCTATCGGCACCAATCTAGATCAAGTTGTTGGATTCCTTACATGCTTTCCGTGCACGAAGAAGCTACTCATCAAGGTGAAACTTCTTTCCTACAAGTAAATGGTAATCACAACGTAGCTCAATTTTTTTCGTAATTTTCCCAAATTACGATGACAAGTGTAGTGTTCAAAACTACATCTACGCACTGCACCGAAAGAAATGTTTTTAGTATTTTTTTCACGTGATCACCTGCATCATTTTTATGTTGTGCTACTATAGTAGCCTAGGCTAGTCATAGTGGAAAGTAACTTAGACTACTCCAGTAACTCTATGGTTACCCTAGGAGCAAGTACTACCTCCGTCCTGGTTTACTCTTCCAATTTTGTAGTATCAAAATTTGACCATAGATTCAACTAACAAAATGCTAATGCATGTCACTAAGAACTATATCGTTGGATTCGTATGTGAACATAATTTCAAATGGTGTAATTTTTAGTGACATGCATTGGCATATTCTTAGGTAAATCTATGGTCAACATTTTATACTAAATACGAGGTAATATTCCCTCCGTCCCAAAATTCTTGTCTTACATTTGTTTAGATACGGATGTATCTAACACTAAAATGTAAGTAGATACATCTGTATTTAGACAAATTTAAGACAAGAATTTTGGGACGGAGGGAGTACAAAAGTGGGCTATGTAGGCCAAAACACGTGCCAAATTCACTTGTGATGCATTTGGCGTCGATGCCCCTCCATTGCTCACCTGGTGCCCCAATCTGGATCACCTACTTTGCTCCGGTGCCAAATTAACTCACACAATGAAAAAACACTGCATGGGCGAGAGAGAGGACTGAGGCAATAAAAACACTTGTTTGGGAGACTGAGAGGCTGGTGTAGTTGGTTTGATTGATTTGTTTGTACATGTGGGTCTGTGTGCACAGCGGTGCCAACTCTCTCACATCGCGAGAGTGGTGCCAAAATCTTTTGATTTGACATCGATGCGTATTATGTGGCATACTTTTGCGAAATATGGCATCAGGCACATAGTGGAAGGCAACAAATGCCCAAACTCTTCACGTGCTCCTAGTTAAATGAGAGGAAACATAGAGAGAGAGAGAGAGAGAGAGAGAGGGAAAATATCACTAGCCAGCCAACCCTATCGTATGAGTGAATGATATTGATACCTCTTGATGACACGGCAATCTTATACAGCTAGCTGCTCTAATATGTTCTCTTCTTTTGCAGAGAAAAAAAGACCCGAAAGTGAAAAATGTGCTGCACTATAGCAATCTCATCGAATGCCTTGATCTCCATCTTACAGAAATTGATTTGATCAACTACCGAGGCAGCACATCTGAGATTAAATTGGCCAGGTTCTTTGTTCTGGAGGCAAGTGTGCTCAAGGTAATGAGGTTTGGTGTTCTCTGGCGCAACAATGAATGGTGTGCTGTTCACCGCAAGCGTCTAAGCCTAAATGACAAAGTCTCCGCAAAAGCTGAATTTGTTTTTGAAACATCAAGTGGCTAGAGACTCAAAAACTTATTTGCCCATTAGTGACTTGTCAAGGCGGTGGATTTTAGTTTGTACGATAATGCTGCATCCACCTAAAGTAATGAAAGTTCTTACGTAAACTTGCTAGCAATTCCCTCTTCGTAGGTGCAGCATTACTCCTAACATTTGTAATATCAGTTTGAAACTTGTAATATTGCTATGTCCTATTCATGTGTTTTCAAAATCCTGAGAATCAAACAGGTCCTGAGTTGGTGATGATGTTGTGCCTCCCATCTTTCACCAATAGCCGTCGGATCTAGATCTGACGCATACAAACCAAGGTTCTCCATTTTTGCAAAAAGATGCCCGCACTTGTTCCCTATATACAAACAACTCCTTGTCTCTCACAATCAGCCTTATCTCCTCCCCACCACATCTAGAAGGCCATGGAAAAATCTGGCGCGATGGCCGCTGTCGGCGCCGTCCGCCCCCAATCTTGGTGTTTCGTGCAATGCACGGGCATCTACGCATGGGAAATTATGTCGAATATGGCTAGTTGTAAGTAGGCTAGCTCACTCAGCGTCGTCGTCATGTTCATGGAGAGCCAACCGGCTGGGTCGGAATGGAATGTGTCGTCGTGTTCATCGGGAGGGCTTGGACGAAACAGGCGATGGAAACGAGGCCTGGCGTACCGCGGAACGGAGGAAACGGCCTTGTGTTTGACCGGCCACGTTCGAAACAGGATCCTGTTCATCGGGAGGGGTCTGGCGTACCGCAAAACGGAGGAAACGGACCTCCTATGGTCGAAACGGGGGTCCTGTTGATCGGGAGGGGTGTGGCGTACCGCAAAACGGACGAAACAGACTTGTGTTGGAGCACTACGATCGAAACGGGGGTCCTGTTCATCGGGAGGGGTGTGGCGTACCACAAAACAGGACTCCATGGGATACTGTTCATCTCCACTATCGACCTCCTCCAGCCTCCATGAGCTACTATTCATCCACCGTCAACCTCCTCCAGCCTCCACGGGCTCCTGTTCATCCAGCCTCCACCACGCGCTACTCCACTGGCTATTGTTCAACCACCCCTCCACGGGCTCCTGTCCAACCACCCCTCCACGGGCTACTGTTCATCCACCCCTCCACCATCTACTGTTCATCCAGCCCTCCACGGGGTCGTCCTGTTCATCCAGCCCTCCACGGGGTCCTGTTCATCCAACCCCAACCGGCTCAATCGGGGCAATGCCGCGGGGTCCTGTTCATCCACCCCCACCGCTCACTGTTCATCCAACCCCCTCCCCCCCCCCCCGCAATGCTCATTGTTCATCCAGAGAGGCAGCATCGATCGACTTCAGTTAGAAGCAGTAGCGAAGGAATCGCTCGATCGGTTTCAGTTAACAGCCATCGATCGATTGCTAGGGTTCAGTAACGCGTAGCCTGCAGTGCAATCGCTCGGGTTCAGTTAGAGCCCAACGCCTCGCTTGGGTTCAGTTAGAGCCAACGCCTCGCACACACACGTGTACGTGTACGAGAGAAACGCGCATCGCTCGGCCCCCGACCACCCACCGTAACCGGGAACTCCCCGAAATTTTCCTCGCCCTCTCTTCTACCACGGTTTTTTCGTCATGGACAGCCCAAAGAATGTCATGCAACTGCGTCTCCGGCCCGCCCAGGACGGAAAGCCCATTTTCTATCATGATTTTTTGTCATAGAAGTAGGAGTCCACCACATCTATGATGATACCGGGTTTTGTCACAATTATCGTCATAGAAGTGTCATATGTATGACAGAAAAAAAATCGTTCGGCCCAAAATGTCACGGATGTGTCTTTTTTTGTAGTGTACTTTATCGGGGGTGGAAACTGACCCCCGTCCCGTCCGTCGTCGCTCCACCCTGCTCCGACATGCGTCCGGGCCAGCAGGGCGTGTGGTGCCATGTAAGCTGGCAGGCAGCTGCGGTGGTAAGGTCTTCACGAAGATTTACATGCCACCACGTAGGCGTCGCTGAGTTGGCCTAGCTGCCTCCTATTGACACGCAGGTGCCTGCCTAGCTGGTGGGCTGGCAGCTGCATGGGAGCGGTGGTGGGATCATGGCAGGCGTGGGCCTGGCTGCGGCCTCGCGGACGTCCTCGGCAAGGGTCTTGCCGCGGTGCCGTGGTCGTCCCCGGCAAGGATGTTGCCGGAGGTTTTGTGGGTTTCCTTGGCAAGGATCGTCGTCTTCTATCTTTGTCTTCACAAAGATCTGCATGCCACCACAGAAGTGCCTCCCGAACCCTAGTTCCAATGAGGCTGGCGGTGTTTGGAAACCTTGGGCTCAAGGGTGGCGCGTTCTGCTGGTGTGGGTTTGGGCAAGTCGCCCCGGCAAGGCTCCTGCCAGGGCTGCGGAGGTTGCCCCGGCAAGGATCTTGCCGGGGAGAACCACCTTGCCTTCTTGCCCTCCTGGTCTTGGTGTTGTCCTGACCGTCCTGCGGCTTTGATTCTTCCCTCTGCCCTGCTTAGTGTGGTCGTGGGCGCGGCTCCGACTGCCCATGCACTTAGTAAGGGGTACAAAGTAGTGCCCCTGCTTTAGTACACCGACAGATCTGTTGGTGATCTTCTGCCTTTCTATGACATCATGCATCGGATCTTTCGAGAGATACTTGCGGTCAAGGTGGGTGACAAGAACAAGATTCGTGGCCACCTCGTCAACCTTCTTCACTACACTTGTCACAACTCCGAGCAGGGCCCCATTGATGTCATGGACTTTATGTGGCATGACATGTACAGTGTGGTAATGAACCACAAGGTTCCTATCTATGCTTCGTATATTACTGCCTTGATTGCTGAGATTGCTCCTCATGCACTTGCGGGTCGGTGTCGGACTAACCACTCCAGTGTCAACTTGCTTGTTAAGAAGGGCAAAGCAACTTCTCATGAGGGTGAGGATGAGGAGGAAGAGGAGCTACATGCTGGAGGTCCACACCACTTTGATCTTCGTCCTCGCTCTCATACTTTTCATCGTGGGGAGCCCAGTGACTCCGGGTCCAAGAAGAGCAACAAAATTTTGCGTCTTCTCAAGAACAAGTTTTGTCTACAGCAAGATATGAATAAGAAGCTATGGGAGGAGCACAAGTCTATGAAGGAGAGCATGAAGGCCCTTAAGGATGGTATGCGTGCATCTGGTATGGACATTGCTCACGGCTCCGAGTCTCATGTGACTCCTTTTCAGAAATACCAGTCCAAGTTTTCTCAGTTTTATGTTGAAGCCGGCGATGAAGCCTCTTGTCACCGTCCTCATGGCTCAAGATCTTCTGGAGAGTCGTCTGATGACCCTTCTGTGTCCCTCTCCTAGGGGCTGTTTATGGATTCCTCCAGCTTTCCTTTTTGCCATTTAGGTGACAACAGGGGGAGATGTGGTGGTGCTTGATAGGGCTTATCGTTTATAATTTATCTTTGTTTATTTGCCTCTTTACTGTTGAACCTTGAACCTTTGCTTTTATTTGCCTCAATTTGGATCTTAGCTTGCTATTTGAACCAATTTATGCTCCGTTAAATAATCTATATGTGTGTGAGCAACTTATGGCAAGGAGGTTACATGGCATATTCTATTTGCTCATATTGTGAGAGACATCTATCAGGCTGTGTTATATCTATATTTGTATCCTCGCTATGAAGAACAAAGGTTAGTAAAGCATTCTATGTCGATATATCATTCTTGTGTGGGTATGCACAGTGATAGGGGCAGAATCCTCTAACCATGTCATTTCATTCAAATGCAATCTTAGGATAAGGCATGGGTTGTGGGGGAGTACTTCCTGTCATTGAAATTGCTTAATACTGTATATACTTTATGAGTTTACCCTCTCAAGCATTGTTGTCATCTATGTCAAAAAGGGGGAGATTGAAAGTGCAATATTGCACTAAAGTGTTTTTGACATCTATGACAACTTCATTTGTATTTCTAACCACATGCTTTAAGTATTAACAGCCCTGATTAAGCTAAAGTGAAGAATGGATGGTTATTTCCTCTTATATTGGAAAAAGGAAAAGCGGTGCGCTCAAGAAAATAAGTGTACCATACAGTTTTCATATTTCTTGAGTCCTTAGGGCAGCCGCACTATTAAGAGGGGGTGCATCATAAAAACATCTGGGGGAATCAACTTACCTTCTCAAATTGATCTGAAAATCTTAGTGTCAAGGTTCTATTCAGGCCGGAACTTCCGGGACGGACGGAACTTCCGGGGACCGGAAGGTCAGGAAAGCTTCCGGGGTACCCAGAGAAACTGCACTTTTCGTGCAATCTCTCTGTGTAGCCCAGAACCTCTTCGGACCCAGGCCGGAACTTCCGTCCCCCGGAACTTCCGGGCAACGGAATTTCCGTCCCCTGTTTCAGCAGCTTCCAGGGTACTACTAAGTGGTGCAAACCCTCTAGTAGCCCGGAACCTGTCCAGAACTTGGCCAGAACTTCCATCCGTCGCTGGAACTTCTGGGCCTCGCAATAATCTGCCCCCAACAGCCAGATTCCATCCCCACCTATAAATAGTCTTCTTCTTCCTCACGAAGAACTTGACGACTCCATTTCTCTCACCTCCATTTTCAGACCTCGATTTCTTGGAGATCTCCCTCCTTAGCCAACCAAAGCTCTTGATCTTTTAAAAAGTGAAGGAGAAGTGCTCGATCTACACATTCACCAAAGCAAAAGTTGATTCCCCCTTGTTTTGGTGGTTCATCTTGTTACTCTTGGAGGTTGGAGACTCCTAGGCGGTAGGAGTGCTCCGGCGAGGAATCGACCATTGTGATTTCCCCCAGAAAGTTTGTGAGGGTTCGGAGACCACCCCAAGGTCTACCACTAGTGGTTGAGAAACGCCTTTGTGGTGTTGTCTCAAAGAGATAATAGGGTGAGCCTTCATGGCATTGGTGTGCCTTCGTGGTAACATCCACCTCTCTAAACGGCGATGTAGCTTCCCTCCAAGGAAGTGAACATCGGCATACATCCTCATCTCTCGGAGTTGCGGTTATTCCTAACCCTAACTATCTACTTGTGGTTACTTGTCTCTTAGCACTTACTTATATCACATTGTGCTTGCTTACTCATATATTTGTGTCACTTGTTTATCTTGCTTAGCTCATTAGTATCATTCTTGCAATTGTTAGGCTCGCTTTCATATTCTGCATTATTGCCTAAAATCGCTAAGTAATAAGTAAAATTTGTAATTGTACCTATTCACCCCCCCCCCTCTAGGTCCATCTCGATCCTTTCACCGGATGGAACTCTCCTTTGCGTGGATGGCAAGCCCGGCGTACGGATCATATGCTTTCATTTCTCTGTAACCGACTTTGTACAACCCTAGATCCCTCTCGTGTCTATATAAATTGGAGGGTTTAGTCCATTAGGTCAATCATAATCATACATGCTAGACGTTTAGGGTTTAGCCATTATGTTCTCGAGGTAGATCAACTCTTGTAACCTCTATACTCATCATAGTCAATCAAGCAGGAAGTAGGGTATTACCTCCATCAAGAGCGCCCGAACCTGGGTAAACATCGTGCCCCCTGCCTCCTTGTTACCTTCGATCCTCAGACGCACAGTTTGAGACCACCTACCCGAGATCCGCCGGTTTTGACACCGACACTCCTCTCCCTACACCTTTGGACAATGGTCATCGGGCAAAATCCTAAGACTCTGATGTGGAGCTTCTCCTCGCCTTACACCTTCGGACAATGGTCATCGGGCAAAGGCCTAAGACTCTTATTTGTGTCAGATGATGGTGTCGTTTTCCACGTCGCTACCCCCTTGGGGGCGTTGTCTTGAAGGTCATCGGTCCACTTTGCACCTTTTGAGGGCTGGATTAGCCTGACATTGCGGTCGACAGGTGCCTGATTCATGATGGGGGTGCGGATGCTTCCGATGGCATTGCGACTCGTGTGGCAGCGATGATGGTGGCAAGAAGAGCAGAATCACGACAAGTCTTTCACCGCCAACCGTTCGACATGCCTTCGAGCGTGAAATCAAAGATGTAGCATTGTGCGGCGATGCGGTGGCAATGATGTCGGCTGATGGACAAGTCAGACTATGTTGGTGCAAAGCATGCATCTTTCTTATACGATATTGATGACCGAATTCAGCATTGCCTAGTCCTTGACGCGGCTGGCTACCTGTTTGGCATAGGCTAGCATGGTTCGCACGTGTCATTTGTTTGGATAGGTCTTGACGCGTTGTCCGCTGTGAAGTCGGAGTCAATTGCTTAGGGAAAATGATCATGATGACATTGTAGACAATCTTGACGGTGTCCACTCCTCGACGCATGGGCCCTATGGGTTTCCTGAGGTATTTGCAAATTAACCGGACAACTTTTTTTTAATTTTTTTAATGAACGAGAGCGTACGACCAAAGAAAACTTCTTCCTCTGTGTGCACTTTGGCTCTTTACATATTATGAGTAAGGACATCTTCAACGCAGTCCGTCAAACCGCCCGTAAATGCCTGGACCATGCAGTTGGGACAATTTGACCCATCCAACGTCATCCTTCAACGTTCAAACGTCTATGGACTGGTCCAGATGTTCGAATTCCCACAAAGGAAACATGGAGGAGATTTAGGGGCGTCCTGACCTCCACCACATACGCGCGTGACCACATGGACCACACAAAACCATTTTTCCTTTCCCACTCCAGCCGCCACTCTTTACTCTGCGTTGCATTCATGTCGGTCCAGAGCGAACGGGGCCGGTCACTCGCACATGTTGGCTGAACGACGCGACTTTCACTATGGTGTGGCGATCAAGACACCTGTTTTGATGTGCATTCGCTCTCTGCGCCCACATTAATGTCGGCTCAGAGTGAACACGACCAAAACGGGGTAACATGACTGATTCCCACTCATTGAAGCCTCCCGCCCAGTGTTGCATAGGCGCGGCCAAGAAACCCATTCCGAGCGGTCGCATGCCGAACTGCACTTGGCCTGGCCATAGCCCGATATATAAAGGACGACACAAACCACACCACATCTGCTTCCCTAACTCAACCGTTCATGGTCGTCGGTGTACAAATTCAATTTGTCCGTCGCCCGCAACTGCCAAGGCAATGAGTGCAAGCGGCAAAGAGTGGTGGAAACGACTCTCATCGCGCCGCCGGCATGAGATGATGAGTATCGTCCATGACTTGCTTGCCCGGCGCGAGGAATGCATAAATGTCGGTTTGCCTCCGAGCTCGCCGGAGGATGAGAATTTTAAATGATGGAGAAGGCGGCCAACAATGAGATAGAGCCCATGCCCCACCTCGCGCCGGTTACGGGCTTCACCATGGCGCAGACACACTTTAAAGCGGTCATGATGGAGGAATAGCAGTCGGAGGAGGCCGCGCTGCAGATCTCCACCTGTCCGCGAATGATTTGCGTGTCCGTTTTGATGAACGATGTTAGGCCAACTCCAGCGCACGACCCCAAACGGACGTCCTTTTTATCCAGATTTCATTCGTTTGGGGTGGCAATGAGGGCCAAAATGGACATGCGTGTCCGACTTCTGTTGGAGGCGCCCAACACGGCGGAGCATCCCAAAACGTCTGCTGCATCCGCGCCCGCCTTGGCATCTTGTCGCCATGCCGCGACCGCCATGGCCGCTCGCACTCGCTCGACACCACCCACCCGCACCCTCCTCTAGTCTTGCCATTGCGCCTGCGCCAGTCAGCAGCCGTCGCCGCTCCTTGCAGCACCCGCCTGAGCCTCGCCCCGCCCGTGCCGTAGCCCACGCACTCGCCAACCATGCCTTGCCGGTGCGCTCGCCCGCGCGGCGAAGCTGCAGCGCATGCAGCAGCGTGTAAAGGACGGCGGCTGGCTAGCTAAGCTAGCTAGCACACCCGTTAGCTAGCTAGCACAAGCAGCACGCGTGCGCCTGCTAGCAAACGAAAGCTCGCGGCCGCCTGCAGTTGTGGTCGCGCGTCCGCCCGCGCTCGCCGCGCCTGCTCGCACACACGCAGCGCCTGCTCGCCACGCCCCGCCGCTCGCCGCGCACTGCAAAGCTGCATGTCGCCCCGCCGCGCGCCGCTAGCCGCTCGCGCGCATGCCTCCCTGCTGCCCGTAGCAACATCACGCTCATGCGCTGCAAAGCCGCGCGCCGCCCCGCCGCGCACTGATACGTCTCCAACGTATTTACTTCTCCTAATGTTTTTTTTGTTTTGGACTCTAATTTGTATGATTTGCATGAAACTAACCCGGACCGACGCTGTTTTCAGCGGAACTACCATGGTGTTATTTTTGTGTAGAGATAAAAGTTCTCGGAATGGAAGGAAACTTTGCAAGGATTTTTTGTATCAATAAAGAGAATTTCTGGAGCCAAGAGATACCTGAGAGGGGCACTTGGGTGGGCACAACCCACCAGGGCGCGTCTGCCCCCCCCCCCCCCCCGCCCCCCGGGCACGCCCAAGATGGGTGCTGCCCACCTCGTGCCCCACTGACCCTGAAACCGACGCGATAAAATCACATATTTCTAGAAAAAAAAATGGAGGAGAACGAATTATCGCGTTTCACGAGATGGAGCCGCCGCCGTATCTTGTTCTTCATCGGGAGGCCAGATCTTGAGTCCGTTTGGGGCTCCGAAGAGGGGGATCTTCGATCTTCGTCATCACTAACACATCTCTATCGCCAATTTCATGATGATCCCCACCAGGAGTGAGTAATTCATTCTTATGCTCACTAGTCGGTAAGGAGTTGGATAAAATTCATCATGTAATCGAGTAAGTTTTGTTAGGGTCTGATCCCTAGTATCCACTATGTTCTGAGATTGATGTTGCTATGACTTTGTCATGCTAAATGCTTGTCACTTTGGGCCCGGGTGCCATGATTTCATATCTGAATCGTTTATGTTATCACCTTTATATCCATGTTCTAAATCCGATCTTGCAAGTTATAGTCACCTACTACGTGTTATGATCTGACAACGACCGTAATTTGAGGAGTTCATGTATTCACTGTGTGCTAATGCTTTGTTCCAGTTCTCTATTAAAAGGAAGCTTTAATATCCTTTCGTTTTCAATAGGACCCCGCTGCCACGGAAGGGTAGGACAAAAGATGTCATGCAAGTTCTTTCCATAAGCACGTATGACTATTTACGGAACACATGCCTACATAATATTTATGAACTGGAGCTAGTGCCGTATCGCCCTAGGTTATAATTGTCTCATGATGAATATCATCCAACGAATTACCGATCCAATGCCTACGAATTTACCTTATATTGTTTTTGCTAAGTTAGTACTGCCACTACTATCGTTACTGCTACAATATCATTGCTATCACTGTTACCATTACTATTGCTACTGCTGCTATCATCAAAACTATCATATTACTGTGCTATTAATCACTTTGCTGCAGATAGTTAATATCCAGGTGTGGTTGAATTGACACTCGGCTGCTAATAACTTCAAATATTTTTTGGCTCCCCTTGTGTCGAATCTATAAATTTGGGTTGAATACTCTACTCTCGAAAACAGTTGCAATCCCCTATACTTGTGGGTTATCAGCGCCGCCAGCCGCTCGCGCGCATGCTGCCCCGCTGCCTGCAGCAGCGCCACGCCCGCGCGCCCTTGCTCGCCGTGGCCATCCCGCAGCCTGCTCCCCGCCACCACACCTGCTCTTCCTTGCAATAGTCGTGCAACGCTGCATGCTCCCTCGCTCGCCCGCCGCCACGTGCAACGACCGTGCAAGGCGAGGCCGGCCGGCGGGAGCGCCACAGCGCCGCGTGCTCCTCGGCGCCCGCGGCTGCCTCGTGGTGGTGTGTGTGCGTGGTGGGCCAGTGAGTAAAAAGGAGGACAGGGAGAGGGATGGATGGGTGGGTGCGTGGGCCGCTTTTGTGCCCATGACAGGCGGGCCAGGGTCACATGCAAGAGGACACGGCCGGACGAGGAGGACGCAGAGAGCATCCGCTCGTGTCCGTTTCAGACGCAAAACCAGACCAACTTTGCGCCCTAGATGAGGCGAGACGGACCAAAAATGGACGTTTTTTACGGATGGGATCGCACGCTGGGACGTCCCGCATGTGCGTTTACCCCCAAACGGACAGCCCCGGACGATTTGGGGTCGTGCACTGGAGTTGGCCTTAGACATGCCCTAACAGGCCTTAGACATGCCCTAACAGGTTAACAGCGCAGAATAATAATGAACGGCACGGTGTGCAAATAGTGGTGGCGGTAGTAGTTGTACCCCTCTCTTTGACTGCCTTCCATGTGAGATCGACGAAGAAAACTGTATGCGTTGCTTCTGCGTGTCTGTGCTCCGTTGGCTCCTTGCCTGCTACGAGTAACGCTACTTCCTTTCTCTTCAGACTGAAACCTGTGGGTGATTGTTTGTGTGGTAATAATAACTTGTCCACGCATCTCAGAGGGCCTTCATTGACTCATTGTCACCTAACTTCAATGGCTCAATCGCGCGCTTGCTACACTGCAGCTGCGCACCTGCTTTGCAGCAACAGAGGAGGGCGGGCAGGCAGGCACAGGCAGCATGATGATGCATGGTGTGTTGCAGCGCAGTGCAGTGCAGGGGCGGGGGGCTGCATGTGGCCGCTGAAAAGAGATGTTTTCTGTGGTCTCCAAAACTCTCCCTCCCTCCATTGCTTGTCATGCAGGCAGCAGAACAGCAAAGACGTGTACTCGCATACAGATACAGGGCTCGGCGGTGAAGGAACGGAAAAGACTTGGACAATTCAGTAGGTGGAACATGGTTAAGAGCACGGCAGAATTCAAGGGTAAATAGTTCTTTTTTTCTCCCCTCAACCGTGCAGCACGCCACGCCATATGTGGCAGCAGAAAATGTGCCGGCGACGGCGAACCCCCAGCCTCGCAGCTCCGGCGGCGGCGGCCGGTTTACCAGCACGCAGCACACCGGCGATGGAGCTGCCACCTTGCACGTTCCGAGCGGTCAATCATCCATGATGCGACCATGGAGAATCGTTGAAAATTCTACTGGGCCGTAAACTGACGATTTCTTTTTACCGGGTATCCTGATGCGTCGGGCCCACATGTGTTCCTGAGAGGGAAGTAAATGGGTCAGGCGGGCACGAGGGGGCCGGGCAGAGCGAGGCGTGGCGCGCTAGGCAAAGCAAGCAGGGCGGGCCAGGCCAGGAACGCGCGCCCGTGACTCCTCGAGGCTCGCTCGCATCGGTTGGCTTGCCTACCGCACCAGGCTACGGCCTGTACGGCCCACGAGCCGAGGCCCTGGGCGCCTACGGACGGAGGAGGGCGGACGGCCCAGATCGGGCGCGCATCTCGGGGTCGGGGCGGCCTCATCGGATGCATGCACCGCACCGGCGCACGCCGACGGGGGCGCAGCAGCGCGGCGGGTAGGGCCTGTTCGGACCGTACGACGATGGACGGGCATCGAGGCGACTCGTCGACTCAGCCTGAGCCTCTGATGGAACCTGACGGCCGGGCGGGAATCATCAAGGGCTGTGCTGGTGTGTCAGCGTGGGTCTCGTGGCCGGTGGGCCGACGCAGCGCCCTTTCTTTCTCTGCCCCCACAGCAGCAGGGGTGGGGACGGCGATGCGGGACTGTGCCCCTCCTGCCCGCCCGCCCGCCTGCACGGTGGTGGTGGCCGTCCTCCGACGGGACGGGCGGACGGACGGAGGCGGATCGCCGTGCCTGGTTGGTCTTGGGCCGGGTCAACGTCGGTTGGGAGTCCTATCCCACTATGCTGCCCGCGCGCGTATCGGCCCACGCCGATTCCTATCACGCTGATGGCGATCTGATTCCCCTTTTCATAGCAGATTGTGGCGGTCTGATTCCTCCTAGGCGCACCTACTTCCGGACACGGGAATTTCCTGGGGGCCTCGCACGAACCACCCCCGTAGCAGAAAAAAAGAACTTCCATAAATCGCAGTCTCCAATTTTCAACTAGGCCTAGTGGCTATCTAGCCGTCGATCTATCCATCTATCCAAGGCATGCGACGCAGTAACACGGCATGACTACACTTGGCACCAGCAAACCAAGACGAGACGATCGCCATCCCAATGTAGGAAACGCGTGAAATTACCACGCTATGCTATTTTCACCCGAAAATTCTCTTGGGCCGAAACGCCCGGAGGAAAATTCAGCATCTCCGAACTAGTGGGTCATCGAGGACGTCCACTGTTGTTATTTTGGCTATGGACGTCCATTTCTTAATTTAGCCAGGAAAACGATGTGGGAGATTATAATTCTTCGGGACGGACGTCACTGTTGCTGGCATAGTACTACACACTACTTGTTGTTTAAATTGAAGAGGAGACCGGCGAAATGTCGCCATGCGCGCTCGGGTCGGCGGCCAACGCGCACGCCATCAGAACATACGTATATGGATCATTAGTGCAATTTCTTTTTCTTTTTTGAAAAAGCATACTCCAATTAGTCCACTAAGTACAAACATAGCTCCGATTAGTTTACCGCATACAGAAATAGTAATAGCACACCCACACGACACGTAGCACGGTGCGCCTAGTTATTTACTTGCTTCATTCAATTAAACTACATACAAAAGTGGTGCATAAACTAACAGGGGCTGAGTTTGATAGCTGGGTTTGGGCTCTCGTCTGAACCGCCTGCCACGTCCTAATTAAGCATTGATAAAGCAGGATGAGGTAGTGCCAACATAATCCAACAAGAAATTAGCACAGCATATACTAATTCTGTCATCGTTAGACCACAGATATGACTAGCTCCAACTGCGTCTTTTATTCTTCCCTCGTTTGGGTTAACGGTTATTACAGCCCACTTGTTCTCGGACCTCCTCGTTCACACGTGTCGACCTCAGAGCATGCCCATCAGGCGAGCTGGCGGCCTGGAGGAGCAGGACGACGATGCAGAGGCCGCGTCGTCGTGCCTTGGCTAGCCTAAAGATAGACAGCGTAGCTCGCCGTGTGGCCGTGTCGGGCCGGCTACAGGAGACAAGTCAAAGAGACGGAGCCCGCGTGTAAAAGTAAAAGTAAATCCACCACCGTCGCCACACCACAAGTAACCGATTACTTCTTCTCCGAAAAAAGCTCGTCGATTAGTAACCAATTAGGTAACTGCACTAAATAAAATAGTAATCAGTCAGTGAGGGGATTAAAATAGTGGTAGGATTCCTTGGATGCAGCAGGGGCAGGTTAGGTCTTCACGTCGGGAGATAAGCTAAAGAACAATTAAATATCGTTATCTCTGCGCTGCCTCTGCCTCTGGCTGCCGGTCTCAAATGCCCCGGTAACGCGAAATTGCAATGATGACCGCTCTATGCCTGTCCGAGGATGCAACGCAGGAGACAGCGGACCCTTTCTTTCTCGTTCTCTCTTGTGTGTGTGTGTGGACGCGGAGCACGTCACAGCCAGCTCCCCCGGCCAAACCCACGCAGCCACGGAATACTTAAATCCCGGGTTAATTAAACTAATGGGAACTAATCCGAGTGGAGATGCCGACGCCGGGGACCACTATGATGGCTAATGGAGGGTTAGCTAGTGGGCGGATTAGTTTAGCGCCCCCACGGCGATGGGAGCGGGGACACCCCGCGCGGTGCCGTCCGCTGCCGCGACAGCCGGCGCCCCTCGCCGCCCCGCCCGTCGCCGTCTCCGTCTGAACAGCTCTGCTACCACTGCTCGCGCGGCAATTATTGCCCCATCCGCCTGACGGCGCCGTTAGTTTCCCTCTTTCTCTTTCTCTAATGTGTTGGTGCTGTCTCCGCACGCGAGCTCAGCTGGCTGCCCCCCGCTTTTGATTTGCCGCAAGTGGTGCCACTAATCTACGCGGGCGCCATTTGATTAGTCGCTGACAGTAAACTAATTAGGGCAAAGCGCTGCTGGGTGATCGTATCATTGCCGCCTTTCTAATCTCCCGTGTTGGTGTGTCTCAGCTCCCTCCCACCCTCGCCCCTCGGTGCTGTCTCCATGTGCGCCTTGTCTATTCGCCGGGTCACTGGAGATCCGGGCCCGCCGGTTCGCTCCGCTATCGCTGTGCTGCTAGATACGCAGCGTACAGAGGGTACTGCTGCTGCTGCGTACGTACGGGCGTACACCATAATGCCGGCACGTACCTACCGCCACCGGTACGGGTGCTGCTGCGTTCGCGAGGAAGGCTCGCTCTATTCGTTTCCGGGCTTGGAAGTGGCAAGCCGTGTCCCGCCATCAACGGGTGCCTATCCATTTTAGGGCGTGCTTTGTCTCCCCCCTCTGCCTTGTGTGAAATGAAATGCTGGTGCTGTGCGCCCGTGGTTTCTCGGCAATTCTCGCGAGTTCTGTTGTTCTGGTTTCTACCGTGGCCTGTGTAGGTCCTACTATACCCACACTTGCAAATCTGGCCCTAAACGTCCGCAGACGTGTCCGTTCGCGATCGCGGACAACACCGGTTATGTATACTTCTTCTCTGTATATATTGCTGTTCAGATATGTCTACTTAAAATATTGGGGTTCCCCAAAGATATTTTTGTGAAAATCCCAAGTCCGTGCCAATTTTTTGTGTGGCTCTTGAATAGTAAAAGCATATTAGCTAGAGACAATGTATTGAAAAGAGGATGAAAGGGAGACAAGAATTGTATTTTCTGTGGGCAAGATGAAAATATTGATCACTTATTTTTCTCTTCTTCTACAGGGAAATTAATCTGGAATTTATTGAGATGTGCGTTTGATTTACATTCTATTCCCGCTGATGTGCATGATTGTTTCAACAGATGGATCAAATCTTTTATGAAACATGATAAGAAACTAGTTCTAGTAGGCACTTCACCTCTGTTCTGGACTGTTTGGAAGTGCCGTAATGATGTGATCTTTAATAATAAAAAATATGACACGATGGGTTTGGTGAAAAAAATCTGTAATTGGATCTCGAATTGGGCTATTTTGCATACAAAGGAACCAAAGGAAGAATGTTGATGCCGGGAGCAAAGCTCACGGAAGGGGCGGCAAGTGATGTTTATCGCGCTGCACAGGGGTGCAGACCAGTAGTCCCAAGACTTGGTGGCTGAGAAGTTTGGGGAGGGGAGGGGGGTGTCTCTCTCTTCTCTGCCTTCTGGTGGCATGGTTTTGCGTAGTGATCATCTTAGATGGTGTCCTATGGTTGTGCACCGGCTTCTGCTTGGCCAAGTTTTGTAAGATAACATGGTAGAAACTTTGCTATTGTTTGTCTGATGTGTGGGTAATGTTCTGATTGTTGTAAGACTGATTTGGTTTCTCTAACTCACATCGGAGGGGGAAACCTCTCTTTTGCTCAAAAAAAACTTAGTCATTGTGAAAGAGCATGGTGCTCCCATGTTTGGTCTTGGTAATTGATGACAATCTCTATGGACTAACGGTTGCCTTGAGTTATATTTGACGGTTTGTCCATAGGCTTTGCTTGAAGATCATTCATTGGTTTAAAAGTTATAAGTGGAAGATTATGTGTTGCCAAGGTGGTATTCAAGAAGTTATCCAAAGATTGATCATGTGAGAGTTGAGCTTATTGCAAGCATGTTTTGAAGAAAAAGATTGTGTGAACACTCATGTTTACCTTCAAGACATCATCTTTATGAAGAGAGAAGATAACACACAAAGCATAGAAGATGTACCAAGTGGGGACAAGTGATCCCATGGTATGGTAAACATTGTCCATTATGCTTTGTGTATTAACCCATGATCCATGTGAGTTTTTCTTGTGGGGTTAGGCATGTTTCCATGGGCGTGCATCAAAAGTAAGATATCATATAACCTATGGAGGATGACATCAAGTGGTGATCGTCATCAAGATTGCGGTGTGGAAGTTCAAGTGGAGCATCACGAAGAGATCATGCTTAAAGCTAGCCATACATTGTGGTGACGATGGAAATGTGAAGATGTGCCAAAGAGTGGCTCACCCATAGTGAAGTATGGGGGAGAAATCTAGTAGTCTTCATCGAGCCCGCGCTATCAAGAAAGGTGGTCCACTTTGAGGAGTGCAAGATCACCTTCATCTAGCTCAAGTCGACTATGCACAAGGCAAAGGTTTGTCCTTGATAGATTTTCTATTTTATCGATCTCGTGGCGTTAGTTGAGAGACCGGGTTATAGGATCGACAGCCGTACTATCAAGGGGTGCTCTCGGATGAGTAGCTTGATTGTATCGTTTGTAGAGAGCTCAAACCTTTGCATCCTTGGCATCATCTTTCTTGGTTCATATTTGGTGTTCTCTTTGGGGGTTTTTAGAGTTTCTGTTCATCTTCTTGTCAAACTCAAGCTCATAAAAAACGGAGTACATTTGCATCATCTTTGCACTTTCGGTGTTGGAGAGTTTGCCAGTTCATATTTGGGGAAGGTCCTCTTCCTTATCCAATTGTCATCTATTCTCCATTGCTAGTTTTTAATATATCACGTTGCTGTTGGATAGTACTTGTCGTAATCTATCCAACAAGCTTGAGTTTGCTGATTTCGGAGCCCATATGCAAAAGTTATGACGGTTTGAAAGTGCGGGTTTACTCCTAGAGGGGGGGGGGTTGAATGGTAGATTTTTAGAAATTCGTCAAACTCTGATAAATTTGACGAAGATCAGAGTGAAGAAATAGAAACAAGAGCGAGAATAATTCATCACAAAAACATAGAGCATGCATACATGATACATACATGAAGAACATGTAATCATACAAACATTCAAGTAAGAGGAAGATGAACCGAAGAAAAGAAAAACAACATGATGAAAGTCTTCAATTCAAATTCTTCAGAAAGTAGATCACAAATTCCTCAGCATTGGAATAACTTTAAGGTAAAGGGTGAGGAATTTGAAACCAATTAGGCTCGAAGATGACACGATGATTTGGTAGACCAGTTCTAGTTGTTGTATCAACTATACATATGGTTTAGGTGGCTGAGTTGAACGCCGAAGACACTAAGTCTTCACCGTATTCCTGTTGAGCTAAGGTCACTACAGACCTCGCCCAATCAGTTGTGTAAGTCTTCAAGGTAGACTTCCAAAACCTTCACAAACTTTTTCACCAGCACACCACAATTACTCTTGGGTGCTCAGAACATGACGCCTAACCGTCTGGAAGAATGACAGTCTTCAAAGGTAACAAGTGTTAGATCACACATATCAATCTCTTCAGTGACGCTCAATCACTTTGGCTCTGGTTGGTTTTTTCCTCACTTGGGTTTCTCACAAAGTCGTCAGAGGAAGGGTTGCCATCAAATGACAAGTGTCAAGTTCTCTATAGAGCAGCCAACCAATAAGCGGTTAGGGGGTGGCTATTTATAGTCAGTGGGCTACCGACATGAAATGTCATAAGTGCCCCTTCGGATATGACCATTGTCAGGATAAGGATCCACTCGACAGTTGGCACGGGGTGCAACAATGGTCGGAAAATTGAACTCTTAATTTCATCGGGGAACTCAACTTCCTCACTGTAGGCAGATCACACTGTTGAAATCCTAACTCCTCAGTCTGACCAAATTCGTCAGCGACCAGAAGAACTCTGTCTTTGTCACTATCAATTACTCAGCTTTGCTGGAGATTTCCAAAGGCTTCACGCAAAGAGGCAAGAGTGTGTATAGGTTTGAGCATCACTTCGGAAATATGATAAATGTACCACCTAGACCCCCTTTTACAGTACGGTTTTTCCTAAATAAGAAGAAAAGGAACTAGGAAAACAAAGTCTTTAGGCTTCCAAGTCTTCACGTCAATTTCCTCACCGGCCACACCAAATTCTTCATTTGAAGAAATACATTTTTAGGGGTCGTCTTTCTTCTGTTAAACCAAATCTTCAGGGACTATAACACATGCGTACACTTACAAACACATTAGTGACTTATCCTATTTGTCCTCAATACTCCAAAACTACTAAGGGGTCACTTGATGTACTTACAATCTCCTCCTTTTTGGTGATTGATGACAAATTGGTTAACTTTTCAACGGAGATAACTAATGAAAGTGTAAGAGTAGAGCATGAAGAGATTGGTTACATGATATAGAGGAACTCCCCCCTGAAGATGTGCATATGATGAATTTGCTATGGATTGCAAATGCACATGGCAGGTTGAAATTGCGGAGATATCCCCCTATATCTTGGAATCCAATCATGCATGATCATAAGATATGAGGAATTTGAATGCATGATGAGACTTGGTGTCAGACGAAATATAGCATGCATGAGCATATAGAGTATTCAAAAGAGTCAGGCCACCATCAATATTTACGTTACAACTCATCATAGTACGCGTCAAATAAAACCAAGAGTTCCAACTTATGCAAAAATAGCCCCGACACAACCTGTAATATAAGGACCTGGTTGAAGACTAACTCAAATTTCTCCCCCTTTTTCATCAAATGACAAAAAGGAGATGGAACTGAGAACTAACGCCTGTCAAGAATATCATTTGAAGAATTCGGAGTAACACCATCATCGGTTTAGGGGTTGTGAAGTGAAGAAGGTCTTGCAACATTGTCTTCAACATCTTCATTTCCATCAGTAGTGCGTGAAGGAGACACTGAGCTTGGGACGAGTTGAGGAACTTATACTTTCTTGAACTTCTACTTGTGCGGGTACGACCAATCAAAGTTCTGTTGGAATTCCATCTCTGCAAGTTTTTAGGAGTCTTTATATGTGATAGAATGGCACAGCTCCTGGCAAATATCTCATGGGCATAATAGTGGTTCTTGCGAACGGAGTTCCGTGTCGCAATCATGTTGGCAAGAATTACTGCAAGTTGGCGCTTAACCCAGTCATAATTGTGGCCCACCTTTTGGTGCTGGCTAATGAGAAGTTCATGGTCTGTCGTGACCTGAGAAGCTTTAGCTTGATGATTTTGCCCGAGGGCATTTGCTGCAGTATCTTGGCTAGTAGTTTCATCACTAGTTGACTGTCAGGCTAGTTGATGGAATTTTCCATTGAGAGAACAAATTCCTTCGTCATTGACTGCCTTGCCCTTGCCAGGTACTAAAGAGATAATACTCTGAAGAATTTCAACCTCTGGCAAGTAGCTGAGATGATTCTGACAATCAGCGTTGTAGTTGACTGAAGTTCTTGATCTGATGAATCTCATGATCCATGGTGCATATGGCTTCAAGTCAAATGGTGATTGCGCAGAAATGGCCAAAGCATGTATGAAGAAATCATGAATATCAATGGGTATCACATGAATAATGTTGAATATCAAATTATTCATGACTCCCATGACTTCTTCGGTCTCTGAATTGTTGCCTTTGATGGGACTGAGGGTTTTGTCCATGATGCGGTAGACGGTGCGACGCACATACAATAAATCCTTCACAAGAAATGTGTTCCTTGGAGCTTCTCCTTCAGCGAAATGTTTCATCAACCCTTGCATCAACTGATTTGGCAACTCGGGTTCTTCATAAATTCGCCGTGCATCTTCTTGAGGAGGATCGCCGGGGAGAGCACGGAGTAATTCATCAGCATGAGCCTTGTAATGAGTGTTTTCACTCATCCAGTCCAGAGCCCAGGAGTGAATGTCTTCAACACTGGATATATGCAATGTAGCATAGAATTGAAGAATGAGTTCTTCATTCTAGTCTTAAATATCCAGGTAGAAGCTTAGCAATCCAACATCATAGAGGACAGTCACAGGGTTGAAGGAGGGGATGGACTCCATATCCACATGAGGAATATGGCCATGAGGGAAAACCTTGTTTTGTCAAAGAGTAGTGAGGCATAGAAGTTATCTGCGCCTTTGTCCTAAATCACCGACGCCTTATCTTGGCAGAGTCATATGGAGATGCACGTACCAAGAAGATCTTTTCCTCAAAGAATGCGGCATTGTCAAATTGGAGTCTCCTGAGCTTTAGCCAACTTTGGGCATGGAGGGAACTGGCTGAAGATTTATCTTCTTTGGCCTCACAACAAATATTGGCCTAGGAGAGCCAGTTGAGCCATTTGGGTCCGTGATTGCCATATACTTGGCAACTTCGTTAGTGGTAGCGGATGTTACTGTGTCTGTGTCCACTGAAGGAACATATTCTTCATGCTGAGGGGATTGACATGCAACATGTTCAGTCAACATTTCTTAAACGATTTCTTCAGCTGATGCAGTTGGAATTTCTTCAGCAATGGTCTGAAGAGAAGGTTGACGCTCTTTAGAGCCAGTATGAATTTCTTCGGTCCTTGTGGGCAATTGAGGCACTTGTATGAGAGGCGTGGTGATGGGAGAATTTTGGTGAGTGATATGTCCATTTTGCATCATGATTTCCTACTGTTATTTATAATGTTTTCATGCATAATAATGCTTTTTGGGGTAATTATAATGCCTTTTCTATCATAATATGCAAGGTTTACACAAAGAGGGAGAATGCCGGCTACTAGAATTCTGGACTTGAAAAGGCTACGTCGGAGTTACCTATTCTGCACAACTCCAAATAAGCTGAAAATTTACGAATAATTGTTTTGGAATATATGAAAAATGTTGGAGCAAAGAACTACCGGAGGGGGGCCACCTGGTGACCACAATACACCAGGGTGCACTAGGCCCCCTAGGCGCACCCTAGTGGGTTGTGCTCAGCCCAGCCCACCTTCGGTGCCCATCTTCTGGTATATAAGTCATTTTGACCTAGAAAAAAATTTAAGGGGAAGACTTTCGGGAGGAGCACCGCCGTCTCGAGGCGGAACTTGGGCAAGATCACTTTTGCCCTCCGGCGGAGCGATTCCGCCGGGGGAACTTCCCTCTCGGAGGGGGAAATGAAAGTCGTCGTCATCACCAACAACACTCTCTTCTTTGGGAGGCCAATCTTCATAGACATCTTCAACAACACCATCTCCTCTCAAACCCTAGTTCATCTCTTGTGTTCAATCTTTGTACCGGAACCTTAGATTGGTGCTTGTGGGTGTTTAGTAGTGTTGATTACATCTTGTAGTTGATTACTATGTGGTTTATTTGGTGGAAGATTATATGTTCAGATCCATTATGCTATTTAATACCCCTCTAATCTTGAGCATTAATATCATTTGTGAGTAGTTACTTTTGTTCTCGAGGTCACGGGGGAAATCATGATGCAAGTAATCATGTGAACTTGATATGTGTTCGATATTTTGATGATATGTATGTTGTGATTCCCTTAGTGGTGTCATGTGAATGTCGACTACATGGCACTGCACCATCTTTAGGCCTAAGGGAACGCATTATGGAGTAGTTATTAGATGATGGGTTGCTAGAGTGACAAAATCTTAAACCCTAGTTTATGCGCTACTTCGTAAGGAACCGATTTGGATCCAAAAGTTTAATGCTATGGTTAGATTTTATCTTAATACTTTTCTCGTAGTTGCGGATGCTTGCGAGGGGGTTAATCATAAGTGGGAGGTTTTTTCAAGTAAGAACAACACCCAAGCACCAGTCCACCCACATATCAAATTATCAAAGTAGCGAACGCGAACCAAATCAACATGGTGAAAGTGACTAGATGAAATTCCCGTGTACCCTCAAGAACACTTTGCTTATCATAAGACACCGTTCTGGCCTGTCCTTTGCCACAAAAGGATTGGGCTACCTTGCTGCACTTTATTTACTGTTACCGTTACTTGCTCGTTACAAATTATCTTGCTATCAAACTACTTGTTACCGATAATTTTAGTGCTTGCATAAAATACCTTGTTGAAAACCGCTTGTCATTTCCTTCTGCTCCTTGTTGGGTTCGACACTTTTACTTATCAAAAGGAATACTATTGATCCCCTATACTTGTGGGTCATCAAGACTCTTTTCTGGCGCCGTTGTCAGGGAGTGAAGCGCTCTTGGTAAGTGGAAATTGGTAAGGAAAAAATTATATTGCATGCTGAAATTTATTGTCACTTATTGTTGGGGAACGTAGCATGCAATTTCAGAAAAAATTCCTACGCTCACGCAAGATCTATCTTGGAGATGCATTGCAACGAGAGGTTAAGAGTGTGTCTACATACCCTCGTAGACCGAAAGCGTAAGCGTTTGCCAACGTGGTTGATGTAGTCGAACTTCTTCTCGTTCCGACCGATCAAGCACCGAACGTACGACACCTCCGAGTCCTGCACACGTTCAACTCGATGATGTCCCTCAAACTATTTACCTAGCAGAGTTTCGAGGAAGTAGATGAGTTCCGTCAACATGATGGCGTGGTGGCGGTGATGGTGAAGTTATCCGCGCTGGGCTTCGCCTAAACACTACGAGAATATGACCAGAGGCGTAAACTGTGGAGGGGGCGCCGCACACGGATAAGAATCGTTGGTGTGTCTTCTAGGCGCCCCCTCCCAATGTATATATAGGTGGGAGGGGGAGGGGAGCAGCCTTGGGGCACCCAAGTAGGAGGAATCCTACTTGGGCTCCCTAGTCCAATTTGGCGTCCCCTTCCTTCTTTTTGACGGAGAGAAACAGGAAGGGGGAAGGAGAGAAGGAAGGGGGGCCAAACCCCTTCTCCTCCTTCTCCAATTCGGCCACATGACAAATGGGGGAGTGCCGCCCCTTGTGGGCTGGTGCGCTCCCCTCTTATGGCCCATATCTTCACCCCGGGGGTTCCGTAACCCCCCCGGTACTCCGATAAATACCCGATGTCACCCGGAGCACTTCCGGTGTCTGAATACTATCATCCTATATATCAATCTTTACCTCTTGACCATTTTGAGACTCCTCGTCAATGTACTTGATCTCATCCGGGACTCCGAACAACATTTGGTCACCAAATCACATAACTCATATAATACAAAATCGCCATCGAACGTTAAGCGTGCGGACCCTACGGGTTCGAGAAGTATGTAGACATGACCGAGACACCTCTCCGGTCAATAACCAATAGAGGAACCTGGATTCTCATATTGGCTCCCACATATTCTACGAAGATCTTTATCGGTTGAAATGCTATGACAACATACGTTATTCCCTTTGTCATCGGTATGTTACTTGACCGAGATTTGATTGTCGGTATCTTCATACCTAGTTCAATCTCGTTACCGGCAAGTCTCTTTACTCGTTCCTTAATGCATCATCCTGCAACTAACTCATTAGTCACTTTGCTTGCAATGCTTCTTATGATGTGCATTACCGAGAGGGCCCAGAGATAACTCTCCGAAACTCAGAGTGACAAATCCTAATCTCGATCTATGCCAACCCAACAAACACCTTAGGAGATACCTGTAGAGCATCTTTATAATCACCTAGTTACGTTGTGACTTTGGTAGCACATAAGGCATTCCACCGGTATCCGGGAGTTGCATAATCTCATAGTCGGAGGAATATGTATTTGACATGAAGAAAGCAATAGCAATAAAACTGAACAATCATTATGCTAAGCTAACGGACGGGTCTTGTCCATCACATCATTCTCTAATGATGTGATCCCGTTCATCAAATGACAACACATGTCTATGGTTAGGAAACTTAACCATCTTTGATTAACGAGCTAGTCTAGTAGAGGCTTACTAGGGACATGGTGTTTTGTCTATGTATCCACAGATGTATCAAGTTTCCAGTTAATACAATTCTAGCATGAATAATAAACATTTATCATGAATAAGGAAATATAAAATAACAACTTTATTGTTGCCTCTAGGGCATATTTCCTTCAGTCTCCCACTTACGCCAGAGTCAATAATCTAGATTACATTGTAATGATTCTAACACCCATGGAGTCTTGGTGTTGATCATGTTTTGCTCGTGGAAGAGGCTTAGTCAACAGTTCTGCTACATTCAGATCCGTATGTATTTTGCAAATCTCTATGTCTCCCTCCCTAAGTAGATCACGGATGGAGTTGAAGCGTCTCTTGATGTGTTTGGTCTTTTTGTGAAATCTGAATTCCTTCACTAAGGAAATTGCTTCAGTATTGTCACAAAAGATTTTCATTGGACCCGATGCACTAGGTATTACACCTAGATAGGATATGAACTCCTTCATCCATACTCCTTCATTTGCTGCTTCCGAAGCAGCTATGTACTCCGCTTCACACGTAGATCCTCCCACGAGGCTCTGCTTGGAACTGCACCAACTAACAGTTCCACAATTCAATATAAATACGTATCCGGTTTGTGACTTAGAGTCATCTGGATCGTTGTCAAAGGTAGCATCAATGTAACCATTTTCGACGAGCTCTTTGTCACCTCCATGAATAAGAAACATATCCTTAGTCCTTTTCAGGTACTTCAAGATGTTCTTGACCGCTGTCCAGTGGTCCATTCCTAGATTACTTTGGTACCTCCTTGCTAAACTTATAGCAAGGCACACATCAGGTCTGGTACACAGCATATCATACATGATAGAACCTATGGCTGAGGCACATGGAATGATATTCATTTTCCCTCTATCTTCTGCAGTGGTCTGGCATTGAGTCTGACTCAACTTCACACCTTGTAACACAGGCAAGAACCCTTTCTTTGACTGATCCATTTTGAACTTCTTCAAAACTTTATCAAGGTATGTGCTTTGTGAAAGTCCTATTAAGCATCTTGATCTATCTCTATAGATCTTGATGCCCAATATATAAGCAGCTTCACCGAGGTCTTTCATTGAAAAGCTTTTATTCAAGTATCCTTTTATGCTATCCAGAAATTCTATATCATCTCCAATCAACAATATTTCATCCACATATAATATTGGAAATGCTACAAAGCTCCCACTCACTTTCTTGTAAATATAAGCTTCTCTGAAAGTCTGTATAAAACCATATGCTTTGATCACCTCATAAGCGTGTATTCCAACTCCGAGATGCTTGAACCAGTCCATAAATGGATCGCTGGAGCTTGCACACTTTGTTAGCACCTTTAGGATCGACAAAACCTTCTGGTTGCATCATATACAACTTTTCTTTAAGAAATCCATTAAGGAATGCAGTTTTGACGTCCATTTGCCAGATTTCATAATCATAAAATGCGGCAATTGCTAACATGATTTGGACAGACTTAAGCATCGCTACGGGTGAGAAAGTCTCATCGTAGTCAACTCCTTGAACTTGTCGAAAACCTTTTGCGACAAGTCGAGCTTTATAGATAGTAACATTACCATCAGCGTCAGTCTTCTTCTTGAAGATCCATTTATTCTCTATGGGCCGTGGATCATTGGGCAAATCCCCCAAAGTCCACACTTTGTTCTCATACATGGATCCTATCTCAGATTTCATGGCCTCAAGCCATTTATCAGAACCTGGGCTCATCATAGCTTCTTCATAGTTTGTAGGTTCGTCATGGTCAAGTAACATGACTTCCAGAATCAGATTGCCATACCACTCTGGTGCGGATCGTGCTCTGGTAGACCTACGAGGTTCAGTAGTAACTTGATCTAAAGGTTCATGATCATCATCATTAGCTTCCTCTCTAGTTGGTGTAGGCATCACGTGAACGGATTTCTCGGATGAGCTACCCTCCAAATTGAGAGAAGGTACAATTACCTCATCAAGTTCTACTTTCCTCCCACTCACTTCTTTCGAGAGAAACTCCTTCTCTAGAAAGGTTCCATTCTTGGCAACAAAGATCTTGCCTTTGGATCTGTGGTAGAAGGTGTACCCAATTGTTTCATTATGATATCCTATGAAGACACACTTCTTCGATTTGGGTTCGAGCTTATCAGGCTGAAGCCTTTTGACATAAGCATCACATCCCCAAACTTTAAGAAATGACAGCTTAGGTTTATTGCCAAACCACAGTTCATAAGGTGTCATCTGAATGGATTTTAATGGTGCCCTATTTAACATGAATGCAGCTATCTCTAATGCATAACCCCAAAACAATAGTGGTAAATCAGTAAGAGACATCATAGATCGCACCATATCTAATAAAGTACGGTTACAACGTTTGGACACACCATTATGCTGTGGTGTTCGAGGTGGCGTGAGTTGTGAAACTATTCCACATTGTTTTAAATGAAGGTCAAACTCGTAACTCAAATATTCACCTCCGCGATCAGATTGTAGAAACTTTATTTTCTTGTTACAATGATTCTCCACTTCACTCTGAAATTCTTTGAACTTTTCAAATGTTTCAGACTTGTGTTTCATTAAGTAGATATACCCATATCTGCTCAAATCATCTGTGAAGGTCAAAAAATAACAATACCCGCCGCGAGCCTCAATACTCATCGGACCGCATACATCGGTATGTATTATTTCCAATAAATCATTGGCTCGCTCCATTTTTCTGGAGAACAAAGTTTTAGTCATCTTGCCCATGAGGCATGGTTCGCAAGTATCAAGTGATTCCAAAATTCCATCTGCATGGAGTTTCTTCATGCGCTTTACACCAATATGACCTAAACGGTCACTACAAAAAATACACTTCCATGATGATACGTGTTTGTCATAGTAGGTCGCGTTTTCTGTCATGCATGTACATCCATGACGATTTTATGACAGAATCAAGATATTCATACCTGTGCTGTCGTAGAAGTGTTCCATGACATTACCAAAATTATCATCACGGAAGTGTCCACTTCCATGACAATAAATAGTGCGTCACAGAAGTGCTTTCGTCAAGGGTGACCGACACATGGCATCCACCGTAACGGAACGCTGTTAAGCTATTGGGTCTGATTTTGGATCCGATAACTCGTTAACAGCCCAGACCAATGAGGATTTTCCACGTGTAAAATCATCATTGGCTGGAGGAAACACATGTCGGCTCACCATTGGGACAGATGTCATCCACTCATTGGACCCAAGGCGCCAATGACACGTCAACAGGTGGCACGACCCAACAGAGGCCAATTCCTGTGAAAAGGCCGGCCCGTTTGACTTGGTCAAAAGGTGGTGGGCCGGCCCACGGAAAGCCTGTTAATGGCCTATTCATGTATAGCCCATTTACAGCCCGCTAACCCAGGGCCCATTACGACCTCTCCGAATTAGGCCCAATAGCGTCATCTGGGCCATCCAATATGATTCCAGCCCGTTTTAACTTCCGGCCCATGTATGGCCCATGACGTCTTTCGGCCCATATGAGGCCCTTTGTAACTCTTGGCCCATTAATGGCCCGTGGTGAAACTGGCCCGTAATGAACAGTGTATCACTTTATACCCATTAACGACCCATTATTCCATTGGGCCGTTTCCAGCCCATGTTATCTTTCGGCCTTCTCAGGGCCCATTTATTCTTGGGCTCATTTCCAGCATTCAGTTACTTATGGCCCGTTACTGTCATTTTCTGCTTGTGGGCCAAATTCAGCCTGTGGTTACAGTCGGCCTGTTTGTGGCCCGTTAATACGTTGGGTCGTTTTCATGTAAAAAAACCGTTGGGCTGTTTTCATGGAGTTATCAAATACGGCCTATTAACGGCCCGTTATGGTCGACCCATGATTGGCAAAATGATGATACGCCCCGTAGAAGGCCCAAGGATTGTACGGCCCGTAAAAGGCCCATGGATCGTATGGCCCGTAGAAGGCCCATGGATCGTACGGCCCGTAGAAGGCCCATGGATCCTACGGCCCGTAGAAGGCCCATGGATCCTACGACCCGTATAGAAGGCCAATGGATCCTACGGCCCGTAGAAGGCCCATGGATCATACGGCCCGCAGGAGGGCCGTGGTTACAACAGTCCGTGTGTTGCCATGATTATTTTGGCCTAGTTACCAAAAATAGGTTATTGTGGTCACTAGAAAAACACAGAAAAAGAACTGCAGTGACTACAAGCAAACAACTAAACAAGACAATAAGGAAATAAATAAGCAAGCAATTAATGCTAGCCTATTACCGCTATTACACATATTACATCCACTGGGCATCAAAGTTCGCCACCAGTGCAAATATAGGGAACAAAGTAGCATATTACATACACTGACCGTCAAAATTGGCCACCAGTGCAAATAAACGCGACAGCAAAACAAGAGCATAACTGAAACAACTTCAGAAGAGCTCAAGAAACGTTATCCTGAGTATCCACCATGCTGGCAATAAGCTTAGCAAGCTTATTAGCTTTGTCCTGTTTGGCGCTAAAATCCTCCAACGCTTGTTGTTGCACCAGAAAGTATGCATCTGAATGCTCCAGGGACTTCCACAGTCCTTCCGCTTCTTGTCATAGCACAACTGATCGATGTCTTTCAGCTTGTAGTTGAGACTCAAGAAACCAAACTGATTTAGACAGTTAGTTTGAATAGCTTGTGCAAACGGTAGTGGCGAGTAACTCAAATAGTAAACCAAGACATGACTTTGGGGTTGTCTCACTGTCTTCAAGATAGTCTTCCTTAGCTGTTTTATCAGCTTTGTTGGAGACCAACAAGGATGTCTCACTATCCTAAACCTTATCTACATTACTTCCTTTACCATTGCTTAATAAGGCACTCTTCCCCAATATTCTGTCAGCATTCTAAAAGAAGAAATAAGCAGACACATAACAGGTTTAGCATGTACTAGTATATGAAACTCATTTCAATGAACCAGTTCATTAGTAAGGTGGGTAGGATTAAACTACCAAGTCTTCTATTGCCAAGTACCAGTACATATAAAAGCATCAAACAAACATATATCTATGTCCTATGGTCACTGCATTATCTTGCCAAATCAAAATAGAGACATAGTTCAAATCATATCAGTTCAAGGCAAAGCAGCAATGAAAGAATACAAAGCGTGGGAAACTACACGACACAACAAGATTTCAGATGGGTACCACGGGTCTACATGTACAACAACACTATTGGCTCTGTTGTGATGCTAGTAATGTGTATGATATGAGAAGTCAACTGTATACACAATTGAGATTGAAATCAACAGAGCTATTGATAAGAGCAAACCTGTTAAAGAAACATGTGTGAACATACCTGCTGTGCCATTGGAGTTTCAATTGGATCCTTCAATTTAAAAATAAGTTTGTATGAGTAAATACTGTGATACAAGAGCAAAGCAGTATGCATGATAGCAATCATAGTTAAAAACGGCACGCCTAAGCGAGCGCTTAAGCGCGCCTAGGCTCTAGGAGTTGGCAAAATGCATTTGCGCATAACTATGCTTAATCTGTGCATAACTGTGCATAAGCATGCGCTTTGGTCAGTAAAGCACAAGGCGGTGGCAAAATGCACAATTAACGCCTAGCGCTTTTTTGAACTATGATAGCAATGGAATCTTAAATTAGAACAGTTGTTCTTCAGGTTTAGGAACTTGTTCTACATGAACAGAGTACAGTAAGACGCAAGAATATAGTACTTAAAAATAGAAAATGAGCTCATAGACCTTACCTCATTTTTGGTTCAGGACCAGTACAGAACAAGGCGTTCCCAGTCATCGTCCAGTGAATGTGTCAGGAGAACGTAAGGGAATTTGATGAGTTTCTTTGCTGGTGAAGTACGTTTTCTTCAGGTAATTCCGATACTTCCACCAAGAATTCTTGAAGATAGCAGAGGTATTAGCACAGGTTACCTCATCCTGAGTTTCCAAATTGGTCCTTCTCGATAGAGAAAAAAGGGAAAATTTGTTGCATTATAACCATCATGGAGGTAGGATGTATGGGACAAAGCAAAGTAATTGCCATGAATAACATTACTTACACATAACTATTGGACAAACACTTGCAACTGGCATTTTCCTTCATCTTCAGTATAATATTTCCAAGATGGGAAGATATGCACATACAATTTAACAACATCAAATGTGATAGATGCTAAACTACGACTAGCTGGTTGTGCTTTCTCCACAAGAATAGGCGTACTAATTGGTGGAGTTGGGGTTCGTTGTGGTAGTACTGGCCCTTTGGGCACTGGAGCTACCTTACTAACTGCTCTTGTTTGGGAGCTCTGTGGTGGAGATGGTGCTGTGTCAACGGGAACTGGATTACTATCTACTGGGGTTGGGGTTAGATTGGCTGAAGCTGGTTCTCTGTCCATCGCAGTAGGGGTACAACCTGGGAGAGTTTGGGTTATGTGTGGTAGTGCTGGTTCTCATGCATGTACAACCGGGGTGCTATCTCCACCAAGAGGTAGCATTGTTTTATTTGAAGACCGTGTTTTTAGTCCAGTAGATAATGGCATCACCCGCTCCAATTCAAATGGCTGATAAACAAAAAACATAGTTAAATGTACATACATTGTATGAGAGACAGATGAAATAGATAGTGTAGAAAAAAGAGGGCATGAAATAGTGGACATGTATATTGTTTAACTAAAACGGATAGCATGACATAATTTCACATATATGATGTCTATCTAAACTGGATAGCATAGCATAACATAATTCAAAGATATGATGAATAACTAAATAGGATCGCATGACATAATTCACCTACATGTTATCTAAGTAATCAGGATTGCATCATTTAATTCACATATGTGATTTATATGCTAAACAGAGGGCATTCGATATGATGTCTGAACTAAGAACATGGTGTTGAATATTGTGTATATGATGTCTAAACTATGCAATGCAAGACACCATATGCATGATATGAGAAGTATAACCATGCCAAGTTAGAGCATACACCTTGGTGGGGGAATAGGACTGGCCATCTATCTCTCAATCCATCTCTGAGGAGCTATCGGGACCCAACAAGAGATCTACTTCGATAGGTAGCACTGTGTGCTCTGAAGGCCTTGTTTTCACTCCAGATTTTTCCATCTCCCACCCAAATTGCTGATTCACAGGAAGAGTAGTTTAATGTACAAACATTGTCGACAAAAGGAAATGTAATGAAGAAAAGTATGGGCAAGATATCATTCAAATATATGATGTCTGGTTAAACATGATGACATTGCACATTTCACATATATTATGGCTAGCTAAAAGACATGAGACTGCATAATTCCCATATATGATATAGAAACTAAACAGGTGGCATTACAGAACATCTCTAAACTAAGCAGATGACATATATGATGTCAAAAGTCGGCACTGCAAGGCACATATGCATGATATGACTAACATCATCATGTCAAGGTAGAGCAAACACCTTGGGGGGTAAATAGGAGTGGTCAGCAGCGTCTGAATCTGCCTCAGAATAGATATCTTCCTCTGGATTACAATCTGGAGAGGGGTGGGGAGGGTTTGCCATTGAGCCCACCATGGAGCGATGCCTGCATGACATTGTATTGCCGCGCAAAACACTTCTCTTTTTCTCTACATGTTCAGCATGACTGTGTACAATATCTGACATGCATACGAAAAAAATATGGTGAGATTATGTAAGGAGAGCATGCAGAAATTTAGAGTGATGGTAACAACGTGTGAATGGATCCAAAAATAATGATAGCAGGCTGATGATTGCTTTAGTTTAATAAAAAGACAGATGATGATTGCTTTACTATTTGTTTCCCACCCAAGATGAACAACATAGGCATACCCTAGGTGAACCAGATATTAGACAGAGATACTATTCATTGCTGCCTCGATATGTGCCCCACTACTAATTTAGAACTCAAGTTTGAACACTAATTTGGACCTGACTTGGAGTCCAAGAGGTGAACAAGACGATAAAGTAGCAGGTAATTTTAAGCAATGCATAACATAAGCAGAAACAAAAGAGTGCAACCTCTCTTGTGGACCAGTGTACTCCTCAGGTTCATCTGCTGAGTCGATGATGGTGATGCCGTTGCAGTGGGTGCCGGCGGCAGGGAAGGAGATCTGAGGCGGCGAAAGACGGTCAGGAGTCGTGATGTCTGGTTTGGTGGATGCTTCTGTCGATGGAGCAGCTCGGGTGAGGTGGATGACGTCGCGGTAGGAGCAGGAGAAACCACACAAAGTTCCCTTCGACACCTACCTGTAACTGAAGTAATTCTATAAGGGCTCATTTGGCTTGCATGATTCTAAAAACGCAGGGATAGGAAAAACACCAGAATAGGATAGAAATGCACATGGTAAACATAGCATTTGTAAACACAAGATTTCTGTCAACGTGGGTGTTTGGTTTACAGGAATTGGAAGAGCAGAGGAATGCAAAGGAACATGGCAAAAATAAAGTGAAACCATATGAAAGTGTGTACAGTTAGACTGTTATTCTGTCACTAATGCACTTGGTCTTGTTTTCATGCATAGGATTTTGAAAAGTAGGTCCAGGTGGATGTTTTGCTTCATTCCTTTCAACAAAATGCATGAATAATCGAATAGTAGAGTGCCATTGGAAAAGTCCCTCTTGCTATGTTTTTCCGTTGAACCAAAATAGCCCTAATGGATCGACATGAATGTATAGTAATAAGTGATACAACAAGTGTACAACCTCTTTGCTGTAGCCGTGTCGACCTCATCATCATTGGGTTGGTTGCTGAAGCAGTTGAGGCAAAGGTGGTTGTCGGAGGTGTGGAGGAAGATCTGAGGAATTTGTAGACGGCGTCCAGGGCACTGCTATGTTGTGATGGATTGTTTTGTCGTTGGAGCAGCTCCGGTGAGCCGTAAGATGTCAAGGCTGAAGCAGCACAAGACAGACATCATGAATCTCAAGTGGGATTCTAATAGTATTAAAATAGATCTAAAATTTACATCACCAAAAACCACCTGACTACAACAGATGAGGTAAAAACTATTGACTCTGAACTTAACTATCGAAACTAAAATTTACTATGGAATCTGAATGTTACTGTCGAAACTGAACGCAATGGTAGCAGAGAGGCACTTGACATGTAGTTTAGGGAGGGCCTGCAGTTCATCTTCAACCTGCACCCCCTGAGCCGCCAGCCACCACTAGCCAAACCGCCGGCCCCAGCGTCGCCTCGCCGCCCCGAAACAACTCCCCACCGTCGCCCCGCCACCCCAGCCAGCCCTCTAGGCCCCCCGCTGAGGGAGTCCTGGATTAGGGGGTATCCGGACAGCAGGACTGTATATATCATCCGGTCTATTGAAGCGTGAAGATACAAGACTCAAGACTTCGGCTCGTGTCCGGATGGGACTCTCCTTTGCGTGGAAGACAAGCTTGGCGATCCGGATATTATATTTCCTTCCTTGTAACCGACTCCATGTAAACCCTAGCCCTCTCTGGTGTCTATATAAACCGGAGAGGATGGTCCTTAGCAGGCCGATCACAATTACAATCATACCATCATAGGCTAGCTCCTAGGGTTTAGCCTCTACGATCTCGTGGTAGATCTACTCTTGTACTACTCATATCTTCAATATTAATCAAGCAGGAAGTAGGGTTTTAACTCCATCGAGAGGGCCCGAACCTGGGTAAACATTGTTTCCCTCGCTTCCTGTTACCATCAGCCTAAGACGCACAGATCGGGACCCCCTACCCGAGATCCGCCGGTTTTGACACCGACATTGGTGCTTTCATTGAGAGTTCCTCCGTGTCGTCGCTTCGAGGCTTGATGGCGTCTTCAATCGTCAACAACACGGTCCAGGGTGAGACTTTTCTCCCCGGACAGATCTTTCTGTTCAGTGGCTTTGCACTGTGGGCCAATTCGCTTGGTCATCTGGATCAGATCGACAGCTACGCCCCTGGCCACCAGATCAGGTTCAGAAACTTGAACTACATGGCTGATTTTCGCAGAGACTTGATCTTCGACGAATTCGGGCCTGTGCCAGGAGCGCCGGACAGTCACGACGAGCATGGCCTAGACTTGCTGTCGGACAATGCTCGGGACATCATCCCTGCGGTATCCCCAGATCTAAATCCAAAACAAGTTGCGTTGCCCAAGGAGGGTGGGGTGGACCCCGCCCTGCAGGCCGCATACTCATTGGCGGTAGAGCCGAACACATGTCTCACCTCTGTAGGGGCCTGTAACCCCGGGCCCCCGGACTCGTATCCGGTTGTTGGTTATGGTCCGCACACTCTCTAGCCAGCCGAGCTAGGTTGGGCCCTGGTAATGGAGTTTACCGCTGCGGACATCTTTCAGCACTCGCCCTTTGGCGACATGCTGAACTCATTAAAGTCTCTCTCTTTGTCAGGAGGCTCTGCGCCGAACTATGTCCGACCTGAGTGGAAAGCAGGCGACGAAGGAATTCGTTGCCCACCCACCACCCACTTCATTGCCACAGTCGACGATTTAACCGACGTGCTTAACTTCGACTCCGAAGATATCGACGGTATGGACGATGATGCAGGAGACGTACAGGAGCCACCGCTCATAGGGCGGTGGACGGCCACCTTCGCATACGATATATACATGGTGGACACTCCGAAGGAGACCAATGGCGACGAGGCAACAGAGGATAACCCCTCAGGGGGAAAAGCTAAGCATGGGCGTCTTCGGCGCCCCTCCAAGCCCCGCCACATCAATATCGGCCCCGGAGACGATCCGGATAGTGCCGAAGAGGAATACAACCCTGATCAGCCTACGTTTAAGCAGGTCAGATAGGCCATGGTGGGATACTTGGAGAGGGACAACTATACACCCCCCTCGGAAGACGAGGTAAGCCTCGGCAATGACAAATTTGCCGTGCCTGAAGATCCAGTGGCACAAGTTCGCTTCAAGCAACGGCTCATGGCCACAACAAGGAGCCTGCAAAGGAAGCAAGAGCAGCTTAAAGTCGACCAGGATTTACTAACGGATAGGTGGACCAAGATCCTGGCCACCAAAATGTATGGACTCGACCGCCCTAACAAAGGGCATACGCGGCACAACTGGCTACCTCAACCTAAGTAGGAAAACCAAAGGCACACAACCCGACGTCCACAAACCACTATGGTTCAAGACAGTAACAAGAATACACGAAGAAGCATCCTAAAGCCTCGGCGCAGTGGTCATAAACGTCAAGCCAAGGAAGCTGGTGCCAAGCCCAGCAACTCCCAGTCCGGACAACGGACAGAGAGCAGCTCAAGCCTATCCGGCCCGAGCCACATACTTGATTAACCATGTGCAATTCACGGTACTCCTAGAAGGACAGCAAAGAACACCAATAGAGAATGCCGGATCTTCAAAACAAAGCAACCAGTCGTGTGCCAGAAACAATGAAGGGAGGCTTCCAGTCAAGAGACCCCCCCCCCCAGAGCACAACAGTACGACCAATCGCCCCCTATCATACAAACCACAACAATTCAATTGTCGTACAGCCAGACCTAGTAGTCCAGGGGCTCCATAACACATAAAGCCCCCGCGGGTATGAATATACAAATAACACCTTCTACAAGATGTTAGGTGCAAAGGCCAAGTTCATTGGCCCACCGCTCTAACGGTTGTTTTCAGATAACCAAAAAAATGCCACGTCATCGGCGCATTCCCCTCATACGGTAACCCACCGCCTGCTAACGGGATGAACCACGTTGACTAGATTCCATGTGGTAAACCATTAGGCCAACACCAGTGATATACTCACGCCTACGTACAAGGCCGAACCCCGCCCCTAGAGCGAAAATCATACATCGGCCGGAGTAGCAAGTCGTGCATGCCTATCAATATTTTGATATGACAGCCAACTATCCGGACACCAACGGAGGAGTCCGCGCTGCTTCTCGGTATAACGGCTGGGGTCACCAGGGTCCGATCAGGAACCTCTAGACCAACCACGGGAGGACGCTCGGCTGCCTCCGAGCATTTACCTTCACCAACTAACTTTTATGCAGAATAGGATTGGCGGCGTGGAATGGGCCCAAGGACAGGACCATGCAGGTAGAAGGCAGTTCAGATTCACTTTCGATCCATTCATAGCCCCCTCCAGTCCGGCCATCATAGGTTCCGCCAAAAACCATCCCTTTTTCATAATCATAAATTGCACTCATATGCATAGACATATCATCCTACTGCAATGCGTAGACTTAAATAACATGCATCGACCATCGTCTATCATCGACGCCTCTTTGCCACAAAACGGCAGTCATGCTTCATGTTACGCCTGGTTATGCCAGGGGCTTCACAATACGGCAAAAAAGTTCGACCACCTTTTCGGTCGCTCGGCACCCCGAACTTATAGCACTATATGCATCAGCTCCGAATCATGTCTTGGGTCATTGGTTGGGTTTGCCCGGCTCCCATGTTTTGGTACCTTACGTTCCGTTCCGTTGGCTAAGGTAGCGCTGGGAGAACTACTGCGGTTGTGTCCCGGTTCTGCCGGACGAGCACCTTAGTAGAGAAAGCCAAAAACCGACTGTCATGATGCTGCGAGAGCTGGTCAGCTGTTTGAGAGGTTGTAAAATCCTTAAAGATTTATTCCGCATAACGCCATCATAAATGCAGATTGCGACGGATCGGTCTTCCGATCAGGCACCAATAGAGCCCCTTGTTTGGCCTTCCGAACACTAGGGGCTGCGCCGACCATACTCGAATTCCTATGGCTAAGTGAGAGTAGTAAAGCCCTATAGTCCGATTGCCTGGTTCATGGTGAGAAACACCTCCTTATAAGGACCAAATCATGGGATAAAGAGTGTTCAGAAATACCCCGAACACCCCCGTACTTCTCACGTGGGGGCTGAAGCCGACGACTGGCCAACTCTCAGAATTTACATACAATAAACAGTCGCACGGGAATAACATATGTTCAAACAAAACATGCAGTATATAATAAAAGTGCCATTATCCCATATTACAAATATTGGTGAGAATGCCCTCAGGGAAATATAATGTCTTTGGTGCACTAATCCATCGCCAGACGGGCCCCCTTCAGTACACCTTCATAATATAGTTCAGGCTTGCGATGCTCCTTACCCTCCGGTGGTCCCTCAGTCATCATCTTATTCACATCAAGCTTCCCCCAATGCACTTTTGCATGGACAAATGCCATGCGTGCACCTTCTATACAGACTGATTGCTTGATAGCATCAAGCCGAGGACAGGCGCCCACAATCCGCTTTACAAGTCCGAAATAACTGCTTGGAATTGGCTCTAGAGGCCACAACCAGACAACCAAGTCCTTCATGGCTAGTTCGGCCGCCTGGTGCAGTTCGACCAGCTGCTTCAGCTGATCGATAAAAGGCACCGAATAGTTCGGCGCTAAATACTGCGACCAGAAGTTCCTCTCCGCAGACCACCTATCCTCGGTCCGGTAAAATTGGGCGGCGTCTGATATACTGCCAGGCAGATCCGCAAACGCCCCTGTAAAATCAAGAATTCAGCTTGCCGCTTAGAGTTCTCCCCACTATCACGTAATAATGGCCATAGATAAAACACGCCTTACCAGCCGCAACTTTCCGGGCCTCCTGAATGTCCCGTACAGCACCTCGGGCTTCTTCCCGGGCATCTTCCGCGGCTTGGAGAGCTTGGGCGAGTTCAGATTCTTTCCCTACTAGACTCTTCTCCAAGCTCTCGCTTTTCGTCACAGCCTCCTGGAGCTCCGCTCAGCTGTGACAACCCTGGCCTCGTGTTTTTCATGAAGCGCCTGTTCGGCGGTAGCCTTCTCGTGGGCATCAACCACCGCCTTCTTCAGCACCTCATATTCGGCACTCGCTCCTAGGGCGTACAACATGAATATTTTTAAATTGGCACACTTATTCATTCGTGCCCAATGCAAGACAATGTTTAAACATACCTTGATTCTCCTCTAATTGCTTCTTCACATGGCCAAGTTCTTCCTCGGCCCGTTCCAGGCTCTGCTTCAGTTCAGACACTTTCGCATCATGAGCGGCCGTCTTCTCCGCAGACGCCTGTTTTCAAACAAAGGGGTATTCATCATTAAACAAAGGTTTCCACTACAAAAGAGGGTTTGATCCCCTGCCCGGCTCTCTTTCGCCGGACAGTGTATCAGGGGCTACTCCTCATATAATGATGATTCTTCAAAGGTTCCTTAGAAACCATACCTCAAAAGCCTTTATAAGGCCAAGACAGGACTCATTCAGCCTGCTTTCGGCATCCTGAATCTTTCCAACCACCGTACCCATGAGGGTCTGATGTTCATCGACAATAGACGCGTTGTTTAACGCTGTCGATAGACCGCCTGGCAACTCTGCATAGGCAGAGGTTGCCAGCGGAGTAGGCAAACCTCCCTCCGTGGAAGGTGGCTGCTCGCCCAATCCTGGAGCCTTAGAGGCCTCCAGGACCTTATCCGGCTCTAAGTCTCTGATAACCCACAAGTATAGGGGATCGCAATAGTTTTCGAGGGTAGAGTATTCAACCCAAATTTGTTGATTCGACACAAGGGGAGCCAAAGAATATTCTCAAGTATTAGCAACTGAGTTGTCAATTCAACCACACCTGGAAACTTAGTATCTGTAGCAAAGTGTTTAGTAGCAAAGTAATATGATAGTGGTGATAACGGTAACAAAAGTAAAGACAACAAAAGTAATGTTTTTGGTATTTTGTAGTGATTATAACAGTAATAAAGGAAAAGTAAATAAGCGAGAACTAGTATATGGAAAACTCGTAGGCACCGGATCAATGATGGATAATTATGCCGGATGTGGTTCATCATGTAACAGTCATAACATAGGGTGACACAGAACTAGCTCCAGTTCATCAATGTAATGTAGGCATGTATTCCGAATATAGTCATACGTGCTTATGGAAAAGAACTTGCATGACATCTTTTGTCCTACCCTCCCGTGGCAGCGGGGTCCTATTGGAAACTAACAGATATTAAGGCATCCTTTTAATAGAGAACCGGAACAAAGCATTAGCACATAGTGAATAGATGAACTCCTCAAACTATGGTCATCACCGGGAGTGGTTCCGATTATTGTCACTTCGGGGTTGCCGGATCATAACACATAGTAGGTGACTATAGACTTGCAAGATAGGATCAAGAACTCACATATATTCATGAAAACATAATAGGTTCAGATCTGAAATCATGGCACTCGGGCCCTAGTGACAAGCATTAAGCATAGCAAAGTCATAGCAACGTCAATCTCAGAACATAGTGGATACTAGGGATCAAACCCTAACAAAACTAACTCGGTTACATGATAAATCTCATCCAACCCATCACCGTCTAGCAAGCCTACGATGGAATTACTCACGCACGGCGGTGAGCATCATGAAATTGGTGATGGAAGATGGTTGATGATGACGACGACGACGAATCCCCCTCTCCGGAGCCCCGAACGGACTCTAGATCAGCCCTCCCGAGAGAGATTAGGGCTTGGCGGCGGCTCTGTATCGTAAAACGCGATGATTTCTTCTCTCTGATTTTTTTCTCCCCGAAAGCCAATATATGGAGTTGGAGTTGGCATCGGAGGGCCACTAGGGGGCCCACGAGGTAGGGCGGCATGCCCAGGGGGGGCACCCTCGTAGACAAGGTGTGGGCCCCCTGGTCTTCTTCTTTGGCGAGGATTTTGTATTAATTATCCTAAGACATTCCGTGGAGTTTCAGGTCGTTCCGAGAACTTCTATTTTCTGCACAAAAACAACACCATGGCAATTCTGCTGAAAACAGCGTTAGTCCGGGTTAGTTCCATTCAAATCATACAAGTTAGAGTCCAAAACAAGGGCAAAAGTGTTTGGAAAAGTAGATATGACGGAGACGTATCAACTCCCCCAAGCTTAAACCCTTGCTTGTCCTCAAGCAATTCAGTTGACAAACTGAAAGAGAAAAAGAAAAACTTTTACAAACTCTGTTTGCTCTTGTTATTGTAAACATGAAAAGCCAGCATTCAAGTTTTAGCAAATATTATGAACTAACCATACTCACAATAACACAAAGGTCTCACAATTACTCATATCAATAGCATAATCAGCTAGCGAGCTATAATAACAAAACTCGGATGACAACACTTTCTCAAAATAATCATAACATGATATAACGGAATGGTATCTCGCTAGCCCTTTCCGAGACCGCAAAACATAAATGCAGAGCACCTTCAAAGATCAAGGACCGACTAAACATTATAATTCATGGTAAAAGAGATCCCATCAAGTCATACCCAATATAAACCAATAATAATGAATGCAAACGACAGTGTGCTCTCCAGCGGGTGCTTTTTAGTAAGAAGGATGATGACTCAACATAAAAGTAAATAGATAGGCCCTTCCAGAGCTCGGTTTTAAAAATAGAGATTGAATAACATTTTGAGCGGCATACTTTTGCTGTCAATGCAACAACTATGAGATGACGATATCTTCCATGCTAAACAAATTATAGGCGGTTCCCAAACAGAATGGTAAAGTTTATACTCGCCTTCCTCCACAAGCGTCAATCCATGGCTTGCTCGAAACAACGAGTGCCTCCAACATTCAACGGGTCCCAAGGGGAGTTTTGTTTGCAATTATTTTGATTCAGTTTGCATAAAGCATGGGACTGGGCATCCTGGCGACCAGCCATTTTTCTCGTGAAGGAGGAGTGGAGTCCACTCCTCTTGAGAATAACCGCCTAACATGGAAGATAAGGGCAGCCCTAGTTGAAACATGAGCTGCTCGAGCATACAAAACATAATTTCATTTGAAGGTTTGGAGTTTGGCACATACAAATTTACTTGGAACGGCAGGTAAATACCACATATAGGAAGGTATAGTGGACTCATATGGAACAACTTTGGGGTTTAAAGGAGTTTGGATGCACAAGCAATATTCCCTCTTAGTACAGGTGAAGGCTAGCAAAAGACTGGGAAGCGACCAACTGGGAGAGCGACAATAGTCGTAAACATGCATCAAAATTAATTTACACCGAATACAAGCATGAGTAGGATATAATCCACCATGAACATAAATATCATGAAGGCTATGTTGATTTGATTCAACTACATGCGTGAACATGTGCCAAGTCTAGTCACTCAATTCATTTAAAGGAGGATACCATCCCATCATACCACATCATAATCATTCTAATAGCATGTTGGCACGCAAGGTAAACCATTATAACTCATAGCTAATCAAGCATGGCACAAGAAACCATAATCTCTAAATGTCATTGCAAATATGCTTACTTCATAATAGCTAACCTAGGAACGATGAATCATCATATTTACAAAAACAAGAGAGGTCGAGTTCATACCAGCTTTTCTCTTCCCAATAAGTCCATCATATATCATCATTATTGCCTTTCACTTGCACGACCGAACGATGTGCATTGGACTAAGCTGGAATCTAAAAGCATTCAATAACCAGGAGAAGACAAGTAATATGGCCTCTAAGTTAAATAAACAATCATGCACATAAGAGCCACTTCAACAATTTAAACATGGTCTTCTTCTACTGACCTCCAAAGAAAAGTAAAGGGAAACTATTTACACGGGAAAGCTCCCAACAAGCAAAAGAAGAACGGGAAATATTTTTGGGGTTTTCCTTTTTAATTACTACAACAAAGAAATAAAGTACTAGTAATTTTTTTGGTTTTTTTTCTTAAAGTTTAATAAACACACAAGAAGAAGCAGGAAAAAGAAAATAAACTAGCATGGATATTATAGTGAAAGAGTATGAACACCGACATCTAGCAATGAGTGTGTGTGAACATAAATGTAATGTCGGTGGGAAATACGTACTCCCCCAAGCTTAGGCGTTTGGTCTAAGTTGGTCTATTGCCAGGGATGGCCTGGCGGATACCCGTAAGTGAAGCTGGGGTCATACTGTGACGCAGCGGCTATCGCCTCCTGAGCTGCAGCGCAGGGTCGAGCTGCCTCCGCTCTTCTCTCGTATTCATCTGCCTCCTCTCTGGTAATAATATATCTTCCTTTTGTCTGAAAATCAAAGAAGGCAGGAGCAGGAAGAGCAATATGGACTACATGGCGTTTGTTAAAGATTAGTCGATACTGGAGAGGTGGTTCTGTCCTCTCAACAAACCGGTGGGAAACCATAGAATCAAAATCTAAATAAGAAGGGGGTAACTCCATATCACCCTCACGAATGTCTATCTCAAGAAAATTGACTAAGCGAGTTGCATAAATTCCTCCAAAGAAATCCCCATTGTGTCTATTCTGATGCAACCTACGAGCTACAATGGCTCCCATATGATAAGATTGGTCTCCTAACACAGCACTTCTAAGAATGCTGAGTTCAGGGGCACACAAGTGACATACTTCATCCTTAGCATTAATGCATCTACGTATAAAGAGAGAAAAATAGTGTATAGCAGGGAAATGAATGCTCCCTAAAGTAGCCTGTGTTATATCTCTAGATTCCCCTACAGTTATTCTAGCAAGAAAGTCTCTATATTCAGATTTAGGGGGATCCCTGACACTACCCCATGATGGAAGTTTGCAAGCAGAAGTGAAATTCTCTAAGTCCATGGTATAAGATTTGTCATAAAGGTCAAACTTGACTGAAGGAGAATTACGCGAAGATGAAAACTCAAACCTCCTCACAAATGAACTTGTGAGATCATGATACTGGGGGCACTTGTCAGCCTCAAAGTCCTCAAGACCGGCGTTGCGCAAATATGCGCTAAATTCTTCTTTGATTCCCACTTGATTCATAAGATTTTCCGAAGGCCATTCACATGGCCTCACAGGAGCATTCTTGGTGGTTCCTCGTCAGCATCATGTATTGCAAGCCTGGGACCTTGTTTCCTTGAAGGGCCACCTTGGAACATCCTCCTAAACATATTGCTTCCTCTGAGAAATTTCTGAATTTTTTAGTAACTTCAAATAAAAGTGAACCAACTTCAATAAAATTGATAGTAACAACTCCTGCAAGTGCCTAGAGCCTATATAAAGCATTGGAACTACTTGGAACCATATGAATTTGACACGCAAGCTCAAGAACATAGTCACCTATGCAACACAAATTTGCAAAAGAATAAAGCACTAGAACAAAAACTAATTGGACCAATGGAGGAGTCACATACCAAGGAACAATCTCCCCAAGCAGTTTTGCGAGAGGTGCTTTGAGCAAGGTGATCGAAAATCACAGCAACGGGGGCTGGAACTCATGCTTGAGTTGATTTTTCGTGTTTGTGTGAGATAGAGGAAGAAGATGGGTGCAGGAATAAGTGGAGGAGGGCCACCGTGGGCCCACGAGGCAGGGGGGCGCGCCCAGGGGGGTAGGGCGCGCCCTCCACCCTCGTGACCAGGTGGCAGCTCCCCCCGCGGTGATTTTTGCATAGTAAATTCTTAAATATTCCCGAAAAAATCATATTAAATTGGCATGGAATTCTGAGGACTTTTATTTTCGGGATATTTTTATATTGCACGGATAAGTCGGGAGACAGACAGAAAAGTACTATTTTACTTTATTTCTACTAAATAACAGAAAATATAAAGAGGGTACAAAAGGTTGTGCTTCTAGTTTCATCCATCTCATGATCATCAAAATGAATCCACTAACAAGGTTGATCAAGTCTTGTTAACGAGCTCATTCCGATTAACACGGAACCGGAGAAATTTCGAATAGCACTAAGTTACCTCAACAGGGATATGAAAATCCCCAACAATAAGTATATCATACTTTTTCTTGACAGTAGGGAGAGGAAATTCAAAACCTCCAAATATAATCAATGGAATTTTTTCAGTAGAGTTGATACTGTGGACCTGAGGTTGTTTCCTCGGAAAGTGTACCATGTGCTCATTGCCATTAACATGAAAAGTGACATTGCCTTTGTTGCAATCAATAACAGCCCCTGCAGTATTAAGGAAAGGTCTTCCAAGAATAATAGATATACTATCATCCTCAGGAATATCAAGAATAATAAAGTCCGTTAAAATAGTAACGTTTGCAACCACAACAGGCACATCCTCACAAATACCGACAGGTATAGCAGTTGATTTATCAGCCATTTGCAAAGATATTTCAGTAGGTGTCAACTTATTCAAGTCAAGTCTACGATATAAAGAGAGAGGCATAACACTAACACCAGCTCCAAGATCACATAAAGCAGTTTTAACATAATTTCTCTTAATGGAGCATGGTATAGTAGGTACTCCGGGATCTCCAAGTTTCTTTGGTATTCCACCCTTAAAAGTATAATTAGCAAGCATGGTGGAAATTTCAGCTTCAGGTATCTTTCTTTTATTAGTAATAATATCCTTCATATACTTAAAATAAGGATTTGTTTTGAGCACATCAGTTAATCGCATACGCAAGAAGATGGGTCTAATCATTTCAGCAAAGCGCTCAAAATCCTCGTCATCCTTTTTCTTGGATGGTTTCGGGGGAAAAGGCATGGGTTTTTGAACCCATGGTTCCCGTTCTTTACCATGTTTCTAGGAACAAAGTCTCTTTTATCGTAGCGTTGATTCCTTGATTGTGGGTTATCAAGATCAATAGTAGGTTCAACTTCTACATCATTGTCATTACTAGGTTGAGCATTAACATGATCATTATCATTAACATCATCACTGGGTTCACGTTCATCACCTGATTGTGTTTTAGCATCAGAAATAGAAGTATCATTTGGATTCTCAGGTGGCTCAGCGATAGGTTCACTAGAAGTTTGCAAAGTCCTATCATTTTTCTTTTTCTTCCTTTTAGAAGAACTAGGTACATCAATATCATTTCTCTGAGAATCTTGCTCGATTCTCTTAGGGTGGCCTTCAGGATACAAAGGTTCCTGAGTCATCCTACCGGTTCTATTAGCCACTCTAACAGCATAATCATTTTTCTTACTATTCATTTCATCAAGCACTTCTTTTTTGAGATTTAAGTACTTGTTCTACTTGAGTGGTAACCATAGAAGCATGTTTGCTAACAAGTTTAAGTTCACTTCTAATATCAGCCATATAATCACCCAAGTGTTTAATCATATAAGCATCTTGTTTTAATTGTCTACCAAAATAAGCATTAAAGTCATCTTGCTTAAACATAAAGTCATCAAACTCATCCAAGCACTGACTAGCAATTTTAGTAGGAGGGACTTCAGCTTTATCATATCTATAGAGAGAATTTACCTTTACTACCCGTGTCGAGATATCGAGAGGTTCTTCAGTAAATAAGTAATTGAGATCATATACTTCTTCAACAGGCGGTAAATTAAGGCCGTGTATTTCTTCTATAGGAGGGAAATTCTTAACATCTTCAGCTTTAATACCTTTTTCTTTCATAGATTTCTTTGCCTCTTGCATATCTTCAGGACTGATAAATAGAACACCTCTCTTCTTCGGAGTTGGTTTAGGAATAGGCTCAATAATTGGCTCAGGAGCTGGCTCGGGAGGTGCCCAATTATTTTCATTTGTCAACATATTGTTCAATATAATTTCAGCTTCATCCGGTGTTCTTTCCCTGAAAAGAGAACCAGCACAACTATCCAGGTAATCTGTGGAAGCATCGGTTAGTCCATTATAAAAGATATCAAGTATTTCAGGTTTCTTTAGAGGATGATCATGCAAAGCATTAAGTAACTTGAGAAGCCTCCCCCAAGCTTGTGGGAGACTCTCTTCTTCAATTTGCACGAAGTTATATATTTCCCTCAAGGCTGCTTGTTTCTTATGAGCAGGGAAATATTTAGCAGAGAAGTAGTAAATCATATCCTGGGGACTTTGCACACAACCAGGATCAAGATAATTAAACCATATCTTAGGATCACCCTTGAATGAGAACGGAAATATTTTGAGTAAATAAAGGTAGCGCGATCTCTCATTATTAGTAAACAGGGCAGCTATATCATTCAACTTAGTAAGATGTGCCACAACACTTTCAGATTCATAGCCTTAGAAAGGATTGAATTCAACCAAAGTAATTATATCTGGATCAACAGAAAAATCATAATAATCCTTATCGGGAACACAAATAGGTGAAGTAGCAAAAGCAGGGTCGGGTCTCATTCTATCTCTAAGAGATTCTTTACTCCATTTAACTAGCAACCTCTTAAAGTTCATATCTATCTTGGCAAGCAAAAATAGCGGCAGAAGATTCTGCATCAAAAAGATAACCTTAGGAATAGGAGGCATATTTTCATTATCACTCTCATCATTGTATTCAGGTGTAATAATTTCTCTTTCTCTAGACCTAGAAATTTTCTCATCAAGAAATTCACCAAGGGACACAGTAGTATCAAGCATAGAAGTGGTTTCATCATAAGTATCATGCATACAAAAGTGGCATCATCAATAACATGCGACATATCAGAATTCATAACAGTAGTAGGTTTAGGCATCACAAGCTTACTTATAACAAAAGGAGAATCTAGTGCAGAGCTAGATGGCAGTTCCTTACCTCCCCTCGTAGTTGAGGGTAAAATCTTGGTCTTAGCGTCTTTCAAGTTCTTCATAGTGTCCAGCAGATATAAATCCCAAGTGACTCAAAGAATAGAGCTATGCTCCCCGGCAACGGCACCAGAAAAAGGTCTTGATAACCCACAAGTATAGGGGATCACAACAGTTTTCGAGGGTAGAGTATTCAACCCAAATTTGTTGATTCTACACAAGGGGAGCCAAAGAATATTCTGAAGTATTAGCAGCTGAGTTGACAATTCAACCACACCTGGAAACTTAGTATCTGTAGCAAAGTGTTTAGTAGCAAAGTAATATGATAGTGGTGATAACGGTAACAAAAGTAAAGACAGCAAAAGTAATGTTTTTGGTATTTTGTAGTGATTATAACAGTAATAATGGAAAAGTAAATAAGCGAGAACCAGTATATGGAAAACTCGTAGGCACCGGATCAATGATGGATAATTATGCCGGATGTGGTTCATCATGTAACAGTCATAACATAGGGTGACACAGAGCTAGCTCCAGTTCATCAATGTAATGTAGGCATGTATTCCGAATATAGTCATACGTGCTTATGGAAAAGAACTTGCATGACATCTTTTGTCCTACCCTCCCGTGGCAGCGGGGTCCTATTGGAAACTAAGGGATATTAAGGCCTCCTTTTAATAGGGAACCGGAACAAAGCATTAGCACATAGTGAATACATGAACTGCTCAAACTATGGTCATCACCGGGAGTGGTTCCGATTATTGTCACTTCGGGGTTGCCGGATCATAACACATAGTAGGTGACTATAGACTTGCAAGATAGGATCAAGAACTCACATACATTCATGAAAACATAATAGGTTCAGATCTGAAATCATGGCACTCGGGCCCTAGTGACAAGCATTAAGCATAGCAAAGTCATAGCAACATCAATCTCAGAACATAGTGGATGCTAGGGATCAAACCCTAACAAAACTAACTCGATTACATGATAAATATCATCCAACCCATCATCGTCCAGCAAGCCTATGATGGAATTACTCACGCACGGCGGTGGGCATCATGAAATTGGTGATGGAGGATGGTTGATGATGACGACGGTGACGAATCCCCCTCTCCGGAGCCCCGAACGGACTCCAGATCAGCCCTCCCGAGAGAGATTAGAGCTTCGTGGCGGCTCCGTATCGTAAAATGTGATGATTTCTTCTCTCTAATTTGTTTCTCCCCGAAAGCCAATATATGGAGTTGGAGTTGGCGTCGGAGGGCCTCCAGGGGGCCCACGAGGTAGGGGGGCGCGCCCAGGGGGGGGGGGGCGCCCCCACCCTCGTGGACAGGGTGTGGGCCCCCTGGTCTTCTTCTTTGGCGACGATTTTTTATTAATTATCCTAAGACATTCCGTGGAGTTTCAGGTCGTTCCGAGAACTTTTATTTTCTGCACAAAAACAACAGCATGGCAATTCTGCTGAAAACAACTTCAGTCCAGGTTAGTTCCATTCAAATCATACAAGTTAGAGTCAAAAACAAGGGCAAAAGTGTTTGGAAAAGTAGATACGATGGAGACGTATGAGTCTCTTTGAGACAACACCTCGGTATCGCGCCAGGACTTCGGAAAAGGAGCCCCCGGGGGCGTCTCGCTCGCCACAGCATCCGAGCTCAATGAATCCTCCGATGAGGACTGTCCGGCAGGAGATCCCGCCGGGCTGTAGAAGATGTGGCGACGGTTAAGACTACTGTACCCAGATGACCCTAGATGCATAGGCGCATTCGGCTTTCGGTTACTTATGATTTTTCCAGGGGCTCGGCCTCGGGATCCCACTCCGGGCTATCATCGGTAGCCGGGGTGGATGCCTTTGGATGGGAGCCTCTCCCCCTCTTGGGCGATTCGGCCTCCAGGGACGGGGAAGCCGCACACTTCTTCATGCCTTCAGAGCGAGGCTCGTCCTCCTCTGCTTCCTCCTCTTCGTCTTCGGAAGAAGGAGTTTCGCTGGAGCCTTCGGATTTGGCGTTCGAAGCCTCACGGCAATGGAGGCCACTCCGGGTCTTCTTGACCTTCTTGGAGGCCTCCTTCTTTGGCGCCTCGTAAGGCGCAGGGACCAGCATCTTCGTTAGAAGAGGTCCGGCCGGTTCCACCGGCAGCGGGGCCGGACAATGCACCCGCTCCACCTTCTTTATCCATCCCTGAGGTCGCGATGAAACATTTAAAATTTCTCCCACATGACATGCCAGTTGAAGCATGGATGGACAGGGCGTGGCTGTAACTTACCGGGCTTGCAGAATGGGATAATTGATACCCCCGGTCCTCGGCGGAGTCCGGCCATGCTTTGCCGGACTTGAAGAGCACCTTCCATATATCCTCGTGGAGGAGTCATAGAGCTCCTGAAGGGTCTGGTGCTCGGTTGGGTCAAACTCCCACAAAGTGCAGGCTCGACGCTAGCAAGGGAGAACCAGGCGAACTAGTCTCACCTGGACTACATCGACGAGTTTGACGTCCTTGTCAACCGCGCTCCGAACACGCGTCTGGAGCAGTGATAGCTCATCGAACGAGGACCAGTTCGGGCCCTTATTGGGCCAGGACGTGAGCCGCAGTGGAGCTCCAGATCTGAACTCAGGAGCTCCAACCCACTTTTTGCCGCGTGGTTCGGTGATATAAAACCACTGCTGCTGCCACTCCTTGACAGAGTCGTTGAACCTTCAACCAAACGACCTTGGGCATCTTGCTCACCATGGCACCGCCGCACTCGGCGTGTTCGCCATTCACCACCTTGGGCTTCACATTGAAAATCTTCAGCCACATGCTGAAGTGAGGCAGAATCCGGAGAAAGGCCTCGCACACGATGATGAAGATCGAGATATTGAGAAAAGAGTTGGGGGGAAGATCATGAAAATCAATCCCATAGTAATACATGACACCATGGACAAATGGGTGGAGGGAAAACCCGAGCCCACGGACAAAATGGGGAAGGAACACGACTTTCTTGTGAGGCTCCGGAGTAGGGATAACCTGTCCCACCGGCGGGAGACGGTGGCCAATCTTCTTGGCGAGATACTCGGCTTCCCGGAGCTTCTTGATGTCCTTCTCCCGGACGGTAGAGGCCATCCATCTGCCTCCTGCTCCGGATCTGGACATCTTCGGGAAACCTCTCTTGATTGGAAAAGGAGAGTGCTTGGGCCTTAGGGATCGAGCAGAGGGGAATGAGTTAGCGGAAGGAGAAGGCGTGGGTAAAGAGGAAGAGACCTTATCTCTTTATAAGAGGTGGTAAAAGCTTTTGCGCCTCCCCACTTGCCTGGTGGAACCCGCTCACCTCCCACTCGCCGTGATAAGCGGTGTGGTTGGATTACCCATACCCTTATTGATGAGAATCCCGTGATAAGGGGACATGGTCTTTGCTTCGACAAGACGTGCCAAGGAAACCGCCTCGCAATATACGCTGAGGCTGGATGTGGGCAAACGGTTCGGATAATGACCTGACCGTAATGACATATCACGTCGTCTAAAAAGTTGTCAGCTGAAGCATCATTCTCTCTACGGTGGTATGTGAAGATCATTTTGCAGATCCGGACACGGTCTACATGTTCGATAATTACCTCGGAGTATTCGGAGAAGGAACCCGCCTTGCAATGCCGAAGACAATACTGCGCGCCGGACTCATCATCATTGAAGCCTAGTTCAGGGGCTACTAAGGGAGTCCTGGATTAGGGGGTATCCGGACAGCAGGACTGTATACATCGTCCGGACTATTGAAGCGTGAAGAACAAGACTCAAGACTTCGGCTCGTGTCCGGATGGGACTCTCCTTTGCGTGGAAGACAAGCTTGGTGATCCGGATATTATATTTATTTCCTTGTAACCGACTCCATGTAAACCCTAGCCCTCTCCATTGTCTATATAAACCGGAGAGGATGGTCCTTAGCAGGACGATCACAATTACAATCATACCATCATAGGCTAGCTCCTAGGGTTTAGCCTCTACGTTCTCGTGGTAGATCTACTCTTGTACTACTCATATCTTCAATATTAATCAATCAGAAGTAGGATTTTACCTCCATCGAGAGGGCCCAAACCTGGGTAAACATTGTGTCCCTCGCTTCCTGTTACCATCAGCCTAAGACGCACAGATCAGGACCCCCTACCCGAGATCCGCCGGTTTTGACACCGACACCCGCCCCCACCCTTAACCCTAAGATAGATAGTGGGGTACCTCTCCGGCGAGCCCCGTCCCCGCCGCGGGTGATTCTTCATTAACTCCGGCGAGCCCCCCACCCCGTGAAAATCGACTGACCCATAAGTCGATTCAGTTGACTGAAGTGTAGCTAAATCAGAGCAGAGTAGAAGCAGTAGCGCGAGCGAGCAAGAGCCGGAGCAGCAACAGCTGGGCGAGCGAGCGATCGAGCAAGAGCCGGAGCAGCAGCAGCAGTGCGAGCGAGCGACAACTGGAGCAGCAGCAACATATCCGGCTGGTATGGATGCTACCGCCAAAGGGGTTGTCGGTGTCAAAACCGGCAGATCTCGGGTAGGGGGTCCCGAACTGTGCGTCTAAGGCTAATGGTAACAGGAGGCTGGGGAAACGATGTTTACCCAGGTTCGGGCCCTCTCGATGGAGGTAATACCCTACTTCCTGCTTGATTGATCTTGATGATATGAGTATTACAAGAGTTGATCTACCATGAGATCAGAGAGGCTAAACCCTAGAAGTTAGCCTATGGTATGACTGTTGATGTTGTTCTACGGACTAACCCCTCCGGTTTATATAGACACCGGAGGAAGCTAGGGTTACACAAGGTCAGTTTACAGAGAAGGAGATCTACATCTGAATCGCCAAGCTTGCCTTCCACGCCAAGGAGAGTCCCATCCGAACACGGGACAAAGTCTTCTATCTTGTATCTTCATAGTCCAACAGTCCGGCCAAAGTACATAGTCCGGCTGTCCGGATACCCCCTTATCTAGGACTCCCTCAGTAGCCCCCAAACCAGGCTTCAATGACGATGAGTCCGGCGCGCAGATTGTCTTCGGCATTGCAAGGTGGGTTCTTCTGTGCACCTGTCGTGGCGAATAGTGTCCGGCCTCCCAGTAAGGTTGTACTCCTCGGCTTCTGTGCTTCAATAATGGCCACCCGCACGTGTCTATCGAAGACGAGGGGCCAGGGCATTTTTGCATTTGACACCCTGATCCCGTAGATGAGCCATCTATTTGAGGAGACGGGGATCTTCGAATCCAAATCACACCATCTTCCCCCAAGCATTCCGCAGAGCGCATCCAAAAGAGCCCATCCCATCATGACCGGTCACTGCAGCCCTACTCGCCGCTCCCCCAGCTCGAAGCCAGGGGATTGGGGAAAGTGTTATATCCCTCACAGCCGCCTAATAGAGCTGCAGACCAAAGGGTTCCTTCCGCCAGCATACATGGTCCCCGTCCGATCCGGACTAGCCACCTACAATGGCGGGGAGCAAGCGGAGAGATTCCCTAGCCCATCTCGGGGGGAGCGGGTATGCCTTGTCCCACATCTGCTAAGAGGCGTCTAGTTTCCAATCCACCCTTTCCTCCATGGGCTCCTGAAGTTCTACAGCCTCCAGTTGCATAATCTTACCCCCACCTCCATACTGCACATCACGGGCTACGTCGCCCTCTGCGAGCTGTTCCTGGGCTGTGAAGCTCATTTCGAACTATGGAGGAGGTTATTTTGCCTCGTCCCCTGCAACCAAGAGGGATCTATATATCAAGTGGGCGGAGCCGAAATATGGCGCATCGCCCAGACCGGATACCTGTCTGGTACCCCAAAGAAGGCGTCCGAAGACTGGCCCTCGGAGTGGTTTTATGTTGATGATGTTCCCCTTCCGGACCCAATTCGGATGGGCCTTCCTGAGTTCACTAATACTCCGTTGAGGAAGCGCCAAAGCTAGCGCGCTCGGAGCCCCCAGGAGGAAGAAAACAGGGAAGTCTTCTATCTGATGAGCGGGATACAAACCCTGGCCAAATCAGGATTGACAATAATCGAAAGTATGTCAATATGCATAATAAGGGGAGTGCAGCCACTTCAATATAGGGGAAAACCCATGTGGCACTTCAATGGAGAAGACGATGCCTCCCGCTGCGGTCGCAAAGGTCTGGACTCCGCCACATCTTTGGCAAGGATACTGTCCGAATTATACAAAGGAGAAGAAGAGGAGTTCCTCCGCATCAAATCGCAGGATGGATTTTCCATGTACAACCCCCGAAGCTGGGTAAGTTGCCATCTCTTACTCGACTCTATTCGTTCTCACCTCCTTTGTCACAATTATTTACCTTGCGGTTTTCAAAACAGGAACTAAGGAAGGCTGTGAAAGAATTCAACAGCCCCTCTCCACAGCCAGAGGATCCCGGCCGGGCTCTCGACCCCGGACTTGAAGAGGATCCGGACATATCCATGGATTTCGTCGACGAGACCTTCTATCAGGCAAGCAGTGGCGGCTCTTTAGTGGCCATCATCGCGGACTATCCCGGACTGCTTTCCGTGTCGCACGTAAGTAACGTCGGGGTTCCAACCTTCTGGAAGAATTCCTTCGTTTTGCCATACCTTAAGCTTCACATGCCGTACTTTTATAGAAACAACAGTCAGGACATCGTGCGGAACCCGCGGGGGCTTCTCAGCAAGAGGCGCCTAGGCAAGGCAGGCTTAAACAGAAGGCGGTTAGGAGCAATACGCAGGCCCAGAGGTATTCATCAAACTCGCCCCGTGGTTTATTTGGTCTTTTTGTCGAGGCGTAATGGCTTTGATTACGTTCAGACAGGAAACGCGACTATGTCCGGAGACCCTGCCGGCCACGCCTCCAGCAGCCGGATTCCTGGACCGGTCTCATGGGCGGAGGCGGACGTGGGGACAGTGCCAAACTGTCTGCATGTGGAGGATATGGATATGCTTTCCGCCACAAATTAATAAGTGGAGAGCGCCATGAATCACTGGCGCCGACGGGCCGTACTCCGTGGTGGTATTTTTTCCGAAGAGGCATTCAATGCCTTCAATTCTGGACACGCTAATATCCGTGCTGCTCAAGATGGACTTGCCAGAGCAACGAACCAATATGTGAAGGACATACGGGTAAGATAAATTAATAAGTATGTATAGTAGTAGCCCCTAAGACTTGAAACAGTTGGCACAACTGATTTAAGGATCATTAAATGCATAGGTTCTTGTAGAGAAGAATGCCCAATTGTCTCAGGAGCTGGAAGAGTGTAAGGCCCAAATGAAGGCCATTGTAGCCGAACAAGAGGAGTCCAAGAAGGCTTCTTCTGGTATTAATTTCCTTCTACCAGTTTGTCTGTTCGACATGGTTTATAAGTCTGACGAAAGATTCGGCAGACAATCCCGGAGGAAATCCGAAGACTGTGGGAAATGGTGAGCTGCATCTACGGAGTCAGCTGAAGGCGGGCGAACGTATGCTGACGCAGGCTATTCAGGAGAAGAATAAGCTGCAAGATGCTAATCTCCAACTGAGCATCGAATTGAAAGATGTTCGGGCTCAGCTCGCAGACTCTGTGAAGGAGAACCGTAGGCTTCAACGCGGCATTTATAGTAAGTGCTTGAACGAACTGTGGTATAGTTCGGCGAGGAGGTATATTGACAGAGTTATGTTTGTAGGTATGTTGACGGGACGCCCTGAAGGGGAGATGCCCGGGTCTGCAGGCGATATGCTGTAGGAGCTTTCACAACTGCACGAGCGAGCTCGGCAGGTGATGCAGGGTATTGCCCAGGCTTTGTGGCCGTCCCCCTGCCAGGAGGCATGAGTGAACTTGCAGAGATGCTCAAAGGAGCATGGCGGCGCTTTCGATTATGGAAGATATCAGCTTGCCGGCAAGGTGCGAGAGAAGCTTGGGCCATGGTTAAGACATGATACGCCAAGGCTGACCCTAACCATATGGCCGAAGTCGGACCGGCTAAGCCAGATGGACAAGAGATACCCGTTAGTTTAGTATATGATCAAGTAGCATTAGCTGCAAAGTATTCCCAGCAGGATTGTAAGCTAGACAGCCTGTTGGATGGTATAGAGGAAGAGTACAACCAGTCTGTATGATTATGTAATTTGAATGGGCTCATGTACTCCCTAGCCGAATTGAAAATCATTTGTCATGGCGGACCTTTTCGCTTCAGCCCCCGGATCCGACAGTCCGTGGTGTATCCGAATACCCACACAGTTATGAAAAACCGGGGTATGCGTGGAAACCAGGCGTAGAGGTCATAAGTGCTTGAACAGACAAGTACCCAACTAGTTATGTTATATTACATGGATAGTAAGAAACATCTTCCAGAGAGAATAGTTCCGTTAGGGGTTCCTTTCTCTGGGTACGCATGCATCGATGTGCACGTCCGAACTGAGAACAGAAGCGCAGGAAACAAAACATCTGGGTATTTTCGTTGTTAGGAACGAGAACATCTTGTGTTCACCGACCGAATATTCCCTTAAGAACGCTAGCTTTCGGCTTCACCCAGTCTGAGGTACACATCCGGCTCAACCGATAGTAACAATCACAGAGGTGCTCCCCTTATGCCCTAGCCGAATTAACGGGAACGTAGGGCATAAATACAAGAGCCAGGCAACCCAGCATGGCCAAAACTTAAGTCATATCGATGCATATAATGGTGAATAAAAGACACATATGGAAAGAAAAATGCATATGTGGCTAGCAAGAAGCCATTAAAGTGGTTATACTTAGCTTCTGAATAGGAAGCCCCCAGGTATAGTGTGCGCGCATAATGCGGCCGGACTGCTCAGGGCGTCCGTACAGTTTTAAGGCTGTATATATAAAAAAAGGAAAGAGGGGCGAGAAAGGAGGGAAAAGAACATAATTGGAGAAGCGGAGTTAAGGAGACGAACACTGGGTTCGGCGCTAGGCGTAGAATCTCCGGAGTCTGGCCGCGTTCCATGGGTTCGGCTCGAGTCTGTTATCAGATGCACTGTGCAGACGGTATGCTCCTCCGGTGAGAACTTTATCAATGATGAAGGGACCCTCCCACTTCAGTTTGAGCTTGTCCTTCTTCTTCTCAGGTAGGCATAGAACGAGTTCGCCAATGTTATAAGTTTTGGCCCTTACTTCTCTGCTTTGATACCTTCGAGCCTGTTGCTAATAGAATGCGGAACGGGCTTTAGCGACATCACACTCCTCCTCCAAAGCATCTAAGTTGTCCTGCCGGTCTAACTCGGCTTCCTTCTCTTCATACATGCACACGCGAGGTGAGTCATGAATTATATCACAGGGCAGCACTGCTTCTACACCGTATACCATGAAAAATGGTGTGTATACGGTGGTGCGATTCGGCATGGTCCGTAGCCCCCAGAGTACGAAGTCGAGTTCCTCGACCCAATGCGTGTTTGATTCCTTCAAGGATCACACTAGTCCGGGTTTGATGCCGCTCATAATAAGGCCATTTGCATGTTCGACCTGACCATTTGTTTGGGGGTGATAGACAGAGGCGTAGTCGAGCTTAATGCCCATTTTTCCACACCAGGCTTTCACCTCCTCGGCTGTAAAATTCGAGCCATTGTCAGTAAGATACTATGGGGGACACTGTAATGGTGTACAACCTCCGATATGAAGTCTATTACTGGTCCAGATTCGGCCGTTTTAACTGGTTTGGCTTCTATCCATTTGGTGAACTTATCCACCATGACCAATAAGTATTTTTTCTTATGGATTCCCCCTTTAAGGGGTCCCACCATATCTAGCCCCCAGACCGTGAAGGGCCAAGTTATGGGGATCGTTTGGAGAGCGGTAGGGGGCATATGGTTCTTATTGGCAAATAGTTGACAACCAACTCAATGTTGGACAAGGTCCTGTGCGTCGTCCCAAGCTGTCGGCCAGTAAAATCCGGTCCGAAAGGCCTTGCTTACGAGAGCTCAGGCTACCGTGTGGTGCCCGCCTAGTCCGGAATGGATTTCGGCTAAGAGCTGCCGCCCTTCCTCTTCCGAGATGCATCGTTGGAGCACTCCGGTGGCGCTCTTCTTGTAGAGCTCGCCTTCATGGACTTTGTAGGCTTTAGAGCGTCGCACAATACAACATGCCTCATTTTGGTCCACGGGGATATCTTGCCTATTAAGGTAGGCCAAGAAGGGCTCGGTCAACGGGGCGATGATAGCCATTATTTCGTGGGCCGAGGATGTTATTTCGGTGGAGGAGCCTCCGATTACGTCACAATGTTCGGAATCTGGGGTTGTGTTCAGAGCCAGGTTCGTAGTGCCGGACTCCCCTTCCCATGCCACGGACAGCTTGAACAGCCTTTCGAGGAAGATATTAGGTGGGACGGGGTCGCGTTTGGCGCCGATGCGGGCGAGGATATCGGCCGCTTGGTTATTTTCTCTGACCACATGGTGGAATTCGAGCCCCTCGAACTGAGCTGACATTTTGAGGACGGCATTGCGATAGGCCGCCATTTTTAGGTCCTTGGCGTCAAAGTCTCCGTTTACCTGAGACATTGCGAGGTTCGAGTCCCCGCGCACTTCGAGGCGTTGAATGCCGATGGAGACTGCCATCCGAAGACCATGCAACAGAGCCTCGTATTCGGCTGCGTTGTTGGAGTCTTTGTATAATATTTGCAGGACGTACTGCATCGTGTCTCCGGTGGGGGATGTCAGGACAACACCCGCTCCCAATCCGGCCAGCATTTTGGAGCCGTCGAAATGCATGATCCAATTTGAGTATGCGCCGTACTCTTTAGGGAGTTCGTCTTCTGTCCATTCGGCGATGAAGTCAGCCAGTACTTGCGACTTAATGGCCTGCCGTGGTTTGTATGTTATGTCGAACGGAAGGAGATCAATAGCCCATTTAGCAATTCGGCCTGTTGCGTCACAGTTATTTATTATGTCATCGAGTGGTACTTCGGAGGCCACCGTGATCGAACACTCTTGAAAGTAGTGTCATAGCTTCCTGGATGCCAGTAAGACCGCGTACGCTATCTTTTGATAATGTGGGTACCGAGATTTGCATGGAGTGAGGACGGTGGACACGTAATATACCGACTTTTGGAGCGGGAACTTGTGTCCGTCTGCCTCTCGTTCGACGACGAGCAATGCGCTCACGACTTGGTTTGTTGAGGCTATGTATAATAGCATGGGTTCGCCAATATTTGGCGCGGTCAGGACTGGGTTTGTGGCCAAGAGTGCCTTTATTTCTTCCAGTCCGGCCGTGGCCGCGTCCGTCCACTCAAAGTGTTCGGTGCGTCGAAGAAGGCGATACAGGGGTAGTGCCTTCTCTCCTAAGCAGGAGATAAAGCGGCTTAAGGCAGCCACACATCTAGTAGGTTCTGGATTTGCTTGAGGTCTGTTGGGATAGCCAACTGTGACAGAGCTCGGATTTTTGCCGGATTGGCTTCAATTCGTCTATTGGAAACGATGAAGCCGAGCAATTTTCTGGAGGGTACTCCGAAGACACACTTCTCTGGGTTGAGCTTGATGTCGTATGTTCGGAGATTATCGAACGTGAGCCTCAAGTCATCTATTAAAGTTTCGGCGTGTCTTGTTTTGATGACCATGTCGTCCACGTAGGCCTATACTGTCTTGTCGATTTGTTTTTCCACGCATGTCTGAATCATGCGTTGGTAGGTTGCGCCAGCGTTTTTGAGCCCGAAGGGCATGGTGTTGAAATAGAAGGGTCCGTACGGAGTGATAAAGGCCGTTGCAGCCTGGTCAGACTCTGCCATCTTTATTTGATGGTATCCGGAGTATGCGTCGAGGAAACACAATGAGTCATGTCCTACGGTGGCATCGATTATTTGATCAATGCGGGGGAGGGGGAAGGGATCCTTAGGGCAAGCTTTATTGAGGTCTTTGAAATTGACACACAAGCGCCATGATTTGTCATTTTTTGGTACCATTACCAAGTTTGCTAGCCAATCCGGATGTTTGATGTCTCTGATGAATCCGGCCTCGAGTAGCTTGGCTAGCTCTTCACCCTTGGCTTGCCGCTTAGGCTCTGAGAAGCGTCTAAGAGTCTGCTTGACTGGCTTGTATCCTTTCAGTATATTGAGACAGTGTTCGGCCAGCCTGCGTGGGATGCCTGGCATGTCTGAAGGATGCCATGCGAAGATATCGCAATTTTCACGCAGGAAGTCTCGCAATGCGGCGTCTATTGTGGGGTTCAGCTGTGTCCCTATGGAAGCTGTCTTTGAAGGGTCCATTGGGTGGACATGGAATTTGACTATTTCGTCCGCTGGCTTGAAGGAGGTGGATTTAGGTCGCTTGTCGAGTATCACATCGTCTCTGTCCACTGTTGCCCGTATTGTTGTCAACTCTTCGGCCGCGAGGGCTTCTGATAATGCCTCCAGGGCGAGGGCAGCAGTTTTATTTTCGGCGCGGAGTGCGACGTCCGGATCGCTAGCCAGAGTGATGATTCCATTGGGCCCGGGCATTTTGAGCTTCATGTACCTGTAATGGGGTATAGCATGAAAACTCGTGAATGCGTCCCGCCCCAAGAGGGCGTGGTATCCGCTGCTGAACGGGGCCACTTGGAATGTAATTTCTTCGGACCTGTAATTCTTCGGCATGCCGAAATACCACGTCCAGTGTAATTTTTTCCGCGCATTGTGCCTCTCGACTAGGGATGATTCCCCTGAAGGTCGTACTGCTTCATTCGATGCGGCTCTTGTCAATTTCCATCTTGTTAAGGGTTTCCTCATAGATGAGGTTTAGTCCGCTTCCATCGTCCATGAGCACTTTAGTGAGCCTGAAGCCATCTACGATTGGGCTAAGGACCAAAGCCGCCGGTGCTCGGACTGTCCGGAATTGAGGTTCGTCGCTGGCATTGTAGGTTATAGCCGCGTCGTTCCATGGGCTTATTGTTGCCATGTGGCAAACTTCTGCGAGGCTGCGCTGAGCTCGCCTGCGCCTATTATTTGAGGCGAAAGTCTCGAAGACTGTAAATACCGTATTGTTGTCTCCGGCGGGATGTTGCTCTACTGTATGTTTTATGAGGAGATCCTCGCCGCTCTTTGCTACCTGTCGGAGTATCCAACATGCTCTAAGGCTGTGCGTTGGCGCAGTATCCGGTGTGCAGTGAATATTGCATGGCCCGTTTAGCCATTCTTCCAATACGGTTCCGCGCCTTGCGGCGGGCTTTATTTTTTGGTACTTGAATCGGGTGACTTGCGAGAGTTTACCCTTTTAGTTCGGACAAAGGGTTTGGCTAGGGCCGGATTGTCCCAGAAACTTGTTTGGGTTTTCCTGGCACTTTCCATCGCGCAGTATTTTTGCACTATGGCCGCTAAGTCAGCGAAGTGTACTATGTCACGGCGACTTATAGTGTTGAGAATCCCTTTATCTGTGCAATTTTTGCAAAAGAGGGAGATTGCGTCTGCCTCACGACAGTCCTTGACCCTGTTTACCACAAGGAGGAATCTGGCCCAGTAATGATGTACTGTTTCTTGGGGCTCTTGTCTGATATGGGAAAGATTGGATAAATCTGGGTGGGTGGGTAGATTTGAATCCGAATCCCGACCCGATCTGGGACCCAGGGGCAAAGAAGCTTCCGAGCTTAACGGCTCGGGTTCTGGGGCGTTGCCTCATTTCTTCGGCCCGCCCCCCGATCCTGAGTCCGGGACCGGGGTCATGTCCTCCCGTGAGCGGGTGTCCAGCTCGAAGAGCTCGGAAATCCGGACATAGTTCGTCCTCAAAGTGGAGGGAGAATTAGGATGATGCTCTTCCACTTCCGCTATCTTATGGGTGACCGATGGAGAGTTAATCTCCCTTTGATCAGGTTTAAGCCCGATCCGGTCATAGTCCGTAGCGACGCCCAGGGCGGCGATGCGATCCAAGAGCTCATTGAGGGAGAGGAGCTCCATTGGGTCCATCTGTTCGGCAAACTCCGAATCAACGTGGAGGCTATTCTTAATGACCTAAGAAGTCATCGTCGGTGCAACAGCCGATCGGCAGTCATAACAAAGCCGCCCAGCCGGAGAGTTTGGCCGAAAGCCAGGGCTCCTACGGAGGTGATGTTATCTTTGACAACGAGCCGAGCCATCAAGCCTTATCGCGACGACACAGAGGAACTCTCAATGAAAGCACTAATGTCGGTGTCAAAATCGGCGGATCTCGGGTAGGGGGTCCCGAACTGTGCGTCTAAGACTAATGGTAACAGGTGGCCGGGGACACGATGTTTACCCAGGTTCGGGCCCTCTCGATGGAGGTAATACCCTACTTCCTGCTTGATTGATCTTGATGATATGAGTATTACAAGAGTTGATCTACCACGAGATTAGAGAGGCTAAACCCTAGAAGCTAGCCTATGGTATGATTGTTGATGTCATCCTACGGACTAAACCCTCCAGTTTATATAGACACCGGAGGAAGCTAGGGTTACACAAGGTCGGTTTACAGAGAAGGAGATCTACATCCTAATCGCCAAGCTTGCCTTCCACGCCAAGGAGAGTCCCATCCGGACACGGGACGAAGTCTTCTATCTTGTATCTTCATAGTCCAATAGTCCAGCCAAAGTACATAGTCTGGCTGTCCGGATACCCCCTTATCCAGGACTCCCTCAGGGGCCTCGCACTGGGGGAGAGTGTCGGTGTCAAAACCGGCGGATCTCGGGTAGGGGGTCCCGAACTGTAAGTCTAAGGCTAATGGTAACAGGGGGCTGGGGACACGATGTTTACCCAGGTTCGGGCCCTCTCGATGGAGATAATACCCTACTTCCTGCTTGATTGATCTTGATGATATGAGTATTACAAGAGTTGATCTACCACGAGATCAGAGAGGCTAAACCCTAGAAGCTAGCCTATGGTATGATTGTTGATGTTGTCCTACGGACTAAACCCTCCGGTTTATATAGACACCGGAGGGGGCTAGGGTTACACAAGGTCAGTTTACAGAGAAGGAGATTTACATCCGAATCACTAAGCTTGCCTTCCACGCCAAGGAGAGTCCCATCCGGACATGGGACAAAGTCTTCTATCTTGTATCTTCATAGTCCAATAGTCCGGCCAAAGTACATAGTTCGGCTGTCCGGATACCCCCTTATCCAGGACTCCCTTACACTAGTAGAAAAAGGGTCAAATATGAAGCACAATAGTGCCGGTTTGAAATTCAGCCGGCACTAATGTGTACATTAGTGCCGGTTCGTGGCGGCGATCAATAGCACCGGTTCGTGGCGAACCTTTAGTACCGGTTCATGCCACGAACCGGTACTAAAGAGGCTGTGTCAGCCTGCGGTCAGGCTATGGCCCCACCATCACCATTTAGTGCCGGTTCGTACCACGAACCGGTACTAATGAGGTTATGGCAAGCTGTTTTTAGTCCCACCTCGCTCCCCTAACAAGCCTTTTACCACCTTAAATATGTTATTTCTCAAACTATCACAAGCACTTGGTCTTCATTGAACTCTATGTGTAGAATTTGTGGCCGCAATATGAGTCTTCATCGGTTTATAAATCGTTGATGACTCATATTGACAATTCAGATTGTACACACAAAGATCATTGATGATCAAATTATTTTTGATGTTATAAGATCATATTGACAATTTAGACTGTAAAGAAATATAAGATCATGATCTAAATGCTCTTATATTTTTTGCGTTCAGTATGCACCAACTGCTAGGCGGGAGGAGCTGTTTAGTACCGGTTCGTGGCGAACCTTTAGCACCGGTTCGTGCCACGAACTGGTACTAATAAGGTTGTGTCAGGTAAGGCTGGGGCCCCACGAGCACCTTTAGTACCGGTTCATGGATGAACCAGTACTACAGTTTCTTAGTAAGCTGTTTTTTAGTCCCACCTCGCGAAGAGAGAGGGACTAGGAGCGGTTTATAAGCCCTGAGTGCAGAGACGATGAAGAAGAGGCTCAATGCTCATGTTGCTTAGCTTCAAGCCTTCAGGAATATGGTAGACTGCACGGAGCTATGCGCAGTGCAGTTTACACTATTCCGAAAGGCTTGAAGCAAATTAACGATCATTGCACCTCTTTTTTATTTTTAATAACTTATTACAACTCCGGACTTCTTCTGTTATGGCAAAAACTAATTGCACGTCGGCATTTCTTTTTTTTAAACTTTGGTTATAACTCCAGACTTTGACCATCAAGTTTTGCAGAAAAGAAAAAATAGCAGAAAAAAAACTATAGCTGAAAAGAAAAAAACTATATAAAATGACCGTGAAATTGAAAATCACTACAAAATGAACTCTGAAAATGTTGAATTTTGGCAAACTAGATGAAAAACTACTCACAAATAAATAGAAGAAAATAAATATAACAGAAAAGAAAAACTATACAAAAACTACGCAGAAATAAATAGAAGAAAATAAAGCAGAAAAGAAAAAAACTATAAAAAAAATTGGGGCGCTGCCCTGTGGGCCTGCTAGGCCACGGGCGTGCAATTACAGGCCTTAAAGGCCCAGCAGACTCACAGGGCAGCGCGCAGAATTTAGGCCCACAAGCCTGCTATATAGAGGAGTTCAAAGAGGTAGCCGCGGCTGGGTTTATAAACCAGTGCGGCTGCCCTTCGCCCGGCGAGGTGGGACTAAACTTTGGGGTGGCAGCGCGAGGCCTTTAGTACCGGTTGGTGGCTACAACCGGTACTAAAGATCCTTAGTACCGGTTGGAGCCACCAACCGGTACTAAAGGCCTGCTCTTCCCGCCTCTTGGCCTGGCCAAAGTTGGCCTTTAGTACCGGTTGGTGGCTCCAACCGGTACTAAAGGCCCATCCTATATATATAGCACTTACGAAAATTTCAGTTACATCTCCCCACTTTCGTCTCCAACCTCTCGACATCGCCGCGCGCCGCTCGATCCCGTCGTCGCCGCCCGTCGCCCGTCGTCCGTCATCGTCGTCGCTGTCCCCGCCGCCGCCCATCGTCGTCGTCGTCTCGCGCCGCCGCCCCGAACGCCGCCGCGGTCCCGTACGTCTCTCGCACCCGCGCGCCGGCGCCCCGCCCCGTACGCCGCCGCCCCGCCCCGTACGCCGGCGCCCCCGCTCGTACGTACGGGGCGGCGGCGTACGGGGCGGCGTACACACATACACACATACACACACTACACACATACACACACACACACACACATTTTTTACTTATTTTCTGTTTTTGTTTTCTGTTTTTTAGAAAATTTAATTAGATATTAATTAGCTAGGTATGTGAGATTTGAACTAGTTGAATAATTAATATAACTAGTTTATTTTTAGTAAGAAAATTGTCGAACTAGTTTATTTAGGTATATGAGATTTGAACTAGTTGAATAATTAATATAACTAGTTTATTTTTAGTAAGAAAATTGTCGTATCTGAGATTTGATTATCTAATTAAAATATTATTTGTTAATGAGTTTTTCTGTTTATTTAATGTTTTTATATATTTTGAGTTTATATAAATGTTAGATTAATGTCGAATGTTAGATGAATTAGATAGAAAAGTTAAATATATAGTAATGTCAATTGTTAGAGATGAATATAGTTAGATATATATTTGAATTGGCTAGATATTAATTAATGTTAGATAGTAATAAGTGTTTAATGTTTCACCTAAGTGGGATAAGTCTGAGAAAGAGATGGAGGATTAGAACTAGTTTATTTTTAGTAAATGCTTAGTTGAACTAGTTGAATTAATATAAACTAGTTTATTTTTAGTAAATGCTTAGTTGAACTAATTGAATTAATATAAACTAGTTTATTTTTAGTAAATGCTTAGTTGAATTAATAGAAGTAGTTGAATTAATTGAATTAGTAAGTGTTTAATGTTTCGCCTAATATGAACATAGGAAATGTCGTCTGACGACGGAAAAAATTTCGGTATGTGCACATACTGTGAAGACGAGCGCGGCCAGTGCGACAGAAATTTCCTTGTTGATGGTAGGCGATTCAGCATCAAGCTGGATGAGACTTTCGAATTCGATACAGTAAGTCACAACGACAAGTCTGTTTTCGTAATTAAGCATGACTTATATATGCTTCATTTGCCTGACTTATAATTTTTAATTTTCACTATTCTACTAGCGCATCCCATGCCATGCAAGAATTTTTGTCTTGGATAAGATAGGTTTCAAAGATATGGAAACTATGGAGGTAAAGAGAGCTTACCTGAAAACTGAGCATGATGGTTATACTTTCAACGTCAAAGTATACAATGCACACACGTACACCTATTTTGAATGCAAAACTTGGCAAGCACTATGCAAGGCTTATGCATTTGAGCCTGGTATGGTTATCACCTTTGATATTCGTCCGGAAGATGATATTGAAGGTAATAGAGACATATGGGTCGATGTGCAGACGCCTCCAGTTCTACCATTATGTGAGTTCTTCTCAAATATATTTTTGTCTTTGATATTGCTTATTTCAAAAATAACTGACAACTAATTTCTATTGACAGCTTATCTCCATTCAACCAAACATGTCCGGCGCTTGGTAGACAGGACCTTCTACTGTCCCGGAGCTGAACTAAACTGCGAGGAGATAAGTCATTATGTTTCATGGCTTGAGGATCTTCATACTGTCAAGACAAATTTTTTTCCTGCACTTGGAAATGTTAGTACTCAAAACGTGCGACCAATAGTGATGGTATTGAACTACGGTCACATCTATTTAGGAATGATGGTAAGATATTTACTATTTGTCCTCAGTGCATATTTTGCATACATATTTTTTTGCTAAACTTTCATTGCTGAGTATATTAATTAAGTACTATATGATGTTCTTCAACAGGGACTCCCGATGATAGTTGTGCCTCAGGGGATCGAGACTAAAGGTCAGATGTCAATTGTTAGCTTAAGGCCAAGATATCCTGCATTGCACATGAATGCATTCAGGATTTCTAGAAGCGATGAATGCTTAATAGTGAAAGATTGGAGGAAAATTGTTAATGATCGCAGAGAAGTACTAGGGGGCAGCAATGAGAAGCGCAGCCCATGATTAGGAGACAGGTTCATCGGCATGCTCCAGTATGATCAATCAGGAGAGCTATACATGTTCTATGCTATTTTACCAGAGAGAGAGAGAGAGAGAGAGAGTAGCTAGCAGGAGTGATTTAGCTAGTTCTTCATGCTGCTCTTAATTAGTACTTGGCCTTTCATGTCCGTGTTCTTCGTTCTGAACTTAAGTGATTTGCTTTTGTGGTGTTATATATGAACGCTTATAATATCATGACAATCATGTTGAACTCGATGATTGGTTCTACTAGAAATTATATATATATATATATATATATATATATATGCATAACGTTTACAATGTGTAGTATCATAAAATACCAGCAAACGAAAAAGAATTAAAATGGAAACACAAAATTAAATGAAAAAGAAATCATAAAACTAACAACCCCCAAACCTTATAGTACCGGTTGGTGTTACCAACCGGTACTAAAGGGCTCCAGGCCCCCGGAGCTGGCTCGTGCCACGTGGTTTCCCTTTAGCACCGGTTCATGCAGAACCGGTACTAAAGGGGGGGGGGCCTTTAGTGACCACACTTTAGTGCCGGTTATGGAACCGGGACTAAAGGGCCTTACGAACCGGTGCTATTGCCCGGTTCTGCACTAGTGTTAGTAGCCCCTGAACCAGGCTTCAATGACGACGAGTCCGGCGCATAGATTGTCTTCGGCATTGTGAGGCGAGTTCCATCTCCGAATACTCCAAGGTAAATTCGGAACACAAGGACCGTGTCCGGCTCTGCAAGATAACATTTGTAGGACCTTGAAGTATGTCTAGAGGGGGGTGATTAGACTACTTGACCAATTAAAAACTTAACCTTTTCCTAATTTTAGTCTTTGGCAGATTTTAGCTATCTTAGCACAAGTCAAGCAATCTTCACACAATTCAAGCAAGCTTGCAAAGAGTATATGAGCAGCGCAAATTAAAGCATGAAACTTGCAAGAATGTAAAGGGAAGGGTTTGGAGATTTCAAACGCAATTTGGAGACATGGTGATTTTTGAGCCGTGGTTCCGATAGGTGGTGCTATCGTACATCCACGTTGATGGAGACTTCAACCCACGAAGGGTAACGGTTGCGCGAGTCCACGGAGGGCTCCACCCAAAAGGGTCCACGAATAAGCAACGTTGTCTATCCCACCATGGCCGTCGCCCACGAAGGACTTGCCTCACTAGCGGTAGATCTTCACGAAGTAGGCGATCTCCTTGCCCTTACAAACTCCTTGGTTCTACTCCACAATCTTGTCGGAGGCTCCCAAGTGACACCTAGCCAATCTAGGAGACACCACTCTCCAAGAAGTAACAAATGGTGTGTTGATGATGAAATCCTTGCTCTTGTGCTTCAAATGATAGTCTCCCCAACACTCAACTCTCTCTCACAGGATTTGGATCTGGTGGAAAGAAGATTTGAGTGCAAAGCAACTTGGGGAAGGCTAGAGATCAAGATTCATATGGTAGGAATGGAATATCTTGGCCTCAACACATGAGTAGGTAGTTCTCTCTCAGAAATGGTAAGTTGGAAGTGTAGGTTTGTTCTGATGGCTCTCTCCATGAATGAAGAGGAGGTGGAGGGGTATATATAGCCTCCACACAAAATCTGACTGTTACACACAATTTACCAATCTCGGTGGGACCAAATCAACAAACTCGGTCGGACCGATTTAGTAAACCTAGTGACCGTTAGTGATTTCGGTGGGACCGACATGCAACTCGGTAGGACCGATATGGTTAGGGTTAGGGCATAACGTAATCTCGGTGAGACCGATTACACAAACTCGGTGAGACCGATTTTGGTAATAAGCTAACCAGAGAGTTGGTCAGGTAAACTCGGTGGGACCGATTCGCTCTTTTCGGTGGGACCGAAATGTTATGAAAGGGAAACAGAGAGTTTACATTGCAATCTCGGTGGGACCGGTCGCTCACTTCGGTTAGACCAAAACGTTACGAAGGGAAACAGAGAGATTACAATCCCATCTCGGTGAGACCGAGATTCCTATCGGTGAGACCGATTTGCCTAGGGTTTGTGGCAGTGTCTATGACATCTGAACTCAGTGGCGCCAGATAGAAAGAATCGGTGGGGCCGAGTTTGACTTTAGGTTTAGGTCATATGTGGATATGAGAAAGTAGTTGAGGGTTTTTGGAGCATATCACTAAACACTTGAAGCAAGAAACTCATCAAGCAACACCTCATCCCTCCTTGATAGTATTGGCTTTTCCTATAGACTCAATGTGATCTTGGATCACGAAAATATAAAATGTAGAGTCTTGAGCTTTTGAGCTTGAGCCAATCCTTTTATCCTTAGTATTTTGAGGGATCCACTTTCCTCATCCATGCCATGCCATTCATTGAGCTTTCCTGAAATATTTGTCTTGGAATAGTATTAGCTCAATGAGCTATATGTTGTTAGGAATTACCAAAACCACCTAGGGATAGTTGCACTTTCACATTCCATATATCACCGTAGAGAGAATAATAATAATCCACGAATCCAATCTGCTGACAATTCTTCAAAGAGTGACATCACGCCACAGTCCGGTTTTTATTCGAACCATTTTCTTCAACCTGCTTCCGCACACAACGCGAGGCAGTTTCTTTGGCACGTCCTGTCAAAGCAGAGATCGTGTCCCCTTGTCGCGAGATCTCCATCAATACGGGTATGGGTAACCCAACCAGCGCCATTAATCGAGGCACTTGGAAAAATAAGATTTTCAAGAGGCAAGTGGGGAGGCGCACATTCTGCATCGCCTTTATAAGGGGACGGGGATTTCCCGTTTTCACCCACGCCCTCTTCCTTCTTTGCTCATTCGTTCTCGCACCCTCGAGCTCCAGCGGCCAACTTCTCACCTTCTCTGTAGGATCACGATATGTACGGAGCGGGAGGCAAGTGGATGGCCTCCTCCGTCACATAGGAGAACATTACCAAGCTTCGGGAGGGCGGATACCTGGCCGAGAGCATCGCGCACAGGCTTCCGGCAGAGGGACAGATTACCCCCACTCCGATGTCTCGGGAGAGAGAGTAGTATTTCTCCCTCATTTCGTCCATGGACTAGGGTTTCCACTCCACCCTTTTGTCCGCGGGCTCATGTACTACTACGGGCTAGATTTTCACGATCTGGCCCCGAATTTCATCCTCAACATCTCGGCGTTCATCGTCGTGTGTGAGGCCTTCCTCCGCATCAAGCCTCACTTTGGCCTGTGGTTGAAAATCTTCTGCGTGAGGACGAAGATCGTGAGCGGCCAACAGGCGGAGTGCGGAGGTGCCATGGTGGGCAAAATGCTCAATGTTACATGGCTCAACGGCTCCTTCGTGGAGTCCATTAAGGGGTGGCAATCAGGGTGGTTCTACATCACCAAGCCGCGCGACACCAACTGGGTGGCGGCCCCCAAATTCAGATCTGGAATCCCCACGCGGCTCACCTCCTGGGAGAAGAAGGGCCTGGCCTGGGGCGAACCCACGGAGCTGACCGGACTTGAGACCTGCCTCAGAAGTATGAGGGACAAGAAGATCAAGCTTGTCAACGTGGTCCAGGTCATGGTCATTCGCCGGATTCTCCCGTGTCAAAGACGAGCGTTTGATATGTGGGAGTTCGACCCGGCCGAACACCAGATGCTGCTAGAGCTCTTTGACACAATGCACAAAGAAATTTGGAAGGTTTTTTTCAAGGCCGGCGAAGTTCCTCCTCCCCTTTCCGAGGACCGCGGGCTCAGTGCAATGTGCCTTCCAGTCCGGTAAGTCCTCTGATTATCACAAGATGTTTTCTTCTGAGTACATTTGGGGGAGAATTTTTAAGTCACCTTGCTGACCGTACAGGATTGGGTGGAGATGGCGGAGCGGATTGACTATCCGGCTCCATTGCCTGAGGACCCAGTAAGCGCACTCCTGGCGGAGATGCTGGTTCTGGCGCCTTACAAGGTGCCGGAGAAAAAGGCCGAAAAGAAGGCCACGGGGACCAGGAAGGGTCTTCGGCATGAGGCCGCACCTGACGCCTCGCCAGAAGAGGACGAGGCACACTCTTCCCATGAAGGGGAGGAGATGAAGAAGAAGAAGAAGGAGGCCGCCTCAACTGAGGGGGCCGAAGGGCCCAAGAAGGCGGCTGCGGGGACCAGAAAAAGTCTCCGGCGCAAGGCCATGATAGAGTCATCATCCGAAGATGACGAAGAAGATTCCCCCCCCCCTAGGACGGGGGGAAACATGAAGAAATGCCCCCTCCCCGCACTAGGGAGGAGAAGAAGAGGAAGGCCGCCCCGTCGGGGGAGGCCGGGACGCCGAAGAGGGGAAAGGCGTCCCTTCCAGATCAATCCACTACCGCCGCTTTCAGTGACGAGGAGTGGCTGCCCAGGTGCAAACCCCGGGCGAGGTTGTAAGTATCCGCATTCCATAATATTTTTCATGCGACTCTGACCCCCTGATTTTCAATAACGCTGAATACGTATATACAGTCCGGTCGGGTCCAATCTCGGGGTGTCCTCATCGGAGGAATCTCTGGACGAGTCAGAGATGAACTCATTCCCGACGGCCACCTCCCCACGACCTGCGGATGACACCGAGGTGTTGTCCAAGAGGATGCCAGAACAGGGGGTGACGGTTCCAGAGATGCCCCAAGGCAAAATCCCGGGTGCCGGACACATGGGGGGTAAGACCCCCGTGGATAGTGAAGACGGGGGCCAGAGCAAGCCTAGCTCCCAGCCGGTTACTGCGCCGGAGCCTCCAAAGGATCCGGATTCCAGAAGGCAGCCCCTCACAAGGGAGAGTGAGCCGGCCATGACGATGACATCCGCCCAGCCGGAGGCATCGGATAAGTTGTTGGAAGTGCTTCGAGGTGCTTCCATCGAGGATGAACACCGTACACTTATGGGTATGGTGATTGAAAAGGTTCGGTCCGCCAAGAGCGGATTGACCGAAGCTTGCACCAGCCTGCTAACAGGATTTGAGGTAAATAATGAAAACATGTGAGAAAGTATCACCCCATAGACAGTAGCCCCTGATACTCTGGTTGGTGTTCAGAAAGAAAAACCAAACGGAGGGTCAACTAGAAAACCACAGGAAGCTGATAATAATTGTGTGTAGGCGTTGCTGCTGACTGCCGCTGCGTGTATGACTGAGGTTGCCGGACTCAAGCGCGAACTGGGGCAGGCCGAAGAAGAGCTCGGCCTCGTGAAGAAGCAGCTCGAGGAGAACAAAGGTAAGTGAAACCCTGTCCGTATGTCGTAAAAAGGAAAAAAAGTTGATGGTGCTAACAAGAAGCATCATGGCTTTTGATAGGGACCGCGACCGAAGTGGCGACCCTGAAGGAAGCGCTGTCCACGGTCGAAGCCAAGGTGGATACGGAGCGCACCGAGCGCGAAAAACAAGATGCTCGGGTGGGAGAGGTACAACAAGAGCTCCAGGAGCTCGGCAAAAAGTTCGAGTCCTTGGAGCATGACTACAAGACACAAGGGCCTGAGCTTGCGAAGGCCCTCCAGAGTGCGGCAGATGCCAAGGCTGAAGCCAAAAAGGCCCTTGAGGAAATCCGGGCGGCCAAGAAGATAGCAGAGGGTAAAACAATCTTTATGCAAAGCAAGCATGTGGAGGAGTCATTTCTTTTACTTACATGAATCCGGAGCTCTCCAGGGGCATTCGCAGATTTGCCACGCAGCATTTCAGATGCCGCGGAGTTCTATCACGAAGAAGAGGGGAGCTCTACAGAAAAGCTGTTCTAGTCCCAATATACTGGGCCGAACACCTGATGCCTTTGAGTGGCCAGCTGAAACAGCTGGTCGAACTCCACAATGCGGCCGAACAGGCCATGAAGGATCTCATAGTCCGGATGTGGCCTGGCGAGCCCCTTCTCGGCAGCTACTTTGGCCTGGTGAAGCGGATGGTGCATGCCTGTCCATGGCTAGAAGTTATCAAGCAGTCCCTATGTATTGAGGGTGCCCGACGGGCCCTTGCCCACGCGAAGATGCATTGGGGAAAACTGGATGCTAAGAAGCTCGTGAAGGATGGACCCCCGAAGGGCAAGGAGCACCGCTATCCCGAAATGTATTATGATGGCGTTATGAAAGGCGCTCGGTTTGTGGCGAATGAATGTCCTAAGAACATAATTTTTGAGTGAATGTACTCATGTCGTCCATGTAATATGATAACGGGTTTATTTGTGCTATACAACACTTTGTTTGATTTAAAATATTACCTTATCTGCGGCCGTTTATCAAAATCTGAAAGTAGGCCAGTCATCGGCTTCCTCCCCCTTGTAACTAGTACTGGGGTGTTCGTGGAAACCCAAACACTCTTTATCCAAAGTTTTGGTCCTTTAAGGAGGTGTTTAGCGCAGCGAACAAGGCAATCGGACTATTCGGCTTTATAACTCTCACTTGACCATAGAAGTCTATAATTTTAAATTTCGGTGAAGCCCATAGTATTCGGAAAGCCGAACTGGGGCGTTATACACGCCTAAATCGGACGAGGCCGATTCCTCGCCTTAAGCAGAAAAAATCTTTAGGGATTTTAGTACCTCACGAACAGCGACCAGCTCTCGCCGCATCATGACGGTCAGTTTTTGGTTTCTCTACTGAGGTGCTCGTCTGGAAGAACTGGGACACAATCGCAGTAGTTCTCCCTGCGCTACCTTAGCCGATATAACAGAACGTAAGGTACCAAATCAAGGGAGCCGGGTTAACCCAACTATTGACCCAAGACATGATTCAGAGTTGATGCATATAATGCTATAAGTTCGGGGTGCCGCACTGTTGAAAGTGTTCGGACTTTTCTTGCCATTTTGTGGGGCTCGATAACAAGCCCCTGGCAAACTGAGCATACCAAGATGTACGGATGCAATATTGAAATAAATATTCAACGAAAGGTATGCAGATAGTAACAAGAAGCTGACGCTGTATACTATTTCCAATTTATTTGGACAATACGACAAGACGTAGGTGTACAAATAATGCATTAAGCAAAAAGAAACAGGACTATTTGATATGTCCTAACCAAGGGCAGGCTACATGCGGGTATGTAAGGATAGGTATAACGATCATTGAAGAAGATCACCTGAGTATTCCCTTGTGTGCAAAAGCCTCTTGCCTCCTTGGTATCCCCTCCATAATGAGTCTGGTTATCTGATCTCTTTTGAAGGGGTTACCCGAAAGTGGGGTCTTGAAAAAAGGAAAAAATGGTATGCGGGCCTCATGGCAGCTGAACCGCACTCTGGCCGCATTGTCGCCTTGCCTCCACCTATGCCCATGGTGCTTTGAGCGCGTAGTTGTGTACGCGTGGCACCATTGCCGCTTGAATGGGGCTGGGGTGGAGGCTGGGTTGCTAATCAAGCTCCTGGCGTGCCTGACGGTCCTACGGGGTACTCCGGACTCGCTTGACGGTGTTCGGGGATGTCGTTGCCAATTGGCTGTTTGTCGGGGGAGGCTGCTTTGTACTTCTGCCATGAGGGCTGCAGTATGCTCTTCCATACGGAGGGAGCGGTCTGTATTTCCATTGACTGTTATGACTCCGCGAGGTCCTGACATCTTGAGCTTGAGGTATGCATAATGTGGTACCGCATTGAAACGAGCGAACGCGGTTCGTCCAAGTAGCGCATGGTAGCCGCTATGGAAAGGGACGATATCGAAGATTAACTCCTCGCTTCGGAAGTTATCCGGAGATCCGAAGACCACTTCCAGTGTTATTGAACCCGTGCAGCGGGCCTCTACTCCTGGATTTACACCTTTAAAGGTGGTTTTGGTGGGTTTGACCCGTGAAGGATCGATGCCCATCTTGCGCACTGTGTCCTGATAAAGCAGGTTCAGGCTGCAGCCACTGTCCATGAGGACTCGCGTGAGGTGGAATCCGTCGATGATTGGGTCGAGGACCAATGCGGCAGAGCCGCTGTGACGGATGCTGGTGGGATGGTCCCTACGATCGAAAGTGATCAGGCAGGATGACCATGGGTTGAATTTCGGGGCGACGGGCTCCATCGCATAGACGTCCCTAAGTGCACGCTTTCTCTCCCATTTGGGGATGTGAGTGGCACAGATCATGTTTACCGTTTTCACCTGGGGATGAAATTTCTTCTGTCCTCCAGTGTTCGGTTGCCAGGGCTCCTCGTCATAGTCGATGTGCAACCCCCTGTCCTTGTTTTCGGCATTTATCTTGCCGGCCTATTTGAACACCCAGCAATCTCTGTTAGTGTGATTGGCTAGTTTATCGGGGGTGACGTGAATCTAGCACGAGCGGTCGAGTATGCGGTCCAGACTGGACGATCCCGGATTGTTTCTTTTGAACGGCTTCTTCCGCTGACCGGATTTGGAGTTGCTGAATCCGACATTGACTGTCGTATCCTCAACATTGTCGCCATTGTTTCGACACTTGTGTCTGTTGCGCCGCGGCTTTCGTTACCGTCATGGATATCAGAAGTGCTAGGGTTTCCTGGCGCGGTATTGCTACAAGCCAGCCAACTGTCCTCGCCCGCGCAAAAGTGGGTCATTAGTGTCGTGAGTGCTGCCATGGTCTTCGGTTTTTCTTGGCCGAGGTGTCGGGCAAGCCACTCGTCACGGATATTATGCTTAAAGGCCGCTAGGGCCTCGGTGTCCGGACATTCGACAATTTGGTTCTTTTTAGTTAGAAACCGAGTCCAGAATTTCCTGGCTGACTCTCTGAGTTGTTGGGTAATGTGACTTAAGTCATCGGCATACGGTGGTCGCACATAGGAGCCCTGGAAGTTATCGAGGAATGCGTCCTCAAGATTTTCCCAACTGCCAATGGAGTTTACTGGCAGGCTATTCAGCCAGTGTCTGGCTGGCCCTTTAAGCTTGAGTGGGAGATACTTGATGGCATGTAGGTCATACCGCGGGCCATGTGAATGTGGAGAAAAAAATCCTCGATCCACACCGCGGGGTCTGTTGTGCCATCGTATGACTCGATGTTGACGGGTTTAAACCCTTCTGGGAATTCATGTTCCCTTACTTCATCAGTGAAGCAGAGGGGATGTGTGGTGCCCCTGTGCCGGGCTATGTCGCGGCGTAGTCCGATTAGGTCTGGTTGGTAATGTCCGGCCTGGCCGGGTTTATCAATATTGTATCCGGCGTGATGATCGGTGTCATGAGCTGTGGTGTGCCCTCATGATCCGTAGATCGATCTTGGTTGTCCTGCGTTGTTGTCCAATATTCTCGCATGTCCTTTGTATTGCCCCGGGCCATAGTGAACCGGCGTGGGGGTGCGGGCTGGTGTCCGTCCTGATATGCCGTTTTATCCCGGCCACGTGGTGGCCGGTCAGCCTCGTCTTGTGCTGGATGTTCAGGCTCTTCGGCCTCTTCTTCAAGCGGTTTGTGTTTTGGGTATCCCCTGCTCGGGGGTTCGAGTCCGTATTCCTTGGCCACCAGGACTTCGGTCCATCTGCCTGCGAGCAGATCTTGGTAAGCTTGGAGCTGCTGCTACTTCTTGTTCAGGCTTCTTGCGGTGGCTATGAGCCGGCGCTTGAAGCGCTCCTGCTCTATGGGATCCTCTAGTACGCTGAACTCGTCGTCACCGAGACTCACCTCGTCCTCGGAGGGAGTCATATAGTTATCATCCTCCAAGTATCCGTCTGTTGCCTGTTCGTCTGGGCTAGCCAGCTCGTGCTCCTGTGCGGCTTGCTCGAAGGTGGGTTGATCAGGATCGTATTCCTCTTCTCGGCACCATCTGGCTTTTCTTCTCCAGTGCCGGTATTGTTGTGGCGGGGCTTGGAGCGGCACCGATGACGCCCATGTTTTGCTTTCTTCCCCGAGGGGTTTTCTCCTGTTGCCTCATCACCATTGGTTTCTTTGGGCGTATCCACCATATATATATATATATATATATATATATATATATATATATATATATATATATATATATATATATATATATATATATATATATATATATATATCAAATGAAGAGGTGGCAATCCAGCGCCCTATGGGCGGTGGTTCCTGTTCTTCTCCTGCATCGTCGTCTATACCGTCGATGTCTTCAGAGTCAAAGTTAAGCACATCGGTCAAGTCATCGACCGTGGCTACTAAGTGGGCGGTGGGTGGGTAACGAATTTCTTCGTCGCCGACTTCCCATTCGAGTCAGACATAGTTCGGCCAGGTGTCTCCTGACAAAGAAAGAGACCTTAACGAATTCAGCACGTCTCCGAAGGGTGAGTGCTGAAAGATATCCGCGGTGGAGAACTCCATGACTGGAGCCTAGTTAGATTCGATGGGCACGAGTGCGCGCAGTTCGGAACACACGGCCGGAGACGAGTCCGGGGGTCCGAAAATACAGATTTCCTTAGGAGAGGAGTCTGCGTTCGACTCCAATGCCGATGAGTGTGCGGCCTCGGGGGCGGGGTCCATCCACCCGTCCTTGGAAGGCATGACTTACTTTGGAGCGAAGTCCGGAGCTCCAGCAGGCGCGATGTTACGAATACTGTCCGACTGTAGGTCTAGGTCATGCACGTCGTGATTGTTCAGCGCTCCTGACACGGGCTCGAATCCGTCGAAGATCAAGTCTCCGCGGATGTCGGCAGTGTAGTTTAGGTTTCCAAACCTGAGCTGATGGCCAGGGGCGTTGCTATCGATCTGCTCCAGGTGGCCAAGCGAATTGGCCCGCTGTGCGAAGCCGTCGAACATGAAGATCTGTCCGGGGAGAAAAGTCTCACCTAGGACAGTGTTGTTGAAGGTTGGAAAAGCCATCAAGCCTTGCAGCGACAACACAGCGGAACTCTCAATGAAAGCACCAACGTCGGTGTCAAAACCGGTGGATCTCGGGTAGGGGGTCTCGAACTGTGCGTCTAAGGCTAATGGTAACAGGAGGCTGGGGACACGATGTCTACCCAGGTTCGGGCCCTCTCAATGGAGGTAATACCCTACTTCCTGCTTGATTGATCTTGATGATATGAGTATTACAAGAGTTGATCTACCACGAGATAAGAGAGGCTAAACCCTAGAAGCTATCCTATGGTATGATTGTTGATGTTGTCCTACGGACTAAACCCTCTGGTTTATATAGACACCGGAGGGGGCTAGGGTTACACAAGGTCGGTTTACAGAGAAGGAGATCTACATCCGAATCGCCAAGCTTGCCTTCCACGCCAAGGAGAGTCCCATCCGGACACGAGACGAAGTCTTCTATCTTGTATACTCATAGTCCAACAGTCCGGCCAAAGTACGTAGTCCAGCTGTCCGGATACCCCCTTATCCAGGACTCCCTCAGAGAGCCACCATGGAGGTGTCGCCCGTGGCACTGGCTTCAAGGTAGCCGCTCCATGGGGGTGCGGGATGGAGCACCGCTGGCGCCGGGAGGTCGAGTTAAGGAGAAGGTGCAATGTGATGAGTGTACAACCTCTTTGGTGGCGCCAAGTAGGCCTCGGCTTCATCCGAGGAGTCGGTGAGGATGCTGCAGTTCCGGAGGAGCAGGTTAAGGCGGCGTTGTGGGGATGGAGCAGCTGCAATAGATGAGGCGATCGTCGGAGCAGCTCCTTGGAGGTGGAGGACGGGGCGGCTGAACCGGCGGGATGATGAGATGGACAACGGATCCTCATCCGGGGAGGTGGACGAGGGACGTCAAGCTGTTGCGATGGATGATGTCATCAGGGAAGAGGCTCCGACTGGGCAGCAGTGAGGTGGCAGCCGGAGGAGGCTGGGGTTTCGCGGCTGGAGCGGAGAGGTTATTGCGGCCTGGGATTTCGAATGGCAAAAAGGAGGCAATGGGAGGGAGTGAACCATGACTTAGGGACATGCTTGTCCAAAATGTAGGGTGTGCCACAAAAGTACCCCCACCGATTTGAACTAGCGGCCCTTTCGGCTCAGGGTTAGAAGGGGGATTTTGCGTGTTGGGATTTGGCAGCTGGAGGGAGTTTTCGAGCGCGTTGTAATTTCGGGATAGCAAGGCGTGGGTTGTGAAGGCGCCTGTTTTGGCAGCACGATATCTGAATTTTCAGGATATAACAAGGCGCGGGTTGAATTTTGGGGAGAAGCCTACCGCGTAATATTGTACTTGTACGTACCAAATCAATTCACACATCCCTCAACCAAAAAGAAAACGAAAAAAATAAAACTGTTCACACCACACAAAGAGAGAGTCTTGCCCCATTTTACTATACAAATGCTATTCAAAGCTACTCCCTCCTTCCATCTATATAGGGCCTAATGCGTTTTTCGATGCTATCTTTGACCAAATATTAGAGAAATAATATATGACATGCAACTTACACAAAAGCACACCATTAAATTCGTTTGTGAAAGGAGCTTTCAATGATATAATTTTCACATTGTGCATGTCATGTACTATTAATCTTGTCAATAGTAAAAGGCGGTCTTAAAAAACGCATTACTCCCTATATAGATGGAAGTAGGGAGTATGAATCCATTTATGTCCAATTAAGAAATTTGCTTGCTGTATAATGCATGTAATCTACTCATACCAACGTTTTAGTGCATTCCAAATGTCTATACTACTGCTACAATTCGAACTGAATTTGAATTCGTTTCTCTATTTCAATAAGAATCTACAATCATGATTGTTGCCAACTTCAACCATCATTCGTGTATTACCTTCATAACACACTACATGATTACTATAGAGATAGATATGAACTATGTGTACTACATGAACTCGAATTCTATTTTTTGAATACACTTGATGTTGATTCCAAATAATAGTACATTTGATGTACTAACTATATATTCATAATCTAAACCATGTTCCATACGTACACCGTGTTTATCACACAAAGTATAGTGCCCCGCCCCCTACATTATGACTAGTATTTAGACCTGAGCTGGAAAAGCCACACATCAGCCCAAATTATAATCAATGTTCTACATTATGATATCTTCTTCAAGTATCTGTATCCACTTATTCATAATGAATTATGATCTTTGTTCATCTTTTACACCTTCACGATCCTCTTCTATTTGTAGCTAGCTAGCGCTAACTTTCTATCACGCATGCACACGCCCTCCCCCATCTCACCCACCTTTAGCGCCCCCTCCATCACGCACGTTTGTTATTTCTCTTTAGGTCATTCACCCGCGGTGTGTGTAGGCCCCCGGCTCCTTCTTTCCGGCACACACCGGTCGATATTCCTCACTTCCCCTCTTCTGTTCTCACCGTCCATGCCCCCCTATGTCCAATACGGTTCCACGCAGGTGCACACTCCCGCCCCTCTTTTCATTGATCTCATACTCGCACACTCCTCCCCCTCGACATGGTAGGCCTCTCACACCACCTCCTAGCCGCACCCCTCTCCCCTTGTCTGTCTCTCCGGACCTTGTTTTCTTCTAACACATGTAGGCGTGTATACGTACCGATCTCCCTACAAATGGCCAGGTCGACTATAATTCATTTTTCCCATGCACCGATACACTTACCTCGCTAGTTATGTCTCTCCCTTTCTCTCAAACACGATGGTTGATCTTCCTATGTAGTTACGTATGCTTACCACAACCATATCGTCTCCCCTCATCATCCATGCATACCTCCCGACCCTTCTCTCACACGCACGTGCATATACAGACAGACATGCCCCGCCCTCTCTTATTGATATTGGACTCGTACCCTCCTTTTGTCTAGCAGGCCTCTCCCACCATTTGTCAGACGCCACTCCACCACCAACCCTCCGACACTCTACCTTTGTCTTTCTCCCAACCTTATTCCTCTGCTACACACATCCATGGATGCCGATCGATCTTGAGGCAAGACACATGAATCCTAAGTTGAAACCTTTTTCCTGCAGGAACCAAAGTTGAAACCTTCATAGCATCACAGTACAATTTCATTAAAATTATGCATACATATAAACAAATCCTGAACTATTGATAGCAATGCCAGAAACAATTCAACTTTGTTTCGTCGACATGTTGGACATCCTTCATCCGGCTCCACCTACCATGCAACAATATTGAGTGCACAACACAACAACAGGGAAAGATTCACCCCGGTCGTTGCACCGCAGTAGTAATGACTAGTGAGCAGTCAAATCACAGAGCCCCACCTTTGCAATAGTAAGATGCTCGGACAAAGCAACCATCATTTTTGTGTTCCTTGAATCCGTTGGCACTCCCATATTCCTAGAGTAATAAGTTGCCGCCTGCCCACCTAGCCCACCTATATATCCGCTCATGTGTGATGACCACAGGAGCAATCCACTCAGATTGTATGTTAAAAAAATAAAGGTCGATAACTAATGCGGCACCTCGGGACAACGCGACCAGATCACATTTTGCACGAGAAATTACACACCATGTTTCATTGACACATGGTCCTGTTCCAACATGTCAGTGACACGACTGTGAGTCCTTTTCTACTATTTCTGAATGGACGTGTAGGACGGGGCACCTCTTTGTGTACTGTGGCAACCTGGCAACCGTCCATCGACTCTTCGCCTTTCCCTCTCGATTTGGAACTGCTGTCGCACGCTCTTCCTCCCTCCTCCATTTGCCACCCTTCCTTCTGCCATTGCTCGATCGTCTTCTCCATGGAGGGAACATGCCGGAAATGACTCTGTTATTCTTGCCCCGATATGAAAGATGATGTGGTGGAGGAACTCATTTATCGGTGTGACGTCATCACCTCGGCTAGCATGGCAGGTTCGTTCAAGACCATTCTCGACTCAACTAATAACATCATTACAAGGAACCCAAGGTCCCAGGAGTGGTTTGATCTCCCCTATATTCTTCACCGTGACCCTGCTGACTGGCGCGGGGACGACGGAGGCCTCGCCATGTGCAAGTTGATGCCGCTTGATAATGATACATATGATGTTAAGATGCCATCGCTTGAGGGCAAGGCTTGGGCAGGCGCAAATAGAGATTGGGTTGTTTATATTGGGTACAACTGCAGCCGGGAAGTTGTGAATGTGTACACTCGTCACCGGGTTCCACTTCCAAAAATCTCAGCAGACTGCCCATAGGTTGAGCACACCGGTATTCTACGCACGTTCAAATACGATCATGGTGAATGTATTCTACGAAAGATAGCAATTTTTCGAGTTCCCAACCGCTCTTGGCATTACAGGAACTATGTAGTTGTTGCTATCTTCGACAAGCTTGTTGCCGTCCTTCGTGGTTCGACTGGATGGATATTGCTCAAGAATCAGTTTCTTTACACGGATGTGTACTGTGATGCAATTCAATACGAGGGTCTTGTGTTTGCTTCCACCACTCATGGCACTATTTTTGCATGGGATCCTCATAGTTTCGGCACGTTTGTCTTCCACCGTAATTATAATTTTTTATCCACATGCATGCGGGTTAGCAAGTTTCCCTTTACTAATTAACCATCTTCTTGTGTTTCCAAGGTCCTGTGAACATTCCACCACCTTTACTTAATTTTTTTATAACCAAGGGGCAGATGACGATGGTGATGATCACGAGCATGAGGACGAGCAGGGCCCATATACTTAGTGGCGCCTGGCAACTTATTCTGATGGAATACCCCTTCTTGTGTGTATACAACGCACTGCTGATGTTACTACTGAGGGAGCGTGTGTTGTCTCTCATGGTCGCACTCTCCGGACCTATTCCAACACCCGTTGCATGGTATTCGGGATGGATACTAGTGTGCTAGCACCAACACCTTCTCCCTAGTACAGTATTGATAGTCTTGGAGAAAACTCGCTCTTCCTTGGACAAAACTATCCAATGATGGTGAAAGGCGATCCAACTGCTATTGACACAACGTTACTACCATTTATGAGAAGCAACTGTATCTATACCTCGGACATTTTGGTGGTTCCCTACCCTGGTACTGATATAGTAGGCCGCTTCAGCCTGGATGATCAGTCCTGCGTTGATCTCGAGATTGACAATAGATGGCCATTCCCAGAGAATCACTTGTGGTTCAAACCAAGCGTTACCAACGCCGAGGATTGGTTGAGTTGAAGTTCATTTCATTGCTTGTTATTGGTTGTGTGATGAAAACTTTAGTATTTATAATGTATCCATGTTGTCATTGTGGGTTGATGACCTGTTGTATGTAATAAAATGATATGCCTATGATAAACTTACTAAATTTATGAATGGCTTTCGAATCGCTTCTCTGAGTGAGTGCTGCGACGAGGCAAAAAATATATTTTCCGAATACATTTGTACGTGCATTGCAACAGGTTATCTGATGAGGCCAATCAACAATACTAGTACACTATTTGTACTAGCTTCACTTGCTTCGCGCATTGGGCAGGTGTTTTTACTGTAGCTGCAAATCCCATCATCCTAGGTCCTGGGTGAGTCTAGTAGAAATTGCATTCTGATGTTTGGGTTCAAACTTTTAGAACTACTGCACTATCTTTACGTCTACGTATACGTAATACAACAAGTTTTAAACTTGAGACCAGCCACCCACCCTCACAAAGAACACTTTTTAACCTAGCACAGACTCCAGGAAATTTGGCCACAGTGTGAGGTGGGCCATATGTTAATGTGTTTTCTATACATAACCAGCACCTCGAATCCTCGATACTACTACTATATAGTAGGAGTAGTAGGGTGGCATGGGCCATAAAAAGCATTCACGTCGAGGAGTACGGCACACGCCACCAGCACGACTTCCACGTAACACCATATTTCTTGGAGTCCGTGCTACAACAATCTCTTCAACCTCGTCGTTTCTCTAACTCAGCCATCGCGCGGCGGGTGAGGTGGGGGTTTGCCGATTGTCGGTTTCCTCAACTGCGGTCCCACTTGTCAGGCCAACTCCAACGCACGACCCCAAATGGACCTTGGTTTCGCCCGGATTCTGTCTGTTTTGGTAGGGCAATGGGGTCGTGTTTGGGCCATTTCTCGGATGCGGTGGCCATGCACCGAACGCGCGGCCGCATCCCGCCCGCGTACATTTTTCTTTGCAAACACATATCATTTTTCATCATTGATTTTTGGTACATGGAAATACATCACCGAAATTTGACTAGAAAAGCAAGACCAAAGAAAACAAGAACCACAAGAATACATTTTAGAAGATATCCAACTTCCATAACTGCTCCTGTAAGTTGGATTAGTGCCTTCTTGATGCATTCATTGTTGATCTGCGGAGGCTCGATCTTGCATGCTTCTTTCTTCTTCGAGTGTAAAGAAGTAGACGTTGCTTCGTCGCATCTAGTCTCATGTCTAGCCTCTATTCTATCAACAAGTGCACTAGTCTCATCTGTAGCCTCTATGCTAGCTAAAAGTGCTAAAACATCTACTAAATTACACTCTATCAATATATCAATGTACTCTTCTTCCCAATACCAAAACTTGCATCCATTCTACCACAATAAAATTTTAAGTTAGCACAACTAGTCTAATCCGAGAGCATAACTGAAGATTTGGTCGAGTTCTTCCTCCTTTTGCCGACATGTTGGACATCTAGCAGCAGGTCATGTCATGCAAGAAAATGGAGTGGTAGGTTAAGCCACGTGATGTGCATCTAGGGTTAAACTGTAAATAAAATCTTACTACTCTTGAGTAACTCCAAAAGCGGCCACCGAAGATCTTTGTTGGATTTGTTTTTCATCACCATCATGTCGAGGTGAAAGATGTGCAGGTTCTGTGGGTCCTCTTGCGTTTTCACTGACATGTGGGACCGCATATGAGCAAACAGACGATGGGCTTCGCGCGTCTGCTAGCTGGCTGAGAAGAGCGATAGAGGAGGGCTGAGCATGGACTCCGGGAAATTTGTTCTACGTAACTAGCACCTCGATATTTGCGTGTGGTTGTTTCTAGAATAAAAAAAGGAGGTACCTGATGACCCACAAGTGTAGGGGATCTATCGTAGTCCTTTCGATAAGTAAGAGTGTCGAACCCAACGTGGAGAAGGAAATGATAAGCAGTTTTCAGTAAGGTTTTCTCTGCAAGCACTGAAATTGTAGGCAATAGATTGTTTTGTGATAAGATAAATTGTAATGAGTAACAAGCGATGAAAGTAAATAAAGTGCAGCAAGGTGGCCCAATCCTTTTTGTAGCAAAGGATAAGCCTGAACAATTTCTTATAATGAGAAAAGAGCTCCCGAGGACACATGGGAATTATCGTCAAGCTAGTTTTCTTCACGCTCATATGATTCGCGTTCGGTACTTTGATAATTTGATATGTGGGTGGACCAGTGCTTGGGTACTGCCCTTACTTGGAAAAGCATCCCACTTATGATTAACCCCTATTGCAAGCATCCGCAACTACAAAAGAAGTATTAAGATAAACCTAACCACAACATTAAACATATGGATCCAAATCAGCCCCTTACGAAGCAACACATAAACTAGGGTTTAAGCTTCTGTCACTCTAGCAACCCATCATCTACTTATTACTTCCCAATGCCTTCCTCTAGGCCCAAATAGTGGTGAAGTGTCATGTAGTCGACGTTCACATAACACCACTAGAGGAAAGACAACATACATCTCATCAAAATATTGAACAAATACCAAATTCACATGACTACTAATAGCAAGACTTCACCCATGTCCTCAGGAACAAACGTAACTACTCACAAAGCATATTCATGTTCATAATCAGAGGAGTAATAATGTGCATTAAGGATCTGAACATATGATCTTCCACCAAATAAACCAATTAGCATCAACTACAAGGAGTAATCAACACTACTAGCAACCCACAAGTACCAATTTGTGGTTTGGATACAAGATTGGATATAAGAGATAAACTAGGGTTTTGAGAGGAGATGGTGCTGTTGATGATGTTGATGGAGATTGACCCTCTCCCGATGGGAGGATCGTTGTTGATAACAAAGGTGATGATTTCCCCCTCCCGGAGGGAAGTGTCCCTGGCAGAATAGCTCTGCCGGAGCTACAGATTGGTTCCGCCAAGGTTCCGCCTCGTGGCGGCGGAGTTTCGTCCCGTAAGATTGCCCACTATTTTTCCAGGGTAAAAGCCTTCATATAGCAGAAGATGGACACCGGAGGGCCACTAGGGGGCCTAGGAGATAGGGGGCGTGCCCAGTAGGGGTGGGCGCGCCCCCACCCTCCTGGCCAGGGTGTGGGCCCCCTGAGGTGTTTCTTCCGCACAATAATTCTTATTAGTTCCAAAAATAATTTTCGTGGAGTTTCAGGATTTTTGGAGCAGTGTAGAATAGGTTTCCAATGTTTGCTCCTTTTCTAGCCAGAATTCCAGCTGCCGACATTCCCCCTCTTCATGGTATACCTTATAAAATAAGAGAGAATAGCCATAAGTATTGATATATAATGTGTAATAACAGCCCATAATGCAATAAATATTGATATAAAAGCATGATGCAAAATGGACTTATCAACTCCCCCAAGCTTAGACCTCGCTTGTCCTCAAGCGGAAGCCGAAATCAAAAAATATGTCCACATGTTTAGAGATAGAGGTGTCAATAAAAATAAAATATGGACATGAGGGCATCGTGATCATTCTTATAACAGCAACATAAATAGATTTTGTCATATGAGTTCTTATGCTCAAGTAACAATCAATTCACAATCTCATGTATGGTCCAGAAACTTCATTGAAAGCTAGCAAACTATAATCTTAGTCATTGAAGCAATTGCAATTTATCATAACATCAAAAAGAGTCAAGAATAGAGCTTTTCAGCAAGTCCACATACTCAACTATCATGTAGTCTTGTACAATTTCTAACACTCATGCAATACTTGTGGTTATGGAGTTTCAGCCGGACACTAAGAAAGATAGGGGCTTATTGTGTTGCCTCCCAACGTATTCACCTTTAGGTGATGTCAACAATAATATTTCATGCTAACTTACACCCAATTGGATATATATCATGATCTTTCAAACACGAGGAGCTTGCCAAAGGATAAAATGAAAAAGGGAAAGGTGAAGATCACCTTGACTCAAGCATAAAGTAAAAGATAGGCCCTTCGCAGAGGGAAGCAGAGGTTGTCATGTGATTTTAGGGTTGGATGCATAAAATCTTAATGCAAAAGAACGTCACTTTATATTGCCACTTGTATGTGGACCTTTATTATGCAGTCCATCGCTTTTATTGCTTCCACAACAAGATCGTATAAAGCTTATTTTCTCTGCACTAATAAGTCATACATATTTAGATAGCAATTTTTACTGCCTGCAACATGACAACTTACTTGAAGGATCTTTCTCAATCCATAGGTAGGTATGGTGGACTCTCATGACAAAAATGGGTTTAAGGATATTTGGAAGCACAAGTAGTATTTCTACTTGGTGCAAGGAGTTTGGCTAGCATGAGGGGGAAAGGCAAGCTCAACATGTTTGGAAGGTCACTGACAATATACTATAACTGAGATGTGAGAAAACATAAACCGACAATATACTATAACTGACAATATACTATAACTGAGGCACCGGGCTGGGGCTCCTCGGAGCCCGGCTCCGTAGAAGCGGCAGAGGGATCGGCGGTCGGCGCAGCGCCTGGCGCTCCTGTGGCCTCAGGGTCGTCAGTGCGATCGCCCGACCCCTCGCCGGCTTCTGCGGCGGCAGCCTGGGCGGCCTCCTCGCCGGCGGTCTCATCAGCACCGGCCCCTTCCTCGCCGGCGCCCTCTGTCTCCATTGGCTCAGCAGCAGATGGGTCTGAAGAACGAAGAAGGGAGAAAAATCAATCAAAAATCCAAGAGAAGAAAATCATAAGAAGAAGAACCCAAGGGAAAGTTTTTGGGCAAGTGAATTACCTATGCCAAGATCTGCAGTTGCGGTCTCGGCCGCCGCAGGATCGACAGTGCTGCCCCTTGCCGGAGAGTTCTCCCTTGCCGGAGAGCGCTCCCTTACCGGGAACTCCTCCCTTAGCGGCGTAGTCGAAGCAGATGGCACTTCGGGACCAGCTTCCGGGCGCTCCTGATATGGCTGCTCTGCTCCTACACAAATCAACAAGCAAGATATCAACAAAGGAAAAAGCACTCATGCGCGCCTGACAGCAGAAAGCTAACTATGAACTTACGCTGGGGGCTGCGCTGGGGGCTGTTTTGAGGAGTGGTTGCCGGGTCCGTCAAGGTGGTCTCGGACCCACCCCCTGCTGACACGGTGGGGTCATCTTCGATGACAATCACCGCGGCCTTGGCCCTCTTCGCCGCTCTCTGGGCCAGCGTCCTGAAAAGAAAGGAGTCCAGATTGAAGCAAGTCAGATACAAGATAAAAACAGCAAGAATGAAGAACTACAAGAGCACCAAGGAAACTTACTCTTCTTCCTCCTCGTCGGAGCTGAGCGCGGAAAGATCAAAGTCCGGCTCCCTTCCGGTGCGGCGAGGCGGAGGAGTAGGATCCCTTGCCCGCTTGGCGGGGGCGGTGGCGGTGGCCCGGGAAGATCCCGCTCCAGTTGCCGCTACTGCGTGGGGCGCTCCCGCGGCAACATTGCTTGCCGCGGTAGAGCGTGTCGCACGGCTTGGCGGCTGTTGCCCGGCTGCCGCCCCGCTACGTCCGCGGCCCAACGAAGACGCCTTCTTGGCGGGGCCGGGGGCTGCGCCTGCGGCAAGCCTTCTGAAGGCTCGGGCTCTTCCTCGCCGGCCTCGCTCGGCTCAGCTTCAGAACCGGCAGGCTCTTCCTCGCCAATGAACTCCGCGCGCTCGACGAGGTTTGCCGCCTCTACAGCCTCCGCCTCCTCCACAGTGAACCCGAACGCGCCCGCGGCAGCTGCGGCCGCAACCTCTTCCGCCCTAGTGGCGATGCGCTGTAGCTCCTCGTCAGTGGTGTCACGGGTGAGGCTCTTCTGCTCGTCAGCGTGGACCGGCACTTCTTCCAAGTTGTCGAAGAACGCTTGCACGACGTCATCCGCAGGCTCTTGCCAAGTTGGAACGATTCCGTGTGAATCGCACAACGGCATCATGGCGCAGATCCGGTCAAGCGAAGAATTGTTGCACAATGGAACGACGCCCCTCGGCAGCGTGAATGGGTGCTGGGGGTCGCGTTTGAACAACTCCAGGAGCATTGCATCCAGCTCCAAGACGGTGAAGTTGTAGTTGAGGCCTGGCCGCAGCCTCATGATGTCCGCCGAGTTCTTGAATTCCCAGGCGGGCCTCCCCCTCTCCTGCACGGGGGCGATGCGGCGGTGGAGGAAATCTGTGCCTACAGTGCCTACTGTGAGCCCGGCAAGCCTGAGGCGAAGGATCCTAGTAATGGCGATCTTCAGCCTCTCGTCTTCTGGGGCCACGTTGCTCCAGTCATTGCCCCGCAGTATTGGAGCTTGGCGCACGGCGGTGAAGGGCTGCGGATTCTCCTCGACGATCCAGCACCACTCCGCTCTCCACTCCTCCCACTTGCTGCAGAGCTCACCCTCCAAGTACGCCTCCTTCTTGCCGACTCTCGAGATCCAGGCGATCCCTCCGGCAAGCGGCTCTCCTCTCTCTACCCGAGGTATGAAGAAGTGGCGGAAAAGGGCAACATTGGGGTGGACTCCGACAAAGTTTTCGCACAAATGTGCGAAAACTGCCATGGTCAGAACGACGTTGGGGGTGAAGTCAAGGAGGCGGAAGCCGTAGGTGTTCATGATATCGCAGAAGAACTCCGAGAAGGGCAGGCAGAGCCCGCAATAGAAGAACAGCGCGAAGAATGGGTACCCGTTTGGAGCCAGTTCCGAAGCAGCGGCTGGGAGTACCCTCGTGCGCGGATGCGCCCGCGTCTCCATCGCCCAAAAGAGGTAGAAGTACTCCCTCAGCTCCTTCACGCCGAGCTGGGGGGAGAAGATCGCCCGCTCCTTCCGCAGCGCTGTGAGCCGCTGCGCCTCGGCCGACTTCACGCCCTTTCCCTTGTCGGCTTTCGGAGCCATGGCGGAGGTGGTGGGGGAGGTCGACGGCGTTGGTGATGCTGGTGGCAATGGGGGGCGGAGCGCTGCTCTCTCGGCTTCGAGAAGAAGGGAGGGGGGGCAGCGGAGGTTCGTGAAGATGGAGTAGTAGCAACCAGCGAGGGGGAACGAACTGCCCCTGTTTCCTCTGCTTATAAAGAGGGACGGGGCGGACGTTTCGCCCTTCCGAATAAAGAACCACCCACGATCTCTCCCATGATGCCGCATTCAACGCGTGCCATTAGGGGAGAGCGCGGTGGATACGGAGTGAGATTCGGCGTGGCCCAGTCCACATGTGCCCGTGCCCTGTCTTGGGCCTGGCCCAATAGCGCTCGGCACCGTGTGTGGCCCAGGCCCCGGGGCTCCTGTCGGTGTACTAGAATAGGGGTACCCTAGTACCCCGAACTTGTGCACGGGCAGTTGCAGCACCCCGCGGCAAGGCTTGCCGGGTTAACACCAAGATCCTCCGTGGTTCCCTTGGAGCCATTCAAGAACAAAGTATTTAAGCTCAGGAGACAAGGCCCCGGCAAGAGGAGCTTGCCGGGAAGGCCAACCGAGGCACTCCAAGGAACTTGCCGCGACGCGCCACGCGCTCTGGCAGGGCAACAAGGCCCCGGCAAGAGGATCTTGCCGGGAAGACCAACCAAGGTATCACGAGGCCCGGTGAGCGACAAGCCTCCGGACCCGACAAGAGCGGCAAGGCGCTTGCCGCGGCAGGCGGCCACTCTGTGCCCACGCTCCAGCGCATCCACCAACGTGTCGCTCTGGGGGCCTCTCCAGGCGCGCGTGGCGGGAGGCTGTGCAGCCAGCGGTGCGCAGTGGCATGCGAAGCTGACAAGATCGCCATCGTGGCGAACGGTGGCGCCCATAACGGTCCTTTTCTGCACTGTTTGGGCGACTCAGATGGGCATTTAATGCCCTTGTCCCCTGCCGTCAGGGTTAGGTAGGGTGCACTGTACAAGTAACTGTACCAACCACCTCACTTTTTACATTTGTACCCTTCTCTGTGTTGCCACCTGTCAGTGACCCCTTTAGCGTATAAAAGGAGGCCCATGCGCAACGTAGAGGGGGTTCGGTTCGACTGGTTCGCGAAGTTCGACTCATTCGTAACCCAAAAAAACACTACGCTCTCTCTCTAGAGCAAGAACACAAGATAATCAAACAAGCAGCAGTAGGAGTGTTATCTCTCCGGAGAGCTCCGAAGCTGGGTAAACTGCTCGTGTGCTTCGCCTCGATCTGCTCTTTGTGCGATCTCCGCCACCCGCCGAACCGAAAGGGGCCCGGTCCGCCGGCCCCATAGGTGTTCGTGCATCAGTTTCCCCCGACAAAATTCAAACTTCAATTGTTTATAATTCCAAGATCCCGTATCATCACGTAGCCTATACCATGTCAATGCATCTCCCTTCAAAGATAAAGGGAAGACCTTCCTTTTGACAACATCATCGGGAATACCTGCAAGCTTAAATAATCCACAATCTTCATCCACAAAGATAAGGTGTAAATCGGGATGCAATGTTCCATCTCCCGCAAATGGATTAGCTAGTAGTTTCTCTCTCATACCCGAAGGAATCTCAAAGTAAATATTTTCAATAAGTTCAGTAGGTTGAGGAGCATCTCTTTGCTCTACTAGTCGGGGCGAAGATTCCACAAACAAGCCCCTCAAAGGATTAGTTTCCATAGTGACAAGTAACAAAAAATTTCAACACACTATATAAAAGTTTCCTTACCAAGTTCCACTCACCAAAAGCGCTACACTCCCCAGCAACGGCGCCAGAAAAGAGTCTTGATGACCCACAAGTTTAGGGGATCTATCGTAGTCCTTTCGATAAGTAAGAGTGTCAAACCCAACGAGGAGCAGAAGGAAATGATAAGCGGTTTTCAGTAAGGTTTTCTCTGCAAGAACTGAAATTGTAGGCAACATATAGTTTTGTGATAAGATAAATTGTAACGAGTAAGAAGAAATGAAAGTAAATAAAGTGCAGAAAGGTGGCCCAATCCTTTTTGTAGCAAAGGATAAGCCTGGACAATTTCTTATAATGAAAAAAGAGCTCCTGAGGACACATGGGAATTATAGTCAAGCTAGTTTTTATCACGCTCATATGATTCGCGTTCGGTACTTTGATAATTTGATATGTGGGTGGACCGGTGCTTGGGTACTGCCCTTACTTGGACAAGCATCCCACTTATGATTAACCCCTATTGCAAGCATCCACAACTACAAAAGAAGTATTAAGGTAAACCTAACCACAAAATTAAACATATGGATCCAAATCAGCCCCTTACGAAGCAACGCATAAACTAGGGTTTAAGCTTCTGTCACTCTAGCAACCCATCATCTACTTATTACTTCCCAATGCCTTCTTCTAGGCCCAAATAATGGTGAAGTGTCATGTAGTCGATGTTCACATAACACCACTAGAGGAAAGACAACATACATCTCATCAAAATATCGAACGAATACCAAATTCACATGACTACTAATAGCAAGACTTCACCCATGTAATCAGGAACAAACGTAACTACTCACAAAGCATATTCATGTTCATAATCAGAGTAGTAATAATATGCATTAAGGATCTGAACATATGATCTTCCACCAAGTAAACCAATTAGCATCAACTACAAGGAGTAATCAACACTACTAGCAACCCACAAGTACCAATTTGTGGTTTGGATACAAGATTGGATACAAGAGATGAACTAGGGTTTTGAGAGGAGATGGTGCTGGTGAAGATGTTGATGGAGATTGACCCTCTCCCGATGGGAGGATCGTTGGTGATGACTTTCCCCTCCCGGAGGGAAGTGTCCCCGGCAGAACAGCTCTGCCGGAGCTCTAGATTGGTTCCGCCAATGTTTCGCCTCGTGGCGGCAGAGTTTTGTCCCGTAAGCTTGCCCACGATTTTTTCCAGGGTAAAAGCCTTCATATAGCAGAAGATGGACACTAGAGGGCCACCAGGGGGCCCAAGAGACAGGGGGCACGCCCAGTAGGAGTGTGCGCGCCCCCCACCCTCCTGGCCAGGGTGTGGGCCCCCTAAGGTGTTTCTTCCGCTCAATAATTCTTATTAATTCCAAAAATAAGTTTCGTGGAGTTTCAGGATTTTTGGAGCAGTGCAGAATAGGTTTCCAATGTATGCTCCTTTTCTAGCGAGAATTCCAGCTGCCGGCATTCCCCCTCTTCATGGTAAACCTTATAAAATAAGAGAGAATAGCCATAAGTATTGATATATAATGTGTAATAACAGCCCATAATGCAATAAATATTGATATAAAATCATGATGCAAAATGGACGTATCAGTACCCCTACTTATGTTACTACCACTATGTCTAGCCTAAGGTTAGTAGGTGGCCTTGCACTTGGCTCTTCGCCTGTTCCAAAAGTCGATGGTTCTACAGTAGTACTTCTGGCAATCTGACACCAAACAAAACGCTACACGTCCACCGCTTGTAAGCAAAAGTTTCTCCTCGTGCTGCGAGCCACCGCGCACACTTTGGCAAGGGAGAAGGCGTAATCAAGCTTCTCGGCATTCTGCGAGTTGACGGGACACATCAAAGTTATTTAGTACGCACTCTCTCCAAAAAAGGGCTGACCATGTCATGGCTACCACCCCGTGCTCCGTCGTTGAGTACGTGTACTATTCACGTGCCATCGAGGAGAAAAATATTGCGTAGTAGGTGCATCGAAGTGCACGACTCACTTACGCACTGCTTATCTGATTATCTCCATTTTTTTGCATGACACCCCGTGCTGTGTGTTGGAAAAAGGATGAACAAAGCTCACGTAAAAGAAAAGAGTTCAAGGACATAGATTCCCGACGACCGAGAAGGAGCAAGGAACCTCTTTATCGTCATTGCTCATGACTAGTCGAAGATGAAGACGACTGCAGCCACGGCCTTAGAGCTAGCACCATTGGAAAAACACGCACGCTACATGCAGACGAGCACGTACGGAGTGCCCACGATGTGGTGCGTCCCAAGTCGCCTCTACTCCTTCTGCGCACATTGTCTATCGAGGTGGCTGCATGCTTAATGATGCTGTGGGTGAGATCTTCTAGGACTCAGATGATGACGAGGAAAATTATGAGACACAAGGTGACGTGCACCGTCAAGGTCCATGGTCAAGAGGGTGCTAAGTGCTTAGATGTGCTTAGATGAGGTGCTAAGTGCATTAAATGGCTTAGTAACTCAAGTCTTCAATGCATAGGTTCATTTAATTAGCTATATACTCAGAACTATATTTCCATCGTTTCTTCCTGCGGTCACCAAACTAGTCTCTTTCTTCTTAATTAAGTTTCCACATCATATTTTATGCCTGTGTGGTAGGCTTAGCAGCTATACATGGTGGATCACTGGGAGAGGCCAAGGCTGGTCATAGTGGGGAGTAACTTATACTGTAACATATTAGTATGTTACTCTAAACATCTCTATAAACCGGAAAGGAGGGAGTAGTAACATAGACTAGTGTCATATGCATGAAACTACTAGTGAGTATGGGAGCACATGATATTTCCCCGTCCAGACCGATCCCAAGTTGGCTTCTCACCTTCTTGGCCCAACAAAAAACCCCACCCCCTCCCGCGTGCGCTTCCTGCCTGGCGCCAGCTGAGCCCGCCGCTCCACATTGATGGCAAGTCAGGGCGACGCGACCTCTCACTACTTCTGCCGTTGAAGCGGCGCGCCGACCGAGGGCACCGCCCGCTGCATGCCCGGCATTTCATACTACACAGTGGAGAGTAACTTTAGAGCAAGTACTACAATTAGATGACATAAGAAGGATATAAGGATTTAAATATAGTATTTGTGCTTAGTTGAAGGAGAGAGAGGAGGAGAGAGAAGAGAAGCGGATTGTAAACTTGTAGCCCGGTTGTAGCAGGAGCCCCAACATACTTTGTGAGACAAAAGGTGGGGTCATTATTAATGATATAATATTTATACTAAAGGGACTAACGAACGCCTTAATTACTCCGTTTTTTTAGACAAACCTTGGTGGGGCTATTATTGACTTGGACGTGGGGTTCGGGGGCCAAAGCCTACTATTATACTTGGTCTTACTCGCACGACTGGCCTGACATGCTCTACCCTAGCCGCTGCTGTATCATATGGTTTAGCATCGTTCCAGATCTTAGCGCCGCCATGCAATTCATCTAAAGCCCTCCTTCCGGCCTACACCGCGAGAAGGGACAGTAGTCCTCCGAACCCCGCCTTTCGTGATCCTGTATGGGATAGGGGCGATCAGGTTTTTGGGGAGTACACTCGTGTGAATGCTGCAAGCGACGACTTTCTCAACGACAACCTTCTTCCCCGACCTCGATAACCTCTTCAGTAACGACATGAGTGACAACATCAACCACAGCGGTTCTGCTCCCGCTGTATAGTATGTGATTCTGTACTCCTGGTTTAGTCCACATCATTACTTTGATGTTTGCAGTTGTCGTCATGATCTATTTACTGCTGTTTCGGATTAAATCTCATAGTAAATTGCTCATATATTCATCAATCCAATCCAAAAACTTGATTATAGGCTATTTACTCTGAGTGGTTTTGCTGCACTTTTGAAGCCGCCTACTTTTAAGGGGGTGCAATATAAAAGGTGGCGCACAAGAGCAGTATATTGGTTTCAGATCATGTATTGCTATGACGCCACTAAGGGTAAGCCTGAGGGCAATCTTAATCCTACATGGTAGGAAGTTTTTGAGAACATGGATACCCTCTTCAAAGCTGCCCTGCTGAGTGTTCTTGACGATTCCATTGTGGATTCATACATGTTGTTTGATAGCGGCAAAGACATGTGGGTTGCGCTCGAGGCCATGTTTGGGCCCTCGGGCGCTGGCAACGAGTTGTACGTCATGGAGCAATTCCGTGACTACAAGATGACTGACGAGTGCTCTATTGTTCAGCAAACTCATGAGATACAATCACTCTCTAAGGAACTTAAGTACTTTAAGTGTGTGTTGCCGGACAAATTTGTTGCTAGGACCATCATTGCCAAGCTTCCACCTTCGTGGAATGATTTTGCTACTTCTCTCAAAAACAAGAGACATGAGTTTTCTGTTTTGGATCTCATTAGCACTCTTGATTTTGAAGAGAAGGCGAGAGCAAAAGACACACATGCTCGGGTCGCTGAGGGAGCTTCTAGTGCCCACATGGTACACGAGAAGAACTTCGAGCCCAACCAGCCCCAAAACAACAAGAACAAATCTTAGGGGAAAGGCAAGTTTGATGCAAAGAACAAGCCGTCACATTCTACCAACTTCAAGAAGAATTCTCGTAACGTGAAGGGATACAAACCTCAATTTTGGTAGCACCGCACAAAATTTATATGGCTGCATCTACCTGCTGTTAGCTAATCTCATGGTGCTCTGGGTACTCGTGCATTCGTAACTAGGTACAATGACCACCACCAGATGAAATTAACTTATTCCTACGTTGACTTGCTGAATGCAGTGCGGAACAATCCTGACATGTGTGGAGGAGCAAACAAGCAGTGCAGCCGAAGGTGGAAATCAACCAAGGACTTATCAAATTCTATATAATCTTCCTCAGACAGGTCAGTATCCCGTTCGTCCAGATGATCTTGTTTTGTCATGCCAAGCTATTGATATGTGCTACTATTTTGCAACACGGTTGAAGTATAGCTACTGTTTTCCTATCTTTTCAAATTCAGGACAATGAAGATGATTTCAGGGGAACTGCACAATATGGACGCATGTTGAGTCATCTCTGTTGCCTCATCTGTTTGCTGCAAATGTGTCAGCATCAATTGCAAGATGAGGCAACTAGCTAGCTGTGGAGTTGCCAACATGCTCAAAATGCTTGCGACATTGAGAAGAAACAACCATGCCCAGGAAATTAATGCGTGCGCTGGGAGGCCCTTTGCTTAGAGAAGCATCGACCGATTTTATTTATTTCCACACCTTGTCATAGCTTTGTATTGGTTATAGTATGGTGAATCTTTGAGATACATAAACATGCTGAACTTTTGTTCTTCTGAGTGTTAGTATGCATACCGTATCTTCTGAAGCTTAGTTTAAAGTGAGTGTCTGCATCCAGTACCGCATCCTCTAATTTGGTGGACGCCAAGATGGAAAAGTTTACCTATGAGTAGCCATAAGCTGGAGGCGTCTCTTTTTTCTTTCAAATGGGCAAAAAGCTGGAGAGTGTCTCAGGCTGCCTCTAGCACAAGGCCCTCCAGTACGAAAACGGGCACCCGACTGGGCCGATACAAAAGCCTATCCATCTTAAAGCCCATTTGTTTTTGTTTTTTGCGAGGAGAAGCCCATATTTCTTGAAGGTGGGGGGGGGGGGGGGGCGATCCCAGAAAAACCCTCCTTCCTCCTCGCTTCCACTTATACTCCCTCCGTCCGCGTTTATTAGGCCCAGGAGCCAATTGCTAAGACCAAGAAGATGCACACAGATTCACTCAAAAATTAAAAAAGAAGAAGATGCACACATAGAAAATAAATCTCCTTAATTTACTCCATAACCACCCTATTAAATAGGCCTAGTAACAAACCAGGTGCATGCAGTGGCCGGAGGGCACATGCATCCTGCATGCATGGCCAGTCAGCCAAGTCCATGCGCCAGCTCCAATGCAGCAACGCAAAAGAAGAGAGCGGTTCTTGGGAAAAAGCAAGTAGTTAGTGCAGCGGGCCTTATAAACATGAACAAATCGCTCTCCCGCTTCCGTCTCCCCCCACTTCCCCCCGCTCCCCAGTCTTCCTCACTCGTCCAGAAAACCCCTGCTCACCTACTTCCTCACTCGTACAAAAAATGCTTGCTCCTCTTCTTCCACTCCTACAGAAATCCCCAACCCTCCTTCCCCACTCACACTGCCACTAGGCTCGTCTCTGCCTACTCTGCTCAAACCCATGAGCTCAGCGCGACGCCCACAAGGAAAATGGAGGCGGCTGGCCCTAGCGCCAAGAAGATGAGGCTCCCACCAGCGGCGACGCCGGTTGTAGATCCCGCACCCAGTAGCGCGGGGAGAAGCGGCGAGCCCCCCCGGATCAGAGGAACCGGTAGAATCTCAAGTGGACCGCATCAGCGATCTCCCGGACGTCATCCTTGAGGAGATCATCTCGCTTCTCCCCACCAAGGATTGCTGCCGCACGCAAGCCCTCTCAACTCGGTAGCGCCCTCTATATGGCGCCCCTCAATCTCGACTGTCATCAGATATCTGTCCTTCTTGAATTTGATCTCCTTAGAGCCATCGTGTCCTCTCAACTGTAGGGCCCCGTTCAATGCCTCTGCATCCCGACACACTACCTGTTGTCCATACCCAGCACGGTGGATGCTTGGCTGACATCCCATGAATTCGGAAAACTCCAACAGTTTGAGTTGTACCATTACCACAAAAGTTTCATACCACGAACACACCAAGAATTCATGCCCACACCACCGTTGTCCATCTCGCGGTTTTCCTCCTCTCTCCACACCGCCACCTTCGCCCGGTGCCATCTACCAGACGATCTGGTACAAATGCTTTGACTCACACTATTAAAAAAACTTTTGCTTGTGGTAGTTTATCTATCGAAGGCCTCACTACACAGTATCATCCACTCCAGTTGCCCTGCCCTGGAGTGCTTGCTGATTTTTTTGGGAATAGAAATCTGTATCAATTTTCTCCAAATAAAGTCGCCTCACCTTAAAAGCATTGGAATTTGTTTTGAAGGACAACAACTCATCATCGAAGATGCCCCTTCACTTCAAAGTTTGCTCCTTGATAATTGTTATCGACCTCCACAAATAATTGTCGTCTCTGCGCCCAAACTGGAGACCTTGGGTGCAATTCATGACCCGTTTAATGATCACAATGAGTTGGTGTTTGGCTCCTCACTTATTCAGGTACCGTATATTATCATCTACACATTTGTAATCATAAGCTGCATTTTTCATTTGTGCGCATAAGTTTTATATCATCTTGGAGTACACTTTGGGTACTAATATTATGTTATATGCTCAATGAATAGTTCGTCCACTGATAGCCTATCAATGCCGCTGGATTCTGTCAAGATAATATATATCAGAATGTTTAGTTTAGATCTGAACATAATTATCGGCTTGTTGTGATGCTTTCGATCTCTGGAGAATTTATATATAGAGGTGATGATTTCGTGCACATTGAAAGCCCGTATATATTGTACTAGAATTAACTGTTCAGTTGTCGTTCTTTCGACATACTCTTTTTTCAGACCATAACTGTTTTCAATCTTCATGTCTACTTAGGAAGAACCACATGGAGTAAAACATATAACCAATCAGTGGCGTAATAAGCAGCAGGATTTTCTCAGTTCTCATAACATTCATTTGAGGACAATAACGATGGAAGGATATGCATACAACCAGGCAAACAGAAGCTTTGTCACATTCTTCCTGTTGAATGCGAGGTTACTATTGTCCATGAGGCTTAATTTTTACCGCAAGAGATTTCTCACGGACGGACATGTTGAACAGCAAAAAAAGAAGTTTCAGGTGGACAAATGGGCTTCTAAACGTGCTCGGCTTCTATTTACAACAAGTTGTTAGTCATCCTAAAATAATATTTTTTTGCACAGGATGTTGATTATATGAATCAGACAGATCCATTTGTTTGTGACTGCAAAAAAGAGTGGTTGAGTTAAATGTTACTGCCATGTTAAAACTGGGTTTTGTCTAAAAATTTGATGAACAATGAATCCTTGGGATTTTTGTACCATTCGTATGCTTGAGTTGCATGTTGTTGCCCTCGTACTCCCCTCCACCTGCCACTACACTGCCGCATCTTCCACAGCTGCTGTTCGTTCCCGTCCGAGGCCTCACCGTTGTTCTCCGCCTTGGTTTGCTCGCTATGCCCGCCGCCGTCTGGCGTTGTCAACATGGTCAACAACCAAGAGGAATCAGGAGATGACTGTACGTGGAGAGGCTGACAGAAGGGACCCGCCAGGGTCATTGCATTCCGCAAGCAGGTGCCTCGTTATTACAAGCCAAAAAATACTTCCTCCCAATTGTTTGACAACTAGGTCCCACGCCATTGTCAATGTAGTCAATAAACGAGAAAATTACGCAACGAGCGGATAACACCAGGGACCCAGCAGCTCGCCCAGTTGCTTTTTAGTTTCAGAGACGGAGCTCAACTGCGCGTTGTGCGGGGGTTGTGGCCCGTCTAGCCCACGCTTACGCTTTTATTAAGCACATGACGAGCCCAGTTGATATATTTTTTCTTTCTGAAAATGGCTAGCCCAGTTCTTTTTTTGGAGAATACCAAAACCGAGGCCTACTTGCTTTTCTCAACCCTGTTGGGCTGCAAATCTTTCAAGACGAGGAGAGATGTAAGTAGTAAAAAAATGGGCTTCCCCAGAAAATGGGCTATAAGTTGTAAGAAATGGGTTGTAAATTTTTAAACCAAAGCCAACCGGCAATTGCATTAAAATATCATTTTTTTTCAAGATTTCTCTACTCTCTACTCTTATAAAAACCAAAGCCAACTGGCAATTACATTATAATATCATCTTTTCTCCCACAAGATAAACTACTCATACAACTTCATCTTCATGTTCCGTGCAACGAACGGGTATCTTGCTAGTTAAGATTCTAAATTCCATTCATTTTTTTGCGGAGAATTGTTTTTTGAATTTTATTTTGATATAATTTTTAAAAAAATATTTTTAATGTGACCCAAAATTTCATGATTAAAAGAGTTCGGACCCCACCGAAATATGCAAAATTTCGTTGAATTTTTTAGCAGTACCCAGAATATATGGTCTGTAATGCTAATAAAAAGAATATGGGCTTCAAATATCCTTAAGAATTAGCAAATGGGCTGTAAATTATTGAAAATAATGGCTAATGGGCTATATGCTGTTTTCCATAGATTTGGAGGCTAACTTCTGGGCCTACTAGGTTGAAAATGATGCTGTCCTATTTTTTTTGACGCGTACGCAAAGCTTTGTCAACTTAGTTAACACACATCAATGATTGTTGGATGTCCATCCAAGGGCCGCCGTGCTTCTTCAATCCCTGATCTTCCTGCTCCAGCCACCCAAACCAGTCCCGGCGGGACTGCGTGCTCCCTCCTCCCGTGGTTGGCTGTGCTGCCGCCAGGCCATCCCTCTAACCACCCACACATCCTGTTATTTTTCGACGACATCAGCCTCACCCCACAACCGACCAGTCAGTGCTCGTACTCCCCTCAGCATGGGCATCCGCTGTGGTGGCTTCACCGGCTCTGGGTGGTTCCCTTCCTGGGCCTCGCCCTCGTCCACCACGTTTGTGCTCTTAGCGCGGCGAGGTCAACATGGTCAACAAGCAACATCCATCGAAAGAGGCTGACAGTAGGGGCCCACACAAGGAAATGCCTCCTTATTACGCGCAAAATAATGATTCCTCCACTTGACAGTTGGGACCCACCGGAAGGGCCTCTTTATTTCACAAAAAAAAATGTTCCCCCCACTGTCAGCTCGGACCCACCGGAAGTGCCTCCTTATTACGCACAAAAAAATGAATACTCCCCCTACTAGCTGGGACCCACCTTGGTGGGAGGCTGACTTGTTGGCCTACTAAGTTGATGGGGACAGAGGGCTTTGTCAACTTAGTCAATATGAACGATTCTAGCTCCAGTGATTGTACGATGTCCATCCAATGGCCGTAGTGCTTCTTCAACCTCTGGTCTTCTTGCTCCAGCCGCCCAAAGCAGCGCCGGTCGTGCCGCATGCTCCTGCCTCCCGTGGCTAGTTGTGCTGCCGTGGAGGCCTCACCGCCCCTACTATTCCCACCTCTGGCCAGGCCCTGCAGCGACGGCAGCCTCACACCAAAGCCGAACCAGTGAACCCTCGTACTCCTCTCCGCCTGGGCATCCACTGCCGCGTCGTCAACGTGGTCAAGGAACGACTTCCATCGGACGTGCACTGTATGTGGAGAGGCTGACAGCTGGGTCCATGGCCGCAGCAAGGAAGTGCCTCCTTATTACGCGGAAAATAATGATTCCTCCACCTGACAGCAGGGACCCATCGGACGGGCCACCGTATTTCACGAAAAAAATGTCCCCCCTGACTGCTGGGACCTACCAGCTACATCTTCGCACGGAAGGAAGTGCGTCCATATTACGGAAAAAAATGATTCGCCCCCTGACTGCTGGGACCCACCAGCTACATCTTCGCACGCAAGGAAGTGCCTGACAGCCAGGATTTACCTGATCAAAGCGTACGTAGCGTTTTCATTCTGGTCGCGAATGTGTATGTACATACTGGTCAATGTAGAGGCGTGCACGTGTCGTAGTATAGGCGCGCACGTAGCATGTACACATACGTACAACGGCCAGTGTGCAAGAAAGAAAACATGGCCACGTACGTACATACAGGCGGGGTCTTGAACGCCTACTCGCGCATACGTACAGCCAGGGCTCGTGTACATGGCTGGGCCAGAACGGAGAAGCAGCGTCGTCATCGTGTTCATGGGGAGCCAACCGGCTGGGTCGGAACAGAATGCGTCGTCATGTTCATCAGGAGGGCTTGGACAGAATAGCCGATGGAAACAAGGCCTGGCGTACCGCCGAACGGAGGAAACGGCCTTGTGTTCGACCAGCCACGTTCGAAACGGGGTCCTTTTCATCGGGAGGGGTCTGGTGTACCGCGAAAAGGAGGAAACAGACTTGCGTTGGAGCGCTATGGTCGAAACGGGGGTCCTGTTGATCGGAAGGGGTGTGGCGTACCGCAAAACGGGACTCCACGGGATACTGTTCATCTCCACCATCGACCTCCTCCAGCCTCCACGTGCTACTATTCATCCACCATCGACCTCCTCCAGCCTCCACTTGCGACTGTTTATCCACGGGCTCCTGTTCATCCAGCCTCCACCGCGCGCTACTCCAGTGGCTACTGTTCAACCAGCCCTCTCCACGGGCTCCTGTTCAACCACCCCTCCACGGGCTACTGTTCATTCATCCCTCCATCGGCTACTGTTCAACCAGCCCTCCACGGGGTCGTCATGTTCATCCAGCCCTCCACGGGGGTCCTGTTCATCCAGCCCCAACCACCTCGATCGATCGGGGTCCTATTCATCCAAAGGCAACACCACAGGGTCCTGTTCATCCACTCCCATCGGGAACTGTTCATCCAAACCCCCCAGCAATGCTCACTGTTCATCTAGAGGCAACATCGACCGGCTTCAATTATTAGTAGTAGCGAAGGAATCGCTCGATCGGGTTCAGTTAACAGCCATCGATCGATCGCTCGGGTTCAGTAACGCGTAGCCTGCAATGCAATCGCTCGGGTTCAGTAGGCGAACGCCTCGCTCGGGTTCAGTTAGAGCCCAATGCCTCGCACCCATGCACGTGCATCTACGAGAGAAACGCGCAAACCTCCATGCATCGCTCGACCCCGACCACCCACCATAACCGGGAACACCCCGATATTTTCCTCGCCCTCGCTTCTACCATGGTTTTTGTTGGAAATATGCCCTAGAGGCAATATTAAAAGGATTATTATTATATTTTCTTGTTCATGATAATTGTCTATTATTCATGCTATAATTCTGTTATCCGGAAATCGTAATACATGTGTGAATAAATAGACCACAACATGTCCCTAGTAAGCCTCTAGTTGACTAGCTCGTTGATCAACAGATAGTCATGGTTTCCTGACTATGGACATTGGATGTCGTTGATAACGGGATCACATCATTAGGAGAATGATGTGATGGACAAGACCCAATCCTAAGCATACCACAAGATCGTGTAGTTCGTTTGCTAGAGCTTTTCCAATGTCAAGTATCATTTCCTTAGACCATGAGCTCATGTAACTCCCGGATACCGTAGGAGTGCTTTGGGTGTACCAAACATCATAACGTAACTGGGTGACTATTAAGGTATACTACAGGTATCCCCGAAAGTATCTGTTGGGTTGACACGGATCGAGACTGGGATATGTCACTCTGTATGACGGAGAGGTATCTCTAGGCCCACTCGGTAATGCATCATCATAATGAGCTCAATGTGACCAAGTGTTTGCTCACGGTATCATGCATTACGGTACGAGTAAAGTGACTTGCCGGTAACGAGATTGAACGAGGTATTGGGATACCAACGATCGAATCTCGGGCAAGTAACGTAACGATTGACAAAGGGAATTGTATACGGGATTACTTGAATCCTCGACATCGTGGTTCATCCGATGAGATCGTCGAGGAGCATGTGGGAGCTAACATGGGTATCCAGATCCTGTTGTTGGTTATTGACCGGAGAGTCGTCTCGGTCATGTCTGCATGTCTCCCGAACCCGTAGGGTCTACACACTTAAGGTTCGGTGACGCTAGGGTTGTAGAGATATTAGTATGCGGTAACCCGAAAGTTGTTAGGAGTCCCGGATGAGATCTCAGACGTCACGAGGAGTTCCGGAATGGTCCGGAGGTAAAGAACTGTATATAGGAAGTCCAGTTTCGGCCATGGGAAAGTTTCGGGGGTCACTGGTATTGTACCGGGACCCCCGGAAGGGTCCCCGGGGTCCACCGGGTGGGGCCACCTATCTCGGAGGGCCCCATGGGCTGAAGTGGGGAAGGGAACCAGGCCCTGGTGGTCTGGTGCGCCCCCCTTGGGCTCCCCCCTGCGCCTAGGGTTGGAAACCCTAGGGGTGGGAGCGCCCCACTTGGCTTGGGGGGCAAGCCACCCCCTTGGCCGCCGCCCCCCCTTGAGATCCAATCTCTATGGGCCGGCGGACCCCCAGGGCCCCTATATATAGAGGGGGGAGGGAGGGCTGCGCACCCCTGCTCATGGCGCCTCCCTCTTCCTCCGCACCACCTCTCCCTCTCGCCGAGCTTGGCGAAGCCCTGCCGAGATCACCGCTACTTCCACCACCACATCATTGTGCTGCTTGATCTCCATAAACCTCTCCCTTCCCCTTGCTGGATCAAGAAGGAGGAGATGTCTTCCCAACCGTACGTGTGTTGAACGCGTAGGTGCCGTCCATTCGGCGCTAGGATCTCCGGTGATTTGGATCACGACGAGTACGACTCCCTCAACCCCGTTATCTCGAACGCTTCCGCTCGCGATCTACAAGGGTATGTAGATGCACTCCTCTCTTTCATTGCTAGATGACTCCATAGATTGGTCTTGGTGAAGCGTAGAAATTTTTTATTTTTTGCAACGTTCCCCAACAGTGGTATCAGAGCTAGGTCTATGCGTAGTTTCTTTGCATGAGTAGAACACAAATTTGTTGTGGGCGTAGATGTTGTCAATTTTCTTGCCACTACTGGTCTTATCTTGTTTCGGTGGCATCATGGGATGAGGCGGCCCGGACCGACCTTACACGTACGCTTACGTGAGATAGGTTCCACCGACTGACATGCACTAGTTGCATAAGGTGGCTAGCGGGTGTCTGTCTCTCCCACTTTAGTCGGATCGGATTCGATGAAAAGGGTACTTATGAAGGGTAAATAGAAATTGGCGTATCACGTTGTGGCTTTCATGTAGGTAAGAAACGTTCTTGTTAGAACCCTATTGCAGCCACTTGAAAACATGCAACAACAATTAGAGGACGTCTAACTTGTTTTTGCGGCATATGCCTTGTGATGTGATATGGCCAAACGTTGTGATGAATGATATATATGTGATGTATGAGATCATGTGCTTGTAATAGGAATCACGACTTGCATGTCGATGAGTATGACAACCGGCAGGAGCCATAGGAGTTGTCTTAATTATTGTATGACCTGCGTGTCAATGATTAAACACCATGTAATTACTTTACTTTATTGCTAAATCGTTAGCCATAGTAGTAGAAGTAATAGTTGGCGAGCAACTTCATGGAGACACGATGATGGAGATCATGATGATGGAGATCATGGTGTCATGCCGGTGACGCAGATGATCATGGCGCCCCGAAGATGGAGATCAAAGGAGCTATATGATATTGGCCATATCATGTCACTATTTGATTGCATGTGATGTTTATCATGTTTTTGCATCTTATTTGCTTAGAACGACGGTAGTAAATAAGATGATCCCTCATAATAATTTCAAGAAAGTGTTCCCCCTAACGGTGCACCGTTGCGAAAGTTCGTTGTTTCGAAGCACCACGTGATGATCGGGTGTGATAGATTCCAACGTTCACATACAACGGGTGTTGGTGTCAAAACCGGCGGATCTCGGGTAGGGGGTCCCGAACTGTGCGTCTAGGCGGATGGTAACAGGAGACAAGGGACACGATGTTTTACCCAGGTTCGGGCCCTCTTGATGGAGGCAAAACCCTACGTCCTGCTTGATTAATATTGATGATGTGTGTTACAAGAGTGGATCTACCACGAGATCAAGGAGGCTAAACCCTAGAAGCTAGCCTATGGTATGATTGTTGTTCGTCCTATGGACTAAAGCCATCCGGTTTATATAGACACCGGAGAGGGCTAGGGTTACACAGAGTCGGTTACAATGGTAGGAGATCTACATATCCGTATCGCCAAGCTTGCCTTCCACTCGAAGGAAAGTCCCATCCGGACACGGGACGAAGTCTTCAATCTTGTATCTTCATAGTCTTGGAGTCCGGCCGATCATGATAGTTCGGCTGTCCGGACACCCCCTAGTCCGGGACTCCCTCAGTAGCCCCCGAACCAGGCTTCAACGACGACGAGTCCAGCGCGTACATTGTCTTTGGCGTTGCAAGGCGGGTTCTCCTTCAAACTTCTTGTTCCTGTCGAATAGTGTCCGACTTCCTTATAAATGTTGCGTTCCTTGGCTTCTACGCCCAATAATGGCCTTCTTCCACGTGTCGTATGAATGCGAAAAGCTAGGGTATTTTTACATTTTACCCCCTATCCATGCGAATGAGCCGCCTATAAGAGAGGCGACGATCTAGATCCAACTCACATCATCCTCCTTCCGCAAGTACTCATCGAAGTGCCTCTGACAAAAATCCAATCTATCATGGATAGTCGACGCGGCTCCTCCTCTCGCGCTACCAGCCCTAAGCCAGGAGATTGGGGGAGATGCTCAGTTCCACACAGCGAGCTAGTGGCACTCCAAACCGAGGGATATCTTCCCCCAGCCTTCATGGTTCCGTTTCGAGCCGGACTGGCCACCTTCAGGGGTGGAAAGCAGGCGGAGAGCGTCCCCAACCCTTCCAAAGGAGAGTGGGTATGCTACGTCCCTTATCTAATAAGGGGACTCGGATTTCCCATACATTCGTTTCTCCGGGGGCTCCTGGAGTTCTACGGACTCCAGCTTCACCACCTTACACCTGCCTCCATTTTGCACATCGCGGGCTTTGTAGCTCTTTGCGAGCTGTTCTTGGGCATCGAGCCCCATTTTGCGCTATGGAAGAGATTGTTTTGCCTCGTACCCCGTTCTCACAAGGGGTCGATATATCAAGTGGGCGGAGCCGAAATATGGCGCATCGCCGGGACCGGATATCTATCCGGCACCCCGAAGAAGGCATCCGAAGACTGGCCTTCGGAATGGTTCTACATGGAGGACGCCCCTCTGCCGGATCCAGTTCGGATCAGCCTCCCGGAGTTCAGCAATGCTCCCTTGAAGAAACGCCTGGGTTGGCGCCCGCGGAGCCCTCAACGGGAGGATGATGGGAGCGTCCATTATCTGATGGGCCGGATTAGGTTACTGGCCCACTCCGGATTGACCATGATTGGAATCATGGCCACGTGCATTATGCGAGGGGTGCAGCCGCTCCAATATAGGGGCCACCCTATGTGGGATTTCAACGGGGAAGATGACGCCACCCGTCATGGCCGTAGAGGGCCGGGCTCGGCAGCCGATCTGGTAAAGATCATGTCCGGCTTGTACAAGGGGGAGGAGGAGGACTTCCTCAGCACGAGTCCATTGAATGGATTCTCGATGAATAACCCTCGGAGCTGGGTAAGCGGACGTTTATCTACCCGACCCATACTTCCAAAGTCAAGTATCTTACTTTGTGATTTCGACACAGGAGCTGCGCCGGGACGTGGAGGGCATACAAAGCCTAACTCCACAGCCCGAGGATCCGGAACGATCCCTTGATCCGGACTCCGAAGAGGATCCGGACATAAAGGTGGAGCTGATTGACGGGGTGTTCCACCAACTTAGCATGGACAATGCTCTAGTCGCCATTACGGCTGACTACCCCGGTTTGTTTCCAGCCTCCCAGGTGACTATGACCGAGGTCTTGACACCATCATTTGATCCATCCTCAATTCTGACCATCCTATAATGATGGTGCATCGCAGGAGGTGCCTTTAAGGCGGGAAGCCGAACCCGCGGCGGCTGACCAGCAAGGGTCAGTTCAGCCCAGCAGGCGGAAGAGGAGTACGACGCGAATCGAAACGTCGCCGCAACGGTACGGCGCACCGCTGTTTTTAAGGGAAGGATCCCTAGGACGTATATTAATGCTCATAACTCTTCCAGGAGAAAGAGCGCTCGCCGGACAGTGTCCGGAGAGGTTGCTAATCAAGCCTCCGCCAGCCATGCTCCAACGCGTGGTCCGGAAGGGGAGGCGAACACAAGGCATGAGTCGGATGCTCCTCCGACAGAGGATGCCGACAGGCTGTCCGCCACCCTGTCTGAGGTGGAGAGCGCCATGAATCACAGGCGTCGCCGGACAGTTCTCCGTGACGCGTGTTTCTCCCTGGAGGCGTTGAATGCCTTTGATGTGGGAGACGCGCACCTCCGTGCCGCTCAAGATGGTTTAACCAGAGCCATGGAGCAGAATGTGAAGGACATACGGGCAAGTAATTTTAATAGTTATATATGCCAGTAGCCCCCGAGACGTAAAATAGTTAAAATAACTGATTTAAGGATCATTTATTATGCAGGATCTTACGGAGAAGAATACCCACCTGTCCCAGGAGCTTCAAGAGTGCAAGGCCCAACTTGAGGACGCACTGGCCGCCACAGGGGGAGCCACAGAGACTCCCACTGGTAATACGTACTTCGAAAAGATAAGTAGTTAACAAAGTGCGGCGTGTGCGTAAATCTGACAATAATATTGCAGAGGGCGCCGGACTAGATCCGGACAAGCAACAGCTACTGCGTCAGCTGAAGGCCGGCGAGAGGGTGCTTATGAAGGTGCAGCAGGAGAGGAACAAGCTCCAAGATGCCCACACCCAGCTAGGAGAAGAGCTGAAAAGATGTTCGGGCCCAGCTGTCTGTCTGTCCTTGAGCAAATTCCTTTGAAAAGAAGAATTCGGCGAGGAAGTCGATTGACAGAAATGTGTCTGTAGGTGTGCTCACAGGTCGTCCGGCGGAGGAGATGCCTGGTTCCACGAGAGACCCTCTTCCCGAGCTGCTGCAGCTGCACGAACGTGTTCGGCAGGTGATGAGCGGAATCGTGCAGGCCTTATGGCCTTCCGTCTCCCTACCCAAGGGTCTTGGAGGGCTTGCTGAGAAGCTTCAAGGAGTACGGCGACGTATCCGTCTGTGGAAGATATCGGCCTGCCGTCAAGGCGCCAGGGAGGCCTGGGCCATGGTGAAGACGCGGTACCCGAAGGCTGACCCAAACCACATGTCCGAGGTCGGACCTGTGGGGCCCGATGGGAAGGAGATCCCTGTGAGCCTGATGTACGACCAAGTAGAGTTGGCCGCGAAATATTCCCAATAGGACTGTAAATTAGACAGCCTGCTAGACAGGATCGAAGAGGAGTACAATCAGTCAATTTGACGATGTATTTTAAAATGACATGTAAAATGCCTTCTAGCCGGATAGTAGATCATTTGTCTTTGCCGACCTTTTCGCTTCAACCTCGGGACCCTAGAGTCCGAAGTGTGTCCGAATACCTTCTCAGTTATGAAAAAACCGAGGCATGCGTGGAGACCAGGCGTAGGGGTCATTAGTGCTTTATCAGACAAGTGCCCAACTAGTTATGTTATATTACATGGTTAGTAAGAAACATCTTCCAGGGAGAATAGTTCTGTTAGGGGTTCCTTTCCCTAGGAGGCATTCCCTAAAGTGCATGCCCACACTGTGAAAAGAGCAGAAAAAGCATCTAGGGGCAGATAAGTTGAATAAGTAATAAATCATCTTTCAAGTCACTGACCGAATATTCTCTTAAGAACGCTAGCTTTCGGCTTCACCCAGTCTGAGGTACACATCTGGCTGACCCGGCAGTAACAATCGCAGATGTGCTCCCTTTACCTCCTAGCCGAACAATCGGGAACGTAGGGGTAAGCACAGGAGCCAGGCAACCCAGCTTGGCCAAAACTTAAGTCATATCAATGCATATAATGGTGAATAAAAGGTACATGCGGAAGTATGACACATGTGTTGGGCATTAAGCCCGTATAAATAAGCGTCTGTTATAGAAGCCCCCAGGTATAATGAGTGCTAGGAGCACATCAAGTGTGTGCGAAAAATGCGCAAATCAGCCTATCAAAGGTACTGAAAAAAAGTGGGAAGAAGGAGGGGGACAAGAGGCAGTGAAAATGTAAAAAGGTGGACGGAGGAGTGAGACGAACTCTGAGTCCGGTGTTAGGCGTAGAATCTGCGGAGACGGGCTGCGTTCCATGGGTTCGGCTTGAGTCGGTTGTCAGATGCGTTACGTAGACGGTATGCTCCGCCGGTCAGGACTTGGTCGATGATGAAGGGACCTTCCCACTTGGTCTTAAGTTTGTCCTTTTTCTTGTCCGGCAGGTGTAGAACAAGTTCGCCAACATTGTAAGTTTTGGCCCGTACTTCTCTGCTTTGATATCTTCGAGCCTGCCGCTGATAGAATGCGGAATGAGCTTTTGCCACGTCCCGCACCTCCTCTAAGGCGTCCAAACTGTCCTGCCGATCCAACTCGGCTTCTCTTTCTTCGTACATGCGCACGCGAGGTGAGTCATGAATTATATTGCAGGGCAGAACTGCCTCTGCGCCGTACACCATAAAAAATGGTGTGAATCCGGTAGTGCGGTTTGGCGTGGTCCGCAGCCCCCAGAGTACGGAGTCGAGCTCCTCTACCCAATGCGTGTTAGATTCCTTGAGGGACCGCACTAGTCTGGGATGATGCCGCTCATGATTAGACCATTTGCTCGCTCGACTTGACCGTTAGTTTGGCGGTGATAGACTGAAGCGTAGTCGAGCTTGATGCCCATGTTTTTTCACCAGAGTTTAACCTCGTAGGCCGTCAAATTCGTGTCGTTATCAGTGATGATGCCGTGGGGGACGCCAAAACGGTGTACTACCCCGGATATGAAGTCTATCATAGGTCCGAATTCTGCCGTTTTAACCGGTTGGCCTCTATCCATTTGGTGAATTTGTCCACCATGACCAATAAGTATTTGTGCTTGTGGGTTCCCCCTTTAAGGGCTCTAACCATGTCAAGCCCCCAGACCAAGAACGGCCAGGTGATGGGTATAGTTTTGAGGGCGGTGTGTGGCATGTGGCTCTGATTAGCGAAGAGCTGGCAACCGACGCATCGTTGGACTAAGTCCTGAGCATCTGCCCGGGCTGTTGGCCAATAAAATCCTTTACGGAAGGCCTTGCCTACAAGGGTCCGGGCTGCAGCGTGGTGCCCGCCGAGTCCGGCGTGAATTTCAACCAAGAGATTTCACCCTTCCTCTTCGGAGATACACCTTTGAAGGACTTCGGTTGTGCTTTTCTTATAAAGTTCTCCCTCATGGACCTTGTAGGCTTTAGATCGCCGAACTATGCAGCGGGCCTCATTTTGGTCTTCGGGAAATTCCTGCCTAATTAAGTAGGCTAGGAATGGTTCTGTCCACGAGGCAATTACTGCCATTATTTCGTGGGCTGAAGGTGTTATTTCATTGGTTGAGCCGCCAATTGTGTCAGAATGGTCTGAGTTAGGTGATGCAGCTGGTTCCGGATTGTTATTTCCGGACTCCTCTTCCCATAATACGGATGGCTTAAAGAGCCGTTCCAGGAAGATGTTTGGAGGGACGGCGTCGCGTTTTGCGCCGATGCGTGCCAACACATCTGCTGCCTGGTTATTATCCCGGGCTACATGGTGGAATTCGAGTCCTTCGAACAGAGCTGACATTTTTAGGATGGCGTTGCGGTAGGCTGCCATTTTCGGATCTTTGGCGTCAAAGTCTCCATTTACTTGGGATATTGCGAGGTTTGAATCCCCGCGCACTTCTAGGCGTTGAATGCCCATGGAGATTGCCATCTGGAGGCCATGTAGAAGGGCCTCGTGTTCGGCTGCGTTGTTGGAGTCCATGTAAATTATTTGAAGTACGTATTGGACTGTGTCTCCGGTTGGGGACGTCAAGACGATGCCAGCCCCCAAGCCAGCCAACATTTTGGATCCGTCGAAATGCATGATCCAATTGGAGTATGCGCCGTATTCTTTAGGGAGTTCGGCTTCGGTCCATTCGGCGACGAAGTCAGCCAGAACTTGCGACTTAATAGCTCGCCGTGGTTTGTAGGTTATGTCAAATGGTAAGAGCTCAATGGCCCATTTTGCAATCCTGCCCGTTGCGTCACGATTGTTTATAATATCATTGAGAGGTACTTCGGAGGCCACCATTATGGAACACTCTTGAAAGTAGTGCCGCAGCTTCCGGGATGCCATGAACACCGCATACGCTATCTTTTGATAATGTGGGTACCGGGACTTCCATGGAGTTAAGACAATGGATACGTAGTACACTGGTTTTTGAAGAGGGAATCTGTGCCCTTCTGTTTCTCGTTCGACGACGAGTACCGCGCTGACAACTTGATGTGTTGCTGCGATATATAATAACACAGGTTCGCCCAGGTTGGGCGCGCCCAGGACCGGATTTGTTGCCAGTATGGCCTTAATTTCTTCGAGTCCGGCCGTGGCAGCATCCGTCCATTCGAAGTGTTCCGTGCGCCGGAGGAGGCGATAGAGGGGCAGAGCCTTTTCTCCCAAACAGGAGATGAAGCAGCTTAGAGCCGCTACGCATCCAGTTAGTTTTTGTATTTGCTTGAGGTCTTTTGGGATATCCAATTGTGACAGAGCTCGGATCTTGGCTGGGTTTGCGTCAATTCCTCTACCGGATACAATGAAGCCCAAGAGCTTTCCGGCTGGTACTCCGAAGACACATTTTTCCGGGTTGAGCTTAATGTCATATGCTCGGAGGTTGTCGAATGTCACCCTCAAGTCGTCTACTAGAGTTTCGACGTGTTTGGTCTTGACGACCACATCGTCTACGTATGCCTTTATTGTTTTGCCTATCTGGGTAGCCAGACATGTCTGAATCATGCGCTGATATGTTGCGCCGGCGTTTTTGAGTCCGAAGGGCATTGTGTTGAAGCAGAATGGCCCATATGGAGTAATGAATGCTGTTGCGGCCTGGTCTTTTTCCGCCATCTTGATTTGATGGTATCCGGAGTATGCGTCGAGGAAGCACAATGAATCATGCCCTGCGGTAGCATCGATGATTTGGTCGATGCGAGGGAGAGGGAAAGGGTCCTTTGGACAGGCCTTGTTAAGGTCTTTGAAATCGACGCAAAGGCGCCAGGATTTGTCCTTTTTTGTTACCATTACTAGGTTGGCTAGCCAGTCCGGATGTTTTATATCTCTGATGAATCCGGCTTCTAAGAGTTTGGCTAGCTCCTCTCCCATTGCCTGTCTTTTGGGTTCGGAAAATCGCCGAAGAGCTTGTTTGACTGGCTTGAATCCTTTTAGGATATTTAGGCTATGCTCTGCCAGCCTGCGTGGGATTCCTGGCATGTCTGAAGGGTGCCAAGCAAAAATGTCCCAATTTTCCCGAAGGAATTCTCGTAGTGCGGCTTCTACATCAGGATTTAATTGTGCCCCAATGGAAGCCGTCTTTGTGGGGTCCGTTGGATGGACCTGAAATTTGACTATTTCGTCTGCTGGATTAAAAGAGGTGGACTTGGACCTCTTATCGAGTATCACATCGTCCCTATCCACCGTGGAGCGCAGCACAGTTAGTTCCTCTGCCGCTAGGGCTTCAGATAATGCCTCTAGGGCCAGTGCGGCTGTCTTATTTTCAGCGCGGAGTGCTGTATCTAGATCACTGGCGAGAGTGATTATTCAATTGGGTTCGGGCATTTTGAGCTTCATGTACCCGTAATGGGGTATACCTTGGAAGATTGTGAATGCCTCTCGCCCTAACAAGGCGTGATATCCGCTGCCGAATGGGGCCACTTGGAACGTGACCTTTTCAGACCTGTAATTGTCCGGCGAGCCGAACACTACATCTAGTGTGATTTTTCCTGTGCAGCGTACTTCTCGACTAGGGATTATTCCCCTGAAGGTTGTGCTGCTTCGCTCAATGCAGCAACAATCAATTTCCATTTTTTGAAGGGTTTCTTCGTAGATGAGGTTTAATCCACTGCCGCCATCCATGAGTACCTTGGTAAGACGAAAGTCGTCCACTATCGGACTGAGGACCAATGCGGCTGGTGCTCTATCTGTTTGAAATTTAGGTTCGTCGCTGGCATTGAAGGTGATAGCCGTGTCACTCCACGGATTTGTTGTTGCTACTTGGTAGACTTCGGCGAGGCTGTGGATTGTTCGTTTCCGCATGTTATTTGATGCGAAAGTCTCGAAGACTGTTAATACCGTACTGGTACTGCTGGGCTGGTTGCCCGGGGCTAAAAAGCCTTCGCCACTTTTGGCCACCTGCCGTAGTATCCAACATGCTCGAAGGCTATGTGTTGGAGTGGCGCCCTCCGTACTGTGGATTTTGCAGGGTCCGTTGAGCCATCCCTCCAGTACGGTTCCGTACCCTTTAGGGGGTTTTTGCTTCTTGGTTTTTAACCCAGGCGCTTGAGTATGACACACCCTTTTATTTCCGACTGTGTATTCAGGGCCGGATTGTCCCAAAACCTAGTTTCGGTTTTCCAGGCACTCTCCATCGCGCAGTATTTTTGTACAATGGTTGCTAGGTCAGTGAAGCATGTAACTTCGCGACGACTGATGGCGTTTATGATTCCCTTGTCCGTGCAATTGTTGCAGAAAATTGAAATCGTGCTTTCTTCACGGCAGTCCATTATCCTGTTCATAACCAGGAGGAATCTGGCCCAGTAATGATGTACTGTTTCATCGGGCTCTTGCCGTATTTGAGATATATTGCTTATGTTTGTGTGGGCGGGTGGAATTAAGTTCGGAACCCCGCTCGATCTGAGGCTCAAAGGCCAAGAAGTTTCCGGATTTGGAAGCTTGGTTTGCTGGATGCTTTCCAACAAATCTGGTCCGGTGCCTGACTTTAGGTTCAGTATTTGATTGGCGTCCGTCCCTCCGCGGGAATCCGGCATGGAGGATCGGGAATCCGGACATAGTTGGTTTTTAACATAGAAGAAGAGTCGCGCATTGTTCCTCTACCACAACAACGTGGTGGGTAACCTGGGGAGAGTTAATTTCTCTCAGATCAGTTTTAAGCCTGATCTGATCGTGGTCGGTAGCGACTCCCAGGGCGGCGATGCGATCCAAGAGCTCGTTTACGGAGGAGAGCTCAATCGGATCTAGCTGCTCGGCGAATTCCGAGCTGATGTGAAGATCGCTTTTAATGACCTGAGAGGTCATTGTCAGAGCGGTGGCCGAAAAGGAGGTCATAAGAAAATCGCCTAGCCGGATAGTCTGGCCGGCAGCCAAAGCTCCCTTGACGACGGCGCCGTCTTTAAAGACGGGAAAAGGCATCCTTCCTGATGGCGACGGCACAGAGGAACTCTCAATGAAAGCACCAATGTCGGTGTCAAAACCGGCGGATCTCGGGTAGGGGGTCCCGAACTGTGCGTCTAGGCGGATGGTAACAGGAGACAAGGGACACGATGTTTTACCCAGGTTCGGGCCCTCTTGATGGAGGTAAAACCCTACGTCCTGCTTGATTAATATTGATGATGTGTGTTACAAGAGTGGATCTACCACGAGATCAAGGAGGCTAAACCCTAGAAGCTAGCCTATGGTATGATTGTTGTTCGTTCTACGGACTAAAGCCATCCGGTTTATATAGACACCGGAGAGGGCTAGGGTTACACAGAGTCGGTTACAATGGTAGGAGATCTACATATCCGTATCGCCAAGCTTGCCTTCCACGCCAAGGAAAGTCCCATCCGGACACGGGACGAAGTCTTCAATCTTGTATCTTCATAGTCCTGGAGTCCGGCCGATCTTGATAGTTCGGCTGTCCGGACACCCCCTAGTCCGGGACTCCCTCAACGGGTGTAAGACAGATTTACACATGCAAAACACTTAGGTTAACTTGACGAGCCTAGCATGTACAGACATGGCCTCGGAACACAAGAGACCGAAAGGTCGAACATGAGCCATATGGAAGATACGATCAACATGGAGATGTTCACCGATGATGACTAATCCGTCTCACGTGATGATCGGACATGGCCTAGTTGACTCGGATCATGTATCACTTAGATGACTAGAGGGATGTCTAATCTGAGTGGGAGTTCATTAAATAATTTGATTAGATGAACTTAATTATCATGAACTTAGTCTAAAAACCTTTGCAAAAATGTCTTGTAGATCAAATGGCCAACGCTCATGTCAACCTCAACTTCAACGCGTTCCTAGAGAAAACCAAGCTGAAAGATGATGGCAGCAACTATTCGGACTAGGTCCGGAACCTGAGAATCATCCTCATAGCTGCCAAGAAAGCATATGTCCTAGAAGGACCACTAGGTGAAGCATCCATCCCAGAGAACCAAGACGTTATGAACGCTTGGCAGTCACGTGCTGATGATTACTCCCTCGTTCAGTGCGGCATGCTTTACATCTTAGAACCGGGGATCCAAAAGCCTTTTGAGCAACACAGAGCATATGAGATGTTTGAGGAGCTGAAAATGGTTTTCCAAGCTCATGCCCGGGTGGAGAGATATGAAGTCTCCGACAAGTTCTACAGTTGTAAGATGGAGGAAAATAGTTCTGTTAGTGAGCACATACTCAAAATGTCTGGGTTGCACAACCGCTTGTCCCAGCTGGACATTAACCTCCCGGACGAGGCGGTCATTGACAGAATCCTTCAGTCGCTCCCACCTAGCTACAAGAGCTTTGTGATGAACTACAATATGCAGGGGATGGTGAAAACTATTCCTGAAGTATTTTCAATGCTGAAATCAGCGGAGGTAGAAATCAAAAAAGAGCATCAAGTGTTGATTGTCAATAAAACCACTAGTTTCAAGAAAGGCAAGGGTAAGAAGAACTTCAAGAAGGACGGCATGGGAGTTGCCGCGCCCGATAAACCAGTTGGCGGGAAGAACCGAAAGAATGGACCCAAACCTGAGACTGAGTGCTTTTATTGCAAGGGAAAGGGACACTGGAAGCGGAACTGCCCCAAATACTTAGCGGACAAGAAGGCCGGCAATACTAAAGGTATATGTGATATACATGTAATTGATGTGTACCTTACCAGTACTCGTAGTAGCTCCTGGGTATTTGATACCGGTGCGGTTTCTCATATTTGTAACTCAAAACAGGAGCTGCGGAATAAGCGGAGACTGGCAAAGGACGAGGTGACGATGCATGTCGAGAATGGTTCCAAGGTCGATGTGATCGCCGTCGGCACGCTACCTCTACATTTACCTATGGGATTAGTTTTAAACCTCAATAATTGTTATTTAGTGCCAGCTTTGAGCATGAACATTGTATCTGGATCTTGTTTAATACGAGATGGCTACTCATTAAAATCCGAGAATAATGGTTGTTCTATTTATATGAGAGATATGTTTAATGGTCATGCCCCGCTGGTCAATGGTTTATTCTTGATGAATCTCGAACGTGATGTTACACATATTCATAGTGTGAATACCAAAAGATGTAAGGTTGATAACGATAGTACCACATACTTGTGGCACTGCCGCCTTGGTCACATTGGTGTCAAGCGCATGAAGAAGCTCCATGCTGATGGACTTTTAGAGTCTGTCGATTATGAATCATTTGACACATGTGAACCATGCCTCATGGGCAAAATGACCAAGACTCTGTTCTCCGGAACAATGGAGCGAGCAACCAACTTATTGGAAATCATACATACTGATGTGTGCGGTCCAATGAGCGTTGAGGGTCGCGGAGGCTATCGTTATGTTCTCACTCTCACCGATGACTTAAGTAGATATGGGTATGTCTACTTGATGAAACACAAGTCTGAGACCTTTGAAAAGTTCAAGGAATTTCAGAATGAGCTAGAGAATCAACGTGACCGAAAAATAAAGTTCTTACGATCAGATCGTCGAGGAGAATATATAAGTCACGAATTTGGTACGCACTTAAGGAAATGTGGAATCGTTTCACAACTCACGCCACCTGGAACACCTCAGCGTAACGGTGTGTCTGAAAGTCGTAATCGCACTCTATTGGATATGGTGCGATCTATGATGTCACTCACCGATTTACCGCTATCATTTTGGGGATACGCTCTAGAGATAGCTACATTCACTTTAAATAGGGCACCATCTAAATCCATTGAGACGACACCGTATGAATTATGGTTTGGGAAGAAACCTAAGCTGTCGTTTCTAAAAGTTTGGGGATGCGATGCTTACGTCAAGAAACCTCAACCTGAAAAGCTTGAACCCAAGTCGGAAAAATGCATCTTCATAGGATACCCTAAGGAAACCATTGGGTATACCTTCTACCTTAGATCCGAAGGCAAGATCTTTGTTGCCAAGAACGGGTCCTTTCTGGAGAAATAGTTTCTCTCGAAAGAAGTAAGTGGGACGAAAGTAGAATTCGATGAAGTACTACCTCTTGAACCGGAAAGTAGTGCAGCTCAGGAAAATGTTCATGTGGTGCCTACACCGACTAGAGAGGAAATTAATGATGATGATCAAGGTACTTCGGATCAAGTTGCTATTGAACTTCGTAGGTCCACAAGGACACGTTCCACACCAGAGTGGTATGGAAACCCTGTCCTGGAAATCATGTTGTTAGACAACGGTGAACCTTCGAACTATGAAGAAGCGATGGCGGGCCCAGATTCCAACAAATGGCTTGAACCCATGCAATCCGAGATAGGATCCATGTATGAAAACAAAGTATGGACTTTGACAGACATGCCCGATGATCGGCGAGCGATAAAAAATAAATGGATCTTTAAGAAGAAGACGGACGCGGATGGTAATGTTACCATCTATAAAGCTCGACTTGTCGCTAAGGGTTATCGGCAAATTCAAGGGGTTGACTACGATGAGACTTTCTCTCCCGTAGCGAAGCTGAAGTCCGTCCGAATCATGTTAGCAATTGCCGCATACTATGATTATGAGATATGGCAAATGGACGTCAAAACGGCATTCCTTAACGGCTATCTTAAGGAAGAACTGTATATGATGCAGCCGGAAGGTTTTGTCGATCCTGAGAATGCTAACAAGGTATGCAAGCTCCAGCGATCCATTTATGGGCTGGTGCAAGCATCTCGGAGTTGGAACATTCGCTTTCATGAGATGATCAAAGCGTTTGGGTTTATGCAGACTTATGGAGAAGCATGCGTTTACAAGAAAGTGGGTGGGAGCTCTGTAGCATTTCTCATATTATATGTGGATGACATACTTTTGATGGGAAATGATATAGAACTTTTGGACAGCATTAAGGCCTACTTGAATAAGTGTTTTTCAATGAAGGACCTTGGAGAAGCTGCTTACATATTAGGCATCAAGATCTATAGAGATAGATCGAGACGCCTCATAGGTCTTTCACAAAGCAAATACCTTGATAATATATTGAAGAAGTTCAATATGGATCAGTCCAAGAAGGGGTTCTTGCTTGTGTTGCAAGGTGTGAAATTGAGCTCGGCTCAGTGTCCGACCACGGCAGAAGATAGAGAAAAGATGAGTGTCGTCCCCTATGCCTCAGCCATAGGGTCTATCATGTATGCCATGCTGTGTACCATACCTGATGTAAACCTTGCCATAAGTTTGGTAGGAAGGTACCAAACTAATCCCGGCATGGAACACTGGACAGCGGTCAAGAATATCCTGAAGTACCTGAAAAGGACTAAGGATATGTTTCACGTTTATGGAGGTGGCAAAGGGCTCGTCGTAAAGGGTTACGTCGATGCTAGCTTCGACATAGATCTGGATGACTCTAAATCACAAACCGGATACGTGTATATTTTGAATGGAGAGGCAGTAAGCTGGTGCAGTTGCAAGCAGAGCGTCGTGGCGGGATCTACATGTGAAGCGGAGTACATCGCAGCCTCGGAGGCAGTGCATGAAGCAATCTGGATGAAGGAGTTCATCACCGACCTAGGAGTCATACCCAATGTGTCGGGGCCAATCACCCTCTTCTGTGACAACACTGGAGCTATTGCGCTTGCTAAGGAGCCTAGGTTTAACAAGAAGACCTAGCACATCAAGCATCGCTTCAACTCCATTCGTGAAAATGTTCAAGATGGAGACATAGATATTTGCAAAGTGCATACGGATCTGAATGTCGCAGATCCGTTAACTAAACCTCTTCCATGAGCAAAACATGATCAACACCATAACTCTATGGGTGTTCGATTCATCACAATGTAACTAGATTATTGACTCTAGTGCAAGTGGGAGACTGTTGGAAATATGCCCTAGAGGCAATAAGAAAAGGATTATTATTATATTTCCTTGTTCATGATAATTGTCTATTATTCATGCTATAATTGTGTTATCCGGAAATCGTAATACATGTGTGAATAAATAGACCACAACATGTCCCTAGTAAGCCTCTAGTTGACTAGCTCGTTGATGAACAGATGGTCATGGTTTCCTGACTATGGACATTGGATGTCATTGATAACGGGATCACATCATTAGGAGAATGATGTGATGGACAGGACCCAATCCTAAGCATAGCACAAGATTGTGTAGTTCGTTTGCTAGAGCTTTTCCAATGTCAAGTATCATTTCCTTATACCATGAGATCGTGTAACTCCCGGATACCGTAGGAGTGCTTTGGGTGTACCAAACGTCACAATGTAACTGGGTGACTATAAAGGTATACTACAGGTATCCCCAAAATTATCTGTTGGGTTGACACGGATCGAGACTGGGATTTGTCACTCCGTATGATGGAGAGGTATCTCTGGGCCCACTCGGTAATGCATCATCGTAATGAGCTCAATGTGACCAAGTGTTTGGTCATGGTATCATGCATTACGGTACGAGTAACGTGACTTGCCGGTAACGAGATTGAACGAGGTATTGGGATACCGACGATCGAATCTCGGGCAAGTAACATACTAATTGACAAAGGGAATTGTATACGGGATTACTTGAATCCTCGACATCGTGGTTCATCCGATGAGATCATCGAGGAGCATGTGGGAGCCAACATGGGTATCCAGATCCTGCTGTTGGTTATTGACCGGAGAGTCGTCTTGGTCATGTCTGCATGTCTCTCGAACCCGTAGGGTCCACACAATTAAGGTTCGGTGACGCTAGGGTTGTAGAGATATTAGTATGCGGTAACCCGAAAGTTGTTCGGAGTCCCGGATGAGATCCCGGACGTCACGAGGAGTTCTAGAATGGTCCAGAGGTAAAGAATTGTATATAGGAAGTCCAGTTTCGGCCATCGGGAAAGTTTCGGGGGTCACCGGTATTGTACCGGGACCACCGGAAGGGTCCCGGGGGTCCATCGTGTGGGGCCACCTATCCCGGAGGGTCCCATGGGCTGAAGTGGGAAGGGAACCAGCCCTTGGTGGGCTGGCGCGCCCCCCTTGGTCCTCCCCCTGCGCCTAGGGTTGGAAACCCTAGGGGTGGGGGGCGCCCCACTTGGCTTGGGGGGCAAGCCACCCCCTTGGCCGCCCCCCTTGAGATCCAATCTCTAGGGGCCGGCGCCCCCCCAGGGCCCCTATATATAGAGGGGGGAGGGATGGCTGCGCACCCCTGCTCCTGGCGCCTCCCTCTCCCTCCGCACCACCACTCCCTCTCGCTGAGCTTGGCGAAGCCCTGCCGAGATCACCGCTACTTCCACCATCACGCCGTTATGCTGCTGGATCTCCATCAACCTCTCCCTTCCCCTTGCTGGATCAAGAAGGAGGAGACGTCTTCCCAACCGTACGTGTGTTGACCGCGAAGGTGCCGTCCGTTCGGCTAGGATCTCCGGTGATTTGGATCACGACGAGTACGACTCCCTCAACCCTGTTCTCTTGAATGCTTTCGCTCGCGATCTACAATGGTATGTAGATGCACTCCTCTCTCTCGTTGCTAGATGACTCCATAGATTGATCTTGGTGAAGCATAGAATTTTTTATTTTCTGCAACGTTCCCTAACAGTTTTTTCTGTCATGGACGGCCCAAAGAATGTCATGCAGCTGCATCTCTGGCCCGCCTAGGATGAAAATCCAATTTTCTGTCATGATTTTTTGTCATAGAAGTAGGATCCCACCACATCTATGATGATACCGAGTTTTGTCACAACTATCGTCATAGAAGTGTCATAAGAATGACAAAAAAAATTCGTTCGGCCCAAAATGTCACGGATGTGTCTTTTTTTTAGTGGGTAGTGCCACAAATATGTTGCATTATCGTTATCAACTTTGCATCTTTTGGCATCAATATTATGAATATGTGTATCACCACAATCAAGATTCAACAAAAATAGACCACTCTTCAAGGGTGCATGACCATAAAAGATATTACTCATATAAATAGAACAACCATTATTCTCTTATTTAAATGAATAACCATCTCGCACTAAACAAAATCCAGATATAATGTTCATGCTCAATGCTGGCACCAAATAACAATTATTCAGGTCTAAAACTAATCCCAAAGGTAGATGTAGAGGTAGCGTGCCGACGGTGATCACATCGACCTTGGAACCATTCCCGACGCGAATCGTCACCTCGTGCTTAGCCAATCTTCATTTAATCTATAGTCCCTGTTTTGAGTTACAAATATGAACAACCGAACCGGTATCAAATACCTAGGCACTACTACGAGCATTAGTAAGGTACACATCAATAACATGTATATCAAATATACCTTTGTTCACTTTGCCATCCTTCTTATCCGCCAAATACTTGGGGCAGTTCCACTTCCAGTGACCAGTCCCTTTGCAATAGAAGCACTCAATTTCAAGCTTGGGTCCAGCTTTGGGCTTCTTCCCGGGAGTGGCAACTTGTTTGCCATTCTTCTTGAAGTTCCCCTTCTTTCCCTTGCCCTTTTTCTTGAAACTAGTGGTCTTGTTAACCATCAACACTTCATGTTCCTTCTTGATTTCTACCTCCACAACTTTAAGCAGCTCGGAAATAGGCTTCTCCATCCCTTGCATATTATAGTTCATCATGAAGCCTTTATAGCTTGGTGGCAGTGATTGGAGAACTCTGTCAATAACACTATCATCTGGAAGATTAACTCCCAACCGAGTCAAGTGATTATGATATCCAGACATTCTGAGTATGTGTTCACTGACAGAACTGTTCTCCTCCATCATGCAGCTACAGAACTTGTTGGAGACTTCATATCTCTCAACTCGGGCATTTGCTTGAAATATTAACTTCAACTCCTGAAACATCTCATATGGTCCATAATGTTCAAAACGTCTTTGAAGTCCCAATTCTAAGACGTAAAGCATGGCACACTGAACTATCGAGTAGTCATCAGATCGATCTTGCCACATGTTCATAACATGAGCATCTGCTCCTGCAGTAGGCCTTTCACCTAGCGGTGCATCAAGGACATAATTCTTCTGTGCAACAATGAGGATAATCCTCAAGTTATGGACCCAGTCCATGTAGTTGCTACCATCTTCTTTCAACTTAGCTTTCTCTTGGAATGCATTAAAATTCAAAGGAACGGTAGCACGGGTCATTGATCTACAACATAGATATGCAAAAACTACCAGGACTAAGTTCATGATAAATTAAATTCAATTAATCATATTACTTATGAACTACCAGTTAGATAGACATTCCTCAAGTCATCTAAATGATAGGTGACCCAAATCAACTAAACCATGTCCGATCATCACGTGAGATGGAGTAGTCATCAATGGTGAACATCTCTATGTTGATCATATCTACTATATATTGATGTTCAACCTTTGGTCTCTTGTGTTCCGAGGCCATGTTTGTACATGCTAGGCTCGTCAAGTTTAACCCGAGTATTCCGCATGTGCAAAACTGTCTTGCACCCGTTCTATGTGAACATAGAGCCTATCACACCCGATCATCACATGGTGTCTCACCATGAAGAACTGTTACAACGGGTCATACTCGGGGAGAACACATATATCTTGAAATTTAGTTAAGGAATCATCTTATAATGCTACCGTCGTACTAAGCAAAATTAGATGCATAAAGATAAGCATCACATGCAATCAAATTATGTGACATGATATGGTCATCATCATCTTGTGCTTTTGATCTCCATCTCCAAAGCACCGTCATGATCTCCATTGTCACCGGCTTGACACCTTGATCTCCATCGTAGCGTCGTGGTCGTCTCGCCAACTATTGCTTCTATAACTATCGCTACAGCTTAGAGATAAAGTAAAGCAATTACATGGCGTTTGCATTTCATACAATAAAGCGACAACCATAAGGCTCCTGCCAGTTGCCGATAACTTCTACAAAACATGATCATCTCATACAACAATGTATATCACATCATGTCTTGATCATATCACATCACAACATGCCCTTCAAAAACAAGTTAGACGTCCTCTACTTTGTTGTTGCAAGTTTTACATGGCTGCTACGGTCTTCTAGCAAGAACTGTTCTTACCTACGGCACAAAACCACAATGGTGATTTATGAATTGTTGTTTTAATCTTCAACAAGGACCGGTCGCAGTCAAATTTGATTCAACTAAAGTTGGAGAAATAGACACCCGCCAGCCACCTTTATGCAAAACTAGTAGCATGTCTGTCTGTGGAACCGTCTCATGAACGTGGTCATGTAAGGTTGGTCTAGGCTGCTTCATCTAGCAATACCGCCAAATCAAAATAAGACATTGGTGGTAAGAAGTATGACAATTACCGCCAAAACTCTTTGTGTTCTACTTGTGCATATCATCTACGCATAGACCTGGCTCTGTTACCACTATGGGACATAGCATGCAATTTCAAAAAAATTCCTATGCTCATGCAAGATATATCTAGGAGATGCATAACAACGAGAGGAGGGGAGTGTGTCTATGTACCCTCATACACCGAAAGCGGAAGAGTTTGCCAACGCGGTTGATGTAGTCAAACTTCTTCTCATTCTGACAGATCAAGCACCGAACGTACGACACCTCCGAGTTTTGCACACGTTCAGCTCGATGACGTCCCTCGAACTCTTGACCAAGTAGAGTGTCGAGGAAGTAGATGAGTTCCGTCAGCACGACGGCGTGGTGATGATGATGGTGAAGTTATCTGCGCAGGGCTTCGCCTAAGCACTACGAGAATATTACTAGAGGCGTAAACTATGGAGGGGGGCGCCACACATGGCTAACAATCGTTGGTGTGTCTTCTAGGCGCTCCCTCCCCATGTATATATAGGTGGGAGGGGGAGGGGAGCAGCTTTGGGGCGCCCAAGTAGGAGGAATCCTACTTGGGTTCCCTAGTCCAATTCTGCCTCCCCCCTTCCTCCTTTTTGCCGGAGAGAAAAGGGAAGGGGGGAGGAGAGAAGGAAGGGGGGCCGAATCCCTTCTCCTCCTTATCCAATTCGGCCACATGCCAAGGGGGGGGGTCTCCACACCTTATGGGCTGGTGTGCTCCCCTCTTATGGCCCATATGGCCCATATCTTCCCCTCGGGGGTTCCGGTAACCGCCCCGATACTCCGATAAATACTCGATATCACCCAGAACACTTATGCTGTCCGAATACTATCATCCTATATATCAATATTTACCTCTCTACCATTTTGAGACTCCTCATCATGTTCGTGATCTCATCTGGGACTCCAAACAACATTCAATCACCAAATCACATAACTCATGTAATACAAAATCGTCATCGAACCTTAAACGTGCGGACCCTATGGATTCAAGAACTATGTAGACATGACAGAGACACCTCTCTGGTCAATAACCAATAGCAAAACCTGCATGCTCATATTGGCTCCCACATATTGTACAAAGATCTTTATCGGTCGAACCGATATGACAATATACGTTATTCCCTTTGTCATTGGTATGTTAATTGCCCGAGATTCTATCATCGGTATCTTCATACCTAGTTCAATCTCGTTACCGAAAAATCTCTTTACTCGTTCCGTAATGCATAATCCTTCAACTAACTCCTTAGTCACTTTGCTTGCAGGGCTTCTTATGATGTGCATTACTGAGAGGGCCCATAGATACCTCTCCAAAACTCGAAGTGACCAATCCTAATCTCGATCTATGCCAACCCAACAAACACCTTCAGAGATACCTATAGAGCATCTTTATAATCACCCAGTTACGTTGTGACGTTTGATAGCACACAACGCATTCCTCCAGTATCCGGGAGTTGCATAATCTCATAGTCGAAGGAATATGTATTTGACATGAAGAAAACAATAGCAATAAAACTGAACAATCATTATGCTAAGCTAACGGATGGGTCTTGTCCATCACATCATTCTCTAATGATGTGACCTTGTTCATCAAATGACAACACATGTCTATGTTTAGGAAACTTAACCATCTTTGATTAATGAGCTATTCTAGTAGAGGCTTACTAGGGACATGGTGTTTTGTCTATGTATCCACCCATGTATCAAGTTTCCGGTTAATACAATTCTAGCATGAATGATAAACATTTATCATGAATAAGGAAATATAAAATAACAACTTTATTATTGCCTCTAGGGCATATTTTTTACTTGTTACTGTGGAAAACAATCTTTTGAGGGGTTTGTTCGTGGTATCTTCACCTCGACCGGAAGCACAATTAGTTACCCCTCAACCTACCGCACCTACTAAAAATACTGGCTGTGAAATTTCTTTGGTATGATAGATCAACTGCTAGCTAATCCTTATGCAGGAGATGGAACTGAGAATCCTGATATGCATCTTATACATGTGGATGAAATTTGTGGATTATTTAAGCTTGCAGGTTTACCCAGAGATGAAGTTAAGAAGAAGGTTTTTCCTTTATCTTTGAAGGGACAAACATTGACATGGTACAGGCTATGCGATGATATTGGATCTTGGAATCGGAATCGATTGAAATTGGAATTTCACCAAAGAAAATCCTATGCATCTAGTTCATCATCATCAGAATTATATATATAATGTTTGGCCTCGTGAAGGAGAAAATATCGCTCTAGCTTGGGGAGGCTTAAGTCAATGTTATATTCATGCCCCAATCATGAGTTCTCGAGAGAAATTATCATTCAGAATTTTTACGCTTGGCTTTCTTATAATGATCGATCCATGCTCGATACTTCTTGTGCTAGTTTGTTTATGAAGAAGACTATTGGATTCAGGTGGGATCTTTTAGAAAGAATTAATCACAACTCTGAATAATGGGAACTCGGCGAAGGTAAAGAGTCAGGCATTAAGCTTGAGTTTGATTGTGTTAGATCTTTTATGAATACTGATGCTTTTCACAAGTTTAGCACTAAATATGAACTTGAGTATGAGATAGTAGTCTCTTTCTGTGAATCATTTGCTACTTATGTTGATCTCCCTAAGGAGAAGTGGTTTAAATATCATCCACCTATTAAATAAGAAATTAGAGAACTAGTTATAGCTAAAGATGAAACTATCATTTACAATGTTGATCCAGTTGTGCCTACTTCTTATATTGAAAAATCACCTTTCTGTGTTAGGATAAAGGAACATGCTAAGGTATCAACTGTGGTTTGCAAAAGTAATATTAAAGCACCTAAACCCCCTGATTAAATTAAAGTAGAACCTAGTGTTGCTATGGTTAAAGATCTTTTGGTAGAAAATATTAATGGGAATGTTATTTACTTCTATGATGAAGCTGCTACAATTGCCAAACCTGATGAAAAAGATAAACATAGACCCGTAGTTGATATGCGTGTTGTCTCAGTTAATATAGGATATCATTGCTATCATGGTTTATGTGACTTGGGTGCTAGTGTGAGTGCTATTCCTTTTACCTTATACCAAGAAATTATGAATGATATAGCACCCGCTGAAATAGAAGACATAGATGTTACTATTAAACTTGCTAATAGAGATACCATCACACCACTTGGGATAGTTAGAGATGTTGAAGTCTTGTGTGGTAAAATAAGATACCCTACTGATTTTCTAGTACTTGGTTCCCCACAAGATGACTTTCGTCCCATTTTATTTGGTAGACATTTCTTGAACACCGTTAATGCTAAGATAGATTGTAAAAAACAAACTGTCGGTGTTAGGTTTGGTGACGTGTCTCATGAGTTCAATTTCTCCAAGTTTCGTAGACAACCTCGTAATGAAGAACTGCCTAGTAAGGATGAAATAATCGGTCTTGCTTTTATTGGCGTGCCTCCTACTGATCCTTTAGAACAATATTTACTCGACCATGAAAATGATATGCACTTAGGTGAAAGAAATGAAATAGGTAAAATATTCTTTGGACAATAATTTATCCTAAAACACAATTTGCCTATTGAAACTCTAGGAGTTCTCCTCCACCTAAAGGTGATCCTATGTTTTAATTAAAACAATTTCCAGACACTTTGCAATATGCTTATCTTGATGAGAAAAAGATATATCCTGTTATTATTAGTGCTAACCTTTCAGAACATGAAGAAGAAAGATTATTAAAAAATCTGAGGAAGCACCGAGCTGCTATTGGGTATACTCTTGATGATCTTAAGGTCATTAGTCCCACTCTCTGACAACACAAGATTAATATGGAACCTGCTGCTAACCCCGTTGTTGTGCATCAACAACGATTGAATCCTAAGATTAAAGAAGTGGTAAGAACTAAAATATTAAATCTTCAAGAAGCAGGTATAATCTATCCCATAGATGATAGTAGATGGGTAAGTCTTGTTCATTGTGTCCCTAATAAGGGAGGTATTACTATTGTTCTTACTGACAAAAATGAGCTTATCCAACAAAGAATTGTTACTGACTACAGAATGGTAATCGATTTTAGAAAATTAAATAAAGCTACTAGAAAAGATCATTACCCTATGTCTTCTATTGATCAAATGCTAGAAAGATTATCTAAGCACACACACTTTTGTTTTCTTGATGGATATTCTGGTTTCTCTCAAATACCTGTATCACAACTTGATCAAGAGAAAACCACCTTTACTTGTCCTTTTGGAACTTATGCTTATAGACGTATGCCTTTTGGTTTATGCAGTGCACCTGCTACCTTTAAAAGATGTATGTCTACTATATTCACTAATTTTTGTGAAAAGATTGTTGAGGTTTTCATGGATGATTTTCCCGTTTATGGAACTTCTTTTGATAATTGATTAAGCAACCTTGATCGAAGTTTTTCATAGATGTGAGCAAACTAATCTTGTCTTGAATTGGGAGAAGTTCCACTTTATGGTTAACAAAGGTATTGTCTTGGGGCATAAATTTTTTGAAAGAGGTATTGAGGTGGATAAAACTAAAGTCTATGCAACTGAGAAAATTCCATGTCCTAAAGATATTAAAGGTATTCGTAGTTTCCTTGGTCATGTTGGTTTCTATAGGAGGTATATTAAAGACCTCTCTAAAATTTCTAGGCCTCTTACTAATATTTTACAAAAGGATGTTCCATTTGTTTTTTTATGATGATTGTGTAGAAGCCTTTGAAACACTTAAGAAAGCCTTAACTTCTACACCTATTGTCCAACCACATGATTGGAACTTGCCTTTTGAAATTATGTGTGATGCTACTGATTATGTCCTTGGTGCTATAATAGGACAAAGAGTTGATAAGAAATTAAATGTTATCCATTATGCTAGCAAAACTCTAGATAGTTCCCAAAGAAATTATGCTACTACTGAAAAGGAATTTTGAGCAGTTGTGTTTGCTTGTGATAAATTCACATCTTATATTTTTGATTGCAAAGTAATTGTTCATGTTGATCATGCTGCTATAAAATATCTTATGGAAAAGAAAGATGCTAAGTGGACTCATTAGGTGGGTTCTCTTGCTACAAGAATTTGATTTACATATCACTAATAGGAAAGGAGCTGAGAACCCCGTAGCTGATAAATTGTCTAGGTTAGAAAATATTCTTGATGACCCACTACCTATTGATGATAGTTTTCTCGATCAACAACTAGCTGCAATAAACATTTCTCATAATACTCTCTAGTATGCTGACTATGCTAATTACATTGTTGCTAAATATATATCGCCTAGTTTCACATACCAACAAAAGAAAAAATTCTTCTATGATTTAATACATTACTTTTGGGATGACTGACTTCTTTATAAAGAAGGAGTAGATGATATTATTAGACATTGTGTACCTGAGCATGAACAGGAACAAATCCTACGATAATGTCACTCTGAAGCCTATGGAGGACATCATGCGGGAGATAGAACTGCTCACAAGGTATTGCAATCTAGTTTTTATTGGCCTACTCTCTTCAAGGAAGCCGTAAGTTTGTCTTGTCTTGTGATGAGTGTCAAAGAATTGGTAATATCGGTAAGCGTCAGGAAATGCCTATGAATTATTCACTTGTTGTTGAACTATGTGATGTTCGGGGTTTTGATTATATGGGTCCTTTTCCTTCCTCTAATGGGTATACACATATTTTGGTTGCTGTTGATTATGTTACTAAGTGGGTAGAAGCTATTCCAACTAGTAATGCTGATCACAACACGTCCATTAAAATGCTTAAAGAAGTTATTTTCCCAAGATTTGGAGTCCCTAGATACTTAATGACTGATGGTAGTTCACACTTTATTCATGGTACTTTCCATAAAATGCTTGCTAAATATGATGTTAACCATAGAATTGCATCACCCTACCATCCTCAATCTAGTGGTCAAGCTGAACTTAGCAATAGAGAAAAAACTAATATTGCAAAAAAACTGTTAATAGGTCCCGAAAGAATTGGTCTAAGAAATTAGATGATGCACTTTGGGCCTATAGAACAGCTTATAAAAATCATATGGGTATGTCTCTGTGCAAAATGGTTTATGGAAAAGCTTGTCATTTGCCTCTTGAGTTAGAGCATAAAGCATATTGGGCAATTAAAGAACTCAGTTATGATTTCACTTGCCTGTGAAAAGAGGTTATTTGATATCAGCTCACTAAATGAACGGAGAACCCAAGCTTGTGAAAATGCCAAATTATTCGAACAAAAATTTAAAGGATGGCATGATAAAATTATCCAAAAGCGGGAATTCAAGGTTGGAGGATATGTTCTTTTGTACAACTCTTGTTTTATATTTTTTGCAGGAAAACTCCTCTCCAAATGGGAAGGACCATATATTATCGAAGAGGTTTATCGTTCGGGAGCTATTAAGATCAATAATGTTGAAGATACTAATCCAAAGGTTGTCAGCGAGCAAAAAATTAAACACTATATCTCAGGTATGCCTATTAATGTTGAAACAAATATTATCCAAACTATGACACCGGAGGAACACATAAAACAAACCTTTTGGAACACTCCTGAATACTAAAAAAAGAGGAGGTGCGTGATACGGTAAGTAAACGGCCTCCGAAAAATCCGCAAAAATATTTTGTTTCAGTTTTGGAATATTATAAAAAAATTAGGAAAATAAGAAATAACCAGGAAGGCAACCGAGGAGGGCACGATACACTAGGGCGCGCCTGCCTTGCCTAACGCACCCAGGTGGGTTGTGCCCACCTCAGGAACCTTCCCGACTCTGTTTTCCTCCTGTTTGCTTGTCTCTCAAGACAAAGAAATCCTTATATACCCTCCAAACGTATTGACCACCGCATCACAGAGAAATTTTCTGTTCTTGTTTCATGTTGTTTTCCTGACAGATCTGAAAATATGTCTTCTCAAGATTCGAATGGAGAGGTTTATGTTACCCAACCCACCGAGCTCTACATCCAATCATCTTTAAGAAGACCTTCCCGTATTTTTGGTTCTCGGATGAAGAAGAGGAGACTGATCCGGAGGAGACGGAGGATGCATCCTCAGAGGAAGACGAAGTTCTATGACCTCAACTTGGAGATATGCACGTGGAGTTCAAGAAACCATGTCTCCTCCATAAATCTAAGACCCAATCTATCCCTTCTCATTTTCTGCAGGATAGCAAGGCAGCATTATGCAAGCAGACATTAAAGCTAGAGCTAGAGAATGAGGATCTTACGGAGGATAATTTTAGCCTCCAACGCAAGTTGGAGAAGAAGAACAATACTACCTCATCACCACCACACTATTGGAATGAGAGAATTTACCAGTTGTCAGTTCTTTGCTGTCAGCTTACGGCCGACAAAGAAGGTCTTTGCCGTCAATTCACAAAAAGCGGACGGCAAAGAACTGGCTGATGGCAAAGATGCAAATTGCTGTCGGCTAGCGGACAACAAAGATTCTTTGTCGTCGCTATCAAGCAGCAAATAATTTGGGTGGGGTCCATTTTAGGGCAACGCTGCAATGGCCCACTCCCCAACCTCTTTGCCTTCCGCTACCGGATGGCCAAGAATCTTTGTCGTCCGCTAGCAGACGGCAAAGAGGTTGGCCCATCCAAACTAATGGTAACCCCCTTCCTCTTTCTCCCCAGCCCCACCCATCTGTCTCTCTCTTCCCTCACTCTCCGCCCACGCCTGCACCGCCACCGTCCCATCGCCCCCGCCGAGCCCCGCATCACCCCGCCGCCACATCGCCCCATCATGCCCCGCACCCCCGCCGCACCACCCTGCCGCCACCCTGTTGTGCAGCTTCACGCCCCATCGCGCCCGCACCGCCCATCACACCATCCCGCCGCCGCGTCGCCCCCGCCACATCGTGCTGCCTTGTCGTCCCCGTCGCGTCGTGCCGCCCTGTCGCCCCCGCCGTGCCCCATCGCCCACCACAACACACCCTCCATCGTGCGCCGGCTGCCCCAAGCCGCCCTGTCCCCATCCTCCATCGGCCTCCACCTCCACCACTCCGGTGAGCTCCCTCCCCCACTTTTTTTATTTTTTTATGTTAGTGTAGTTAGTTTAGTTAGATTTAGTTTACTTTTAGGTTTAGGTTTAGATTTAATTTAGTTTAGGTTTAGGTTTAAGTTTTTGTTTCTGTTTTTAGGTCTAAGTTTAGATTTAGTTTAGTTTAGGTTAATAAGAAAGAAGAAAGATGAAAAAAATAAGAAGAAGAAGAACAGGAAGAAGAAGAAGAGGAAGAATAAGAAGAAGAAGAAGAAGAAGAGGAAGAAGAAGATGATGAAAAAGAAGAAGAAAAGGTAGAAAAAGAAAGAAAAGAAGGAAAAGAAGGTCGAGGGTCGCCGAGGGGTCCAGGGGTCGCCGAGGGGTCGAGAGTCGGGGGGTCGAGGGGTCGCCGAGGGGTCGAGGGGCCGAGGGTCTAGAGGTCGAGGCATCCTATTGTAAATATTTAGTTAGGTTGATGGCAAAAACAATAATGCTATGTTACTCATCTTTCGATTTCAATGTGCAGTTGTTTCGTCATTGCAAGGGTCTGGTGTTCGATGAGCTCCGCCCCTACGTTCGTGGGTGAGCACAAATGACATCTCCTCATCCCGCCTTAATTATTTGCCCTGTTCCGGCCTTCGTGCCGATGACACTAGCTAGGTAACTACAGTTGTGTAAATAGTATGCATCTCCCGTCTGAAAGGGTTGCATCAAAAAATATACATTCAGTTGCATATTTATTACCGTAACTCATTCGGACTATCCAACGATTTCCATTGACAGCCCGAGTATGTGTAGATTGGGTAGGTTCTCCATGCTCTATCCCATAATGAGACAAAATTTCGTCAGTGCCTCCCTGTTGTTCTCCGGATGCACATTCTCTTGGCTTTTTGCCGAGACGTGTATCAAGAGAACAGTGGGGAGGTGTTGGTGAAGATTTGTCTAAGAATGGGGTAGAGCCTGGAGAACGTACTCAATCTACACATACTCGGGTGGGATTAGGACATATCTTTACCTATTAGAGTGCAGGTTGCATTAACGTAATAAAATTGAAAAACTAGATTAACTAATGAATATACATGCTGAATTATATATATTTCTTGTCTATCAAGTAGCTAAGCAAGATGAGTGATCGTGCATGGATGTACACCGATCACACTAGTCAGAAAGAGATTACCAATGAATGGTTAACATAAACCAAGAGGTTTGTGAAAGCGGCATTTGCAAATGGCCAGAGAACAAACTGGTGCCCCGTGTCTGGTGCAACAATTGGGAAAACAGGACAGAGGATGAAATGGGTAAACACCTGCAGAAGAGTGGTTTTATGCCCGGTTATAGGTGTGGACATTTCATGGTACCGGGATGGAAGACATGGTGCAAAACTTTGATGATGCTCGGGATTCAGACGAAGATATGGAGGAATCTACAAAGGCCTTCAATGAAATGTTGGAGTCTACAAAACATCCTCTCCATGAGCACACTGAGATTTGTGAGCTAGATGCCATCTCACAAATAATGGCTTTGAAGTATCAATTCAACTTGAGCAGAGAATGCTACGACACGATGATGATAGTATTTGGAAGCTTTCTACCCAAAGGCCATGTAATGCCTCCAGACCTGTACCAGTCAGACAAAATCCTCCGTGCTCTTAAGATGCCCTATGAGAAGATACATGCCCATGAGAAAGGATGTGCCTTATTTAGGCTTGAGTATGCGGACTTGAACTATTGTCCCATTTGCAAGTCTTCCACGTATATTGTGGTAGACAACGGTATGGGTGAGAAGACGCGGACCAAAATTCCAGTTAATGTTCTTCAGTATATGCCAATCGTACCAAGACTTCAATGTCTTTTCATGGCCGAAGAGACGACCAGACAGATGACATGGCACAAAATGGGCAAAAGAACCAAACTAGATGCAGATGGGAATCTGATGATGGTACACACATCGGATGGTGAAGCGTGGAAGCGCTTCGATGCATTACATGCGGGAAAAGCGGCAGATCCAAGGCATCCTTGAGTCACCATCAGCATGGATGGGTTCAGTGTGTTTGGTCTGAAGGAAACCCAATACAGTTGTTGGCCTGTATTTGTCTTTCCACTCAATCTCTCCCCCCCCCCCGGACAGATTATGCAAAGAAACAACATTTTCCTGAAGTTGATAATTCCAGGGCCGAACTATCCGAGGAAGAATATGAATGTGTACATGCAGCCGCTTAAGGACAAATTGCAAGAAGTTTGGGATAATGGGTTCAAGACATACGACGCGTTTGACAAACAAAATTTCATAATGCGTGTCTGGTACATGTACTCGACGCATGACTTGCCGACGCATGCGCTATTAGTTGGATGGTGTGTGCATGGAAGGTTCCTGTGCCCCACATGCAAGGCAGCTCTTGAGTTTCGTTGGCTGCAGGCGGGTCACAAGTTTTCTTGCTTCGACTTGCATAGACAGTTCCTGGATCCTCACCATAAGTTTAGGAAAGAGAAGAAGAACTTCATGAAAGGTAGAGTTGTCAAAAATTCTACACCACCTTCATTGATAGGCCAAGAGACCCTGAATCAGTTAAACGCTCTTGAGCCAGATCCAAAGCATCCAGGGTATTTCAAGGGCTATAATTCGAAACACGGCTGGACTCACAAGACATGCTTGTGGGATCTGCCTTACTTCAAAGACCTCCTTTTCCCACACAACATCGACGTGATGCACACTGAAAAGAATATCGTTGAGGCACTTTTTGGTAAATTGTTCAGCATAGAGGAGAAGCCAAAGGATAATACTACGTCCAGAGTTGATCAAGAGGCGCTATGTGATAGACCGTTACAAAACATGAAAGAACCGAAAGGAAAGCAGAACTGGACGAAGCCAAAGGCATGGTTCAATCTTGGAAGGCCAGCTATGAGGGAAATTATCTTGTGGGTGAAAATGCAGTTGATGTTCCCCGATGGGTATGCAGCGAATCTAAAGAGGGGAGCGAGTCTTGATAAATTGAAAATATTTGGTCCCAAGAGTCATGTTTGGCACATATGGATTGAGCGGGTAATGCTGGTGATGTTGCATGGCTTTATCCCTGAGGATGAATGGCTAGTACTAGACGAGCTGAGCTATTTCTTCCGTATTCATTGTGCAAAAGAACTATCGCCTGCCGTGCTAGAAGAAATGGAAGAGTTGGCGCTGGAGTTGATCTGCAAGTTAGAGAAGATCTTTCCGCCGGGCTTCTTTAATCCAATGGAATACTTGATTTTGCATCTCCCGACCGAGGCAAGATTGGGGGGGGCATGCAAAAATAATTAGTGCTACACAACTGAGAGGATGCAGAAGACGCTTCGAGCAAAATGTAAAAATAAACGTAGAATTGAAGCATCGATGGCCGAGGCATTCATTACTGAGGAGGCGATAAACCTCGTGACAGCACACTACAAAGCCAAGAATCAACATTTGCATAATCCGAAGCCTCGATACAATGCTGCCGACCCTAAAAAGGTGGATACAACCTCAGCCTATTGAAAGGGAATCTCGCACCAGCCGGTGCTTCTAAACCAATATCGTTGGATGTCGAAGAATGCCGGACCATTTCATTGTATATCTTCAACAACCTAACAGAAGTGCGGCCGTACATCGAGTAAGTTATCGTGGTACATTGTTTTGCAACTTCTAATTCCTTTGAAAATCTCTTATTCCCAGATATTTGATACAGTCGATATGTTGCCAAATTCTCGGATGGAGCGGAAATCGGAAAGGAATCCATCAAAGATTATGAGCTTCTGGCAAATCAAGGAGGCGGATTTCCCGGTTTCATCTCTTGGTTCAAACAAATGGTAATTTCCATTAGACCGTTCTCATTTTCTTCATCTAATTTGCGGCGAATGCAACAATCCTTTCATATTAAACTTGTAGGCTAATTCAGAGTCTATGGACGCCGAATTGAGACAAGTCACTAATGGTTTTGACTACAAGGTCCATTCATTTGACAAATACAACATCAACGGGTATCACTTTCGTACCTACGGAAAAGAGTTATCTATGGCCGACCGAAATTCTACAATTTGTTATGTCTCTGCTATCGGTGATGGAGGTGTCGAGTATTATGGGAGAGTTGAAGCAATTTATGAACTTCTGATGGTGAAAACTCACCGAACATCGTAGTCTTCAAATGTTATTGGTTCCAGCTGAAGGAGACTAGAAGGACTCATGAACATATAGGTCTAGTCGAAATCAAACAAAGCACCCATTTAGATGTTCCCGATGTCTATATTACGCTCAACAGGCGACCCAAGTTTTCTATCTACCCCGGGTCTGCCAAACTGATCCAAATCTGAATGGTTGGGATGTCATTTATGAAGTGTCGCCACGTGTTAGACCACCTCCCCCCAATGAAGAGGATTATGAACCTCACATTAACCCAGACACATATGAAGGTGAATTCTTCCAAGAAACACGTCTTTCCAAAAAACGCTTCAAGAAACGCTCTACTTGACCCCAGAACATTGAAGTAGACGGCGACAGTGAAACCGACTTCACCACTGAGCCGGAACAAGAAGAGGTTACTACTGCGGATGATTTGTCAATGCTTGACCGATTACGTAAAGGTGGCTTCCACATGTTGATGCCGCTGAACCCGATGAGCACTTCATTCATGATAGTGATGATGATGATGCATGTATTGATCCCGGAGCATTTATTGAACCCGGCGATCAAGATTATTATTAGGTATTTAATTTTTTTATGTTGTACTTGATTTATATAGTTACTTGTATGAATGTACGATTTATATAGTTCCTTGTATAATTTTCTTACTTTGCATGATTGTTTGTTATACATAGTGCCATGGTCCTGATATCCGTCTCCGTCGGCCCTCGTCCGGTTTATGATTCAGATGTGGTATTTTCTCTTTTACAACTATTTGTTGCATTTCGCACATACGACAATTATGGCCATCAAGTTGACATAGAAATATTTTTATCTAGGAGGTATGTGAAGCGGAAATTGCAACCGACCCTCTTGTCGAGAAGTTAAAATTTAGTTGAAAAATAAAATGCATATTTGAAAGAAAAAATGAAAAGAATTGAAGAAGAGAAAATGAAATTGGAGTTGTATGTTGCCGATGTCGTTGATGATCACAACATGAAGATAGATGCAATGCGCTTGAAGAAGGATAGAATGTGCTTGAAGATCAAGAAGATTAGAAAATACGCCATTGATAATGAGGCTTGGTATCATTATGTCGTTGGATCATTTGTTACCTTAGTTGCGATCTTGATCGCATTTATTGTACTAAGGGTAAGTTACCTCCAAAATGACATAATAGCTTATTTAGTTCTTTTATGACATAAGTAGCTTATTCATTTCAAAAATGGTATAATAACCTTGGTTCTCTCATAGATGCCATATACTTAGCTTATTTTCCTCCAAAATGGCATAATTACCTAAGTTAGATAAAAATGAGCTATACTTACGTAGGTTGGCTAAAAAATGGCATCATCACCTAGGTTAGCACAAAAATGACCTCTAGTTACCTTGTTTTCCTCCAAATTGACGTAATAAGCTTAATTAGCTAAAAAATGTCATAATTACCTAAGTTAGCTCTAAAATACACAAATAAGGAATAAGAAGAAGAAAAACAAGAAAGAGGAGAAAAACAAAAAAATAGAAGAAGAAATAGAATAAAAAGAAAGAATAAAAGAAGAAAAATGGGAATGAGGAGGAAAAGGATAAAAAGATAGATGAGAAGAAGAAAGATGAGAAAAGAAGAAGAAGAAGAAGAAGAAGAAGAAGAAGAAGACTCTTCTTATTCTAACTTTCTTACTCTCATTTTTGCAGGTTTGATTCACTTCATGGAAGCAGCATTGATGGACTGCTAGTGTTTAGTGCTTTTTTCATTTTTATTGATGCCCAATGTGAAACTATGTATGTATATAAGGATGAACTCCGTGAAACTATGTATGTATTGGATCTTTTAATACCCTACTTATTAGGTTGCATTGATGGACTGCTAGATGTTTGATACATGGGCTGTGTTTGAGGTTGGAACTATATATATCATATATCTCTTTTGAAAATGCAGGGATATAACAGAAAACAAAAAAATAGAAACAATACAGGCACTTTGCCATCTGCCACCGACGGCAAAGGGGCCTTTGTCGTCAGCCACAGACGGCAAAGAGGCCACGTGGCAGTAACCTGTGGAATCTGGGAGCTGGCCCATTTGGTTACTTTGCCGTCTGTGGTAGATGACAAAGACTTGGGGGGCATGACATGTGGCTGATGTAAGACAGCAAACGACAAATGGGAGGGCATGTTTGCCGTCTGCTGGTGGACAGCAAAGTCCGCCGTTAGCCACCTAACGTGGCTAACACCTGTTATTTGCCGTCCATGTTCTTTACCGACAGCCACAGATGGCAAAGGGCCTTTGTCGTCAGCCATGGACGACAAAGGGCCTTTGCCGCCCGCTTTGGCAAAGCAGACGGCAAAGAACCTGTTTACCGTCACTTTCTTTGCCGGATAGCTTTGCCGTTGGTGGCAGACGGCAAAGAGGTTTGCCGTCTGCCTTTGGTGCTTTTGCCGTCCGCCGTGGCGGACGGCAAAGAACCTGATTCCTGTAGTGCTAATGTCATCATCTTCCCCACCAAAGGAGACTTAAGTACACGTGTATGGGCACTCCCCTTGGCTTGTACCAAGCTTGGGGGAGGTGCCCCGGTATCGTATCACCATCACTCTTATCACCTTTACCCATTTTAGTCGAATCCATACTTATTTCATGATTTAGCTGAATAAAGATTTAGTATGATTTATTTTCGAGTTTTAGTGTCGTGATCTATCTATCTCTGTAATCGAGTGAGAGCTATATAATAAAGTTTAGTTTAAGTTTTGCTTCTTTACTTTCTTATTGCAATCAAGATAAGAAGAAATAAATGAAAAATATCATATGTTAATCTTATGGTAAGTAATGACATCACATAAGGAAAAGTATAAGTGGTAAAATCTGTTGGAGATTGACAAGCATAGCATTGGTCAATGATGCAACTCATGAAAGAATTAATAAGGGAGGAGAAGATTCACAAGCAAATATACTATCTTGGACATATTTTATGATTGTGAGCCCCCACTAAATATTATATGCCAAAATTGTTAATTATGGAATAGGAAGACAACGTAATGCTTTATGTTGTTCATATTTGCATAGAATATATTGTCATAGATCCCTCAACGAACTAAGTAGAGATGCTACTTGTGCATCCAAAAATCCTATACCTGAACTCAAGTTTTGAGAGTCCACCATACCTACCTATGGATTGAATAAGATCCTACAAGTAAGTTGTCATCGGTGCACTAAGTCAATAAAAATTGCTGCTAAATGTGTTTGATCAATTAGTGTAAGAGAAAATAGAGTGTTGTATGAACTTGTGACTACAAAGTAATAAAAGCGACGGATTGCATAATAAAGGTTGCTATCATAAGGGGCAATATAACGTGACATTCTTTCGCATTAAGGGATGTGGCATACAATCAAAAACCGCATGACAACCTCTGCTTCCCTCTATGAAGGGCCTATCCTTTACTCTTATGTATTTACTTTTATGCAAGAGTCAAAGTATTCTTACCCATTCCTTTTTATTTTATATTTTTGCAAGCATCATGTGGTGAGGAAATATGTAGGCACATATATCCAGTTGGATATGAGTGAGCATTAGTTATTATTGTTGACATCACCCTTAAGATGAATACATTGGGAGGCAAAATTATAAGCCCCTATCTTCCTATGTGTCCGATTGAAACTTTTGGCTCATAGGTATGCTATGAGTGTTAGCAATCATAGAATACTAAAAGATGGTTGAGTATGTGGACTTGCCAAAAGGCTCTGATACGTGACCCTTCCTGAAAATATGATGAATTGTAGTTACAAAGTTGACTGAGAACATATTTTGTTGGTTTTCAATAAGGTTTATGCTTTTTTACTTTGATGTTGTGATGAATTGTTACTTGTTCATGAGAAGTTATATGATAAAGTGTTATGTTAAAGTTTGTTGCTGTTATGATAATAAGCATGATGCTTCTATGTCCGTATTTTTTTATCGACACCTCTCTCTCTCTCTAACAATGTGGAGATGTTTTTCGATATCAACTTTCTCTTGAGGACAAGCAAGGTCCAAGCTTGGGGGAGTTGATATGTCCATTTTGCATCATGATTTCCCACTATTATTTACAATGTTTTCATGCATAATAATGCTTTTTGGAGTAATCTAATGACTTTTCTCTCATAATATGCAAGGTTTACACAAAGAGGGAGGATGCCAGCAGCTGGAATTCTGGACTTGAAAAGGCTACATCAGAGTTACCTATTTTGCACAACTCGAAATGAGCTAAAAATTTACGAAGAATTGTTTTGGAATATATAAAAAATATTGGAGCAAAGAACTACCAAAGGGGGCACCTAGTGACCACAATACACCAGGGCGTGCTACTTCTTGAGCATGTGTTGTTTTTCCCTTGAAAAGGAAAGGGTGATGCAACAAAGTAGAGACAAGTATTTCCCTCAATTTGAGAACCAAGGTATCAATCCAGTAGGAGACAACGCACAAATCACCGAATACCTGCAAAAACAATCAAACAAACTTGCACCCAACACGATAAAAGGGGTTGTCAATCCCTTCACGGTAACTTGCAAAAGTGAGATCTGATAGAGATAGATAAACGATAAAGTAAATATTTTTGGTATTTTTAGTTTATAGACCGGAAAGTAAAAGATTGCAAGAATTATACATAGGAAACTAAAATTGTAGATCGGAAACTTATATGATGGAAAATAGACCCGGGGGCCATAGGATTCACTAGAGGCTTCTCTCAAGATAGAAAATAATACAGTGGGTGAACAAATTACTGCCGAGCAATTGATAGAAAAGTGCAAAGTTATGACAATATCTAAGGCAACGATCATGAATATAGGCATCACATCCGTGTCAAGTAGACCGAAACGATTGTGCATCTACTACTATTACTCCACACATCAATCTCTATATAGCATGCATCTATAGTATTAAGTTCATAAAGAACAGAGTAACGCATTAAGTAGGATGACATGATGTAGAGGAACTAACTCAAGCAATATGATGAAAACCCCATCTTTTTATCCTCGATGGCAACAATACAATACGTGCCTTGCTGCCCCTACTGTCACTAGGAAAATACACCACAAGATAGTTCAAAGAGAATTACAAAGATATCAAATCATGCATATAAGAATTCAGAGAAGATTCAAATAATATTCATAGATAAGGTGATCATAAATCCACAATTCATCGGATCTTGGCAAACACACCGCAAAAAAGTATTATATCGAATAGATCTCCAAGAACATCGAGGAGAAAGTGGTATTGAAAATCAAAGAGAGAGAAGAAGCCATCTAGCTACTAGCTATGGACCTGCATGTCTATGGTAAACTACTCACGCTTCATCGAAAGGGCAATGGTGTTGATGTAGAAGCCCTCCATGGTCGAATCCCCCTCTGGCAGGACACCATAAAAAGCCCCTAGACGGGATCTCGTGTATAGAAGGTTGCGGCATGGAAAAATATTTTTGTGGATGCCTCCATTGGTTTGTGGATATATGGGAATATATAGGCGAAAGAATTAGGTCAGGAAGTGCACGAGGGGCCCACAAGGGTGGGGATGCGCCCTACCCCCTTGGGCACGCCCTCCATCCTTGTGGCCGCCTTGTGGCTCCTCTGACTTCATCTCCAAGTCTCCCGGTTGTCTTCTTATCCAAGAAAAATCATCGCGAAGGTTTTATTCCTTTTGGACTCCGTTTGGCATTCCTTTTCTGCGAAACTCAAAAACAGGGAAAAAATAGGAACTGGCACTAGGCTCTAGGTTAATATGTTAGTCCCAAAAATAATATAAAATAGCATATTAATAAACACAAAACATCCAAAACAGATAATATAATAGCATGTAACAATAAAAAATTATAGATACGTTGGAGACGTATCAAGCGTCCCCAAGCTTAATTCCTGCTCGTCCTCGAGTAGATATATGATAAAAACAGAATTTTTGATGTGGAATGCTACCTAACATATTTATCCATGTAATTTCCTTTATTGTGGCATGAATGTTCAGATCCATAAGATTCAAAACAAAAGTTTAATATTGACATAAAAACAATAATACTTCAACATAGTAATAAAGCAATTATGTCTTCTCAAAATAACATGGCCAAAGAAAGCTATCCCTACAAAATCATATAGTCTGGCTATCCTCCATCTTCATCAGACTAAATATTTAAATCATGCACAACCTCGATGACAAGCCAAGCAATTGTTTCATACTTTTGATGTTCTCAAACATTTTCAACTTCCACGCAATACATGAGCGTGAGCCATGGATATAACACTATAGGTGGAACAGAATGTTGTGGTTGTGGAGAAGACAAAAAGAGGGAGATAGTCTCACATCAACTAGGCATATCAACGGTCTATGGAGATGCCCATAAATAGATATCAATGTGAGTGAGTAGGGATTGCTATGCAACAGATGCACTAGAGCTATAAGTTTATGAAAGCTCAAAAAGAAACTAAGTAGATGTGCATCCAACTCGCTTGCTCACGAAGACCTATGGCAATTTGAGGAAGCCCAACATTGGAATATACAAGTCAAATTCTATAATGAAAATTTTCCACTAGTATATGAAAGTAATATCATTGGAGACTCTCTATCATGAAGATCATGGTGCTACTTTGAAGCACAACTGTCGAAAAATGATAGTAACTTTGCCCCTTCTCTCTCTTTTCTCTCTTTTTTTATTTGGGCCTTTCTCATTTTTTTGGCCTCTTTGTTTTTGTCCGGAGTCTCATCCCGACTTGTGGGGGAATCATAGTCTCCATCATCCTTTCCTCAATGGGACAATGCTGTAATAATGAACATCATCACACGTTTATTTACTTACAACTCAAGAACTACAACTCGATACTTAGAACAAAATATGACTCTATATGAATGCCTCCGGCGGTGTACTGGGATGTGCAATGAATCAAGAGCGACATGTATGAAAGAATTATGAAAGGTGGCTTTGCCACAAACACGATGTCAACTACATGATCATGCAAGGCAATATGACAATGATGAAGCGTGTCATAATAAACGGAATAGTGGAATGTATGGCAGTGTATCTCAGAATGGCTATGGAAATACCATAATAGGTAGGTATGGTGGCTGTTTTGAGGAAGGTATATGGTGGGTGTATGGTACCGACGAGAGTTGCACGACACAAGAGACGCTAGCAATGGTGGAAGGGTGAGAGTGCGTATAATCCATGGACTCAACATTAGTCTTAGACAACTCAAATACTTTTTGCAGAAATCTATTAGTTATCAAAACAAAGTACTACACGCATGCTCCTAGGGGGGTAGATTGGTAGGAAAAGACCATCGCTCGTCCTCGACTGCCACTCATAAGGAAGACAACCAAAAACTAAATCATGCTCCGACTTCATCACATAACCGTTCACCATACGTGCATGCTATGGGAATCACACACTTTTAACACAAGTATTTCTCAAATTCACAACTACTTACTAGCTTGACTCTAATATCACCATCTTCATATCTCAAAACAGTCATAAAGAATCAAACTTCTCATAGTATTTGATGCACTTTATATGAAAGTTTTTATTATATCCCACTTGGATGCCTATCATATTAGGACTAAAATCTATAACCAAAGCAAATTACCATGCTGTTTAGAGACTCTCAATATAATATAAGTGAAGCATTAGAGATCAGCAATTTCTATAAAATGAAACCACCGTCGTGCTCTAAAAAGATATAAGTGAAGCACTAGAGCAATATTGCCAAGCTCAAAAGCTATAAGTGTAGCACATAGAGTATTCTAATAAATAACGATCATGCGTGTCCCATTCAAAAGGTGTGTACAGCAAGGATGATTGTGGCAAACCAAAAAACAAAGACTCAAATCATACAAGATGCTCCAATAAAACACATTTCATGTGGTGAATAAAAATATAGCCTCAAGTAAAGTTACCGATGGACGAAGACGAAAGAGGGGATGCCTTCCGGGGCATCCCCAGGCTTAGGCTCTTGGTTGTCCTTGAATATTACCTTGGGGTGCCTTGAGAATCCCCAACTTAGGCTCTTTCCACTCCTTATTCCATAGTCCATTGAATGCTTACCCAAAACTTGAAAACTTCACAACACAAAACTCAACAGAAAATCTCATAAGCTCTGCTAGTATAAGAAAATAAATCACCACTTTATGGTACTATTGCAAACTCATTCTTTATTTATATTGGTGTAATATCTACAGTATTCCAACTTTTCCATGGTTCATACCCCCCGATACGACCCATATATTCATCAAAATAAGCAAACAACAAATACAAAACAGAATCTGCCAAAAACAGAACAGTCTGTAGCAATCTGTAACTCTTGAATACTTCTGTAACTCCAAAAATTCTGAAAAATTAGGACGGCCTGGGAAATTTGTGTAAAAATATAGAGCAAAAAGAATCAGATCAAAAGCACGTTTCCATAAAATCCAGGAAATTATTTAATGGGTGCAATTTTTTTTGTTTTTCAGCAGGATGGAAACAACTATCACCGTAAGATGTCCCAAAGGTCTTACTTGGCACAAACACTAATTAAAAAACAAAACCACATCTAACTAGAGGTTAGATGAAGTATTCGAAGCAAATCAGGAACGAAAAGCAAAGAACAAAAATAAAGTTGGGTTGCCTCCCAAAAAGCACTATTGTCTAATGCCCTTAACTAGGCATAAAACACGAATAGATCTAAGTATTGTCATCTTTGGTATGCAATACATAAGTAGCTCTCATAATAGATTCATAAAGCCATATAATTTTCTTTCTAGGAACCATGCCCTTCCTTACCGGAAATTGAAATCTAATGTTTCCTTCTTTCATATCAATAATTACACCGATCGTTCTAAGGAAAGGTCTACCAAGAATAATAGGACATGTAGGATCGCAATCTATATCAAGAACAATGAAATCTACGGGCATATAATTCCTATTTGAAACAATAAGAACATTATTAATCCTTCCCATAGGTTTCCTAATAGTGGAATCCGCAAGATGCAAATTTAAAGAACAATCATCAAATTCACGGAAACCTAACACATCAGATAAAGTTTTTGGAATTGTGGAAACGCTAGCACCCAAATCACACAAAGCAAGACACTCATAATATTTAATTTGAATCTTAATAGTAGGTTCCGACTCATCATAAAGTGTCTAGGGATAGAAACTCCAAATTCAAGCTTTTCTTCAAAAGATTGCGTCATAGGATCAACGATATGTCTAGTAAAAGCTTTTTTTGATTATAAGCATGACGAGAATTCAACATGGATTGCAACAAGGAAATACAATCTATTAAATAACAATTATCATAATTAAATTCCTTGAAATCCAAAAGAGTGGGTTCATTGCTACATAAAGTCTTGACGTCTACAATCCCACTTTTATCAATTTTTGCATCAAGATCTAAACCTCCGAATCATTGCAACGCCTTTTAACTAAAGTTGACTCATCTCCAGTCCCATCTTTATCAAGATTTATATTAGAAAACAAAGATTCAATAGGAGTCACATCAATCACTTTAAGACCGTGATCATTATTTAAAGCTTTTGGTTTAGCGACCATCTTATTTACTAAGGTAGCTTGTTTATCAGAAATTTGGCCTACGAAATTTTCAAGATGAGCAAACTGAGATTTCAAACCATAAAATTCCTTAGACATATCATCGAGCTCTTTATTCATGTACTTCATAAAACTTTTCTGCTCCTTAAGATCGTTTCTAAAGAAACTATTATGCTCAAATTCTAAAGACATGAAGCTTCTAACATTATTTTCAATTTCTTCCAACCTCCTAAAGTGAGGATCAATTTTCTTTGGTTGAGCCATAAAGGCAAGCAGGCACACCAACACATGAGCACACAAAAAGCAAGCAAAAAAGACGAGCGAAAGAGGGGCGAAGAAAAGGTAATTCTTTTCGAAAATTGTTTTAGAAGTGGGGGAGAGGAAAACAAGAGTCGAATGGCGAATAATGTAATGCAAGAGATGAGATTTTATGATGGGTACTTGGTATGTTTTGACTTGGCATAGATCTCCCCGGCAACGGCACTAGAAATTCTTCCCGCTACTTCTTGAGCTTGCATTGGTTTTTCCCTTGAAGAGGAAAGGGTGATGCAGCAAAGTGGAGATAAGTATTTCCCTCAGTTTGAGAACCAGTGTATCAATCCAATAGGAGATAACGCACAAATCACTGAATACCTGCACAAACAATCAAGCAAACTTGCACCCAACACGATAAAAGGGGTTGTCAATCCCTTCATGATTACTTGCAAAAGTGAGATCTGATAGAGATAGATAAACGATAAAGTAAATATTTTTGGTATTTTTGGTTTATAGATCGGAAAGTAAAAGATTGCAAGAATTGTAGGTTAGAAACTAAAATTGTAGATCGGAAATTTATATGATGGAAAATAGACCCCCGGGGCATAGGTTTCACCTGAGGCTCTTCTCAAGATAGAAAATAATACGGTGGGTGAACAAATTACTACCGGGCAATTGATAGAAAATCGCAAAGTTATGACAATATCTAAGGCAATGATCATGAATATAGGCATCACGCCCATGTCAAGTAGACCGAAACAATTCTGCATCTACTACTATTACTCCACACATCGACCGCTATATAGCATGCATCTAGAGTATTAAGTTAATAAAGAACTGAGTAACGCATTAAGTAAGATGACATGATGTAGAGGAATTAACTCAAGCAATATGACAAAAAAACATTTATCCTCGATGGCAACAATACAATACGTGCCTTGATGCCCCTACTGTTACTGGGAAAGGACATCACAAGAATGAAGCCAAACTAAGCACTTCTCCCATTGCAAGAAAAATCAATCTAGTTCAAAGAGAATTACAAAGATATCAAATCATGCATATAAGAATTCAGAGAAGATTCAAATAATATTCATAGATAAGGTGATCATAAATCCAAAATTCATCAAATCTCGGCAAACACACCACAAAAAGTATTACAACGAATAGATCTCCAAGAACATCGAGGAGAACGTGATATTGAGAATCAAAGAGAGAGAACAAGCCATCTAGCTACTAGCTATGGACCCGTAGGCGTGTGATAAACTACTCACGCTTCATCGGAAGGGCAATGGTGTTGATGTAGAAGCCCTCCATGGTCGAACCCCCCTCGACAGGACGCCAGAAAAGGCCCCTAGATGGGATCTCATGGGTACAGAAGGTTGTGGTGGTGGAAAAGTATTTTCGTGGATGCCTCTGTTGGTTTGGGTATATGTGGGAATATATAGGAGAAAGAATTAGGTCAGGAAGTGCACGAGGGGCCCACAAGGGTGGGGGCTTGCCCAACCCCTTGAGCAGGCCCTCCTTCCTTGTGGCTGCCTCGTGGCTCTTCCGACTCCATCTCCATACCTCCTGCTTGTCTTCTGGTCCAAGAAAAATCATCACTAAGGTTTTATTCCGTTTGTACTCCGTTTTGTATTCCTTTTCTGCGAAACTCAAAAATAGGGGGAAAAACCAGGAACTGGCACTGGGCTCTAGGTTAATTTGTTAGTCCTAAAATAATATAAAATAGCATATTTGTGCATATAAAACATCCAAAACATATAATATAATAGCATGGAACAATCAAAAATTATAGATACATTGGGGACGTATCAGGGCGCGCCAGGCCCCCCAGGCATGCCCTGGTGGGTTGTGCTCAGCGTAGCCCACCTCTGGTGCCCAACTTCTGGTAGATAAGTCAGATTGACCTAGAAAAAAATTAGGGGAGGACTTTCAGGACGGAGCGCCGTTATCTCGAGGCGGAACTTGGGTAGGAGCACTTCTCCCTCCGCCGGAGCGATTCTGTCAGGGGAACTTCCCTCCCATAGGGGGAAATCGAAGCCATTATCATCACCAACATCCCTCTCATCTTTGGGAGGACAATAGTCATCAACATCTTCAACATCACCATCTCCTCTCAAACCCTAGTTCATCTGTTGTGTTCAATCTTTGTACTAGAACCTTAGATTTGTACATGTGGGTGACTAGTAGTGTTGATTACATCTTATGGTTGATTACTATATTGTTTATTTGGTGGAAGATTATATGTTCAGATCCATTATGCTATTTAATACCCCTCTGATCTTGAGCATGAATATCATTTGTGAGTAGTTACTTTTGTTCTTGAGGTCACGGGAGAAATCATGTTGCAAGTAATCATGTGAAGTTGATATGTGTTTGATATATTGATGATATGTATGTTGTGATTCCCTTAGTGGTGACATGTGAACATCGACTACAGGGCACTTCCCCATCTTTGGGCCTAAGGGAATGCATTGTGGAGTAGTTATTAGATGATGGGTTGCTAGAGTGACAAAAGCGTAAACCCTAGTTTATGCGCTACTTCCTAAGGGGCCGATTTGGATCCGAAAGTTTAATTCTATGGTTAGATTTTATCTTAATACTTTTCTCATAGTTGCGGATGCTTGTGAGGGGGTTAATCATAAGCGGGAGGTTTGTTCAAGTAAGAACGCACCCAAGCATCGGTCAACCCACATATCAAATTATCAAAGTAGCGAATGTGAATCAAACCAACATGGTGAAAGTGACTAGATGAAATTCCCGTGTGCCCTCAAGAAAACTTTGCTTATCATCAGAGACCGTTTTGGCCTGTCCTTTGCCACAAAAGGATTGGGCTACCTTGCTGCACTTATTTACCGTTACCGTTAACTGCTTGTTACAAATTATCTTGCTATCAAACTACTTGTTACCTACAATTTCAGTGCTTGCATAAAATACCTTGCTGAAAACCGCTTGTCATTTCCTTCTGCTCCTCGTTGGGTTCGACATACTTATCGAAAGTACTACGATTGATCCCCTATACATGTGGGTCATTAGTGAGCTACTTCCCAAAATTCTTCATGCAGTATATCAGTTGCGGATCTATCAATGTCCACGTCCTCATCAGTTTCTTCATCACTTTCAGATGAAGCGGCTTGTTCTTCAGTCACTTGGACTGAATGTGGCGTACGTGAGGATACCATGTGAAGTGAAGCATCTACTTCCACTTCAATTTCTTCATCCACCTGCTCTATGGTAGCAGCAGAGTGGGGTATCTTCTTCATCATCTTCATCAGCAGGGGGTACCAGCTCCTTCCAGCAGTGGCATCATCGATGTGGCCACCTCTGTGGTTCTTGACTATTGTCTTTGGTTCATCGTGGTCTTCTGGGGCTTGTCTTAGGAGATGTCTCCTTACCGTGTCAGGGTTGTAGGCTTGGTAAACAAGTTTAGTTACCTTATCATACCAGTGAGTCAGTGTCTCAGCGCCCTTTTGATTTAGTACATTCTGATGTGTGGGGTCCGACTCCCTTTGCTTCAAAGGTGGGTCATTATATTATATTATTTTTGTAAATGATTTCTCTCGCTACACTTGGCTTTACTTTATGTTCTCTCATAGTGAGGTTCTCTCTATTTATAAGCATTTTGCTGCCATGGTTCACACTCAGTTTTCTACACCCGTTCGTATGTTTCATGTTGATTCTGTTGGCGAGTATATATCCAAAATATTGCGTGGTTTTCTTGCTAAGCAAGGTACTATTACTCAGTTCTCTTGTCCTCGTGCTCATGCTCAGAATGACGTGGTTGAATGCAAGCATCGTCACCTTCTTGAGACAACTCATGCAATGATGATTGTCGCCTCTCTTCCGCCTCATATTAGTGTTGAGGCTGTCTCCACTGCCACATATCTCACAAACATTCAGCCCTCATCTGCTGTGTAGGGTGGTATTCCTCTAGAGCATCTGTCTAGTTGTTCTCCTGATTATTCCACAATTCAGTTGTTTGGTTGTACTTGCTATGTTCTCCTTGCCCCTCGAGAATACACCAAACAGACCGCTCAATCTGTCGAGTGTGTTTTTCTTAGCTACAGTGATGAGCATAAGGGTTATTGGTGTTGGGATCCAGTTGTTCATCGGATGCGTATTTCTCGAGACGTGACTTTTGATGAGTCTCATTCATTCGACCCGTGACCATCCTCCTCAACCTTTTCAGTAGAGGAAATATCTTTTCTTGCCTTTCCTAAAACACCTCCCTCTATTCCTCGTATTCCTACTCCTCCTTCTCGTCTCACTATTTCAGATTCGACGTTGTCTTCTCCTATGATTTCTTCTCATCCCTTATTGCATGACTATCCACCTTTATCGCTGATGGCTTCCCAATCTCCATCACCTCCGGTGGTTCCTTCTCATCCTGCTTTTCCTTTTCATAATACCCGTTGTTCGTCATTCATGTGTTGTGGATGAATCTACTGATGTGACATCTACGGCTGGTGCACCGTCTTCCTTGTTCCACCCGACTTATGGTCTTTGTGATCGGCCTTGCCCTCCTCCTGATCACTATTCTCCTAGCCAATACGGTATTTTGGTTGTACTCGAGCGTACCTCTTATCGTGATGGTGTTGTTCATCCCGAATGGCAGCTTGCGATGGTAGAGGAGATTGCTGCACTTGAGCGCAACGGCACATAGGACCTGGTTTCTCTTCCTCCCCATGTTTGTCCCATCACTTGCAAGTGGATTTGTAAGATTAAGACTCGTTCTGATGGTTCTCTTGAGCATTATAAAGCTCGTCTTGTGGCTCAGGCTTTCACCAGGAGCATGGTCGTGATTACAATGAGACATTTGCTCATGTGGCCCATATGGCCACTATCCGCACACTTCTTGCAGTAGCCTCTGTTTGCCATTATTTTGTGTGACAGCTTGATGTTAAGAATGCCTTTCTTAATGGTGAGCTATGTGAGGAGGTTTATATGCAACCACCTGGATATTCAGTTCCCAATGGCATGGTTTGCCGTATTCGTCGCTCTTTCTATGGCCTTAAGCAAGCCCCTCGCGCTTGGTTTGAGCGTTTGACCTTTGTGGTCACTGTTGGTGTCAAAACCGGCGGATCTCGGGTAGGGGGTCCCGATCTGTGCGTCTTAGGCTGATGGTAACAGGAAGCAAGGGACACAATGTTTACCTAGGTTCGGGCCCTCTCGATGGAGGTAAAACCCTACTTACTGCTTGATTAATATTGAAGACATGAGTAGTACAAGAGTAGATCTACCACGAGATCATAGAGGCTAAACCCTAAGAGCTAGCCTATGATGGTATGATTATAATTGTGATCGGCCTTCTAAGGACCATCCTCTCCGGTTTATATAGACACCGGAGAGGGATAGGGTTTACATGGAGTCGGTTACAAGGAAGGAAATACAATATCCGGATCGCCAAGCTTGTCTTCCATGCAAAGGAGAGTCCCATCCGGACACGGGCCGAAGTCTTGAGTCTTGTATCTTCACGCTTCAATAGTCCGGACGATGTATACAGTGCGGCTGTCCGGATACCCCCTAATCCAGGACTCCCTCAGTAGCCCCTGAACCAGGCTTCAATGACGATGAGTCCGGCGCGCAGTCTTGTCTTCAACATTGCAAGGCGGGTTCCTCCTTCCGTATAATCCAAGGCTATTATCGAACACGTAGACCGTGTCCGGATCTGCGAAATGATCTTCACATACCACCGTAGAGAGAACGATATTTCACAAATGTACTCTGCTGACAACTTTCTAGACAGTGCGACATGTCATCAAGGTCAGGTTGCTATCTGAGCCGTTTTCCCACTTCCAGCCTCAACGTATATTGCGAGGCGGTTTCCTTGTCACGTCTTGTCGAAGCAAAGATCGTGTCCCCTTATTACGGGATTCTCATTAATACGGGTATGGGTAATCCAACCGCACCGCTAATTGCGGCGAGCGGGAGGTGAGCGGGTTCCACCAGGCAAGTGGGGAGGCACAAAAAGCTTTTACCACCTCTTATAAATAGATAAGGTCTCTTTCTCTTTACCACGCCTTCTCCTTCCGCTAACTCATTCCCCCCTGCTCGAGCCCTATCGCCCAAGCATTCTTCTTTTCTATTGAAGAGAGGGTTTCCAAAGATGTCCAGATCCAGAGCAGGAGGCAGATGGATGGCCTCTATCGTCCGGGAGAAGGATATCAAGAAGCTCTAGGAAGCCGGGTACCTGGCCAAGAAGATCGGCCACCGTCTTCCACCGGCGGGACAGGTTGTCCCTACTCCGGAGCCTTACGAGAGAGTCATGTTCCTTCCCCATTTTGTCCGCAGGCTCGGGTTTCCCCTCCACCCATTTGTTCATGGAGTCATGTATTACTATGGGATTGATTTTCATGATCTCTCCCCCAACTCCTTTCTCAATATCTTGACATTCATCGTCGTGTGCGAGGCCTTTCTCCGGATTCCTCCTAACATCGGCATGTGGCTGAAGATTTTCAATGTGAAGCCCAAGGTGGTGAGTGGTGAGCACGCCGAGTGCGGCGGTGCCATGGTGAGCAAGATGCCCAAGGTCGCTTGGCCGAAGGGCACTTTCAACGACTCCATCAAGGAGTGGCAGCAACAGTGGTTTTATATCACCGAACCACGCGGCAAAAAGTGGGTTGCAACTCATGAGTTCAGATCGGGAGCTCCACTGCGGCGCACGTCCTGGCCCAAGAAGGGCCCGAACTGGTCCTCGCCCGATGAGCTGTTACTGCTCCAGACGCGCGTCAAGAGCGCGGTTGACAAGGACGTCAAACTTGTCGACGTGGTCCAGGTGATGCTAGTTTGCCTGGTTCTCCCTTGTCAGCGTCGGTCCTGCACTTTGTCAGAGTTCGACCCAACCGAGCACCAAACCCTTTGGGAGCTCTATGATTCCTCCCACAAGGATATCTGGAAGGTGCTCTTCAAGTCCGGCAAAACATGGCCGGACTCCACCGAAGACCGGGGGTACCAATTATCCCATTCTGCAAGCCCGGTAAGTTACAGCCACGCCCTGTCCATCCATGCTTCAACTGGCATGTCATGAGGGAGTAATTTTAATCGTGTTTCATCGTGACCTCAAGGATGGATAAAGAAGGTGGAGCGGACGCATTGTCCGGCCCCGCTGCCGGAGGAACCGGCCGGACCTCTTCTAACGAAGATGCTGGTCCCTGCGCCTTACGAGTCGCCAAAGAAGGAGGCCTCCAAGAAAGTCAAGAAGACCTGGAGTGGCCTCCATTGCCGCGAGGCTTCGAACACCAAATCCGAAGGCTCCAGCGACGCTCCTTCTTCCAAAGACGAAGAGGAGGAAGCAGAGGAAGACGAGCCTCGCTCTGAAGGCGGGAAGAAGCGTGCGGCTTCTCCGTCCCTGGAGGCCGAATCGCCCAAGAGGGGGAGAGGCTCCCATCCAGAGGCATCCACCCCGGCTGCCGATAACAGCCTGGAGTGGGATCCTGAGGCCCATACCCTGGAAAAATCGTAAGTAACTGAAGGCCGAATTCACCAATGCATCCAGAGTCGTCTAGGTACAGTAGTCTTAACTGTCGCCGCATCTTTTACAGCCCGGCGGGATCTCCTGCCGGACAGCCCTCATCGGAGGATTCATTGAGCTCGAATGATGTGGAAAGCGAGACGCATCCGAGAGCTCCTTTTCCAAAGTCCAGGCGCGACACCAAGGTGTCGTCTCAAAGGGACTCGGAGCCGGATAAGGTCCTGGAGGCCTCTAAGGCTCCAGGATCAGGCGAGCGGCCACCTTCCATGGAGGGAGGTTTGCCTACTTCGCCGGCAACCTCTGTCTACGCAGAGTTGTTAGGCGGTCTATCAATAGCGTTAAACAACGCGTCTATTTTCAATTAACATCGGACCCTCATGGGTACGGTGGTTGGAAAGATTCAGGCTACCGATAGCGGGCTGAATAAGTCCTGTCTTGCCCTTATAAAGGCTTTTGAGGTATGGTTTCTAAAGAACCTTTGAAGAATCATCGTGTATGAGGAGTAGCCCATGATACACTGTCCGGCAAAAGAGAGCCGGGCAGGGGATCAAACCCTCTTTTGTAGTGGGAACCTTTGTTTAATGATGTATATCCCTTTGAAAACAGGCGTCTGCGGAGAAGACGGCCGCTCATGATGCGGAAGTGTCCGAACTGAAGCAGCGCCTGGAACGGGCCGAGGAAGAACTTGGCCGTGTGAAGAAGCAATTAGAGGAGAAGAAAGGTATGTGTAAACATTGTCTTGCATTGGGCACGAATAAATAAGTGTGCCAGTTGAAAAGTATTTATGTTGTACGCCCTAGGAGCGAGTGCCAAATATGAGGCGCTGAGGAAGGCGGTGACTGATGCCCACGAGAAGGCTGCCGCCGAACAGGCGCTTCGTGAAAAACACGAGGCCAAGGTTATCACAGCTGAGCGGAAGCTCCAGGAGGCTGTGACGAAAAGCAAGAACTTGGAGCAGAGTCTAGTAGGGAAAGAATCCGAACTCACCAAAGCTCTCCAAGCTGTGGAAGATGCTCGGGAAGAAGCCCGAGGTGTTGCACGGGACATTCAGGAGGCCCGGAAAGTTGCGGCTGGTAAGGCCTGTTTTATCTATGGCCATTATTATGTGATACTGGGGAGAACTCTAAGCGGCAAGCTGAATTCTTGATTTTACAGGGGCGTTTGCGGATATGCCTCGCAGCATATCAAACGCCGCCCAATTTTACCGGACCGAGGAGAGGGGATCTGCGGAGAGGAACTTCTGGTCGCAGTATTTGGCGCCGAACTATCTAGTGCCTTTTATCGATCAGCTGAAGCAGCTGGTCGAACTGCACCAGGCGTCCGAACAAGCCATGAAGGACTTGGTTGTCCGGTTGTGGCCTGCAGAGCCAATTCCAAGCAGTTACTTCGGACTCATAAAGCGGATTATGGGCGCCTGTCCTCGACTTGATGCTATCAAGCGATCAGTCTATATAGAAGGTGCGCGCATGGCGTTTGCCCATGCAAAAGTGCATTGCGGGAAGCTTGATGCGAATAAGCTGATGACTGAGGGACCACCATAGGGTAAGGAGCATCGCAAGCCGGAACTGTATTATGAAGGTGTACTGAAGGGTGCCCGTCTAGCGGTGGATAAGTGCACCAAAGACATTATATTTCCCTGGGGGCATTCTTGCCAATGTTTGTAATATGGGATAATGGCACTTTTATTATATGTTGCATGTTTTGTTTGAACATATGTTCTTCCTTTGCGGCTGCTTCTTGTATGTAAATTCTGAGAGTTGGCCAGTCGTCGTCTTCAGCCCCCACGTGAGAAGTGTGGGGGTGTTTGGGGTATTTCTGAACACTCTTTATCCCATGATTGGGTCCTCATGAGGAGGTGATTCTCACCATGAACCCGGCGATCGGACTATAGGGCTTGACTACTCTCACTTAGCCATGGGAATTCGAGTATGGTCGGCGCAGCCCCTAGTGTTCAGAAGGCCGAACTAGGGGCTCTATTGGCGCCTGGTCGGAAGACCGATCCGTCACAATATGCATTCATGATGGCGTTATGCGGAATAAATCTTTAAGGATTTTACAACCTCTCGAACAGCTGACCAGCTCTCGCGGCATCATGACAGACGGTTTTCGGCTTTCTCTACTGAGGTGCTCGTCTGGCAGAACCGAGACACAATCGCAGTAGTTCCCCCAGCGCTACCTTAGCCGAAGGAACGGAACGTAAGGTACCAAAACATGGGAGCCGGGCAAACCCAACCAATGACCCAAGACATGATTCGGAGCTGATGCATATAGTGCTATAAGTTCGGGGTGCCGAGCGACCGAGAAGGTGGTCGGACTTTATTGCCATACTGTGAAGCCCCTGGCATAACCAGGCGTAACATGAAGCGTGGCTGCCATTTTGTGGCAAAGAGGCGTCGATGATAAACGACGGCCGGTGCATGTTATTTAAGTCTACGCATTGCAGTAGGAAGATATGTCTATGCATATGAGTGAAAAAGAGATGGTTTTTGGCGGAACCTGTGATGGCCGGACTGGAGGGGGTTGTAAATGGATCGAAAGTAAATCCGGACGGCCTTCTGCCTGCATGGTCCTGTCCTTGTGTATCCGGACAGCCTTCTGCCTGCATGGTCCTGTCCTTGTGCATCCGCGAATTCCTTCGCCGCCTGCTTCCCACTCAAGCCGGACATAGTTCGGCTCAGAGCCTCCTAACAAAGAGAGAGACTTTAATGAATTCAGCATGTTGCCAAAGGGCGAGTGCTGAAAGATGTCCGCAGCGGAAAACTCCATTACCGGAGCCCAACCTGGCTCGGCTGGCTCGAGGGTATGCGGATCGGAACCAACAACCGGATACGAGTCCGGGGGCCCGTGGTTACAGGCCTCCACAGAGGCGAGACCTGTGTTCGGCTCTACCGCCGATGAATATTCGGCCTGCAGGGCGGGGTCCAGCCCTCCGTCCGTAGGCAACGCAACCTGCTCCGGATTTAGATCCGGGGCTGCTGCAGGGATGATGTCCCTAGCATTGTCCGACGGCAGGTCTAGGCCGTGCTCGTCGTGACTGTCCGGCACTCCTGGCATAGGCCTGAGTCCGTCAAAGATCAAGTCTCCGTGAATATCCGCCGTGTAGTTCAAGTTTCCGAACCTGATCTGGTGGCCAGGAGCGTAGCTGTCGATCTGCGCCAGCTGACCAAGCGAATTGGCCTGCAGTGCGAAGCCGCCGAACACGAAGATCTGTCCGGGGAGAAAAGTCTCGCCCTAGACCGTATCGTTGACGATTGAAGATGCCATCAAGTCTCGAAGCGACAACACAGAGGAACTCTCAATGAAAGCACCAATGTCGGTGCCAAAACCGGCAGATCTCGGGTAGGGGGTCCCGATCTGTGCGTCTGAGGCTGATGGTAACAGGAAGCAAGGGACACAATGTTTACCCAGGTTCAGGCCCTCTCGATGGAGGTAAAACCCTACTTCCTGCTTGATTAATATTGAAGATATGAGTAGTACAAGAGTATATCTATCACGAGATCGTAGAGGCTAAACCCTAAGAGCTAGCCTATGATGGTATGATTATAATTGTGATCGGCCTTCTAAGGACCATCCTCTCCGGTTTATATAGACACCGGAGAGGGCTAGGGTTTACATGGAGCCGGTTACAAGGAAGGAAATACAATATCTGGATCGCCAAGCTTGTCTTCCACGCAAAGGAGAGTCTCATCCGGACACGGGCCAAAGTCTTGAGTCTTGTATCTTCACGCTTCAATAGTCCGGACGATGTATACAGTCCGGCTGTCCGGATACCCCCTAATCCAGGACTCCCTTAGTCACCACAACTGGTTTTTCTACTAGTGCTCATGATCTAGTGTTGTTTTTTCACCTTTCTGCTCGTGGCCACACTCTTCTTCTTCTATATATTCATGACATGATCATCACTGGCGATGATTGTAAGTACATTGCCTTTGCCAAGGCCTACCTTAATGAGAAGTTCCATATGTCTGATCTTGGTCCTCTTCATTACTTTCTTGGGGTTGAGGTTTCCTCCAGCTCTGATGGCTTTTTTATTTGCCAAGAAAAGTATACCCAGGATCTTCTTGCTCGTGTGGCCCTTACTAATGAGCACACTATTGAGACTCCTATGGAGCTTAATGTTCACCTTTGCGCTTCTAATGGCAAGCCTTTATCTGATCTGACGTGTTACCATCATCTTGTTGGGAGTCTTGTCTATCTTGCTATCACTCGTCGAGATATCTCCTATCATGTTCATATTCTGAGTCAGATTGTTTCTGCTCCCACTTCAGTTCACTATAGTCATCTTCTCTGTGTTCTATGATATCTTTGTGGCACGATCTCTCATCGTCTATTTTCCCCCATTCTAGCTCATTACAGCTCCAAGCCTATTAGGATGCTACGTGGGCTAGTGATCCTACAGATCGTCGTTCACTTTCCACTTACTATGATTTTCTTGGTGGTTCTCTCATTGCCTGGAAGACGCAGAAACAGACAGCAATTTCCCGTTCAAGTGCAGAGGCTGAGTTGTGAGCTATGGCTCTTTTGACAGTAGAGGTGACTTGGTTACGATGGTTATTGGAGGATTTTGGTGTTTCCGTTACTATACCTACAACCCTCTTGTCACACATTACAAGTGCTATCACTATTGCACGGGATCCCATGAAGCATGAGCTTACCAAGCATATTGGTGTTGATGCTTCTTATATGCGCACTGCTGTGCGGGATCATGTTATTGCTCTTCACTATATGTGCCTTCTGAGTTACAGCTTGCAGACTTCTTCACAAAGGCCCAGACTAGAGCACAACATGGATTTAACCTCTCCAAACTCAGTGTTGTGGATCCACCATGAGTTTGAGGGGGGAGGGGTGTTAGAGTTATGTTAGTGATGCCTTTTGGCCTTTTACATTCTTGTCTCTTGGCATCCTCTTGTTCACACACACACACAAATATATATATATATACATATATATATATATTGACTTTGGCCTCCTAATGAGATCAAGTTGCTATTCCAACAGGGGGAGGGCAGCAACTCGGTTGGGGAGTGGAGGAACAAGGCTGGGGGCTGAGTATGTGGTTGGGTGGCCCAACCGCAGTTCAAAGGACACTGAATCAGTTTAGGGGGAAACACCAGCGTCCATGTCGTTTATGCTTGGAACAGGGGAGGAGGAATGCGCAAGGCCATGGTGTTTGGGTCTGGGTGGGAACATAGGGACCTGTAGCATTTGCCATTGTTTACATTAGCGCGGTTAGCAGTGACTGGTCAAGTATGGACCTGGGGAAAACATAGTTGACTATGGCGTTATCTCGTTTTCCCAAAAGTCTGGATGAGCGTCATTTGTAAAACATGTAAGATAAAAAAAAATCGTATAGGGTCATATGAAGCAAAACTTTACCAAAAAGGTCGATATTGTGATTTTGGCCCATCAAAACTTATGTCCAATGGGCGGTCTTGTTTTTGTTCCTTGGGAACATTACAACAAAGATAGTTGAACTGTTGATGGGATAAAAAATATTATAATAAGGGTACGGCAACCCGCAAATTTCCACCCGCATCCGTTCGCAGATAGGGGGAGCAATCCGCGGACATGAATGCGGGAGGCCGCCATCTAACCATCCTGTACGGTGATCCACACAACACGTTGGATCACACCCACGCCGGATCGCATCCCTGATCACAACCAAAAAGAGGCGAATATGCTTACTTTTTACATGCCAGAATCCAAAAGAACATTAGTCCGGCAGTCCGGCCATTATTGCCCTGCCGGACGGGCAATCCTAGCAAGTAGCTCCCCGATCAAGGGGGTGTCACCGCCGCCGTGTAGGCAGCCTCCGCGTCCTCATATTGCGCCGTTGTCAGCTCATCTTTCTGCCACTTCAATATCTGGTAGCGAACAGATTGCATGATCATTCTAGCATCAACATTCAAGGTCCACATCTTGGCGTCCTCCACATTGGCAGCGATCTTGGAAATGAAAAGGTCCCACTTTGGTTGCCCATTCAATTTCAACCAACAATGCATGATGGTGAAGGGCTTCTTTTACAACTTCTTCTACACCACACAAGCACGAGTAGGCTACAAAGTGAAACAATACTTGGATACCATGCGACGAGATACTTCAAGTGCCCGCAGTTCTTGGACACGGACTCTTGGATGGTGTACCATCGATGGTTGAGGGGCTTCCACTCATGGTTGCGGATGACCGCGTCGGAGTAGGGCGCAGAATGCTTGTGTTCATGGAACTATAACAAATCATGAATAAATGTGCGTCCCTCTCAAAAGGTGTGTCCAACAAAAGATGATTGTGACAAACTAAAAATAAAACAAAGCAAAGACTACTATAATACATGCCACTCCAAGCAAAACACATATCATGTGATGAATAAAAATATAGCTCGAAGTAGTATATCAATGGATTGTAGACGAAAGAGGGGCTGTCATCTGGAGCATCCTGAAGCTTAGATGCTTGAGTCTCCTTGAAAATTACCTTGACGTGCCTTGATACGTCCCAAACATATCTACTATTCACTACAAAAAAGACACATCCGTGACATTTTGGGCCGAACAAAAAAAATTCTGTCATACTTATGACACTTCTATGACGATAATTGTGACAAAACCCGGTATCATCATAGATGTGGTGGGCTCCTACTTCTATGACAAAAATTCATGACAGAAAATGGGCTTTTCTTCCTGGGCGGGCTAGAGACATAGATGCATGACGTTCTTTGGGCCGTCCATGACAGAAAAAATCATGGTAGAAGCGAGGGCGAGGAAAATATCAGGAAGTTCCCGGTTACGGTGGGTGGTCGGGGGCCAAGCGATGCGCATTTCTCTCGTACACGTATGCGCGTGTGTGTGAGGCATTGGGCTGTAACTGAACCCGAGCGAGGCGTTGGGCTCTAACTGAACCCGAGCGATTGCACTAGCTACGTTAATGAACCCGAGTGATTCCTTCGCTACCGCTGCTAACTGAAGCCGATCGATGCTGCCTCTGGATGAACAGTGAGCGTTTGCTGGGGGGTTTGCATGAACAGTGAGCGTTTGCTGGGGGGTTTGCATGAATAGTGAGCGTTGTGGGGGGGTGGATGAACAGTGAGTGGTGGGGATGGATGAACAGGACCCCGTGGTGTTGCCTCTAGATGAATAGGACCCCGATCGATCGAGCCGGTTGGGGCTGGATGAACAGGATCCCGTGGAGGGCTGGATCAACAGGACGACCCCGTGGAGGTCTGGATGAAAAGTAGCTGGTGGAGGGGTGGATGAACAGTAGCCGGTGGAGGGTGGTTGAACAGGAGCCCGTGGAGGGGCTGGTTGAACAGTAGCCGGTGGAGTAGCGCGCGGTGGAGGTTGGATGAACAGGAGCCCGTGGATGAACAATCGCAGGTGGACGCTGGAGGAGGTCGACGATGGAGATGAACAGTATCCCGTGGAGTCCCATTTTGCGGTACGCCACACCCTCCTAATGAACAGGATCCCCGTTTCGACCGTAGCGCTCCAACACAAGTCTGTTTCCTCCGTTTTGCGGTATGCCACACCCCTCTCGATCAACAGGACCCTGTTTCGACCGTAGGAGGTCCAACACAAGTCCGTTTCCTCCGTTTTGCGGTACGCCAGACCCCTCCCGATGAACAGGATCCCGTTTCGAACGTGGCCGGTCAAACACAAGGTTGTTTCCTCTGTTGTGCGGTACGCCAGGCCTCGTTTCCATCGCCTATTCCGTCCAAGACCTCCCGATGAACACGACGACGCGTTCCATTCCGACCCAGCCGGTTGGCTCCCCGTGAACACGACAATGCTGTTGTTTCTCCGTTTCGACCCAACCATGTACACGGGCCCTGGCCGTACGTATGCACGAGTAGGCGTTTGAGACCCCGCCCGTATGTACGTACGTGGCCGTATTTACTTTCTTGCACCCTGGCCGTTGTACGTAGTACATGGACATGCTACATGTGCGCCTCTACTATGATACGTGCGCGCCTCTACATTGACCAGTATGTACGCGACCAGAATGACAACACTACGTACGCTTCGACAAGGTGGGTCCCAACTATCAGGCACTTCCTTGCGTGCGAAGATGTAGCTGGTGGGTCCCAGTAGTCAGGGGGCGAATCTTTTTTTTGCCTGGACACATTTCCTTGCATCCGAAGATGTAGCTGGTGGGTCCCAATAGTCAGGGGGGAAATGTTTTTTTCATGATATACGGTGGTCGTCCAATGGGTCCCTGCTGTCAGGTGGAGGAATAATTATTTTGCGCGTAATAAGGAGGCACTTCCTTGCAGCCACCATGGACCCAGCTGTCAGTCTCTCCATGTAAAGTACTCTTCCAATGGAAGTAGTCCCTTGACCACGTTGACCACGCCGCGCCGACAGCACCAGGGCGGTGGACGACGGTGAGGCCTAGGAAGGGGACGACGCGGAGCCGGGGAAGACGTGGCAGTGGATGCCCACGCGTAGAGGAGTATGAGGGTTTACTGGTTCGGCTACAGTGTGAGGCCGTCGTCGCCGCAGAATAACAGGGGGTGTGGGTGAGTACAGGGATGGCTCGGCCAGCGGTGGGAGTAGTAGGGGGCGGTGAGGCCTCAGCGGCATCACAGCTGGCCACGGGACGCATGAGCATGTGGCACGACCGGTGCTGCTTTGGGCGGCTAGAGCAAGAAGACCAAAGGTCGAAGAAGCACTACGGCCGTTGGATGGACATCGTACGGTCAAAGGAGTTAGAATCGTTTATATTGACTAAGTTGACAAAGGCCTCTGTCCCAGTCAACTTAGTAGGCCCACAAGTCAGCCTCCCATCAAGGTGGGTCCCAGCTACCAGGGGGAGTATTCATTTTTTTGTGCGTAATAAGGAGGCACTTCCGGTGGGTCCGAGCTGACAGTGGGGGGAATGTTTTTTTCACAAAATACGGTGGACTGTCTGGTGGGTCCCAGTAGTCAGGGGGAAATGTTTTTTCGCGAAATACGGTGGCCCGTCCGGTGGGTCCCTGCTGTCAGGTGGAGGAATAATTATATTTCGCATAATAAGGAGGCACTTTCTTGCGGCTGCCATGGACCCAGCTGTCAGCCCCTCCAAGTATAGTACTCTTCCGACAGAAGTCGGTCGTTGACCACATTGACCACACCGCGCCGAGAGCACCAGGGCGGTGGACGATGGTGAGGCCTAGGAAGGGGATGATGCGTAGCCGGGGAAGACGCGGCAGTGGAAGCCCGCGTGGAGAGGAGTACGAGGGTTCGCTGGTTCGGCTGCGGCGTGAGGCTGCCTTCACCGCAGAATAACATGGGGTGTGGGTGAGTAGATGGATGCCCTGGCCAGCGGTGGGAGTAGTAGGGGGTAGTGAGGCCTGCGCGGCAGCACAGCCGGCCACGGGAGGTGGGAGCAGGCGGTCCCGCCAGCGCTGCTTTGGCAGCTAGAGCAAGAAGATCATAGATTGAAGAAACACGACAGCCGTTGGATTGACATCCAACTGTTACATCTACTAGAATCGTTTGTTGACGTATATAATAACTAAAAAAATCTTGCATATGTGTCAACTTAACAAGCCCACAAGTCAGACCATTCCCTCTTTTTTTAATAATTTATATATAGCTCATTGCAACTTCTTATGCAATTTATTGCAGTCCATTTTTGGTTGGTCGGGGCCAATTTCACATATTTCTGTGGGTTCCAAACTATTTTTAATACCGAAATGTCGAGCCAGATTTAAAGTACTTTGAAGATATATTTAAATTAGGTTAATGCCCAGTGAAATAGGAATCTGAAAATGTGAAAAAATTCAGAAATTATAAAGTAATTGCCAATTTGTGACCTGTTTTTATATTTACAACCCATTTCATATTACTTTCAAGATTTGCAGGTGTCTTGAAAGAGTTACAGCCCATCATGGCATAGAAAAATAAGTAGGCCTGGATTGGGTATTCTTCAGAAAAAATAAACTGGGCTCATTTTCACAAAGAAAAAATAGCTGGGCTGGTCACATGGTGAACATAAAATATAAGCCTGGGCTAGACGGGCCACAGCCCAATTCAAACCCTGCTCCGTCTCAACAATAACAAAAAAATACTACTCAAGCAGCCACGTCCCAGGTGTTAGCCGATCTTGTGTTGTTCTCTTGTCTATTGACTATATACACTCAAAAATGTCGTGGGTCCCAGATGTCAGGAAAATACTAGGAGGAAGCATTTTATTTTTCCATACGCTAACATGGTGGGCCCCTACTGTTATCCTGTCCACGTACTTCTGTCAATTCTTGTTGTTTGTTGAACATGTTGACAACGCGAGAGGGCGGCGCCACGGTGAGCGCACCAAAGCGCGCGGAGGACGACGGCGAGGCCTCAGACATCGGCGTTAATGATTTAGGAGATGGTGGGGCGGCGATGTGTGCGTTGAGACACAGGCAGCCGTGGGAGGCGGAAGCAGGCGGCCCCGCCGGCGCTGGTTTGGTTTTGGCGGCTAGAGGAAGATAGGACTGAAGAAACACGATAGACTGTAAAAGCATCAGGAGTACTTAACAACCTTAACTGAAACCGGCAGGGGCACTTAACAACCAAAGCTGAAAGCAGTATGAGTACTTATACAGGTTCAACCGTACAAAGCACGCATCGAATAGTGCTACTTTGCCTACAGTTAACCAAGCGTGAGGCCGCCAAGCCCCAGGACAAGGCCCAGGAGCCACCCCGCACATCCACAACCTTCTAAAAGCGGCTTCATCTCGCAATGTGGTCAATAAATAGGATATTCGCTTTAGAGCCATGGAAAAGCATGAACATAATCTTCTGTCCTATTCTCCAAGATGGATGGGCCTTAATTATTTGAGACCACCCATGAATAAGTATCTTTTCACCTCCAAGGGGAATGGAGTAGGTCGACATAAACATCATGTTGTGACCAAGTGTCGGTGTACTAGAATAGGGGTACCCTAGTACCCCGAACTTGTGCACGGGCAGTTGCAGCACCCCGCGGCAAAGGCTTGACGGGCGAATGCAAAGATCCCCCAAGGTTCCCTTGGAGCCATCCAAGAACAAAGTATTTAAGGTAAGGAGACAAGACCCCGGCAAGAGGAGCTTGCCGGGAAGGCCAACCAAGGCGCTCCAATGAACTTGCCGCGACGCGCCATGCGCTCCGGCAAGGCAACAAGGCCCCGGCAAGAGGAGCTTGCCGGGAAGACAAACCAAGGTACCTCGAGGCCCGGTGAGCGACAAGCTTCCAGACCCGACAAGATAACGACAGCGGCAAGGCGCTTGCCGCGGCAGGCGGCCACTCTGCATCCACGCTCCAGCGCATCCACCAACGTGTCGCTCTGGGGGCCTCTCCGGGCGCGCGTGGCGGGAGGCTGTGCAGCCAGCGGTGCCCAGTGGCATGCGAAGCTGACAAGATCACCATCGTGGCGAACGGTGGCACCCCTAACGGTCCTTTTCTGCACTGTTCGGGTGACTCAGACGGGCATTTAATGCCCTTGTCCCCTGCCGTCAGGGTTAGGTAGGGTGCACTGTACAAGCAACTGTATCAACTACCTCGCTTTTTATGTTTTTACCCTCCTCTGCGTTGCCACCTGTCGGTGACCCCTTTAGCGTATAAAAGGAGGCCCATGCGCAACGTAGAGGGGGTTCGGCTGGTAGGTTCGGACAGTTGGCTTCGATTCATTCGTAGCCCAGAGAACATCACACTCTTGCTTTGGAGAGCAAGAACACCAGATAATACAACCATACAAGCAGCAGTAGGAGTGTTATCTCTCCGGAGAGCTCCGAAGCTGGGTAAACTGCTCGTGTGCCTCGCCTCGATCTGCTCTTCGTGCGACCTCCGCCCCCCGCCGAACCGAAAGGGGCCCGGTCCGCCGGCCCCATAGGTGTTCGAGGATCAGTTTCCCCGACACCAAGCACAAGTCTGACCCGACCATGGTCAGGCATCTGTATAGGAACAATAGAACTGGGCAGATTCTGTTTCAAGAAGATCACAGTTGTAAAATTGTGTATAAGCAATAGTTTATGAACAACATATATAACAGAAAACAGCTCATACCATAAGTTTCTTGACACAGTTGAACCTGTTCAACGAGTGCAGCAGTGGCACACATATCCCACATGGCCTTCCACCGTTGAAACGCCCCACAAGGACCTCAAGACGATCAATAAAGTGTAGGAACTTTTGGTTGTCGTCCTAGTCAACTTCAGTGCCATCAGTAATAGCTGAGTTATTACAGAATAACAAACGAGCAGCCTGCTTAACTCTGAAAAAACCTACACGTGCCACCAATTATAAGAAAATATTAGTTAGAAGTAGCATCTTCGTGAGAGATTCGTTGATACTTCTAAAGTTAAATTGTGATTAGTTAGGCAGAATAGGTGGATTAAGAAGTAATCGAGGCAAAAAGCAAGAACCAGATACAAAACTAACATGGATGAACAATTGGAACGTCGTCGGGGTGGAAGATCGCAGTGAAGATGAGACCAGGTTCTGCTATTTCCATCAACATTCATGCGCCAACTTTCAGTCTGTAACACTTGAGAAAGTTTATCCAAGTTCGTCCATAAAAAAAGCAGCGATCTTCTTGGTTCATGAACCCAACTCGGAACTTATATCCATGGCTTGTCTTTACTGTTACCATTAAACTGGTGTATTCAGTTATGGCAAGGCCGAGCATCTTGAGTACATGTGTTCTGGCAGAGCAAATAATGCACTGTAGGAAAAATAATATGAGAACACAATGTATTCCCTATCCAAATCTAGAAATAACTTCCTCCTTCACGTCAGTGTTGACCATCGTACTAGTAGTACCTTTCATCCAAATATAGCAATCCAAATTTCCAAATTAGTCGACAGCAAGTTCAAAAAAAAACCACCATCCCAGATAAAAAGAGGATTCTAGGAACATACTGTGCACGTTTTAAAATCATATGTTAGGATCAGAAGGAACAAGTGTGGCGTCTCACCGAGGGCGCAGAAACCTGTAGGGTCCTCGGCACTTTGGGCACTGCAAATGAAACACACTAGATTCAGTAGGAACAAAAATGCATCAACGGCGGCGGCTGCCATCCTAGGATTACCTGCGACCAAGGGACTTGGATTTATGGGGGATGGATGAAGAATTCATACCTGGTTCTCCATGAGAAAACCCTATGCAATCATCGAGAGGGGGTTTTCCCTGAACAAGAATACAAGGGAGAAGAGGATACAGGCCCAGTGAAATATTGCCCTTCGTCCGTCCAGCTTACTGCTAAAGCTGGAAGGGGGGGTTGTGATTTTACGGCTCATTGGGCATTACTGCGGCGCTACGACCGGGGTGTGTCTACCATGCAGTTGTGCACTCTAATTTGTGCATATGGCACGTGGACCCCGTTGCTGGATGCCCCGCATATCAGCGAAAGGAAGAGCATCTAGTTACACATAAATATATTTTTGACAGAGAGATACTCCCTCTGTAAAGAAATGTACAAATCTTTTATATCACAACTTTATACATAAGAAAAATCAAGGGGAATGTATATAACATATATAATTATAAAAAATAGAGTTGTTTTTAACACAGTATAGACGAGTTGGTGAGGATGGTGTGCCTGCCATCCTGCAATATAGGTCGTCCAATTTATATCTGATGGATAGGAAGGAAACTATGGCAATTTTGCAAAAAGGTACCCACACACCTCTCCACATTTGCAAATAAGGCCTTCCCTCGTTCATCCTTTTCTCTCACAAGATAAAATACTCATACAAATGCATCTTGATGTTACATGCAACGCACGGGCATTATGGGGGTTCAGCCGAGAATATAATACTCAGACAGGCTCATGGTTCTAGACTTTGGGCCGCAGGCCTACCCTGCATGTTTGGGGGGCGATGTGTTCTACCTTAGCGCTTTTCATATTGCAAGCGATCAGTATGGCGCTGGTTTTAGATGCTGTCGCAAGGCGAATACACAAAATTGAATAAAGCACGGCAGCTGTTGGAATGAAATCGAACGACAGTTCCTAACCAACAATGAGAGTTGCAATTCTATCAACGATATACCATGTGATAAGTAATACTATCGTACTACTTATACACAGGACACTTGTTTCACCATGCCTGATTATTACATCAAAATCTCTCGGAGGATAGATTAGTTCGGCAGTTGCGTGCTTCTACTGAAGAATTTCAAAGTTGATTTGGACCAGCGCTCCTTGCCGAGAAAGTTCGATTTTGACATCATCCCTTACCGCGAGATATGATTTAGATTTGAACCTTGAACATCCTTTAGCATCAATCATCATCCGACCATCCTTTGTACTTACGTATATTGAGCAGGTTCATTCACACCAAGGTTGCGCATGGTAAGAGAAACTTGGCAGCGGTCGCCCGGATTGTTGAACGACTCCCTCGTTGCTCTAGGAATTCTCTATTTGCAAACAAGAAGACATACCCAAATAGTTATATCAAAACAGTGAATCATGTGATACAACATGGAAAGAAAAAAGAACGAAGCACTTGGGCGGCCAATGCTTACCAAGAAGGTGGACATGTCGGTTTTTGTAAGAACTTTGGTATATGAAGTGTGAACTGCAGCCCACTCTGTTGCCGATGCAACTGCTCGTTCGGTTGCCGCTGCACGGGCCGGAGCAGATGCAAGTGCAAATGTTGGTGCAGGTGCCTAAGCCGCTGCTGCTGCCGGAGATGGTCCTCCTTGTAGAGCTGGTCCCGGTGTCGGAGCAGGTGCCGGTGTTGATGCCCGATCCTCCGGTAGATCAGCCTGATCCGCTGACGCGGTCGGTGCCCAATCCTCTGCTGGATCAGACTGAGCTGCTACCGCTATCAGTGCTAGAGCAACTACCGGTGCTCGATCCGTTGCTGAAGGTGGTACCGATGTGCGAGACAGGGGCGATCGTGTCTGGTTTGCTATGATCAGCTTTCTAACTTGACTAGGATGCATGACCGTGATCCAGTTTTTTTCTTCATTTCTTTTAAACGCAAGAAGACCTAATTGTGGCATTTTTGTTAAACCAAACTACAGTTCATCATAGGGATTCAGGTTGTACTCAGACAACAGACTGACCATTTTTTTCCAGTAATATAAGTGACGGACAGTGCCTTCGTTACTGACACGACATAAGAAGTGAAACTTGCAAAAATAGCAATCGTAAAAGCAAACCAAATAGTTTATTTTGTGATGAATGTCACATGGCAAAACCTGCATCGTAAAATTGCAGGAAAAGAAAGAAAACATGACATTAAATTAATAAGATTTAGACAGTAAATCAATAAGATTTACATGATGTGACACGAGTGAATCGTTACCAGGAAATCACTATGTTGAAGTACTAAACAGAAGATTGATCGTCCAATTACGGGTGGCATGCAGGGTCCCCACCTACTCCCACAAGCAAGACAGTCCAAAGTTCATGACAAATCGTATGGACCGAACATCCATGGGACTGGAAATCCTGGTGGGTGCGATAAACCCTGCAATGCATACAGATATTGGAGTGTAACCATAATTGATAAACCGTCCTCACAAAAAAGATAATCTGGATACTTCAAAATATACAGACTGAATTGAGTGGATATACATTAACATAGACCGTTCTCAGGACTGACCACACACCAAAAGCGGCAGTACTAATAAACAATACATGGTTCACAAACACAAATCAAGTACTGAACAATAGTACTTACTACAGACAAGCAAAGTTCCACTAATTAAACTCTGCAGACTATTTCTTGACACCGACCTACGGGATGAACCCCGCATAACTGACTAGGCCATGGACTTCGTGAGAGATGTCTACATGCACCATCACCATCTCGTCAACCTTGGAGAACCTAACAGAGTGGTCTTTCCACTCATAAAAATGATGATGAAGACATGCCGCATCAGATTTGTTGGGAAGCTTTACAAGAACCACACCCTTCGTAATCGAAGGCACAACCAGGAAATTGTTGTGGTCAAGTACATCCTCGAGAACACGTGTGACAACAATGCTACAGGAAAACACTAGTTCAGGACACATGGCGACAAGGACACAGCAGCTAGATAGTTCACACGACATGACTTTGAGAACTTCATCTCCACCGCGGACATCGTTCTAATTCAGACAGAAACCATATTTTATTACTACCTCCATTCAGAAATATAAGATGATTTTTGATATTATACTCCATATATGACTACATATACACACAGAAATGAGTGAACAAAGACACTAGAACATGCCTTCAAAGGCATGACAGCAGAGGGATTACTTGCAATATCCATAACACAAGTTACTGAGGCAAATATACCCTCTTCAAAGGTAGCATTGATGTTCATAAAGTACTCCCTCTATCCCAAAATTCTTGTCTTTGATTTGTCTAGATAAGGATGTATCAAGTCGCATTTTAGTATTAGATACATCCGTATGTAGACAAATCTAAGACAAGAAATTTGGGACAGAGGGAGTAGTTGAAAGTAATCTATAAGAAATCAGTGTCAACCTCTCGCATGTTTTGGTCAAAAGAGGAATTTAGAACTGTCATTTGGCACACTAAAATCACATGCAAGATCATCTAGAAAGTTGTACTAGTAGTACTAGTACTGCGTGTTAGATGAAAAAACATAATAAAGATCGAGAAAAAGATCGTCAAGAAGAGATATTACCTGGACTTGCTTAATGAGGGATCCCGAAGAGGGGGGCTTGGACCGGGCGATGGCTTTGAGCTTGTCTGCGGTAGTCTTGGCTAGGTGCTTGCGCTTCTTCATACCATGAGCCTCGACGGTTTTGGCTCGAGCCATAGACATCACGTCGGCCGGTGCTCCAGTGTCCATCCAAGAGAGGAAGATGAGAGAGAAGAGTGAAATGAGGAGCGAGATGAGGGAGAAGCGAAGTGAGTGGGGGTTTTCTTCAAGAGAGGAAGCTGAGAGAGTAGAGTGAAATGATGGTTGCTTCGTCCGTCCAACTTACTACTGGACAGGAGGGAGTTTTGTGATTTGACGGCTCATTGGGCATTATTACGACGCTTCGTTTGGGGTAGTCTACCGTCACTCTACTATGGAGTAATTTAGTGCATGGCTGGTGGACCCATATGCTGGCTGTCCCACACGTCGGTGAAAGTGAGTAATTTAGTGCATGACTAGACGAGGATCTACACAGAAGAGCGTGTCCACTGTTTTTCTGAGGAAAAAAAATGATTACATCAAGTGTTTCCAATCTTACGACGGAGGAGTGCGAAACACGGCAGCCACTTGAACATACACAGTGCTCCTACTACTAGGCATGTGCAGTGGTTCATACGTCAGTACTACATAATCTTGTTGCTAGTGTAGTAAGATATGACGATAACAAATGATGTTGGCGCATGTCAACTATATGAGCGGTAATGCGGTAACATAGTATCGCTTTTTCGACTGTCCGGTCAAGAATGAACGGTGAGATCAATGTTAACAGAACTAGGTCTACAGCGCACGGAGAGTACGGTGCTACAGTACTCCAAGAAACATGAACCATATGAAGCACGAATAGTGTTAGGCAGGGTGTGCGAAGGGTGCATGGGATGGGAGCAAAAGTTCCCTTCTCGACCCACTTTTGGGTGTTTGGCAGAGTGCATGAAGGGTGAATGAATCCACACTAGTAGGTTAACACAAATACACGAAGAGGAAACAACTATATTGAGATGAGAATGCAACCAAACACACCCACACGCTTTGTGCTACAGTGACTGATCTGCACCGTCTGAGTTTGATCCAAGCATAAAGTAAAAACGAATAATGGCAATTCAACTAGAAAAAAAGTGTGGACAGTTATGATACGGAAGATTATAGAACAAAGGAGAACCACTGTTGTTTTGAGGTTTGTGCATTATGCTTATGTTCAACCATGGAGTCTGCTAGATTGTACATGTGGAAAAATCCGGTGGGGGCTAGAAGATGGTGCGAGGGACCGAGTGGAGGGAGACTATGAAGGAGTGCACAAGTGCGAGTGACGGTGTACTGGACTAGGGGGTACTCAACGCGTCGTCTCCCGATCAGTTGGATTGGGCCGAGGACCCCCATGGCCGTATACTCATGGGCCAGTCCGGACAGCTGCCGCATACAAGGAAGAATCCACAAGACTTGGCGATCAAGACAAGGACTCCTCCCCCACCGGCGTATTCGGCTAGGACTCTTGTTATCCTAGGCCTCTGGTGCATTATATAAACCGGGGCCAGGCTAGTCGATAGACATATACAACAATCATACAATAGGCTAGCTTATAGGGTTTAGCCTCTCTGATCTCGTGGTAGATCAACTCTTGTACTACCCATATCATCAATATTAATCAAGCAGGAGTAGGGTTTTACCTCCATCGAGAGGGCCCGAACCTGGGTAAACATTGTGTCCCTTGCCTCCTACTACCATTGATCCTAAGACGCACTGCTTGGGACCCCCTACCCGAGATCCGCCGGTTTTGACACCGACAGCGAGATTGATATTTAGAGAGAGGGGGCAAGAACGTGCACTGTTGTGCGCAGTGGCGGGGCCATGAAAAATAAATGAGCTAGGGGGCCATGCATTGCTAATCCTTTATGAGGAGGGCCAATTCATGAACTTAAACCATTTTTACCAGCAATTGTGTAATGATCACATTCATACTAGCCTCGATATATAGTGATGTTAGGGGGGCAGGGCCCTTGCTGCCCCCTATCTTCGCCATTATGCGCATGTCTGAGAGATGAAGCGGAAGACATGGATGATGAGAGGGAGACGTTGGATATATAATTAATGTGGGTGTATTAGCTATATATGTAGGGGTTGTTTGGTTCTAGGCCTAGGAGTGCCACACTTTGCCATACAATGTTGCCAAACTTGCCTAAGGTTAGTTCTTCAAAATGAGAGCCATAAGTTGGCAAGTCTAAGGGAATCTTGCCACACTTGTTGTGTGTATGTGATGTGGGACCATAGTGTGTCTTGCCTAAGATGTGGCTTGAACCAAACACACACCTAAGTTGGTCAAATTTGCCTAACCTTAGGTGTGGTAAGCTTTGGCAAACTTAGTCTCAAACCAAACAACCCCGTAATCCTATATAGAGAGGTATAGATTGATCGATGTGGACGTGGGAAAGAGGGTGAGACCTCACTAGATATATAGATTGATCGGTTTGTGTGGAAACTCCGGGAAACTTCCGATTAGTGCATCACTTTTTGGATCAGTTTTCTGCGCGAGAATGAATCTGACCCGAATTCATCTTCTTTATGAACGGGATCTCCGACATCCCTTTTGAAGGAAGTTTTCGTATGAGGTGTTGTGTTTTATTCTCAAACACATCCCAGTAGTATTAAAAGTATTCTTGCAATACGAACTTCACCGTCGCGTCGATGTCAAACCAGCCCGACAACATCACTCCACGGCGGCCGACCTGCGTTAGACACGTCGTCGCTTTGTTGAGCCGAGCTCAATTTCTTCGGATCATTATCTCGGCCAGCCGAACAATAGTTCGGCATCGCGAAGGATAAATCGTCACCAACATAGCCGCCCCACGGATTACACGGAGCGGGCACACCTGCATCACCACTCAGTCACTTCATCAAGCCGGCATCGACCACGTCATGACCTGATCGCTTGACCGGGGGCTTCATCATCACTTCATCAACCTACTCCGGAAACTTCGGCGTCGCTGGCCGACCAGCTCCGCCACGTTAGCTAGACCGAGGGCTTTGCCTCGGCGAGCCAACCTTTGCCAGCATCGCCATGCCGTTGCTTTATCGCCCATCAGGCGATAGGTGTGCGGATCGAGTCCCAATTTTGGGAATCACCTTTCTTCGGATTGCTACAACAAATAACCCAGGTGCTATTAATCCTAGTAATTTTTGCTTGTTAGGGTTCATTTTTCCCAATGAATTATTACTCTGGTTTGTCCGTCATATGTACGCAGGTCTATCAAATGGTGGCCGCATTAACGATGGTCGCATGGTGGTTCGGTCAGTTTCCGTACATAGTCTGGCGAACGCCGCATCCGGAACTCGAACCGACCTGTGAATTCAGGCCTTGCCATGCCTTTACCGCATCACGCCGCCGCCCTGCATCGACATTGACTTTGGCTCCAGGCCATATTTTTTTTATTACTCACTTTGCATAAATTATTTGTTATGCAACAATTTTTTTTTATTTTTATTATTATTACTATTATCTCCGGTTTGCACTATTTTTTGTGCACATGAAAATGATCCAGCCGGACTATATCCTTTGGCGTCACCTCGGCTGGACGGGGGGCTTCATCAACACTTCATTACCCCATGCCGGGGACTTCGGCATCACCTTGTCGTCCTGCATTGACCGTGCTCGGGGATGGAACCTTGTCCCGCGTCAAGCTCGGACCGCGTCATCAATACCGAACACATTAACCAGCTAAATTGTCTTCATGCTCAAAGTTTTAAATTTTTAACTTGTGTTCGGCTCGGCCAAGCATTATACTTTTTTGGAAAAAAGTTGCTTGTAAAAATTTCCTTGTCCAAACTTTGTTTGTGACGCGCAAATTCAAATACCCCGTTTACTTGGGGGCTTCCTTCATGAAGCTTTTTCCTCTTGCATATAGTTATACTTGTACGGCTTCGTTCCTTGTTCGTGTATGATGCCACAATATGCACCATATTGACTTAAGCGATTTGCAAGATGGGTTGCCTGGCTCCTGTGCTTACCCCTACGTTCCCGATTGTTCGGCTAGGGAGTAAAGGGAGCACCTCTGCGATTGTCACGATCGGGTCACCCGAGCCGGACCTCAGACTGGGTGAAGTCGAAAGCTAGTGCTCTTATTGTTTTCAATCATGGTCGGCACACAACAGAACTCATGAGTACAAAAAATCTATTGCACAAGTCTCATAATAACAATGAGCACCGAAGAATGGTATCGGTGGGGGTACTATTTTCTTCGAAGATGCTTTTTACTCTTCGCAGTAATATAGCATAAGTTCCCTAAGCGTGCTTTGTCTGTTACAGCCTTATGGCCTGATTGTCTGGTTATTGGAAACACCGTCAATATTCTCGACAGATGGAGTACATAACACTTTTCGGTCCTTGACCGAAGAGGGAGAAGCCGACGGTCGGTTAAGACACGTTTAAAGTTCGGTTGAACATAGATATGATATAAGTACTTCGATACATGCAATCATTCTTTTACCCAAGTCACTTGGGGGCTCTTAAATTTATATGAGCCGTTTTATGATAAGTGTTTTTATTCTTAGTCGTTGCAAAGTTTTTATTATTATTTATCACTCCTTTTTTCGACACAAGTGTGCGGTCACTAGCCGGGGAGCCTAATTTCTCTCTCAAAGCCGCTAGAGTTTAGTTTGCTAAACTGGCCTAGTAAGAAGTACTCCGCCTTCGGGATAGGAGGTTGAAGCTTTGAGTAGGCTGACCCGCTTGAAGTTTTGAGATAGGATGTGTCATGTTAAAGCACGGCAGAAGCATCTTTTTTTCTAAAGTCCAATTTTCGGATTGGCACCGAACACTTGATCTAGTTCGGACATTAACCTTTTGAATAAGTTTTTTGGCTTTTCGAGCCCATGGCACTTTTAAAATATTTATGTGTTTTCAGCACAAGTCTCGCAGTGCAACGCCGGACACCTTTAGAGATTCGGCAAAAACATTCTCGGATATTGTAATATATGCATCGGTTTCGAATTGTGTCTTCGGTCAATAGTTGGGTTGCCCGGCTCCTGCGCTTGCCTCCTATGTTCCGCTTTGTTCGGCTAGGTGTGCAAAGGGAGAACCACTGTGATTGTGCTTCTAGCTCACATGGTTAAGCACCTCAGTGGAGAAAGCCGAAAACTGACTCTCACAATAAGCGTAAACTGGTCGGCGATCCGATGATGGCGTTAAACGACGGGCCATTCATAACAATGGCCGAAGTGTTTACGGCTTGACCTCGACTATCGCCGAACACTACCGGGGGCTATTAACTAGCCTCCCAAACTAAATCCTCGATATTTTGATCTTACATTGGAGCTGAGGTTTCATGATCATGCTTAGCATGACAACCCAAAGAAAGGAACCGATAGCGGGACTATTTTCTTTGGAAGACATTTCTTCTATTAAACAGTAATATAACATGTCTCTCCGTGTACCTTTGATTATAAAACCGTATGGCCAGATTGCCTTGTTTGTTGTAAATCTTTGCCCTCATAAAGGCTTTATAAAGTAGGACAAACACTCCTCGGCTATTGGCCGAGGAGGTGGAAGCCGATGGTCGGTCAACAAAGTTTTGTACAATGCGGATCCGAGCATTAATGACGTAAAGTACTTGGATACATAGAGTCATTACACATAATTTGTGATTTTACTATGGATATCGATCCTTAATTCAGCCTCCCGTGCCCGCATTAAGGCTCGGGGGCTATTGGGCTTCGGGCTTATTATTTACAAATATTAAAGGGGCACATCGATCCCCTGATCTGGTGTTGCCACCCGACGAGTGTCTCGGGGGCTACTGCATTGCCTATTCTGTGCAGAAAATTTTAAGTGCAATACAGTTTCCGAGGAGATTTTGATCCTCAGGTTGGTCGGCCGCACCCAACCTGAGTCTCGAGGACTGAGCATGCCGCTTTTTGTGTCCCGAAGTATTTTGTCGAGCTAGGACTTGATCCTTAGACCGATTTTTCAAATCAACCTGAGTCTCAGCGCCTACGGGGATCAGCGATCTTATGTCATCCTTCATGTGCATCTCGGGTTTTAGACCGATACGCACCTAGAGGGCTACTGGCTATGTATCTCGGCAGAGAATAAATTGCACCAATCAAAAATATTGACAAAAATCGGCCCACATTCGGGGAGGTGCACCACCTCGGAAGCAGTCCGGCATAAAGCTCGGGCGCTAGTGGCTGGCTCCATAGAGGGCATTTCCGGCATTAAGCTCGGCTAAACTCCTTCAAACTTCTTTGAACCAAGGTGATTTACGACACCTCGGATACAGTCCGGCATTGGAGCTCGGATACATAGTCCAGCGTTGGAGCTCGGATACAGTCCGGCGTTGGAGCTCTGATACATAGTCCGGTGTTGGAGCTCGGATACATAGTCCGGCGTTGGAGCTCGGATACAGTACGGCGTTGGAGCTCGGATACATAGTCCGGTGTTGGAGCTCGGATACATTCCGGCGTTAGAGCTGAGAAGCAGTCCGGCATTGGTGCTCGGCTGCAAGAGATACCTTGAATGCAGTCCGGCGTTAGAGCTCGGACGCAAGAGGACACTGCCTCCCGGGAACAACTCTGAACCCGAGGTGTGGCATAAAAATAATAAGGCATTGATAAAGGCCGAAAACTTAAAGGGGCTCCCCGGATACCCGACGTGTAAACTCGTCGAATGCATTTCGGCGATCCTCAAGATAGAAGATGAGAAGATTTGTTGAACCAGTTTTCAAGACCGGCAACCGAAGATGAAGAACAGTTCAGAAGAATCGAGGAGCGTCCCTAACTTGAAGACCGATTCAGGGGGCTACTGACGGTGTCCTGGACTAGGGGGTACTCAATGCGTCGTCTTCCGATCAGTTGGATTCGGCCGAGGACCCCCATGGTCGTATACTCATGGGCCAGTCCGGACAGCTCCCGCATACAAGGAAGAATCCACAAGACTTGGCGATCAAGACAAGGACTCCTCCCCCACCGGCGTATTCTGCTAGGACTCTTGTTATCCTAGGCCTCTGGTGCATTATATAAACCGGTGCCAGGCTAGTCGATAGACATATACAACAATCATACCATAGGCTAGCTTCTAGGGTTTAGCCTCTCTGATCTCGTGGTAGATCAACTCTTGTACTACCCATATCATCAATATTAATCAAGCAGGAGTAGGGTTTTACCTCCATCGAGAGGGCCCGAACCTGGGTAAACATTGTGTCCCTTGCCTCCTATTACCATTGATCCTAAGATGCACTGCTTGGGACCCCCTACCCGAGATCCGCCGGTTTTGACACTGACAGCGAGATTGATATTTAGAGAGAGGGGGCGAGAACATGCACTGTTGTGCGCAGTGGCGGAGCCATGAAAAATAAATGAGCTAGGGGGCCAAGCATTGCTAATCCTTTACGAGGAGGGCCAATTCATGAACTTAAACCATTTTTACCAGTAATTGTGTAATGATCACATTCATATTAGCCTCGATATATAGTGATGTTAGGGGGGCAGGGCCCTTGTTGCCCCCAGTCTTCGCCATTATGCGCGTGTCTGAGAGATGAAGCGGAAGGCATGGATGATGAGAGGGGGACGTTGGATATATAATTGATGTGGGTGTATTAGCTATATATGTAGGGGTTGTTTGGTTCTAGGCCTAGGAGTGCCACACTTTGCCATACAATGTTGCCAAACTTGCCTAAGGTTTGTTCTTCAAAATGAGAGCCATAAGTTGGCAAGCCTAAGGGAATCTTGCCACACTTGTTGTGTGTATGTGATGTGGGACCATAGTGTGGCTTGCCTAAGATGTGGCTTGAACCAAACACACACCTAAGTTGGTTAAATTTGCCTAACCTTAGGTGTTGTAAGCTTTGGCAAACTTAGTCTCAAACCAAACAACCCCGTAATCCTATATAGAGAGGTATAGATTGATCGATGTGGACGTGGGAAAGAGGGTGAGACCTCACTAGATATATAGATTGATCGGTTTGTGTGGAAAACTATGAAAGACCTAGCTATATACACACACACATAGAGGAACATCAATTATTGCGCATGCACGCGTGAGAGATAAAGAATGCCCGATATGATGGAGAGGGAGATGTGTCTGTGTGTGTGTGCCTTCATGGGAGACCGGCCTGAAGAAAAAGATTGCATGTGTGTGATGGATAATACTGACTGGTAGTGTGTGTGCATGCATGCATGAGAGAAAGTTAGTAGTACAATTATAAAGAGAAGACGACTGTGTGGGTGTAAAAGACTAGGTGAGGTCATAATCAATGTAAACTTGAATTCAAATATTTGAATAAGAGATCATGATGTTTGAAACCCATGCATGCATGAATATAACGGAGATCTGCGTGGTGTGGTTTGGAAATGATCATGTTGTAATGTATACACATTGAACAAGGTCAAACTGATTTGAATTTGAGATACCGATGGCAGACATCGTTTGGCCACATTGCATCTGTGCATGGACACAGTATTCTAATTGGAGATGATGGTGGATTTCGCACACATATCTATATCTATACCCCTATATATATATATTACATTTTATATTTTTTGTATTGTGTGCGGGTAACATTAACTTTGAAAGATGGTCGTTGGATGAGGCGAATCCGATGGTGCAGAGATGGCAAATTTTAGCACTACTGGCCGTTGGATATCATCTAGATTCCACCATATTTTGCCACATGTACAATCTAGAAGACTCCATGGTTGATCTTAAGCATAATGCACAAACCTCAAAACACAAGCACTTCTTCTTTGTTCTAGAATCTTCCGTATCAGAATTGCCCAAATGTTTTTCTACATGAGTTGCCATTATTTGTTTTTACTTTATGTCTTACAACGCACAATTCCATGAATCTTAAAATACATTAGCTTTCTTATAAAAACTAGATGATTTTGAATGAAATGAACTATAAGAATTAAACGAACATCTACATCATGCATATATGACTCAAAGTTTACATGCTATAATGTGGTATCTATACCTATACTAATTACAGACTCCCTAGAAATTACCACGTTAATCAGTAATTAGGAGCCATTAATCTGATGGGACTGAGTTATTACGGTCTAGATCTTCCTAATTTTTTTACGAAAAGAACTACTGTGGAAAACACTATTAACCATCGTATTATCGTAGGAATCTCTCCCACGTGCAAGCAATCTAGATCTTCCTATTTGTTTACGGAGAAAACTATTGTTAAAAAACTCTTAGGCATCGTATAGTGGTAGGAATCTCTCACGTGCAAGCAAACTCTCAATCATGGACGTGGTTTCCTCTGTGATCGATGCCATCCTGCCGCAATAAAGAATATCCACAGTCATCTCCCCCCTCCTCGAATTTTACTTGAATTGCAAAATATAGCAACAAATTTATCCATCACAGAGACCAAGCAGGAAGAACAAACGGGAAATAGAGAGGACCAGGTCGTGGGCTGAATTGTCCTGTACCTGGTCGTTTGAAGGGAAACAGAGAGAATTGGCGGCGCCTGGCTAGCGCCGCGGCGGACTTGGTTGGGCAAGCGAAAGATGGGCAATGATAGGGGCACGCAGGGCTGCTTCAACCTCCAGGCCGCAGCCCACACTCTCCCGATGTCCGTCTCCTGCTGCAGCAATAGCCAACAGCGCGGTGCGGACGAAGTTGCTGCTGGGCCGTGGTATTCTGCTAACACCGCGGCTATCTAGAGGATGGACTGGAAGGGTAGCAAAGAAAAGAGTCTGGGGTCAGATAAAGATTTGTTTTTCTAAAATCATGAAGTTCTTTTAGTGTAATCTGAATTTCCGTCAACTACAGATCTTAAATTCTTAGTGATCTCCTGATGCTATGATTTCCGAAATGCATATATTTGACAAGATACTTATTTTTACACCTTATTAGTGTTTCCCTTACCTTACAATTTGTCCATCCTCCATCATTGTTTGTGCTATGGATGATTATACCTCCGTTGAAAACTTTCTTCAATAATCTCCTTAATGTGTCAGTTCATTATCAATGTTCCATTAGCGAGAAAAACATTATGTGATATTTGCAGCCTACCCAAGCATGACGAACCCACCATTGTTCTCACCTTATTGGCTGCCTCTTTTCATCATCTCAATCTTCTATCTTCTCTCACATACTCCTTTTGTCAGGAAGCTACACACGACACGGTTCCTCCCTCGCTATTACCTCAATAGCTGCCTAGTGTATTAGCCATTGGTTTACCCACTGTTTAGTCCTATATATAAATACCAGCATACGAAGATAGCACACGTTCCTTGCCATGGTCAGCCAATGCTTGATGCAGTCCATCCTATAAGGTATGTAAGGAGCAATAATGGAGTAGATTTTCATTTCTGGAGATTTTATGTTGTCACCCTGCAGTTTGAGACTTGGTCTGTAAAGAGCATGTACAGTCTAGGATTTCGTTTTGGGGGGATTTTGATGACATGCGTTCATTAGTTTTCGACCCGTGTCATATATACTGCAATGGGTAAGATTTGTAGGTGCTATACAGTTCAATTAATTTGGGGATTCAATTCAATAAAGATGTTGATATACGTCTGCACATTGAACTCGAGCATCGCTTCTAATTTTCTCGGAAAGTGGATAAGTTAGTTTGGAGCATTAAATGATTTGCCAAATCTACTTCTCTACGTTTCTTACATGGTTTTGTCAACTTGGATCTGTTCTTTCTATTTTTATGCTTCAATGATCCAATAAAGATATGTGGATATTTGAATCATAAATTGCGCTTGGTGTTGATGGAATTTCTTTTGATAGTGCTCTTTGTAGACTTGGTGCGTATATGCATTCAGAAGGTCAAGAAGTCAGCACCTTAGCAGTATTTATTCAAAGCAACAAAGAAGATCGAAAATGATGCCCAAGTTAACCTCTTGGTAGTACTTCCTCACATTTCATCTACTTGGTTATCTTAGTGTCGTCCCTATAATAAAAACATACCTGAGTTGATTTTTGTATAGTTTACGTACTCTGTACACCATGTTGGGACTTGCTTAGGAAGAGCTGATATTGACTTAAGATCAGATTAATAACACCAATAAACTTCCAAGAAATGTATGTTGTTGTGGTTGATATATACTTTGTACATACATGTGCATAGTTTACTAGACACACATCATGACCAGATAAAGTTTAGTCTCTATTTCCTTATTTAAGCAGAATATATGGTCTTGCATGTGTCTATTTCCATTCTCATATAATTGAAGGAATCATGTTATATGATCCAATCTAATACCTTATACTTTAACGAAAGAGAGCAGGTTATGCCCAGATTAATTTGGATATCATATTCTGTAACCAATGTCTACGAAGAGATCATTGTTATGTACACTTTGGATGCTCTCAAGTTTATGGATCTCAGATATATCTGAGTTGTTTCGAGTGCACGGGATATTTAATGACAATGAAATTTTAATGACAATGAAATTTTATCAAATAATCAAAAGAACAGTTGGGCAGTCATGAATTTGTCATTCTGGACATCTTTTTCGTTGGCTTAATTTGGTGCAAATAGTTCATTATTCATGGTAGCTCTCATTTCCTTCTTACTTTCTGGTGATGTCAATTAAGTAATGGATAGACAAATAGGATGTTTATCTATATAGATGGTGCTACTTGGAATTATTATTTGTTAGTATGAAATGATATTCTTATGTTGTACATACATAGATATGCGTCACTTAAAGAATTACTATATTATTTGTTAGTACGCAAATTGATTTTGGTTACAACAACCACATTAGCCTCTCTATTTTTGACAATCTCTGCATAATGTTCAAGTTCTACATTTCTGCAACAATGCCAAGAAAACACATTATTCTTTCTTTGCAAATATTTATTGATGCAAACATATCATTTTGCCCTATTTCTCTATCAGATCATGGATCAATATATGTCCGTAATTTGCAAGCTAGCCCTAATCTCATAGCTAATTGGTCCCTAATTTTCTGTCTTCTAAATGAATAGTACTTCACTGTATTATTGTAGGCTGAGCAAACTAATAGCCTCCACCATATCTACTAGATTTCCGGTCCAAATGAAGAACAAAGTATCGCCATATTGGGGGCAATGAGTTAATTCCATCAAAAAACTAATCAATATCAATATCTTATAACTACTTCTTACATTTGTTCTTTAACACCTACGATATATCGTAAAACATGAAATATTTCTTTCTCCTATCTGACACCGAGTGAGTGTGTGTACATGGTTTACCGGTACCACAATTTCCATCATTTAATGGAAGATTACATATAGCGCTGAAATGTAAGTAACTAGCCCGTGCGAATGCACGGGTTCACGACTAGTTTATTCATAATTTGGTTGCCAAATCTCATGCGTGCAATGCACGTGTACATTACTAGTCTAAATGGTGTTTGTGTGTGTGTTGTGCGTGTTGAGGTGCGAATTGTCTTTTTTTGGGTACACGTTAGCGTTGTAAAGATCGGCAGAAGAGGAAGGGTGCAGTTAAGTTCCAACATCTTCTGTTTCCAAGTTGATAGGCTTCTTTTGATAAAGGAAACTATTCCTCTACTCGCTATACTCAAACCATTGCCATTTCCTCGATTCCCGTTGAGAAAAGAATCAATTGACCATTTTAGGACCTCTCTATGAATGGAAAAGGGGTGCTTCAGATCGAGAGTAACCACTTTTGAAGGGGAAAAGGGGAAAAAGTAAATTCTAAGCGACATATGGCACGAAAAGGAAATCCAATTTCGGTAAGACTTGATCTATCATCTTATTCTTACACCAACAAGGAGTCGCTTTGTTTGCGCAGTTGGCAGGCCGCCTTCCTAATCTGCGGGCTCACCGGTCAAAAGAGTCCTCTATCCGGACTCCCCCTAGACATCTGTCTGGCCTAGGGAACTTACCTAAGCTCGAGAGCTCCTGTCTCCTCACTTCAAGCGTAACCGGCTCACCTCCCCCATTCCCCTTTCAGTTTTATTACTGAAAAAACCCACCTTTTAGTTGACCTAACGAAACGACTTCAACTTTTGAACAATCAATCGCAGCAGCCCCTGCACTGATGGAATTTTCCAACATGCCCTTCCGACTAGTCAAAGCCAGAAAGAATGGGAGAGTGAGCCATTCATACGAAAAGAGTGATTCGTTTTTGAAGTATATCAAATTCAGAGGAAAAAGCTGGAAGAAGACGACGAGATTGTTGATAGATCCCCTCTACATCCTAACCAAAAGGACCAAGTGCAAACCTCTATCTCTTTTTCTTACCGGGTGGATGCCCAATAGTGCCAGCCAAACCAAGCTAGTACACCATCCAGCCAGAATAAAACAAAAGAAAAGAAATAGAACATACCTCCTTAAATAAATATCTCACCTATCAAACTCAAGCAAGAGTCGAACCCTAGCTTTTTGTGGCCATGGGAACTCTCCTGAAATTTCAAGCCGTGCCTTGTTATGCCGAAATTTCAAGCTAGCGTCTCTGTCTATCGTGCTACGAAACTCCTGCCTCTTCAACCCGCACCTTGTTACCCCGAAATATATAAGATATATCTTTGTCTCATTGTGCTCCGAAAACTCCCTCCATCTCAACCCGCGCCTTGTTATTCCAAAATTACAACGCATGCGAAAACTCCCACCTCCTGTGAAATCCCGACATGCAAAATGCCCGTGGAACCCCTGAACCAAAAGAACCGCCTCAAATCAGTGGGGGTACTTTCGTAACTTACCCCACATTTCGGACAAGCGCGTCCCTAAGCCATGGTTCCCCACTCCCATCCCATCCGCCCACCCATTCGTACATCGAGGCCGCGAAAACCCGCGAAGCCCCACACCCTCCTCCGTTCGCCACCCAGCCGAAGCCTCTTCCCCGACGACGTCGTCCACAGCAACACCTCGACGTCCCTCATCCACTGTACCGGATGAGGATTCGTCGTCGATCTCTTTGTTCCGTTGGTTCAGCCACCCTGTCCTCCACCTCCAAGGAACTGCGCCGATGTTCCCCTCATCTTTCGCGCCACCTCCATTCCCACACCGCCATATTCACCTACACCACCGGAAGAGCAGCATCATCACCGTTTCCTCGGATGAAGTTGCAGCCTAATTGGTGCCACCAAAGAGGTTGTACACTAATCGCCGCATTTTCTTCTTGATTCGATCTCACGGTGCTGCCCGCGCTCGGTCCCGAGCCGACACGGCGCGGCTCCATCCACGGCAGCATCACCGGCAACTTCCTCCTCGGCGTCGCTCCCTCGGCGGCGATGTCCACACCAGTAGGAGCTGCTGCTGCTTTAGCTCTTGCTCGTGTTGCTGCTCTGCTCTTTCTCTCGGTCCCCTGCCTGGACTGCTCTTGTTATTGCTCTTGCTCGCGCTGCTGCTCTCGCTCTTGCTCTTGCTTGCGATGCTACTCCGATTTAGCTACACCTCAGTCGACTGAATCGACTTTTGGGTCAGTCGATTTTCAGGGGGTGTGGGTAATCACCGGAGTTAAGGAAGAACCAGGCGCAGTGGGGAGGGGGGCTCGCCGGAGAGGTACCCCACTATCTATCTTAAGGTTCAGGGTGGGGGCGGTGGTCGCCGGCGGTGGTGGGGCGGTGGTGTGGGGATCACCGGAGAAAAAGCTCGGCACGGGGGGGGGGTTAGAGGGATGGCCGGGGCGGCGGCGGACCGGCGGTGGGGAGTGTTCTCGGGGCGGGCGGGGCGGCGCACCGCCGGCCGCGGGCGGCGGGGGGCGGCTGTTTGGCCGGTGGTGGCTGGCGGCTCAGGGGGGTGGAGGTTGAAGATGAACTGCGGGCCCTTGATTCCGTATCCAGCGGCTGCAAAATCGACTAACTAGAGATGAAAACGTTAGTAGATTAACGTGTAGCCTCACCTCTAGTGCGTTCAGTATCGACAGTAAATTCAGTTTCGACAGCAAAATTCAGTTTCGACAGTTAAGTTCAGTTTCGACAGTTAAATTCAATTTCGACAGTTAAGCTCAGAGATGAGCGGCTTATGTATTTTACATCTAGAACTTTGTGGTTATGTATTTTATGTCATCTATTGGAGATGCTATTAGAATTCCACTCAGGTTAACATTGTCTCTCTTGTCCTGCTTCAGCCTCGGCGTCGTACAACTCACCGGAGCTGCTCCAATGATGAAACCCTCCATCACAGCGGAGCAGTACCTCGGGCTCCATCTCCAGAAGCCTAAGATCTTCTTCCCCTCCTCCGACAGCCAAGTCAGACGGAGCATCCTCATCGGCCAACCCAATCACGCTGAGATCGACATGGCTTTGCCAAAGAGGTTGTACACTTGTTGCATCTCTTTTTTACTCTACATGTTATATATATTGTCCACTGAGCACACGTAGTAACATGAAATACGATTATTTTATCCTACTATATGACAAGCAGTGAGGTACCAGGAAACTTAGCTATCCGTGATGGACTCTCTTGAACGCCATCATTATTTATCTCTGCGCGTTTGAGCTGTGCATCTGTCAATGGGCCTGGGGGTTGAGCTAGTAGGGCAGTGTCCTGGGTCCAAAGTAATAGAAGTAGCACAAAAACATTTTTTTAGTGTAGGCTTTTCCTTGCTCAAGCCTTCCTACTAGAATCGCCAGTGCTTGAAAGGAAAAGTGAATGAAAAACATAGGAATTGGAAAGTTTCCTATGGTACTACATTTCATGAATTTGGTGCAAAGGAATGGAGCAAAGGAAAACTATAGGATTTGTTCCTTCCGTGTTTCCTTGAAAGAAAAACCGTAGGAATTCTAATTTCCACTTGTCCTCCTTTTCATATTCCTATTCATGAGGCACAAGACTAAGAGATAGTAGCATAATAGCATTATAACCGTACATTTTTCTTGTGGTTTGACTTAATCTCACCATGCTTCTTTGCATCATGTGATCTTCCAATTCTTGTGAATCAAACACCTAGATTGGCAGAAATCCTATGTTTTTAAATTCTCTGTTTTGCACGTGCATTCCTATCCTATTCCTGTCTATTTCCTATCCCTCCATTGTTAGAATCCTCAAATTCAAACAAACCCTTACACAATTACTTATGTTACAGATATGTGTCACAGAAAACCTTGTGTGGTTTGTCATGCTCCTACGGTGTTGTCTTCCACCCCAGCTCAGCTGGTCCAATGACGGAAGGGTTCACCACAACAGGGGTCCGCTCTCTAGACTGTCTTTCGCCACCTCAGATCTTCTTCCCCGCCGCCGGCAGCCACGACAACTGCATTACCATCATCAACTAAGTAGATGACCTTGAGGACTACACGGGTCCACAAGAGAGGTCGCACTATTCTGTGTCTGCTTACGTTATGCATCACTTAATATGATGACATGCTAATTTATCGTCGTGTTCACCTATTAGACTCTGAATCAGGTCTAAACTAATGCTAAAACTTGAGTTTTTAAATGGTTGTGGGGTACATATTGGGGCAGCAATCAGTACTATCTGTCTACTATCTGGTTAATCTCGGGTGTCTACTATGAGTTTCATGTTGGGTGCAAACAAACATTAAAGGAGCCATTATCTATATTTTTTAACTAAAGCTATTATCTGCCTGCTATCATTGGCTTTGGATCTATCCACAGTTTGCTACCATCACTCTGGATTTGTGCATGCACTCCTTACATAATCTCACTATGTTTTATTCATATGCATGCCAGTTATTGTACACAAGGGAACAAATAATGTAGAGCTAAAGATACGAGCCTTGCATGGCAATAAAATTTCATGCAGGCGTCGCTCCATGGTGGGCACAAAGGAAGCCCCCTCCACCCATTTCGAATCGTAATCAAGATGAAGATAACTGATCTGAGGGGGATTCAGAAGGAGAAGACCACTCCTATTTACCACATGAGGTCTTTGCTCTAACTTGGCATGCTGATGTTGGTAATATCATGCATATGGTGCCTTGCATTGCTTACTGTATACATCAAAGATGTCATCTGCTTAGTTTAGACATGCTTTGCGTCAATGCCATTTGTTTAGTTTCTTTATCGTATATGTGAATCATGCAATGCCATCTTGTTTAGCCAGGCATCATATATGTTAATTTTGCAATGCCACCCTGGTTAGCCAGTCATCTTATATGTGAATTATATCATGCCATCATTTTTTTATTATGTGTTAAATTTCTCAACAAATTTAGTACATTCAGTTACTCTTCCTGTGCATCAGCCATTCGGCACTGTCATGGAAAAATCTGGAGTGGAAACAAAGTCTTCAGAGCAGACAATGCTATCTGACGAAGCGCATGTCTTGCTGGTTACAGATAGCTCCTCAGAGGAGGATTCAGAGACAGATGACCAGTCCTATTTCCTCCCCGAGGTGCATGCTCTAACTTGGCAGGGTTATGTTGCTCATATCGTGCGTATGGTATCTTGCATTGCTATGTCATTTGCTTAGTTTAGACATGCTTTGTGTGAATGCCACCTATTTAGTGTCTAATTACCATATATGTGAATTATGCAATGCCATCTTGTTGCAAGACATTATATATGTGAATTATGCAATGTTATCTTGTTGCAAGGCATTATATATGTGAATTATGCAATGCCATGTTGTTTAGCCAAGCGTCATATATGTGAATTATATCATGCCGTCCTTTTTTTGTATTTCTCATTGCTTTTGTCGACAATGTTTGTATATTTAACTGCTCTTCCTGTGCATCTGCCATTTGAATTGGTGATGGAGAAATCTGGAGTGAAAACAAGGTCTTCAGAGCACACAATGCTACCTGCTAAAGCAGATATCTTGCTGGGTACAGATAGACTTCAGAGGAGAATTTATAGGCAGATGACCAGTCCTATTATCCCTCTGAGGTGTATGCTCAAACTTGGCAGGGTTATATTACTCATATCATGCATATGTTGTATTGCAATGCTTAGTTTTTACATCATATACACAATATTGAATGCCATCTCCTTAGTTGACACATCATATATGCGATTGCCCTCTACTCACTTCCTTAGTATATAAATCATATATTTGAATTATATCATGCCATGACGTTTACATAGACAGCATGTATCTAAATTATGGCATGCCAACCCATTTTCTAAAGACATAATATATTTATATCATCTCATCATGTTTACATAGTCATCATATTTTAAATTATGTCGTTCTGTCCGTGAATTATATCATGCCATCATGTTTCCATCGACGGCATGTTTGTGATTTATGGCATGCCAACCACTTTAATAGACACATCGTATAGTTATATCATGTCATCATGTTTACATAGTCATCATATTTTGAAGTATGTCATTCTATCATGTTTAGTTAGCCATCATACATGTGAAATTGTGTCATGCTATCCTGTTTAATTAGCCATCATATATGTGAAATCATGTCTTGCTATTCTATTTGGTTAGACAACATAAATGTGAATTATTTCATGCCATGTTTTCTTCCCTACTATTCATTGCACATGCCTATCTTACAATGTCTGTACATTCAATTACTTTTATTGTTTATCAGCCATTTCAATCGGAGGGGGTGATTGCAGTATCTGTGGGAGTAAAAACACGGTCTTTAGAAAAGATCGTGCTGCCTGTCGATGAAGATAGAACCACAGTTGTACTTGCCCAAGAACCAGCCCCACCACACATAACCCAGACTCACGCAGATTGTTACCCCACCCAATTGGACAGAAACCAGCTACACCCCTTCTAACCCCAACCCCAGCAGATAGTAACCCAGTTCCCGTTGACATAGCACCATCTCCACCACAGAGCACCCAAACACGAGCAGTTAGTAAGGCAACTGCAGTGCCCAAAGCACGAGGACCACCACTCCGAACCCCAAGACAACACTTAAGGCAGAAGAAGAATTGTTCTCACATTAGGTTCCGTAGCTATGGTTCATACTACTTTGCTCTTGCATAACTGTATTTACTCATACCAACTAATTTGAAATTTGAAGGATGCAATTGAAACTCCAATAGTGCAATAGGTATGTTTTAAACCTGTTTCTTTAACGTGTTTGTTGTTGTAACTTGCCCTGTGTTGATTTCAGTTTCAATTGAATAAATAGTTATGTTCTGATGCCATGCACATTACAAGTGTTGTTATTGATGTGTAGTTTCCCACACTTATATTCTGTCTATGCTGCTTTGTCTTAAATAGATATGATTCGAACTGTATCTATCTTGATTTGGCAACATAAACTAGAATGATATAGACCATACAGTGACCATACTACATAGATATATGTTTGTTTCATGTTGTTATCCTGTCCACCTTACTACTGAACTGGTTTACCAAAATGAGTTTCATATACTACATTGTAAACCTGTGATTTGTTTGTTTGTTTCTCTTTTAGAACGCGGATAAAATATTGGAGAAGAGTACCCCATTATGCAATGGTAAAGGAAGTAATGCAGATAAGGTTCAAGATAGTGAGACATCCCTGTTGGTGTCCAAGAAAGCTGATAAAAACTATATTAAAGACACTGAGACAACCCCAAAGTCCTGTCTTGATGTAGTGTTCGATTTACTCGCTACTACTACTGGCACCAGCTCTTCGAACTCGTTGCCTGAATCAGTTCGGCTTCTTGAGTCTCAACTTCAAGTTGAAAGACATCGATCAGATGTTATGCGACAGGAAACCAAAGGACTGAGGAAGTCCCTGCAAAATTCAGATGCATACTTTCTGGTGCAACAACAAGTGCTGGAGGATTTAAGCGCCAAACAAGAGAAAGTTAATAATCTTGCTAAGCATCTTGCCAACATTATGGGTACCCATGATATTGTTCCTTGAGCTCTTCTGAAGTGGTTTCAGTTCCGGACTTGTTTTGCTGTGGCGTTTATATGCTACTTTGTTCCCTATATTTGCACTGGTGGCAAACTTTGATGCCTAGTGGATGTAATATGTGTAATAGCCGTGATAGCCAAGCGTAAGTTACTTGCTTATTTATTTCCTTATTGTCTTGTTTATTTCTTTGCTTGTAGTCAGTGCAGTTCTTTTTCCGCGGTTTGCTAGTGGCCGCAATAACCTATTTTTTAAAACTAGTCCCCAATAACCATGGGCTACATATTTACTGTAGTTACCATGGCCCTCCTACGGGTCGTAGAAACAATGGGCCTTCTACAGGTCGTAGAAACAATGGGCCTTATACGGGTCGTAGACACAATGGGCCTTATACGGGCCGTATCATCAATGGGCCTTCTACGGGCCGTATGATCGGTTGGCCAAACATGGGCTAATAACAGACCGCATTATGGTCGTAAACGGGCTAGAGTTGGAATCATCCGTTCATGGGCCGACCATAATGGGCCGTCGTTAATCGACTGTATTTGATGATGCTATGAAAACGGCCCAACGTATTAACGGTCCACAAATGGGCCGACAGTAACCTCGGGCTGAATTTGGCCCACAAGCAGAAAATGACACTAACGGGCCATAAGTAAATGAATGCTGGAAATGAGCCCAATAATAAATGGGCCCTGAGAAGGCCGAAAGATAACATGGGCTGGAAACGGCCCAACGGAATAACGAGCCATTAATGGGTATAAAGTGATACACTGTTCATTACGGGCCAGTTTCACCATGGGCCGTTAATGGGTATAAAGTGATACACTATTCATTACGGGCCAGTTTCACCACGGGTCGTTAATGGGCCAAGATTTACAAAGGACCTCATATGGGCCGAAAGATGTCATGGGCCATACATGGGCCAGAAGTTAAAACGGGCTGGAATCATATTGGAGAGCCCAGATGACGCTACTAGGCCTAATTCGGATAGGTCGTAACAGGCCTTGGGTTAGCGGGCTGTAAATGGGCTATATGCGAACATGTCGTTAACAGGCTTTCCATGGGCCGGCCCGCCACCTTTTAACCAAGTCAAATGGGCTGACCTTTTCACATGAATGGGCCTCTGTTGGGCCATGCCACTTGTCGATGTATCATAGGTGCTTTCTGTCCAATGAGTGGATGACATCTGTCCCAACGGTGAGCCGACACGTGTTTCCTCCAGCCAATGATGATTTTACACGTGGAAAATTCCCATTGGTCGGGGCTGTTAACGGGTTATCAGATCCAAAACTGGACCAGATAGCTTAACGGCGTTCCATTACGGTGGATGCCATGTGTCGGTCACCCTTGACGAAAGCACTTCTATGACGCGCGATTTATTGTCATGGAAGTGGACACTTCCGTGATGATAATTTTGGTAATGTCATGGAACACTTCTATGACAGCACAGGTATGACTATCTTGATTCTGTCATAAAATCGTCATGGATGTACATGCATGACAGAAAATGAGACCTACTGTGACAAACACGTATCATCACGGAAGTATGTTTTTTTGTAGTGATTATTACGTGCTGCTCCTCATAGTGAAGTGACAAGACCCTGCGCGGGAGATGGAACCTGAGTATAGGCGCCAGGTTCGGCATACCATAGTCAGCTCCACCGTCTGCAGTCACTATCATCATGGCTGTAGAGCTAGCTGCTTACAACTAGACGTGTTCGACATAATTTCCCGTACGTATATGCCCGTGCATTGCATGGAACACCAAGATTGGGGGTGGAGGTGCCGGCAGCGGCCATCGCGCTAGATTTTTCCATGGCCTTCTAGATGTGGTGGGGAGGAGATAAGGCTGATTGTGAGAGACACGGAGTTGTTTGTAAATAGGGAACAAGTGCGGGCATCTTTTTGCAAAATTGGAGAAGTTTGGTTTGTATGCGTCAGATCTTGATCCGACGGCTATTGGTGAAAGATGGCAGGCACAACATCATCACCAACTCAGGACCTATTTGATTCGCAGGATTTTGAAAACGCGGGAATAGGACAAGGCAATATTACAAGTTTCAAACTGATATTATAAATGTTAGGAGTAATGTTGCACCTACGAAGAGGGAATTACTAGGAAGTTTATATAAGAACTTTTGTTACTTTAGGTGGATGCAGCATTATCATACAAACTAAAATCCACCGCCCTGGCAAGTCACTAATGGGCAAATAAGTTTTCGAGTCTCTGGCCACTTGATGTTTCAAAAACAAATTCAGCTTCTGCGGAGACTTTGTCAATTAGGCTTAGACGCTTGCGGTGATCAGCATGCCATTCATTGTTGCACCAGAGAACGCCAAACCTCATTACCTTGAGCACACTTGCCTCTGGAACAAAGAACCTGGCCAATTTAATCTCATATGTGCTGCATCGGTAGTCGATCAAATCAATTTCTGTAATATGGAGATCAAGGCATTCGATGAGATTGTTATAATGCAGCACATTTTTCACTTTCGGGTCTTTTTTATCTGCAAAAGAAGAGAACATATTAGAGCAGATGGCTGTATAAGATTACCGTGTCATCAAGAAGTACCAATATCATTTGCTCATATGATATGGTTGGTTGGCTAGTGATATTTTTTCACTCTCTCTCTCTCTTTCTCTTTCCTCTCATTTACCTACGAGCACGCGAAGACCTTGGGCATTTATTTCCTTCCACTATGTGGCCGATGCCATATTTCTCAAAAGTATGCCACATAATATGCATCGATGTCAAATCAAAAGATTTTGGTACCGCTCTCGCGATGTGAGAGAGTTGGCACCACTGTGCACACAGACCCACGTGTACAAACAAATCAATCAAACCAACTACACCAGCCTCTCACTCTCCCAAACAAGTGTTTTTTATTTCCTCAGTCCTCTCTCTCTCCCACGCAAGTGTTTTTTCATTCCGTGAGTTAATTTGGCACCGGAGCAAAGTAGGTGATCCATATTGGGGCACCAGGTGAGAAACGGAGGGGCATCGATGCCAAATGCATCACAAGTGAATTTGGCACGTGTTTTGGCCTACATAGTGGAGGGGTGTTATAGCCCACTTTTGTACTACCCCGTATTTAGTATAAAATTTTGACCATAGATTTACCTAAGAAAATGCCAATGCATGTCACTAAAAATTATACCATTTGAAATTATGTTCAAATACGAATCCAACGATATAGTTCTTAGTGACATGCATTAACATTTTGTCAGTTAAATCTATGGTTAGATTTTGATACTACAAAATAGGAAGAGTAAACCAAGACGGAGGTAGTACTTGCTCTTACGTAACCATAGAGTTACTAGTCTAAGTTACTTTCCACTATGACTAGCCTAGGATACTATAGTAGTACAACAACAAAAACGATGCAGGTGATCACGTGAGAAAAAATACTAAAAACATTTCTTTCGGTGCAATGTGTAGATGCAGTTTTGAACACTACACTTGTCATCGTAATTTGGGAAAATTATGAAAAAAAATGAGCTACGTTGTGATTACTGTTTACTAATAGGAAAGAAGTTTGACCTCGATGAGTAGCTTCTCCATGCACAGAAAGCATGTAAGGAATCCAACAACTTGATCCATATTGGGGCCGGTAGATTTTATTACCAAGATCTTCACTGTGCGCATAGACTGGGTCAAGCTTGTGGGAATCATTTTCTAGAAGACGGTCGTAAATACATCAAGAAGAAAATTAGAAATGTGAATTTCAAGAAGACGGATGTACCTGAACGATTATGGATCCAATAAAGAGTTCAGAGAATTTGACAGACGAGTACACCAATGCTGTCAATTTTGGCGCGTCAATGACCCTGATTTTTGTTGGACCTTCTAGATCCGATACAAGCAATATCTCAAGGAAAGGCGCATTCTCAATGACCATAACGTGGAACAGCTGGAGTGATATCTTCCCAATTGATGTCTTGTTGCAGGGCTAGCAAGACACATAAATCCATCGGAGATTCGTTGAGGCAATGTGGAGGCTAATGAACCCGTGGATCTGCTCAAGACGAAGGTACTCGAGCGCAGTACAGCTGCGGAGCAGGTGCTCCATAGCCTTCTTCGAGATGACAATGTCGAATAGGTCGAACTGCTTGAGTTGAGGGAGAAGAAGGGCGGGCGCGGCATAAATCTGGGGAAGATAGCAGGAGCTGAAGCTGGCGCGGTGCACCGTTGGCGTGAGGCGGACAACGGCAGAGAGCGACATCATACAGCTTCAAAGCTGAGCTCCTCGAGCTGATATAGGGCGGTGGATAAGAAACACTCATCAAACTTGGCTTGGACCTTGCAGTTGGTACTGAACATGCGGATGTCAAGGCGTCTGGCTGGCCCAGGGTGCGATGAAAGGATCTTGGAGATTGCGTCCATGCGTTTGCAATCCCCATCGCAGAGGCAGCTGTTAACGGTGAGGTTGAGGGGGACGTGGCGCCAGAGGGGGCGCCACCACCGGGAGAGCAGGGCGGTCCGCACGGCAGATTTGGTGGGGAGGAGGCCGATGATGAGGAGCAGCATGTCGTCGGGGAGGCTCCTGATGAAGTCCAGGCTCACCGGATGCGGTTTTGGCTCGAGCCGCCTCCGCTTGTTGGCTGCCTCGCCGTCCATCTCAACCGACGGGGACGCCGGTGTACACGTGTGCTGGTGTGTGGTGTGTGCGTGATAGAAGATACCCCGAGAGATATTGAGATAGACATATGGATGGAAGGAGACAATACGTGTGTTCCTGGTGGCTAGTGAGAGATAATCATACTTAGGAGGGGGAGTGCTTGCGCCAATGATGGAGTGAGGGATTATGGTACTTAGGGGGGTGCGTGTCACATAGATAGAGAACAAGGGCGGAGAGTGTTGGATGGGTCTATATGTATAGCGCGAGCGAGACATGTGTATGTGTGAACCAGGGAGATATAAAGTTTGGGGGAGATAGAGGAGCCCCGATAAGGCTGAGTGGTGTGTCAGATAGCTGAGAGGGGGAAAGAGATATTCCATCCGCTCGATAATGCAGTGCATGTAAATTTTTTAGAAGTCAAACTTTGGAAACTTTGATCAGGTTTACGCAAATGTTATTTATATCTACAATACCAAAGATACATCATACGAAACTACATGTCATGGTGAATCTAATGGTATATGTATGCCGTTCTAGATGTAATTGCATTTCTCCACATACATGGTCAAACTTTGTGATGTTTGACTTTTCAATAAATCTATATGCTATGGACCGAAGAGAGTGCCTAAGTCGAGAGAGATCAAGTGCGTGTGAAGGAGAATGAGTGAGTGTGCCAAAAGAGTATGTGTGTGAAAGAGAAAGTGACAACAAACGATAAATTAGAGGGAGAGCGTGTGTTTTCATTTGTTATGCAAACATATCACGCATGCATCTCCGAGATAGAAAAGCGAGGCGAGGAGATACATGAAGATAGCTAGTGTGTGATTGTTTGCAACAGAGAGAGACACCCCTATAGCACATGTCCAATAGAGGTCTGGCCAACAAGGAACAAAGCTCAAGAGGGACACATTGAGAACATGGACGCATGGGGAGGGAGAGAGCGTGTGTTTGTGATAGAGAGATCCCCTCGAGATCGTGAGGGGACTATATGGGTGGGAGATCGAGGGAGGTGCGTGCGCGATAGAAAGATGCGCCGAGATAAATCGAGATAGACCATGCACATGTTTGTGATGGAGACTAAGATTAGCTAGTCATATACATGTAGGGGGGACTGCGTGTGCCTACAATTGAGTGAGAGACCATCATACTTGGCTAGCTAGCTAGGCATGAGATTGTGTGTGTGTGTGTATGTGCGTGTGAGATGGAGAGAGAACGAGGGAGAGAGATAGAGCTTTAGATGGGTCTATCGAGTGCGAGTGAGATATGCATGTGTATGTGTGACCCAGGTAGATGGACAATTTGAGAGAGGGGGGAAGAGCTCCGAGACGATAGAGTGGTGCGTGAGAGAGTTACGGGCTACGAGCCATGGAATTTGTGTGCGTACGATGAGTGCACCCAAGATATCTAGCTTGGACTAGAGAATCATACATAGTGTGCGAGAGAGACCTAGATGGATTATATATGCATGCGAACTACAAAGACCCCCCCCCCCACACACACACACAAAGAGAGAGAGAGAGAGAGAGAGAGATAGAGAGAGAGAGAGGGAGAGAGAGAGAGATGGAGAGAGAGAGGGCCAACAAGGTTTGTGTGTTGGATGCGTGCGACAGAATTGAAGTTTGTCGGGGAGAGAGAGAGAGAGAGAGAGAGAGAGAGAGGGGAGAGAGAGAGAGAGCAGGAGTTCGGGAGAGGGGGAGGTCACATTTTATGTATCAAAGACTGATATAAACCATCTTTCAATATAAACTTGCATTCAAATATTTAAATTGGAGAACATGTTGTCTGCAATCCACACATGAACGGATATATGCGTATATCAAACAAGTTCATTAATTTGACTTTCAACATGTTCATGGAGTACTTTAATATTGTACAACATGCTACTCGATTGAGGTGTTCAATTTTGGATTTAGTTCACTATTTTGACCTGGTGAACGAGCTATTTCATTGAATCGAGCATGTAAAAACACATTACTCCCGAGCATCATCTCTCCATCTAAAAAAGAAGTGGCAAGCTAATATTTCACAATTTGATTCGAATCAACTTGGTAAGGTAGACGTGGATGCTCATTCTCCCAAAATTTGAACGAACCGTTAAACACCCTTTGCTCGGTGGAATTCGCCCGAGCAAATAAATGGGAGACGTGAAATTTCCGGCCTATGTGGGACACACATCAATTGGCCCATTGTACATCGAGGGTAGGTTCGTAACTTCATCCAAGCGCGCCTTCCCCTCAGCCGAAATGACATGTGCCGAATAATTCATAATCCATGGTCGGCAAAACACGCTCTCCTCGCCCGAAATAGCTCGCGCCCACTATTTCAAAACACACTCTCCTCGCCCAAAATCGCTCGCGCCCACTATATTTCAAAACATGCCCTCCTCGCCCGAAATCGCTCCCGCCCACTATTTGGGGAGAAGCAAAGTTACGCTACTATCCCCGATCCTCAGTACACAGACCCAAGCCGAGAAGCCTATAGGCAGGGGCAGAATTGTAACTCTCCCCCCACATTTTAGACAAATTCATTTGTAAGACATGGTTCCACTCCCCTCCCAACTCCCTCCCCATTCATACCTCGTGGGCACCAAATCACCTTCTCCCCAGAAGCTCCCTTCTCCCGAGTCGTGAAACCTCAGCCCCTCCTCCATGGTGCCCCCACCGCACCAATTTCACAGACGCCCTCCTCCCTAATGCTGGAGACACTGTCCATTTGTCGTCGTGCACTGGGCCATGTGCCTCTTACTCCGTGCTGCTGGAGCTACCTCGATGACGGCCGCGTGAACCGTACGGAGCCGATTCAACCCCGCTGTTGTTCACGGTGCCGGAGCGGATCCAACTTCGGATCCGTCCAAAGTCCCGACGCTGCTTCCCCGTAGCCGTCGACCGTCGTGACATCTCTGCTTCCCTGCCGCCGGTCGCCACCGCAACTACGCCGGCCTCACTGACTCGGCAGCTGGAGCTGCCTACTTCACCATGCCGCCAGATAGGTCACACCCTCATCTCAAATCACTTTATTTAGGCGTCAGTTGTCAGAATATTTATTCTGGGCCAATCGATTCCCAATGGGAAGCAGCACCCCTCGAGGCGGTGGAGCTCCTAGGCTGCCAGTTGGCTGGTGTCTAACGTAAGGGTGTGGGGCCGCAAGTTCTCCGCGGAAGCAGCACTTAGATGGCTATCTTAGAGTTGTGTGGGTTGAAGGTACTGCCGCCGCCGGATCTAGATGATGGTGAGTCTTTGTGGATTGGCCCGGGGGCGGCGCAACCACGGCAGTGCGGTGGGGTGGGGAGCGGAGTTTTGGTCGGGGCCACGGACGACGGAGACAGGCTGCTCTGCCATTGGTCGCTGGCTCTTCGGGGAAGATTCCGAACAGTGTCAGCCGGGGGGACAAGACGGCCATCAAGCCATCCAGCGTAGATCGGACAGTACCAAAATAAAATAAAATCGTGTGACCCCAATTTAGTCTTCAGTCAATAGACATGTGACCACTCTCATACCTTGTTGTTGATCTCTTAGGGTATTTCTTCAGATCAAAGAGATGTGTCATTCTTAACATTATGTGTTATCTGCATCTTCCGCCACGCCGTCTTCCGACTCACCGCAGCTGCTCGAACAAGGGAAGCATACACCAGAAGGGAGCTATAGTCCCCACTCAATAGTTCCCTACATCGAATGCGCGTGCCCGACATGGACAGCCACAACAACTGCATGGCCATCAACAAGTCAGCACATGATGCTCACTCCTATGGATGGCGGCCAGATAGGTTGTACCTTCATCTTACTTGTGTGCAACATTTATGGATTTATTATTCATCTAAGCATGGAAAATAGATTATCACATTTCACCGTATATTCATGCTGATCTCTTACAGGTCTTGTTCAGGAGTTAAGTTGTTCCATAGTTCAGCTAAGATACTTGTTCTTTAGGTAACGTTGTTCCATAGTTATCATCCATCAGCCAATGCTATCCCACAGGCAGACAGGCTAGTGATTATAGTATTATACCACTTCTAGTATTACCTATGTTGTTCTTTAATACTTTTGTGTGCCATCTAGTTAATCTCGAGTACAAACGACACATATTTATAGCTTTCATCTGTGTTCTCCCTTGAGTTTTTGAGACTTGTTGCTGCTAGTTAACCCCAGTCCTACTATTTATGTTGTCTCCTACAGGCACTCATTACATAAATCTAACTACTAATTGTCTTCCATGCATGTCAGATATAATTGCACACACTAATATATCCACAAGAACCTCACGGAGCAATGTAAAGGCCAATAAACTTGATGCCAATGATACCCAATATGATGGAACATGTAAAAGCAAATCTTCAGAAGACTTGTAGAAAGATGATGAATCCTCTTCACCCCACAAGGTCCTTGCTCTAACCTGGCCCGTGATATGGGTACAACATGCATATAATGTCCTAGAGTGTATCTACTCTGTTGCAATGCCATGTGCTTAGCATGATGATCATGCATGTAAATATGTCATGCCTTCCTGTTTTTCAGTACCTATTACATTCATGATAACATGTTTTCGAATTCAAGTATGGCCATTCTACTCTATCGCAATGCCATCTGCTTAATTTGTACATCATGCTTCTGAATATCTTATGCATTGTTATTCATCAGTATGTACTTAATATGTCTACCATACCATGTTTTTTTACATTGAGGTGTTGTTCTAGTGCTCTATTGCAATGCCATCTTAGTTTCCCAATCATACACGTGTATGTTGCCTTAGTTTTTTCTGTACGTATTCCGCTAGCATACAGTTTTACATTCAACTAGTGTTTTTTACTGTGTTGTCATGTTGTATCCCTAGCTCTTACACCATACTCCCTTCGTCCGGATTACATGTTATCGAAATGGATAAAAAAAGGATGTATATAGAACTGAAATACGCCTAGACCTATCCATTTTTTTCCGGATGGAGGGAATACATGTCAATATGTCATGCGTTTCTATTCTTTAGTACCTATTCCATCTCTCTATTGTAGCATGTTTTATAATTGAAGCACCATTCTTCTATACAAGGCATGCAAGGGGAAGACAACTATGTTAGAATCTGAAGAGTTACAAACAAGGTCTTTGCAAAAGATCCAAACGCCAGGAGATAATAAACCAACTTCAGTTTTTATAGATACTGCTCCAGCATAGAGAAACCCAACTCCTACTGATAATAAGCATATCCCAGTGGCCAAAGAACTAGTCCGCTCTTGTCCAGCAAAAATATGTCAGCTCCATTCTAAGAAGCGTGTGCGTATCCTTGCATCATGAAATTTTATAACATGTTGATCATATTTTCTACATGTTTCTTACCCATCTCTCTTTTAGGAAATAAACTTAACATATAGAAGAATTTCTGCACTAGTATCGTCTGCGAGGAGAGATTCTTGCAGGAATTCTTTGTGCTCCAATGCAGATGTAAGTACCTTTTGTATATCACTATATTTTTACATCAGCATGTATATTGTTAATCGGCGTGAATCCAACCTTTATCTGATCTAAATTTAGTTGTAGCAAAATGTATGATTAAAGGCCACAATATTGATTTTTGTAAGGAAAACTGCCTGGTAGTTTTGCATCCTGAGATGCATGGGTGTACTATCTCATATCAATGGGTTTGAATACTTTGGTTCTGCAGTGGGTTTTTAGTGTTTTTTTGACTGTGTTGTCCCGTCGTATCCCTAGCTCTTACATCATACTCCCTCCGTCCGAATTACATGTTGCAGAAATGGATAAAATTGGATGTATCTAGAACTGAAATACGCCTAGACCCATCCATTTATTTCCGGATGGAGGGAATACATGTCAATATGTCATGTCTTTCTATTCTTCAATGCCTATTCCATCTCTGCTATAGCATGTTTTATAATTGAAGCACCATTCTTCTATATAAGGCATGCAAGGGGAAGACGACTATGTTAGAATCTGAAGGGTTACAAACCAGGTCTTTGCAAAAGATCCAAACGTCAGGAGATAAGAAACCAACTCCATTTTTCATAGTTACTTCTCCAGCACAGAGAAACCCAACTCCCACTGATAATAAGCAGATTCCAGTGGCCTAAGAACTAGTCTGCTCCAGTCCAGCAAAAGAATGTCAACTCCATTCTAAGAAGCGTGTGTGTATCCTCGCATCATGAAATTTATAGCATTCTGATCATATTTTCTACATGTTTCTTACCCATCTCTCTTTTAGAAAATAAGGTTAAATGATAGAAGACTTCCTCCATTGGGATTGTATTCGAGGAAATATCTTGCGGGAATTCCCTGTGCTCCAATGCTGATGTAAGTACCTGTTGTATATCACTATATTTTTACATCAGCATGTATTTTGTTAATCGGCGTGAATAATCCAACCTTTATCTGATCTAAAATTAGTTGTAGCAAAATGTTAAACGTACCAATGTTGATTTTTGTAAAGAAAACTGCCAGGTAGTTTTGCATGCTGAGCTGCATGAGTGTACTATCTCATATCATGCACATTACTGAATTGTAGTGCTGCTCTGGTTTCCCATTCATTCATTGTGTCAATGTTGTCTTCGTATTACCTTACCTGGCTGATGATAGTTGTGTCATATTGTGTTAATTCTGTGTAGGCTAGTTGCCCAAATGTCCGTTGTGTCAATGTTGCTTTCCTATTATCTGACTTGGCCAATGATAGCAATGCTAGTGTGTTAATTTGGTGCAGGCTGCTGAAGATAAGAAGACAAACTCTGAAAACAGCAAGGCAACCCCATTGTTTATTTCCAATAAATCTAGGCCAGGTGATATGGAAATAACTCATGATTAATCTGTTTGGTTCCCCTCCTAATTTATGTTATGATGTAGTGGTCGAGACACTCTTCAGTATCAATAATACAAGCCCGCCAAAATCGCCATCTGAATCTGTTCAGTATCCTCTGTCTCGGATGCAACGGACAAAATGTATGTTTGTGAACCAATTAATGGCTGAAGCAATGATGGAAATGGTGGAGGAACCAGAGGTGCAGATTCATGCGCAACAACAATTGATCAATGTTTTTAGAGACAGTGTAGCAAAGCAGCAAGAACTTGCCCACATGCTTATGGGCGTCATCCGTGCTGAGGTTGCAGATTGTGACGTTGTAGATCGTTAGGTTCTGTTCATTTATTTGCACTGGCATGAATCCTTGATTGCCCAGTGGATGTAATTTCATGTAATATATGATGGATGTGCAATGTTTTTCCCTGTATGTCGTACCTTTGCTTGATCGGTTTTGGTCCTGTGCATAATTGCTCATCGTAATGGGCTCAAATTATCTAATTTGGTCTAAAGACATGTACGAACTTTAGTGTACCCATTAAGTTAATGGGCCGTTACCAGGCTGAAAGTTAATGGTCGGCCCTCTTACCTCCCGGGTCATTAACAGGCCAACATCGAAGCGGGCAACAGGTGGGCCCATTTGATTTCACAGGCCATTACTAAGTTTGCGCTACATATGGCCCAACTATACTGTGGGCCTTTAGCAGACCGAAAGAGATAGCGGGCTTGTACTAGACCATGAAAAGCATGGGCCACTAAGAGGCCGAAAGTCAGGTCGTATTGTAAATGGCCCAACTGTGTTATGGGCCTTTAGCAGGCGGAAAGAGAAATCGGGCTGGTATTGGACCATGAAGGGCATGGGCCATTAAAACGCCAAAATTCAAGTCCGACTACAAATGGCCCAACTCATTTATGGGCCGTAAACAAGCTAAAAGACACACAGGGCCGGGAATTGGCCCAACACTTAAATGGGTCGCTAAAAGGCCAAAACTCAGGTACGACTACAAATGGCCCAACTGGTTTATGGTCCATCAACAGGCTGAAAGACACACCAGGCCAGAAATTAGCCCAACACTTAAATGGGTCGCTAAAAGGCCGAAAGATGTACATCCTAAAAATTGGCCCATCCCTTGAATGGGTCATTAACAGGCCGAAATCTCATCGGGCCGATATTGAGCCCAAATATATAGCGGGTTGTTAACGGGCTCGAACTGACGATGGGCTACAATGGTGTCAACTCTTTAACGGGCCGTTGATGGGCCGAATTGGCACATCTCGTATGGGTCGTGGGCTTAAATGGACCTGACACAAGTAGGCCTTATATGGGTCGACCTACTATTTTTTACTGGGCTGGCCTTTTTCATCGGAATGGGCCACTATTGGGCTGTGCCACGTGTCGACCTATCATAGGCGCCTCTTGTCCAATGAGTGGATGGCATCTGTCCCAACGGTGAGGCAACACGTGATTCCTCCGGCCAATGATGATTTACACGTGGAAAATCCGCATTGGTCTGGGCTGTTAATGGGTTATCGGATCCAAAAACGGACCCGATAGCTTAACGGTGTTCCATTATGGTGGATGCCACGTGTTGGTCACCCTTGATGAAAGCACTTCTGTGACATGCGATTTATCGTCATGGAAGTGGACACTTCCGTGAAGATAATTTTGGTAATGTCATGGAACACTTCTACGACAGCACATGTATGACTATCATGATTCTGTCATAAAATCGTCATGGATGTACATGCATGACAGAAAACGTGACCTACTGTGACAAACACGTATCATCACGGAAGTGCATTTTTTGTGGTGCATGATTCGGAGCCGATGCATATAATGCTAGATTCGGGACGCCGAATTGTACTATAAAAAGTGTTCAGACTTATGTTATTTTTAAGGAATGTACGTGGCTGAATGGAGCCCCTGGCAATTTAAGTCGTGCCGAGGTGTACATGACAATCATACGAAAGAAAAAGAAGGAATACAGATTAGGAAATAAGCCAGTACCGAATAGGTTAGGCAAAAAATGTTTCCATTATAGTCTGATTGATACGTCAAAACGTATTTGTACAGATAATGCTATAAGCATCGAGGCTATTTTACATGCCGAGCATAAGGGAAAGTTGTGTAGAGGTACTAAAAAGGGGAAGAGGTGATCTTTGAAGATCCTTTAGGTACTCTATCGTACATTTGTGCTGCTTTTCGCCTTGGTGTGTGATCCTTTGAGAGGATTAAGGAGCAGGTTTTCATAAGGGTCCGGGAAAAGGGCCCTTGGCACCATAAAAAGATGATGTGGGTTGTAGGGAACCTGAAAAAACAAAGTTAAGAAAAAGGTAGATATGAGGGTCCAGGTACGGTTGAGCCGTATTGTGGACTTTATCCTTGATATGCCGCCATCGTCTCCCATGGTATCTTTAGTGCATAGTTATGTGCACGCGTTACGTACGCCGCAGTTCAGTTGGGGCCAAGACAGATGCCGAATTGCTAATCGAGGTCCTGGCGAACTGGACAGTCATATTGCAGGGTAGACCAGACTCATTTGACAAGGTCCGGGGGCTTGACTGCCGATGTGGAGTTTGTCTTGATAGGGGCAACCTGCACTTCCACTGCAAGGGCCGCGGTGTGTTCCTCAGTACGGAGGGAGTGATCCATGTTTCCATGTACTGTTATAACACCGCGTGGTCCTGGCATCTTGAGTTTTAGATAAGCATAGTGCAGGACCGCAATGAAGCGGGCAAACGCAGTTTGTTCGAGCAGTGCGTGATAGCCACTACAGAAAGGGACGATGTCAAAGATCAAGTCTTCACTTTGGAAGTTGTCCGGCGAACCGAAGACGACCTCCAATGTGATTGAGCCCGTGTAGCGGGCCTCTACACCAGGTATTATTCCTTTGAAGGTAGTTTTGGTGGGCTTGATTCTTGACGAGTCAATACCCATTTTTTGGACTGTGTCCTGATAGAGAGGGTTAAGACTATTGCTGCCGTCCGTGAGGACTCTCGTGAGGTAGAATCCATCGACAATTGGGTCGAGGACCAACGCGGCTGAACCTCCATGATGGATATTGGTCAGATGGTCTCTGCGATCGAAAGTGATCGGGCATGTTGACCATGGGTTGAATTTTGGGGTGACTCGCTCTATCGCATAGACGTCCCTTTACGCGCGCTTGCGCTCCCTCTTGGGGATGTGAGTAATGCATATCATGTTCACTATTTTGACCTCGGGAGGGAATTTCTTCTGTCCCCCTGTGTTCGATGGGTGAGGCTCCTTGTCGTCATCCTTGTTGGATGACCCTTTCCCCGTGTGCTCGGTGTTTAACTTACCGGCTTGTTTAAAGACCCAAAAACTTTTGTTGGTATGGTTGGCAGGCTTGTCAGGGGTGCCATGAATCTGGCAAGGTCGATCGAGTATTCGGTCCAGGCTAGATGAACCGTCTTTGTTTCTTTTGAATGGTTTCTTCCGCTGACCGGATTTGGAGCCACTGAGTCCAGCATTAACTGTCGTGTCCTCAGCATTGTCAGAGTTGCTCCGACGCTTGTTTTTGTTGCGTCGGGGCATGTCGTTGCTGTTTCTGTCTTCAGAAGTTCCAGGGTCGTTGTTTGCTGCTACGGGCTAGCTAGCTATCTTCGCCTGCGCAAAAGAGGGTCATGAGTGATGTGAGGGCTGCCATGGACTTTAGATTTTCTTGGCCGAGGTGTCAAGCGAGCCATTTGTCGCGAATGCTGTGTTTAAAGGCTACTAGAGCCTCGGCGTTTGAACAATCAACAATTTGGTTCTTCTTGATTAGGAACCTGGTCCAGAATTTTTTGGCTGACTCTCCAGGCTGCTGGACTATGTGATTGAGGTCATCAGCGTCCGGGGGCCGGATATAAGTGCCTTGGAAGTTGTTTCTAAAGGCACCCTCCAAGTCTACCCATCTTCCAATAGAGTTTTCTGGGAGGTTTTTTAATGAGTGCCGAGCTGGTTCCTTGAGTTTTAGGGGGGGGGTATTTGATGGCATGTAAATCATCACCGCGAGCCATGTGAATGTGGAGAAGAAAGTCTTCAATCCATACTGTGGGATCTGTTGTGCCATTGTATGATTCAATGTTCACGGTTTTAAACCCTTCTGGGAACTGGTGCTCCATTACCTCATCGGTGAAGCATAGGGGGTGTGCGGCGCCTCTATATCGGGCAACGTCACAACACAGTTCGGATGGAGTCCGTAGGCGGTTTTCGGCTCGGGTGAAGTTGTGCTTGTCACACCAGGCCTGATGGCCGTCTTCTCGCGCTGGGGCATGCCCCCTTGATCCATAGATTGATCTGGTCTGACCGGTTCTATTAGCCAGGTCCTATCGTAGGTCATAAGTGTATCCTGCAGCTGATGTCTCTCTGCCTTTATGGCGGGGTGGTGCAGGCTGGTGTTCGGCATGAGTTGCCAGTATGTCCCGGCCACATGGTGGTCGGTCGGGTCCGTCGGCAGCATTACGTGTTGGCGGTGTAGGCTCTGGGGCCTCATCATCGAATTGGGGTAGCAGCTTGCGCTTTGGGTAACTCTTAGTTGGGCGTTCGAGGCCATATTCCTCGGTTGCCAAGACATTAGTCCATCTGTCATTGAGCAGATCCTGATTAGCTTGAAGCTGCTGCTGCTTATTTTTCAGGCTTCTTGCAGTGGCTATTAGTCGATGCTTAAAGCGCTTTTGTTCGAGGGGTTCCTCTAGCACGATGAAATCTTCATCGCCAAGGCTCTCGTCCTCTTTGAAGATCGGTAAGTAGTTACTATCCTCCGAGCCCTCGTTCCCGATAGGATCGTCGGGGTTGACTTGTGCATCCTCCCAATCATCATTCTCGGATGTTGGTTCAATACGGGCTTCTTAGTCTTCAGTGTTATCCGGAGTATTGTTGTCTCCGGTGTCGGTATTGCTATCTTTTTCGCAACGGGATTTCGAGTGGCGCTGCTGACGCTGATGCTTTGGTGGTGCTACGGGAGGCTTTTCCTTTACTGGATCCTTCCCACCATCGCCGTCATCCTCTTTGGGTGTATCCACCATGTACACGTCATATGTGGAAGTGGTCGTCTAGCGTCCGGTAAACGTCGGGTTCTGGCTTTGCTCTTCTCCGGTGTCGTCGTCCATGTCATCGATGTCTTCAGAAGCGTAATCAAGCATGTCGGTTAGGTCCTCGACAGTGGCTATGAAGTGGGTGGTGGGTGGGGCGTAAAATTGCCCGCTCTCAGCCCCTAGTGTGGGTTGGGCGTAGTTTGCCAGCGATTCTTCTGCAATGACGAGAGATCGCATTAAGTCCAGGGCCTTGTTTAAGAGTGAGGTTTGAACAGGGAAGCGAGAGTCCGTGGAGCAAGGCGGGACAGAAGTTCCCTGGCCAAGCTCATATCACACGGATCTCGAGAGTTCGGAGTTAGTGTCCGGAGGCGAGTCCGGCTCCATGAGGATAGAGGGGGCCTGGCGTGACTCCAGTCCTGCCGGTGATGCAATCCCCACCGGTTCTCTGGTGCAAGGCTCTATAGCCGTAGAGAGTCCGGCGGGCTTTAAACTCCCGTCTTCGGACCTGGTGGTTCGCTCCGGATCTAAGGCCGGAGCGGTGATTGGGTATGTGAACCCTTGGAAGATTAAGTCTCCTCGGATGTTAGTGACATAGTTTAGATTTCCAAAACTGATCTGATGACCAGGGGCGTAGCTATCGATCTGCTCCAGATGGCCAATAGAGTTGGCACGCAGTGCGAAGCCGCTGAATGCAAAATTTTGGCCGGGGAGAAAATTCTCCCTCAAGGCGTTATTGTTGTAGATGATTGATGGAGCCATCGAGCCTTCTAGCGACGTCATAATGGAACTCTCAATGAAAGTGCCAATGTCGGTGTCAAAATCGGCATATCTCACGTAGGTGTCCCGAACTATGTGTCTAAGGATAAAAGGTAACAGGAGACAGGGGACATGATTTTTACCCAGGTTCGGGCCCTCTTAATGGAGGTAATACCCTACTTCCTGTTTGATTGACTTTGATGAGTATAGGGGTTACAAGAGTTGATCTACCTCGAGATCATAATGGCTAAACCCTAGATGTCTAGCCTGTATGATTTTGATTGCCTCTATGGACTACACCCTCTGGTTTATATAGGCACTGGAGGGGACTAGGGTTGTACAAAGTCAGTTTACAGAGGAAGAAAACTATACATCCAGACATCAAGCTTGCCATCCACGCAAAGGAGAGTCCCATACGAACACGGGAGAAGGCCTTCTATCTCGTATCTTCACGGCCCATTAGTCCGGCCCATGTCACATAGGCCGGCTCCCCGAGGACCCCATAGTCCAGGACTCCCTCACCCTTTTAATAGTATTGGATTTCCTATGGACTCAATGTGATTTTGGATCACTAAAATGAAAATGTAGAGTCTTGAGCTTTTGCCAATATTTGTCCTTAGCATCTTGAAGGGGTTCCACATCCTCTTGTCCATGTCCATGCCACTCCAATGTTGAACTTATCTGAAATATACTAGGTAGAAGTATTAGTCCAACAAGAGATATGTTGACATTAATTACGAAAATCACCTAGGGAGCACTTGTGCTTTCAGATTCATACAAGTGGGCACCAAAACACAGTTTCTCCTCGGTCGAAATCTTCGGCGGCAAATATTCGGTGTATCCGAGATTACCGTCCTATCCCCAACCGATCAATATTGTTGTGATGTAGGAAATTGTAAATGGGGGCTAAGTTTGTAAATTTCCTCGCATTTGAGACAAGCGTGTCCTGAAGACATGGTTCCCCCTACCTCTCCCCCTCCATTTCCCCATTCGTACTTTGTGGGCGCCAAAACACCCTCTCCAACCCAGTCTCCTCTGTCCGCCACCCCATCCACCGCCGTCCTCCTCCACCATGCCGGAGCTGATACCCCGACGTCGTCATTCATTACAAGAGACCGAACTCTCTCATCCACGGCTTCGGACCAGGACCCTTGCATCATGTCCTCTCGCTTCATACGCGTTGTTGTCCACCTTGCCGAGGCCGCTCCGACGACCGTCTCATCCACCGTGCCAAGATATTTCCCTCACCGCCACCGTCTGCCCTCCTAGATCTGCTTCCATGCCACCGACAGCCATCGCTATCGCAGCACCATCAATGTCTCAACAGATACTTACACAGCGCCACACCAGAGGTAGTACTCTTTTGTATAGGCTCAAGTTAATTATCACAGTAACAAAATATGGAGTACATCGCCACTGCTTTACTGTGATTTCTTGTCCATCACTTAGAATCTTACTTGTTAGTTGAAACCAAACATTGGTTGCGAAGTTGCCTTTGTCCGGTTTGCACCTTCAGATCCGCCATGGCACGCTCACCACTATACTTGCAATGCTTTTATGGTTTCCCCCTTTTATATTCCACATTAGCTTAAATGACAGTGATCGAATTTCAATTTGGGGTCAGTCCATTTTCGTGAGCTCGCCGGAGGGAAGGACGGGGCTCGCCGGAGGGCTGCCCCATTATCTATCTTAGGGTTTCGGGTGGGGAGAGTGGTTGTGGGGGCGGTCATCGGGCTATGATGGGGCCTCGCCGCAGGAAAAACTTGACGCGGGTGGGGTGGGTGGGGTTGACTAGAGAGATGGTCGAGGGTGGCAGTAGAGAGCAGGTGGTGCACGATTCCGGGGAGGGCGGGGGCCGGTGGTTCAGCCGGTGGGCCGTGCGCTGGTCTGTAGGAAAAGAATAAGAGGTAGCGAATAAGAAGGGTTAGGATGCATAGGATCTTCATCCAACCGCCTGAAATGGTCGACTGGCCCAAATGACCACAGTCAGGCAACTTGCATGTAGACATTCCCTTTTTATATTCAGTACTATCATTCTAGGTGCTTCAAGACGTGCTAGCACTGCTCCTCAACCCATCAAGCTAAACAACATGCCACTCATAATTCCAAACTTAGCTTATCAAATACGAATCTGATATGATGCTGATATTACTAAAACATAGAACATTTAATTGGTCAGCTAATGTTCCTACTTTACTTTCGAAAAGCACACGCACCAAATATAGAGAAACAGCAGGGAGCTGCATTCTTTATGCTCTCTAGTTCATCATGTGTGGGCAATGAACATTTGGTATCCAAAATTTGCTTGCTCTTCTTTAGCATGTTCCTCTTCTGTTCTTTTTTAATAAGTACTCTCTCCGTTCCTAAATATAAGTCTTTGTACAGATTCCTCCATGGACTACATACGAAGCAAAATGAGTGAAATTACACTCTAAAATGTATCTATATACACCCCTATGTGATCCATAGTGGAATCTCTACAAAGACTTATATTTAGGAATAGAGGGAGTATAATAGTTGTACATTATGTTCCTCGTAGTGAAGAGGAGCAGGGACATTTGCAGTGTACATGTCTATTCGGTAGCCTGTCATGGACGCTTTCAACTCTTCGTGTTGGTCTGCCCTAATATCGAGGAAATGATGGGAGTTGTGTCGCCTTTGAAAGTTTGACTGATAGTAACACTACTGCGCCTTCAGTTGTAGAGAGCTGGTAACTAAAGCCTTTCTAGCCGTACCGGTAATACTAGCACATATTTTCCAGCAAGTTCCACTTTCCTGATTTTACTCGTGATGCTTAGGGTTTTCCCATTATATCTACAATATGATCTGCGTAGGTGCTTTGTGTTCTACTAGCAGCAATCCACCCTTGAAGCCAAACAACACACCAATAATACGTCCAAAGCTTACTTCTTCAAATAAGAATGTCATATGATACTGACATTAGTTAGCAGACACACATTTAATTGGTCAGTTAATGCTCCCACTTGAGTTTCCAAATGCATGTGGCCACACATAGAGAGACATCATGAAATTGCATTTGTTTGGGCACTCTGATTCATCATGGGTGGGCAACCAACATTGGCCATGTTTGGATCCATGGGTTACAGTTAGTTTGAGCTAGTTTGGGCTCAAATAGCCCTAAAGTATCCGAACATGAGGGCTAGTTTGAGCTAGGTGTTGGGGAACGTAGCACAAATTCAAAATTTTCTACGCAACACCAAGATCAATCTATGGAGATTCTAGCAACGAGAGAGAGAGAGAGAGGGAGTGCATCTTCATACCCTTGAAGATCGCTAAGCGGAAGCGTTACAAGAACGCGGTTGATGGAGTCGTACTTGCGGCGATTCAAAACGCGGAAGATCCGATCTAGCGCCGAACGGATGATGCCTCCGTGTTCAACACACATACAGCCCGGGGACGTCTCCTCCTTCTTGATCCAGCAAGGGGAGAGTAGAAGTTGAGGAAGAACTCCGACAGCACGACGACGTGGTGGTGATGGAGCTCGTGGTTCTCCGGCAGGGCTTTACCAAGCACTACGGAGGAAGAGGAGGTGTTGGAGGAGGGAGGGCTGCACCAAGGAAGATCTGCGGCTGCCCTCCCACCCCTCCGCTATATATAGGGGCAAGGGGAGTGGGGGAGGCCCCCTAGGGTTTCCCCTAGGGGGCGGCGGCCAAGCATATTGGATCTCCCTAGGGAAAATCCTAGGGAGACTTGCCCCCCAAGCCAAGCAAGTGGAGGATTGCCTCCCAAGCCAGGTGGAGGCGCCCCACCTCCCCAAATAACGTGGAAAAGGGTGTGGGGGCACACCACCCCTTAGTGGGCTGGTTTTCCCCTTCCCCTTTGGCCCATGAGACCCTCCAACACTTGTCGGGGCTCCCGAAACACCTTTCGGTCATGCTGGCCATAGCCTGGTACCCCCGGAACACTTCTGGACTCTAATACACTTCGTCCAATATATCGACCTTCACCGCCGGACCATTCCGGAACTCCTCGTGATGTCTGGGATCACATCCGGGACTCCGAACTACCTTCGGTAACCACATACTATTTCCCATAACAACTCTAGCGTCACTGGACCTTAAGTGTGTAGACCCTACGGGTTCGGGAACCATGCAGACATGACCGAGACGTTCTCCGGCCAATAACCAACAGTGGGATCTGGATACCCATGTTGGCTCCCACATGTTCCACGATGATCTCATCGGATGAACCACGATGTCGAGGATTCAATCAATCCCGTATACAATTCCCTTTGTCCATTGGTATGTTACTTGCCCGAGATTCGATCAGCGGTATCCCTATACCTTGTTCAATCTCGTTTCCGGCAATTCTCTTTACTCGTTCCATAATGCGTGATCCCATGACTAACTACTTAGTCACATTGAGCTCATTATGATGATGCATTACCGAGTGGGCCCAGAGATACCTCTCCGTCATACGGAGTGACAAATCCCAGTCTCGATTCATGCCAACCCAACAGACACTTTCGAAGATACCTGTAGTGCACTTTATAGCCACCCAGTTACGTTGTGACGTTTGGTACACCCAAAGCATTCCTACGGTATCCGGGAGTTGCACAATCTCATGGTCTAAGGAAATGATACTTGGCATTAGAAAATCTCTTAGCAAACGAACTATACGATCTTGTGCTATGCTTAGGATTGGGTCTTGTCCATCACATCATTCTCCTAATGATGTGATCCCATTATCAATGACATCCAATGTCCATGGTCAGGAAACCATGACCATCTATTAATCAACGAGCTAGTCAACTAGAGGCTCACTAGGGACATGTTGTGGTCTATGTATTCACACATGTATTGCGGTTTCCGGTTAATACAATTATAGCATGAACAATAGAGAATTATCATGAACAAGGAAATACAATAATAACCATTTTATTATTGCCTCTAGGGCATATTTCCAACAGTCTCCCACTTGCACTAGAGTCAATAATCTAGTTCACATCACTATGTGATTGTAATGAATCAACACCCATGGGGTTTGACCATATCTCGCTTGTGAGAGAGGTTATTAGTCAATGGGTCTGAACCTTTTAGATCCGTGTGTGCTTTACAAATCTCTATGTCATCTTGTAGATGTAGCTACCACGCTCTATTTGGAGCTATTCCAAATAACTGTTCTACTATACGAATCCGGTTTACTACTCAGAATCATCCGGGTTAGTGTCAAAGTTTGCATCGACGTAACCCTTTACGACGAACTCTTTTTACCACCTCCATAATCGAGAAAATTCCTTAGTCCACTGGTTACTAAGGATAGGTTTGACCGTTGTCCTGTGATCCATTCTTGGATCACTCTTGTACCCCTTGACTGACTCATGGCAAGGCACACTTCAGGTGCGGTACACAGCATAGCATACTGTAGAGCCTACGTCTAAAGCATAGGGGACGACCTTCGTCCTTTTTCTCTCTTCTGCCGTGGTCAGGTTTTGAGTCTTACTCAATACTCACACCTTATAACACAGCCAAGAACTCTTTCTTTGATGATCTATTTTGAACTCCTTCAAAAACTTGTCACGGTATGTATTCATTTGAAAGTACCATTAAGTGTTTTTTATCTATCCTTATAGATCCTAATGCTCAATGTTCAAGTAGCTTAATCCAGGTTTTCCATTGAAAAACACTTTTCAAATAACCCTATATGCTTTCCAGAAACTCTACATCATTTCTGATCAACAATATGTCAATAACATATACTCATCAGAAATTCTATAGTGCTCCCACTCACTTCTTTGGAAATACAAGTTTCTCATAAACTTTGTATAAACCCAAAATCTTTGATCATCTCATCAAAGCGTATATTCCAACTCCGAGATGCTTACTCCAATCCTTAGAAGGATTGTTGGAGCTTTGCATACTTGTTAGCATCTTTCAGGATTGACAAAACCTTCTGATTGTATCACATACAACCTTTCCTCAAGAATATCGTCGAGGAAACAATGTTTTGACATCCTATCTGCAAGATTTCATAAATCATCAGTAATTGCTAACATAATTCCAACAGACTCGTAGCATCGCTACGAATGAGAAAGTCTCATCGTAGTCAACTCCTTGAACTTGTCGGAAAACATCTTAACGATAAGTTGAGCTTTCTTAATGCTGATACTTACCATCATTGTCTGTCTTCCTTTTAGAATCCATCTGTACCCAACAGCCTTACGACCATCAAGTAATTCTTCCAAAGTCTATACTTTGTTTTCATACATGGATCCTCTCTCGGATTTTATGGCCTCGAGCCATTCGTCGTAATCCGGGCCCACCATCGCTTCTCCACAGCTCGTAGGTTCATTGTTGTCTAGCAACATGACCTCCAAGACAGGATTACCATACCACTCTGAAGCAGTACGCGTCCTTGTAGACCTACGAGGTTCGGTAGTGACTTGATCCAAAGTTTCATGATCACTATCATCAGCTTCCACTTCAATTGGTGTAGGTGCCACAGGAACAACTTCCTGTGCCCTGCTACACATTGGTTGAAGTGATGGTTCAATAACCTCATCAAGTCTCCACCATCCTCCCACTCAATTCTTTCGAGAGAAACTTTTCCTCGAGAAAGGACCCGTTTTTTGAAATAATCACTTTTGCTTCCGGATCTGAAATAGGAGGTATACCCAACTGTTTTGGGTGACCTATGAAGATTCATTTATCCGTTTTGGGTTCGAGCTTACTAGGATGAAACTTTTTCACAGAAGCATCGCAGCCCCAAACTTTCAAGAAACGACAGCTTAGGTTTCTCTAAACCATAGTTCACACAATGTCATCTCAACGGAATTACGTGGTGCCCTATTAAAGTGAATGTGGTTGTCTCTAATGCCTAACCAATAAATGATAGTGGTAATTCGATAAGAGACATCATGGTATGCACCATATCCAATAGGGTGCATTTATGATGTTCGGACACACCATCACACTATGGTGTTCCAGACGGTATTAGCTATGAAACAATTTCCACAAGGTCTTAATTGTGTACCAAACTCGTAACTCAGATATTCATCTCTATGATCATATCATAGACATTTTATCCTCTTGCCACGATGATCTTCAACTTCACTCTGAAATTCCTTGAACCTTTCAATAATTCAGACTCATGTTTCATCAAGTAAATATACTTAGAATCTACTCAAATCATCTGTGAAGTAAGAGCATAACGATATTCACTGCGTGCCTCAGCACTCATTGGATTGCACACATCAAATGTATTACTTCCAACAACTTGCTCTCTTGTTTCATCTCACTGAAAAACGAGGCCTTTCAGTCATCTTGCCCATGTGGTATTATTTGCATGTCTCAAGTGATTCAAAATCAAGTGAGTCCAAACGATCCATCTGTATGGAGTTTCTTCATGCATATATACCAATAGACATGGTTCGCATGTCTCAATCTTTTCAAAAACGAGTGAGTCTAGAGATCCATCAACATGGAGCTTCTTCATGCGTTTTATACCAATATGACTCAAGTGGTAGTGCCACAAGTATGTGGTACTATCATTACTATCTTATATCTTTTGACATGAACATGTGTGTCACTACGATCGAGATTCAATAAACCATTCATTTTAGGTGCAAGACCGTTGAAGGTATTATTCATATAAACAGAGTAACCATTATTCTCCTTAAATGAATAATCGTATTGCGATAAACATAATCCAATCATGTCTATGCTCAACGCAAACACCAAATAACAATTATTTAGGTTTAACACCAATCTCGATGGTAGAGGGAGCATGCGATGCTTGATCACATCAACCTTGGAAACACTTCCAACACATATCGTCATCTCACCTTTAGCTAGTCTCCGTTTATTCCGTAGTTCTTTTATTTTGAGCTACTAACACTTAGCAACCGAACAGGTATCTTAATACCCTGGTGCTACTAGGAGTACTAGTAAAGTACACATTTAATATAATGTATATCCAATATACTTCTGTCAACCTTGCCAGCCTTCTCATCTACCAAGTTTCTAGGGTAGTTCTGCTTCAATGACCGTTCCCCTCATTTCAGAAGCACTTAGTCTCGGGTTTGGATTCAACCTTGGGTTTCTTCACTAGAGCAGCAACTGATTTGCCATTTCATGAAGTATCCCTTCTTTCCCTTGCCCTTCTTGAAACTAGTGGTTTTACTAACCATCAACAATTGATGCTCCTACTCGATTTCTACTTTTGCGGTGTCAAACATCACGAATTGCTCAAGGATCATCATGTCTATCCCTGATATGTTATAGTTCATCACGAAGCTCTAATAGCTTGGTGGCAGTGACTATGGAGAACCATCACTATCTCATCTAGAAGATTAACTCCCACTCGATTCAAGTGATTGTAGTACTCAGACAATCTGAGCACATGCTCAATGATTGAGCTTTTCTCCCTTAGTTTGCAGGTTAAGAACCTTTTCGGAGGTCTCATACCTCTTGACATGGGCACGAGCCTGAAATCCCAATTTCAGCTCTTGGAACATCTCATATGTTCTGCGACGTTTCAAAAATGTCTTTGGTGCCTCAATTCTAAACCGTTTAACATTACACACTGAACTATCACATAGTCATCAAAACGTGTATGTCAGATGTTCGCAACATCCACAAACGATGCTCGAGGTTCAGCACACCGAGCGGTGCATTAAGGACATAAGCCTTCTGTGCAGCAATGAGGACAATCCTCAGTTTATGGACCCAGTCCGCATAATTGCTACTAACAACCTTCAACTAAATTTTTTTCTCTAGGAACATATCTAAACCAGTAGAACCAAAGCGTGAGCTACGACATAATTTGCAAAGACCTTTTGACTATGTTCAGGGTAATTAAGTTCATCTAATGAACTCCCACTTAAATAGACATCCCTCTAGTCATCTAAGTGATACATGATCTGAGTCAACTAGCCGTGTCCGATCATCACGTGAGACATACTAGTCATCATCGGTGAACATCTTCATGTTGATCGTATCTTCTATACGACTCATGTTCGACCTTTCAGTCTCTTGTGTTCTGAGGCCATGTCTATACATGCTAGGCTCATCAAGTCAACCTAAGTGTTTTGCATGTGTAAATCTGACTTACACCCGTTGTATGTGAACGTTAGAATCTATCACACCCCATCATCACGTGGTGCTTCGAAACAACGAACTTTCGCAACGGCGCACTGTTAGGGGGAACACTTTCTTGAAATTATTATGAGGGATCATCTTATTTACTACCGTCGTTCTAAGCAAATAAGATGCAGAAACATGATAAACATCACATGCAATCAAACAGTGACATGATATGGCCAATATCATTTTGCTCCTTTTGATCTCCATCTTCGGGGCGCCATGATCATCATCATCACCGGCATGACACCATGATCTCCATCATCGTGTCTCCATGAAGTTGTCTCGCCAATTATTACTTCTACTACTATGGCTAACGGTTTAGCAATGAAGTAAAGTAATTACATGACGTTATTCAGTGACACGCAGGTCATACAATAAATAAAGACAACTCCTATGGCTCCTGCCGGTTGTCATACTCATCGACATGCAAGTCGTGATTCCTATTACAAGAATATGATCAATCTCATACATCACATATATTTCATTCATCACATCCTTCTTGGCCATATCACATCACACGGCATATGCTGCAAAAACAAGTTAGACGTCCTCTAATTGTTGTTGTAAGTTTTTTTTACGTGGCTGCTATAGGTTTCTAGCAAGAACGTTTCTTACCTATGCCAAAACCACAATGTGATATGCCAATTGCTATTTAACCTTCATAAGGACCCTTTTCATCGAGTCTGATCCGACTAAAGTGGGAGAGACTAGCACTCGCTAGCCACCTTATGCAACAAGTGCATGCCAGTCGGTGGAACCCTTCTCACGTAAGTGTACATGTAAGGTCGGTCCGGGCCGCTTCATCACACAATACCGTCGAAACAAGATAGGAGTAGTAACGGTAAGCATATTGAACAAAACCAACACCCACAACTATTTGTGTTCTACTCGTGCATAGAATCTACGCAATAGACCTAGCTCATGATGCCACTGTTGGGGAACGTAGCACAAATTCAAAATTTTCTACGCAACACCAAGATCAATCTATGGAGATTCTAGCAACGAGAGAGAGAGGGAGGGAGTGCATCTTCATACCTTTGAAGATCGCTAAGCGGAAGTGTTACAAGAATGCGGTTGATGGAGTCGTACTTGCGGCGATTCAAATCGCGGAAGATCCAATCTAGCGCCGAACGGATGACGCCTCCGCGTTCAACACACGTACAGCCAGGGGACGTCTCCTCCTTCTTGATCCAGCAAGGGGAGAGGAGAAGTTGAGGGAGAACTCCAACAGCACGACGACATGGTGGTGATGGAGCTCGTGGTTCTCCGGTAGGGCTTCGCCAAGCACTACGGAGGAAGAGGAGGTATTGGAGGAGGGAGGGCTGCGCCAGGGAAGAGGTGCGGCTGCCCTCCCACCCCTCCACTATATATAGGGGCAAGGGGAGAGGGGGAGGCGCCCTAGGGTTTCCCCTAGGGGCCGGCGGCCAAGCATATTGGATCTCCCTAGGAAAAATCCTAGGGAGACTTGCCCCCCAAGCTAAGCAGGTGGAGGATTGCCTCCCAAGCCAGGTGGAGGCGCCCCACCTCCCCAAATAACGTGGAAAGAGTGTGGGGGGCGCACCACCCCTTAGTGGGCTGGTTTTCCCCTTCCCCTTTGGCCCATGAGACCCTCCAACACTTGTCGGGGCTCCCGAAACACCTTTCGGTCATGCTGGCCATAGCCTGGTACCCCAGGAACACTTTTGGACTCCAATACCCTTCGTCCAATATATCGACCTTCACCGCCGGACCATTTCGGAACTCCTCGTGACATGCGGGATCACATCCGGGACTCCGAACTACCGTCGGTAACCACATACTATTTCCCATAACAACTCTAGCGTCACCGAACCTTAAGTGTGTAGACCCTACGGGTTCGGGAACCATGCAGACGTGACTGAGACGTTCTCCGACCAATAACCAACAGCAGGATCTGGATACCCATGTTGGCTCCCACATGTTCCATGATGATCTCATCGGATGAACCACGATGTCGAGGATTCAATCAATCCCGTATACAATTCCTTTTGTCCATTGGTATGTTACTTGCCCGGGATTCAATCGGCGGTATCCCTATACCTTGTTCAATCTCGTTTCCGGCAAGTCTCTTTACTTGTTCCATAATGCATGATCCCGTGACTAACTACTTAGTCACATTGAGCTCATTATGAAGATGCATTACCGAGTGGGCCCAGAGATACCTCTCCATCATACGGAGTGACAAATCGCAGTCTCGATTCGTACCAACCCAACAGACACTTTCGGAGATACCTGTAGTGCACCTTTATAGCCACCCAATTACATTGTGACGTTTGGTACACCCAAAGCATTCCTACAGTATCCAGGAGTTGCACAATCTCATTGTCTAAGGAAATGATACTTGACATTAGAAAAGCTCTTGGCAAACGAACTGTACGATCTTGTGCTATACTTAGGATTGGGTCTTGTCCATCACATCATTCTCCTAATAATGTGATCCCATTATCAATGACATCCAATGTCCATGGTCAGGAAACCATGACCATCTATTGATCAACGAGCTAGTCAACTAGAGGCTCACTAGGGACATGTTGTGGTCTATGTATTCACACATGTATTGCGGTTTCCGGTTAATACAATTATAGCATGAACAATAGACAATTATCATGAACAAGGAAATATAATAATAACCATTTTATTATTGCCTCTAGGGCATATTTCCAACACTAATCTAACCCACCAAAAAAACTATCCCACCCAAGAGGTGCTAATTGGAGCTAGTTCTCCTAGTGCATTTATTGTCAATCTAACCCTGTCATCCAAACACCTCTTTGGCTAGTGTTGGTTCAGGGTTACTCATGAGCTAGAAACTAACTCTAACCTCTAGTTCATCATGGGTGGGCAACCAACATTGTATAGAAAGAAGTGGAATCTCAATAATATGCTTCTCCTATTCTTTAACATGTTCATCTTCTGTTCTTCTTTGGTAAGCACAGTATGTTCCTTGTCAGGAAGGGGAGCAGGGACATATGTAGTCAACAGCTCTATTGGGCCGCTTCTGCTAGATGATTTCAGCACTTTGAGTTGGTCTTCCATAGTATCCAAGAAATGGTGGGAGTTGTGCGGTCTTTGGTAGACTAGACTGATAGTAACACCAGAGCGCCTTCAGATGAATAGAGCTGGCCTGTAGGTGATTGATAGGCTTTAAATTAGTAGTAGCAATACAACATCGTATTTTCCAGCCAGTTCCACTTTCTCGATTTAATTATGATGGTTATGGTGTACCCCTTTCTATCTACACTATGATCTGCCTTCTGGCTGTACCCTCTCATTATCATGGTGTGCCGATAAACTTTCTATACGGTATATTATGAACCTATCATCTGCCGACTACCCTTACATCTAGAGCTCCCAACAGGGAGCCTATTTTTTGTGTAGTTGTGCCAGATTATATTAATGTACGCACCATATTACAACACATATGTGCTCTCTCATCACAATCCAGTGATAGCACACAAGGGTTTACAGGGAGCCCCTATTATATTAGAATACCCTTTGCATTACAAAGATAATCTTACTACTATTTATGTTTTCATGCTTCTCAGATATTCTACGTAATCACAATGAATATAAGAATGAGCACATCAGAAGAATATTGCGGAACTATTCAATGGATAACAAACTTGGCATCAAGGGATTGAGGTCCATTCTGGATGCAATGAAGCCCACATGCTCCCGATCTACAGATTCGTACTCACAATACAATCCTAATGACTATTTTGAGCTCAAGGATTCAAAGGCAGATGGCCTATCATGTTCACCCAATAAGGTGCCTGTTCTAATTTGAAGGTTTTATTGGATGCATGTAAATTGCATAAGGTGTCTTGCATCTCTTCTGCTTCCCTGCACAGCCATCGGCTTAGTTTACTCATGATACATGTGAAGATGTCATGCCCATCCATTATCAATACATATTCCCTTTGTTGCCATACCATCTTTTTTCATTCAAATGTTGTTCTTGTGTTTCAGACATCCAAAAGGAAGAGGGTGATTGCAGAACCTGAAGGAGTATAAGCAAAGTCCTTGAAAAAGGTGGTGATACCGTAGAATCAGACACTCCCTCCTTTCCGGTTTATAGGGCTTATTTCAACTTTTTTGTTTTTCCAATTCAAAGGGCTCATCTCCATCTCATATTTAGTTTTCGAGGCACATTAAATCTTTTCATGCAAGAATTAAAAAGGAACACACCAATGCATGTAATGTTCCTACTCATCTAGTGGCCAAGCATGCATGCGCTGCAATTAATCCAAATTAATCCATGAGTTTAATTTGAGTAGTTTTGTAAAGTACGAGATACATTCCTCCACTCACAAAATTCCTTGGTTGATGAGATTTAATATTTGAGCCCTATAAACCCGAAAGGAGGGAGTAGCACCCCACTTATATTGGCGATAGAACCAGCATCGCAAAACCTAGGATATCGCAACTATGCTGGTCGCTGCTTTGCTCTAGTTAGTACCTGTTGTCCAATCGTCGTACTTACATTCGTACTTGGTGGATTATGTGACATCATTGTGCATTATAGCTTGCTTATCCACTGTTTGCTCGAAATTATCAAATCTATATGAATGCTTACATTAATGTAGAATAAACCCAATGCCTTATGAAGAAGTTTAGCTCTGCATTATTCTTTTAAGTATCTGTTGTCCTTCATCAATGTACTTATATTGTCAGCTAGTTGTTCATGTACACTTTGCAGTGTATTTTCCCTTGCCCTCCATTTTCTACACATAAGATCTATATTTACCCTTGCCAAAATGTTGAATAAAACCAATGCTACTGAAGAAGTTTAGCTCTCCATTGCTCTTGTCAGTGCCTTTTGCCTGTATGTTGTACTTACATTTATAGTCTGCACCTTAGCTTAAATAATCTCCATTTGTTCCTATATTATCACATCTATATTTACTCTTAACAAAATGTAGAATAAAGTCAATGCTCATGAAGAAGAGTCTATGGTAAACTTCTTGAATTGCCCCCACCCCCATCAATATGGATAAGGGCTTTATAGAGCCGGTCTTCACTACTAACATAAGTTTTTCCTCCTTGAGCCTTCAAACTTTTTTGTGTATATTTGGATAGCTATGAATGCAAATGTTGTTTATTTTTGTCATTTGCATCAAATTGCATGTTCAAAGTTTATTACGAAGAAGCACATAAACATAAGTTTGTCCTTCTCAATTTCAGTTTTTAGTTGTACAACCTAGTTCCTTATTCATACTATGTAAATTAAACTAAACATAGCAAGTTATATTATTTAGTACTGCATGTATGCTTGTGTTCTTGATCTGTAATCCAATGGTGTGGCGAAACTGCCAACTCCAGTACAATGTCATATCCTGCTATGTCTTAACTATGAAAAATGCCATATTATGTTAATGTTATTTAAATCATGTCTCTTTACTTACCTATCTGAAATGGGATAAATTGAAAGTACACTCACCATTCATGCTTATATGTTGTTTACCACTACATGTGTGCTTGGGTTCTTGATCTGTAATCTAGTGCTGTGGTGAAGCTGACCGCTCCTGCACAACGCCATTTCCTGTCATCTTAATTATGAACAATGCCTATTATGTTAATGTTATTTTAAACCGTGTCTCTTTATTTCTGACTAAGAAATGAGATGAATTGACAACATTGATGCTTATACGTGCAAAACCTACTATCTACCTACTTGTTTCTCTTTCAGAGTGACATCACTAATGCTAGGAAGAACTGCCATAATGATAGTGAGACAAAAACATTGCTTGTCCCTCTAACATATATTCCCGAGAAGAAGGGAACACATCTTGAGGATAGCCATACAACCCCAAAGTCATGTCTTGATGTAGTGTTGAACTTACTCGCTAATAGCACTGACACAAGCTCGATGAAGTCACCGCCTGTATCTGTTCGACTTCTTCAGTCTGAAATCCAATTAGAAAGACATGCTTCCGCTCAAATCTGACTGGAACTCCAATCTCTATGCAAGATTAACCATAAGTACAGGACGTCTATTAATGTTATGCAACTTGAGTTGGTGGATATCAGTGTCAAACAAGCATAGTCTAATCAGGTAGCTAAGCTGCTTGCACTGCAGCTCCTAGGCAGGGCTAACCTCTCTTGACCCATGTTGAAGTTCTGTCGGTTCTGTCTATTATTCTGTTGGCATGTTTACCTCCACTGGTGGCGACCTTTGATGCCCAGTGTATGTAATCTGCTGTCTGGATGCCCTTTATTATCACTAGCGGCAAATTTTGATGCCTAGGGGATGTAATATGCCCTTATTTCTTTGTTGTATAGTCTAGGTTTATTCTTTGTCACGAAGTTGTAACTTATTTGTTGTATATGTTGTCGTCGCTCTGTGAAAAGGTAGTAAGCTTTGATCAGTGTGCAATAGGCCAATAAGACAGGCTTATATATAAAAATCGGTACTAGAATAGACCGGCTGCCAATCGTAAAAAATGGGCCGAACCATGGGCTTGTCTTGGGACATAAGCAGGCCTAGACTTAATCTGGCCCACATTAGATTTGGGCCTTAAAAAGGCCGAGTAAACCATTGGCCTTAATTGGGCAAGAAAATAAAATGGGCTTTTAATAGGCTGAGTTGTAGATTGAGCCTGAGTGCCGAATAAATCACGGGCCAACAGCAGGCTCAAATATACATCGGCCCATTATTGGCCCAGAGGTATGACGAGCCATTAACAGGCCAAAATTTAGTTGGGCCTTGGTTGGCCCAATCACATGACGGGCTGAAAGCAGGCCGGATGCATAGCGGGCCAATATTAGGGCCTTTAATGGGTCGATAGGCAGTTTGGGCTAAAATGTATCCAGGAAGACTACGGGTCGTTGAGAGGCCGAAAGTCACTACAGACCAGAATTAGGCCCAGATGCAGCTCGGGCCTTTAAATGGCCGAAAGTGTAACCGGGTCGAAAGCGTCCCATATGTACACAAGGCCGCTGACAGGCCGAAACTAATATCAGGCCAAACTATTAAACGGGCCATTAAGAGGTCGAAGAGCAAATCAGACCCCCAATAGGCCATTAGCTATTAATGGGTCATATCTGTTATGGGCCGTAATTTGTCTCAAACTATTATAGGCTGCTAACATGCCTGATCTGATATGGGTCATAAACTGGCACATAATATTGCATGCTTTTAATGGACCGTGTGTGATGTGGGCCATCATTTGGCCCAAAACACGACACGTCGTGAGCGGGCCAGATCTGATATGGGTTGTAATTTCACCTAAAGCATGGTAGGCTGTTAATGGGCCGGCCCACTAGTGTTTGAAAAAATATTGTGGGCCTTTGGTTGTGCCGGCCTTTTTAACTTGAATTTTCCACTGTTGGGCCTCACCACGTGTCGACGCATCATAGGCGCGTCCTGTCCATTGGACGGTTGACATCTGTACCAACGGGTAGCTGACACGTGGTTCACGTGGCCAATGAGAAATTTACACATGGAAAATCTCCATTTGTCTTGGATGTTAATGGGTTATCGGATCCAAAACCGGACCCGATAGCATAACGGTAACCCGTTATGGTGGATGCCACGTGTTGGTTACCGTTGACGAAAGCACTTCCATGACGCGCCACTTATCGTCATGGAAGTGGACACTTCCGTGATGATAATCTGAGTATTGTCATGGAACACTTCTATAAAATCATCATGGATGTACATGCATGACAGAAAACATGACCTACTATGACAAACACATACCATCAAGGAAGTGTATTTTTTGTAGTGATATGATACACATCAACCAACTCTAATGTCACCTAGATACTCCAATGTCATTACAAGTATCCCAGAGTCAATTATATGATATGCATCAAACAACTTCAGATTCATAATGTTCAATCCAACACAAAGAACTTCAAAGAGTGCCCCAAGATTTCTACCAGAGAAAGTAGGACGAAAACATGCATCAATCCCTATGCATAGATCACCGCAATGTCACCTTTGGAATCTGTGAGTTGAATGCCAAAACATATTTCAAGTGAATCAATATAATACCCCATTGTCACCACGGGTATTCATATGCAGGACATACATCAAGTGTTCTCAAATCCATGAAAGTATTCAATCCGATAATAGTGAAACCTCAAAGTTAAAAACTCAATTCATCACAATGAGATAGAGAGGGAGAAACACCATATGATCCATTATGTTAACAAAGCTCGTAGTACATCAAGATCGTTCCAAATAAAGAATACGAGAGAGAGAGAGAGAGATCAAACACACTGCTACTAGTACATACCCCTAGCCTCGAGGGTGAACTACTCGCTCCTCATCGTGGTGGCCGCCGGGATGATGAGGATGGCATCTGGTGATGATTTCCCCCTCCTGCAAGGTGCCAGAAAGGTTCCCCAAATGTGATCTCTCGAGAAAAGAGGCTTATGGCGGCGGAAAAAGTATTTTGTGGACTCCCTAGTAGGTTTTATGATTTATGGGAATTTATATAGGCGGAGTTAGGTCAAACGGAGGCCTGTGGGCCCCACTATGAACCCGGGCGCGCCCTGGTGCCTAGTGGGCCACTACTTCATCTTCTCGTCCCCTCATGAAGCTTCCAGGGTCTCTTATCACCAGGAAAAAATCTCCAAAAAGTTTCGTGGGATTTGGACTTTGTTTGGTATTGATATACTGCAAAGTAAAAAACAAGCAAAAAACAACAACTAGCACTGGGCACTAAGTTGGTAAGTTAGTCCCAAAATGATATAAAGTTGCTTGTAAATGTATATAAAACATCCAAGATTGATACTATAATAGCATGGAACAATGAAAAATTATAGATACGCTGGAGATGTATCAGATGGTGATTGATGCCATCACACCGAGAGGGCCCTAAGAATATCTCTCCATCTTGTGTGGAGCAAATCCCACTCTCGAGCTATCTAGTCCCTTATCAAACTTTCTAATGAACCTGTAAGTTATCATAATGATCACCATGTTACAGATGATGTTTGAGCAACCCCAAAGTTCACTGTATGGTAGGAAGTGACTATGATATTCTCATGGTCCGAGGAACTAAAAACACATGCTAACACTTGTTATAACAATTGATTTTAGACGATATTATCTCAAAGTATAATAAACAAGTTTGGGTCAATTCAATATGATTGTTCTTCTAACATCATACTCTCAATGTTGTTTTAGGACTATTGTTACACTTAACGATATCCTAAGATCCGGAAAACATGGTTAATAACAACACTTGAGCCAGTCTTAGAGGCAAGACTGGGAACCTATACTTTACCATTTATCATTCCACACGTGCATATGAGTTTTCCAATAAATGACATATTCCAGGATCATATCAGTTATAGCATGAAATATAAACTCTTAATTATGAAAACAAAAATATATTAATACAATATTATTGCCTTTAGGGCATATTTCCAACACTTCAACCACTCTTTTTATTGAAAGAAAAAAAATACTTGTCTACTTTATTCGCGTGGGTTGCCTCCCATGAAGGGCTTGATTTCGGTCGGTTAGCTTGACCGTAGTGGTGATCAAGGTGATGCAAACACATCGACCGTAACTTCTCGCATTCACAACAATGCCTTCCCTTGTATAGGTCTTCATTTTTTCATGGGAAATGTCTTACAAAAGGATCTTTAGTGGGTAAGTCAAATTTCACATTCCCCTCAAACATATTTATCACAGCTTTGATAGTCCTTAGGAAAGGTCTACCAAGAACCAATAGGATCTTTAGGCATATCTATCACAAGATCAATCATGTCAGGGCAATCATTTATTTGAACTATAACTCCATGCTTGATTCCTATTGCCTGGGTAAAAGTAGAATTAGACATATTCAATCTACTCCTAGTAGAACCATAAGGACATGGATTAAGACTATCATAAATAGATGTAGGGATAGTGGAAACACTGGCCTGAAGATCACATAAAGCATTGAACTTATTCAAACCAATCCCAATCTCTATAGTAGGCTCAAAAGCATCTTATTGCCTAGTTTGTAACTTACTGGAAGGCTTGTTTTTTTTCACCATCTAGCTCAAATACCTTAGCTGCAACTTGGTCAACAAAGACATTATATGCCTCATTAATACATGCCTCATGTACTGGGTACTTCATTAATATTATCTATATGAAGTCTGTAACGACATGATTATATTCTGCCACATAGCTTGTGTCCAGTTCTTCGGCCCTCTCTTCATTGCTTCATACCATCTTGACATCTTCAACTGGGTTAGGTTCCGGTTCACGTGCAAACTTAGCTAGGGTCAATGTTTGGCACTCTGCAATTTAGCCACTTGTGCTTCCATATTCTTGGATCTTCCCTCAAGCATCTGCACATCATTTATTAATCCAACAATCTTACTGGTCAACTGACCGAGTAAGTTATCATGATTCTTCAAAAAAAATGAAGTTTTCATTCTGCTTTGTTTGACTAGCAAAAAAACTTTTCAGAGTATCTTCAAGAGTATTTCTATTGTTGCTACTAGCTCCATTAAAATTATTTGGTGCTCCACTATTGTTAGGATAAGGAAGTCTAGGAGCATACCCATTACTTTTCCAGATGGAATTATAGCTATTGTGGGCAATAAAATTCACGTCACTAACTTCTTCATTAGTGATGGCATTCATGTTTACCTCTTCTTTACCTTTCATGACGGAGATGAGTTCATCAAGCTTGGCTGTCAACTCCGCATTTTTTCTTCAATTGCATTCAATCTTTTGGTGGTAGTTATTTCAACATGCCATTGGTCATGGTTCTCTTGCATAAAGTAGTTTCTTGACATCATCTATGGGATTTCCCACAATGGTTCCTCATGCAGCTATATCAAGCATAGTTTTTGACATATGATTTGGACCATTATAAAACATATGAAGGATTAATCATTCCTCCATCCCATGGTTAGGACAGTTCCTTATGGCTTCTTTCATTCTATCCCATGCAAGCGCTAGTGGCTCACATTCTTCCTGCTTGAAACCTATAATTTAAGAACGAAGTTGCATAATTTTTGTAGGTGGACAAAACTTAGACAAAAATGTGTTGCAACAATCAGCCCAAGAAATTATATTGCCTCTAGGTAAAGTTATAAGCCATTCATTTGCTTTTCCTCTTAGAGAGAAATGAAATAGACACAACTTCAAAGCGCGTGGGTCATAATCTCTAATGCGTGTCATGTTGCACAATTCGGTGAAATTTATGCAAGTGCATACCGACATCTTTAGAAGTAGAGGCTCCAAATTGGTGATGTTGGACCATAGAAACTAAGTTCGGTTCGATCTCATACTCAGCGACTTCATCCTTAGGTTGTGCTATGATTTCACGTATGAAGTTATTGCTGGGAGTAGCAAAACTTCCAAGGTAACAGGCCATGGTAATATTTTTGGGTTTTTGAACTGACAAGACTTGCAAAAAAAATAAAACTTAAACTAACAAAACACTGAAACTAAATTTTAACGAAAACTCTAAACACAAAGACTATGAACACACAACTCCTCCCCGGCAATGGCGCTAGAAAGAGGGCTTGATACTTCCTTTTCAGTGATCCGGTAAAGGATCAGAAAGTACCCCACACCTATTTCCCCAAAGAGGTGACGTTGGGTTATCGAAGCCATGAGAGGAAGGTTCCCTTGAAGCAATGGTCTCTAGCAAGCTTCTGTCAAAGAAATAATTCCACCTTTTGTCTGTATCAATCAAGCTAATTGTGACGAAACAACTATAATAAAAAGAGGTACATGTATGAGGTCTTAATGCTTACAACCATGTATTTGTGTTGGGACCAAATATGATCTTAATTTGTGCACTGGGAGTCACCCATCGAGATGTGCTTGTTACGAACTGAATTGGGGGATATGTCCAAATAACATCTAGGTAGGCACGTATCCTGCACCAAGAATCAGTTATCCAATTGAAGGCCCTATCTATCACGCGGGGTTGTCATGATAACTAAGGTTATAATAATCAGACAAGAGCTTTGGGCGTTAATGACTACACCTCATGAATCCCGAAGGATGGGATCCGTGTTCATTGTGATTACCCCGGAAAGTTTGTGAGGGTTTGGAGATCACCCCAAGGTCTACCACTAGTGTTGAGAAACGCCTTCATGGTGTTGTCTCAAAGGGAGAATAGGGTGAGCCTTCGTGGCGTTGGTGTGCCTTCGTGGTAACATCCACCTCTCTAACAGTGACGTAGCTTCCCTCCAAGGAAGTGAACATCGGCATACATCCTCGTCTCTCAAAGTTGCGGTTCTACCCAACCTTAACTTCCTACTTGTGGTTACTTGTCTCTTAGGCCTTACTTATATCATATTGCATTTGCTTACTCTCATACTTGTGTTACTTGTTTACCTTGCTTAGCTCTTAGCATCATACTTGCAATTGTTAGGCTCACTTTCATATTCCGCTTTATTGCCTAGAATTGCTAAGTAATAATTAAAATTTGTAATTGCACCTATTCACCCCCCCTCTAGGTCCATCTCGATCCTTTCACCGTCTCCACTCCTCCAGTACAGCAGACGTCATCTGAGGCATTTGCAGATGCACTTCTCCCCACTCCGACATCGACGCACACCGGCGCTCTAGGAGCTTCAGGAGATGAAGCCTAGAGAGACGCTTAGCTCTATACTTATTTGAACCTTTTGGTACTTTTTGCCAAAGGGGGAGAATTTGTATAATCATAGGGCTTCTAGAGAGTGAGTGCTTTGCCTTTTTCTTGCTTGTTTTGCTTTGAATTTTTGCTACTATTTGGTTCGTGCTACTTTGAGATACTTTGTCTTGATGCATGAATGAAACTATGTTATCATGTGCTTGCTCATACCATATCTTAATGATATGCTTCCTTGGATATCTATTCATATACTTTTTTATGATCATTCACTTGTTTTCTTGGTGATGAGTGCTATTTATGTTACAATCTTATCATTTTGAGCACTCCACCAAGATGTATGTGACATGGAAGAGTAACCCATGATCATAATCGATTGTGCATTTGCATTCAAACGCAAACTTTTAGTAATGCACAAATTTAGGGGGAGCTCTTGCTTATCACATACTTCTCAAAGTCACGATGTATTTCATTCATTATATCATTGTCGAAGCTTTGATCTATATGTTGTCATCAATTACTAAAAATGGGGAGATTGAAAGTGCAACTAATCCCCGGGCAGTTTTGGTAATTAATAACATATATGTCATTGATCTAATGAACATTGATGATAGATTTCAGAGAAGATCACTGATTGGCATGGCATGGAAAAATGGATGTGGACCCCTCAAAATATCAAGGACAAGAATTGGCTACCCAAGACTCTACATTTTTGGTTTAGTGATCCAAGATCACATTGAGTCCCTTAGCCAATACTATTAAAAGGGGATGAGGTATTGTTGATGAGGTTGTTGCTCAAAGTGCTTAGTGATATTGCTAAAAAAACTCAGTCACTTTCCCAAAACACATATGTACAAAACCCTAATTCATCATTTCGGTCCCACCGATACAATACACTCCGGACCCACAGAGATGATCCTTCTATTGCCACTGCCAAAACCCAAACATTTCGGTCTGACTGAAATGCTCTCGGTCCCACCGAGATGGCCTTTACAAGTTTCTGTGATGAAGTCGCTTCACTTCGGAACCACCAAGTTGAAATGATCGGAATTCCCGAAATGAGGTTCCGCCTTTGCCATTGCACTTCGTTCTCACCGAGTTGGTGTAATCGGTCTCACCGAAAAGCCTAACGGTCAAGTCTTTTGCACTAGTCGGTCTCATTGAGAATCCATGTCGGTGTCATCGAGTTGCGTCAAAGACTTGTAATGGTTGGATCTTTGGTGGTGCCACTTACTCTCCAAGAGAGCCATTAGAACGAATCACTACTTCCACGATTCATTTTCTGAGAAAGAACCACCTACTCATGTGTTGAGATCAAGAGATTTCATTCCTACCATTTGAATCTTGATTTCTAGCCTTTTCAAGTTGCTTTCCACTCCAATCCTTTTCCTACCCAAGCCAAATATACGAGAGAGAGAGAGATTGAGTGTTGGAAGACTATCATTTGAAGCACAAGAACAATGAGTTCATCACCAGCACACCATCTATTACCTTTTGGAGAGTGGTGTCTCCTAGATTGGTTAGGTGTCACTTGGGAGCCTATGAGATCATGTGGAGTTGAACCAAAGAGTTTGTAAGGGCAAGGAGATCGCCTACTTCATGAAGATTTACCCGAGTGAGGCTAGTCCTTCGTGGACGAAGGCCATGGTGGAATAGACAATGTTGCTTCTTCGTGGACCCTTCGTGGGTGGAGCCCTCCGTGGACTCGCACAGCCGTTACCTGATGACCCACAAGTGTAGGGGATCTATCGTAGTCCTTCCGATAAGTAAGAGTGTCGAACCCAACGAGGAGCAGAAGGAAATGATAAGCGGTTTTCAATAAGGTTTTCTCTGCAAGCACTGAAATTGTAGGTAACAGATAGTTTTGTGATAAGACAAATTGTAATGAGTAACAAGCAATGAAAGTAAATAACGTGCAGCAAGGTGGCCCAATCCTTTTTGTAGCAAAGGACAAGCCTGGACAATTTCTTGTAATGAGAAAAGCGCTCCCGAGGACACATGGGAATTATCGTCAAGCTAGTTTTCATCACGCTCATATGATTCGCGTTCGGTACTTTGATAATTTGATATGTGGGTGAACCGGTGCTTGGGTACTGCCCTTACTTGGACAAGCATCCCACTTATGATTAACCCCTATTGCAAGCATCCACAACTACAACAAAAGTATTAAGGTAAACCTAACCATAGCATGAAACATACGGATCCAAATCAGCCCCTTACGAAGCAACGCACAAACTAGGGTTTAAGCTTCTGTCACTCTAGCAACCCTCATCTACTTATTACTTCCCAATGCCTTCCTCTAGGCCCAAATAATGGTGAAGTATCATGTAGTCGACGTTCACATAACACCACTAGAGGAAAGACAACATACATCTCATCAAAATATCGAACGAATACCAAATTCACATGACTACTAATAGCAAGACTTCACCCATGTCCTCAGGAACAAACTTAACTACTCACAAAGCATATTCATGTTCATAATCAGAGGTGTAATAATATGCATTAAGGATCTGAACATATGATCTTCCACCAAGTAAACCAATTAGCATCAACTACAAGGAGTAATCAACACTACTATAAACCCACATGTACCAATTTGTGGTTTTGGATACAAGATTGGATACAAGAGATGAACTAGGGTTTGAGAGGAGATGGTGCTGGTGAAGATGTTGATGGAGATTGACCCTCTCCCGATGGGAGGATCGTTGGTGATGACGATGGTGATGATTTTCCCCTCCCGGAGGGAAGTGTCCCCGGCAGAGCAGCTCTGCCGGAGCTCTAGATTGGTTCCGCCAAGGTTCCGCCTCGTAGAGGTGGAGTTTCGTCCCGTAAGCTTGCCCACGATTTTTTCCAGGGTAAAAGCCTTCATATAGCAGAAGATGGACACCGGAGGGCCACCAGGGGGCCCAGGAGACGGGGGCGCGCCCAGTAGGGCTGGGAGCGCCCCCCACCCTCCTGGCCAGGGTGTGGGCCCCCTGAGGTGTTTCTTCCACTAAATAATTCTTATTAATTCCAAAAATAAGTTTCGTGGAGTTTCAGGTCTTTTGGAGCAGTGAAGAATGGGTTTCAAATGTTTGCCCATTTTCCAGCCAGAATTCCAGCTGTCGGTATTCCCCCTCTTCATGGTAAACCTTATAAAATAAGATAGAATAGCCATAAGTATTGATATATAATGTGTAATAACAGCCCATAATGCAATAAGTATTGATATAAAAGCATGATGCAAAATGGACGTATCAACTCCCCCAAGCTTAGACCTCGCTTGTCCTCAAGCGGAAGCCGAAATCGAAAAATATGTCCACATGTTTAGAGATAGAGGTGTCGATAAAAATAAAATACGGACATGAGGGCATCATGATCATTCTTATAACAGCAACATAAATAGATTTGTCATATGACTTCTCATGCTCAAGTAACAATCAATTCACAATGTCAAGTATGGGTCAGAAACTTCATTGAAAGCTAACAAACTATAATCTCAGTCATTGAAGCAATTGCAATTTATCATAACATCAAAAAGAGTCAAGAATAGAGCTTTTCAGCAAGTCCACATACTCAACTATCATGTAGTCTTCTACAATTGCTGACACTCATGCAATACTTGTGGTTATGGAGTTTCAGCCGGACACTGAGAAAGATAGGGGCTTATTGTGTTGCCTCCCAACGTATTCACCTTTAGGTGATGTCAACAATAATAGTCCATGCTAACGAACATCCAATTGGATATATATGTCATGATCTTTCAAGCACGAGGAGCTTGCCAAAGGATAAAATGAAAAAGGGAAAGGTGAAGATCACCTTGACTCAAGCATAAAGTAAAAACATAAAGTAAAAGATATGCCCTTCGCAGAGGGAAGCAGAGGTTGTCATGCACTTTTAGGGTTGGATACACAAAATCTTAATGCGAAAGAACGTCACTTTATATTGCCACTTGTGTATGGACCTTTATTATGCAGTCCGTCACTTTTATTGCTTCCATAACAAGATCGTATAAAGCTTATTTTCTCCGCACTAATAAGTCATGCATATTTAGAGAGCAATTTTTATTGCATGCACCGATGACAACTTACTTGAAGGATCTTACTCAATCCATAGGTAGATAGGGTGGACTCTCATGGCAAAACTGGGTTTAAGGATGTTTGGAAGCACAAGTAGTATCTCTACTTGGTGCTAGGAATTTGGCTAGCATGAGGGGGAAAGGCAAGCTCAACATGTTTGGAAGGTCAATGACAATATACTTTAACTGAGATGTGAGAAAACATAAACCATTACGTTGTCTTCCTTGTCCAACGTCGACTCTTTTAGCATGTCATACTTAATGAGTGCTCACAATCATAAAAGATGTCCAAGATAGTATATTTATATGTGAAACCTCTCTTTCCTTGTTACTTCCTATTAATTGCAACAATGACCAAAACTATGTTTATCAACTCTCAACAACTTTTATGCCTCATACTTTCTATGTGTGAAGTCATTACTATCCATAAGATCAATATGAACTCTTTTATTCTTTTTATTCTTTCTATTTTTCTCAAGATCATAGCAAGATAGCAAAGCTCTTGACTCAACACTAATATTTATTATAGATAGCTCACGGACTCGATTACATTAAGAGATCACAAAGCAAAACTCAAAACTACTGGATATCAATACTTCAATCTACTAGATCAAGATACTACTAAAAGGATCGAACTAAGTAAAACGGTAAAGATAGGAGTGTGATGGTGATACGATACCGGGGCACCTCCCCCAAGCTTGGCAGTTGCCAAGGGGAGTGCCCATACCCATGTAATTATGTCCTCGGAGGTGGTGAAGTAGGAGTTGTTGATGATGTAGGCTTGTCGTCCATCTTCCAAGGCATATGCTCTCCATCATAGAAGGATGATCGAGTCTCCGGGATCCTTAAATCTGCAGCCAAACTCATCCTCTTGAATCTATATTCATACTCACAGTTCTGGTTTTGCAGATCATATATCTAGGCCTGGAGGTGCTCGATTTTCTCTTGAAGCTTGAAGATGGTTTCCCCAATGACTTTGGCATCTAGCTTGTGGTTGTGGGTGAACTCCGTGATTATCATCTAGTTGGCGTTGAGTCCACGCTCCACCATCCATTGGCACTTGAAGACTTGCTGCTCCACGGCTTTGAGCTTTGTCTCCACGCTTCCGGTACGCCTTGGTCCCTCCACATCGCGGATGTGCAGCACCCCCTCACGCATCTCAATGGTTTGAGGGTGTTGTAGCACCTCTGTGAGATAGGGGTTGATAACCCTCTCGAAAAACTTGTCCTTGGGAGCGCTTGGAGATGCCAAGATGCTCTAGATCTGTAACAGAAAACAGCTCGAAACGAAAATAGAGGATATTTGCGTGACACGGTGGTCAAAACTTTCGGGAGATTATATAATGAATTTTTACCGACCAAAATACATAACGTGCAAGAAAACGGAGTTCGGGAGGCACACGAGGTGTCCACGAGACAGGGGCGCGCCCTCCACCCTCGTGGAGGCCTCGTGTCCTTCCCGGACTAATTCTTTCTTCCTAAAATTCTTAAATATTCCAAAACTGATAAAAATTGCTATTATGATTGTTTTGGAGTCAGTTTACTTGCCGTACCACATACCTATTCCTTTTTGGAGTCTCGGACATTCTGGAAAGTGTCCCTTATGTATTCCTCCGGGGTTAAGATTTAAAAAATATTAGTTTCAACATTGATAGGATTACCTGAGATATAATGTTTAATCCACTGACCGTTCACCACCCTCGGACTTGTGCCTTCGAAGTTGTTGATTTTTATGGCACCGGGACGATAGACCTCCTCGATAACGTAAGGACCTTCCCATTTAGAGAGAAGTTTTCCTGCAAAAAATCTTAAACGAGAGTTGAATAATAACACATAATCACCTACGTTAAACTCACGCTTTTGTATCCTTTTGTCATGCTAGCGTTTGACTTTTTCTTTGAATAGCTTGGCATTATCATAGTCTTGGGTTCTCCATTCATCAAGTGAGCTAATATCAAACAACCTCTTCTCATCGGCAAGTTTGAAGTCATAGTTGAGCTCTTTAATAGCCCAATATGCTTTATGTTCAAGTTCTGGAGGTAAATGACAAGCTTTTCCATAAACCATCTTGTATGGAGACATACCCATAGGATTTTTGTATGCAGTTCTATAGGCCCATAGTGCATCATCAAGTTTCTTGGACCAATTCTTTCTAGATCTATTAACAGTCTTTTGCAAAATTAATTTGAGTTCTCTATTTCTCAACTCTACTTGACCACTAGACTGCGGATGATAACGTGATGTGATTCTATGATTAACATCATACTTAGCAAGCATCTTACGGAAAGCACCATGAATAAAATGTGAACCACCATCAGTCATAAGATATCTAGGGACTCCAAACCTTGGAAAAATAACTTCTTTAAGAATTTTAATAGAAGTGTTATGATCACCACTACTAGTTGGAATAGCTTCTACCCACTTAGTAACGTAATCAACAGCAACTAAAATATGTGTGTAACCATTAGAGGCAGGAAAAGGTCCCATATAATGAAAGCCCCAAACATCAAACGGTCCAATAACAAGGGAATAATTCATAGGCATTTCTTGACGTCTACTAATGTTACCAATTCTTTGACATTCATCACAAGACAAGACAAACTTACGAGCATCTTTGAAGAGAGTAGGCCAATAAAAACCGGATTGCAATACCTTATGTGCAGTTCTGTCTCCACCGTGGTGTCCTCCATATGATTTGGAGTGACACTTGCGTAGGATCTGTTCCTGTTCATGCTCAGGTACACAACGTCTAATAACACCATCTACTCCTTTATAAAGGTGTGGGTCATCCCAGAAGTAATGTCTTAAATCGTAAAAGAACTTTTTCTTTTGCTGGTATGTGAAACTAGGTGGTATAAATTTAGCAACAATGTAATTAGCATAATCAGCATACCAAGGGGTAGTACGAGAAGCATTAATGACCGCTAATTGTTCATCAAGAAAGCTATCATCAATAGGCAGTGGGTCATCAAAAACATTCTCTAACCTAGACAAGTTGTCTGCAACGGGGTTCTTAGCTCCCTTTCTATCAATAATATGCAAATAAAATTCTTGGAGCAAGAGAACACATCTAATGAGTCTAGGCTTAGCATCTTTCTTTTCCATAAGATATTTAATAGCAGCATGATCAGTGTGAATAGTAACTTTGGAATCAACAATATAAGGTCTAAACTTATCACATGCAAACACAACTGCTAAGAATTCTTTTTCAGTAGTAGCATAATTTCTCTAGGCAGTATCAAGAGTCTTACTAGCATACTGGATAACATTCAATTTCTTATCAAGTCTTTGCCCTAGAACAACACCTACAGCATAATCACTAGCATCACACATGATTTCAAAAGGTAAATTCCAATCTGGCGGTTGAACAATAGGTGCAATGATCAAAGCTTTCTTAAGTATTTCAAATGCTTCTACACAATCATTATCAAGGACAAAAGGAATATCTTTTTGCAATAAATTAGTCAGAGGCCTAGAGATTTTAGAAAAGTCCTTAATGAACCTCCTATAAAAACCGGCATGACCAAGGAAACTTCTTATACCTTTTATGTCCTTGGGACATGGCATCTTTTCAATAGCATCAACTTTAGCTTTATCAACTTCAATACCTCTCTCGGAGATTTTGTGCCCCAAGACAATGCCTTGGTTAACCATAAAGTGGCACTTTTCCCAATTCAAGACGAGACTAGTGTCTTCGCATCTCTGCAAAACTCGATCAAGGTTGCTCAAGCAATCATCAAAAGAGGATCCATAAACAGAGAAATCATCCATGAATACCTCGCAAATCTTTTCACAAAAGTCAGAGAATATAGCCATCATACATCTTTGAAAGGTAGCAGGTGCATTAGATAAACCAAAAGGCATACGTCTATAAGCAAAAGTACCGAAAGGGCAAGTAAAAGTAGTTTTTGATTGATCCTTCGCTGACACAGGTATTTGAGAGAAACCAGAATAACCATCTAGAAAGCAGAAATGTGTGTGTTTGGATAGTCTTTCTAGCATTTGATCAATAAAAGGTAAAGGGTAATGATCTTTCTTAGTAGCTTTATTTAATTTACGGAAATCAATTACCATCCTATAACCTGTAATAATTCTTTGCAGGGTCAATTCATCTTTATCATTAGGAATGGCAGTAATACCTCCCTTTTTAGGAACACAATGGACAGTGCTTCCCCAATCACTATCAGCAACGGGATAAATTATACCTGCCTCAAGGAGCTTTAGTATCTCCTTTCTTACCACTTCTTTCATCTTGGGATTCAGTCGTCGTTGAGGATCTCTAACTGGTTTGGCATCATCCCCCAAACTAATTTTGTGTTGGCATAACGTGGGACTAATGCCCTTAAGATCATACAGAGTATATCCAATAGTAGCACGGTGCTTCTTCAGACTTTTCAATAATCTTTCCTCTTCCTGCTCTGAAAGGTTAGCATTAATAATAACATGATATATTTTCTTTTCAGCAAGATAAACATACTTAAGATTATCAGGTAATGGTTTGAGTTCAAACACGGGATCACCCTTGGGTGGAGGGGGATCCCCTAGAATTTCAACGGGAAGGTTATGTTTCAGAATAGGTTCCTGTTTAAGGAACACTTCATCTATTTCCCTTCTTTCTTTCATAAACATATCATTTTCATGGTCTAGCAAATATTGTTCTAACGGATCAGTAGGAGGCACGGCAATAGAAGCAAGACCAATAATCTCATCTTTACTAGGTGATTCTCTATCACGAGGTTGTCTATGAAACTTAGCAAAATTAAACTCATGAGACATACCCTCTAAGCCAATGGTGACAGTATCCTTTTCACAATAAATCCTAGCATTAACTATATTCAAGAAGGGTCTACCAAAAATAATGGGACAAAAGTCATCTTGTGGGGAACCAAGAACAAGAAAATCAGCAGGATATTTGACCTTCCCACACAAGACTTCAACATCTCTAACAATCCCAAAAGGCTTAATAGTATCTCTATTGGCAAGCTTAATTGTAACATCAATATCTTCTAACTCGGCAGGTGCAATATCATGCATAATCTCTTTATATAAGTCATAGGGTATTGCACTAGCACTAGCACCCATATCACATAAGCCATGATAACAATGATCTCCTATTTTAATAGAAATAACAGGCATGCCTACCACATGTCTATGTATCTTAGCATTGGGTCTAGCAATATTAGCAGCCTGTTCACAGAAGTAAATAACATGCCCATCTAAATTATCATCCAAGAGATCTTTAACCATAGCAATACTAGGTTCAACTTTGATTTGCTCAGGAGGTGTATAGGTCCTAGTATTACTCTTACGAACAAAAGTCGAAGTTTTAGCATGATCCTTTATCCTAACAGGAAAAGGTGGTTTCTCAACATAAGTAGTAGGAACAATAGGATCATTATAAGTGATAGTCTTTTCTTCAACTGTAATAGGTGCAACTACTTTTACTTCAACGGGAGGATTATATTTAAACCACTTCTCCTTAGGCCTTGTTCGGTTGCGTGCGAATCCGAGTGGATTGAAGGGGTTTGAGGGGGATTTAAACCTCTTGTAAGTCAAAATACAAACCAATCCTTGCCAATCCCCTTCAATCCTCTTGGGGAGAGGATTAACCAAACAAGCCCTTAGGGAGATCAACGTGAGTAGCAAAAGATTCACAAAAAGAAGCTACTATCTCAGAGTCAAGTCCACATTTAGCGCTAAATCCACGAAAAGCATCGGTATCCATAAAAGATTTAACACAATCAAACTTAGGTGTCATACCTGACTCCTTACCATCGTCAGAACCCCAATCTTCAGAGTGGCGTTTAATTCTTTCCAATAAGTCCCATTTGAATTCAATAGTCTTCAGCATATAAGAACCAACATAGGAAGTATCGAGCATGTTGCGATCATTGAGAGAAAGACGAGCATAATTTTTTTGAATAATCATTTCTCTGGAGAGCTCATCATTGGGGCATGAATATAACATTGACTTAAGCCTCCCCCAAGCTTGAGAGATGCTTTCTCCTTCGCGAGGCCAGAAATTATATATGTAATTACGATCACGGTGAATAAGATGCATAGGGTAGAACTTCTGGTGAAATTCCAACTTCAATCGTTTATAATTCCAAGATCCCGTATCATCACATAGCCTATACCATGTCAATGCATATCCCTTCAAAGATAAAGGGAAGACCTTCCTTTTGACAACATCATCGAGAATACCTGCAAGCTTAAATAATCCACAAACTTCATCCACAAAGATAAGGTGTAAATCAGGATGCAATGTTCCATCTCCTGCAAATGGATTAGCTAGCAGTTTCTCTATCATACCCGAAGGAATCTCAAAGTAAACATTTTCAGTAGGTTCAGTAGGTTGAGGAGCAACTCTTTGCTCTACTGGTCGGGGCAAAGATGCTCCAAACAAGCCCCTCAAAGGATTAGTTTACATAGTGACAAGTAACAGAAAATTTCAGCACACTATATAAATGTTTCATTACCAAGTTCCACTCACCAAAAGTGCTACACTCCCCGGCAACGGTGCTAGAAAAGAGTCTTGATGACCCACAAGTGTAGGGGATCTATCGTAGTCCTTTCGATAAGTAAGAGTGTCAAACCCAACGAGGAGCAGAAGGAAATGATAAGCGGTTTTCAGTAAGGTTTTCTCTGCAAGCACTGAAATTGTAGGTAATAGATAGTTTTGTGATAAGATAAATTGTAATGAGTAACAAGCAATGAAAGTAAATAAAGTGCAGCAAGGTGGCCCAATCCTTCTTGTAGCAAAGGACAAGCCTGGACAATTTCTTATAATGAGAAAAGTGCTCCCGAGGACACATGGGAATTATCGTCAAGCTAGTTTTCATCATGCTCATATGATTCGCGTTCTGTACTTTGATAATTTGATATGTGGGTGACCGGTGCTTGTGTACTGCCCTTACTTGGACAAGCATCACACTTATGATTAACCCCTACTGCAAGCATCTGCAACTACAACAAAAGTATTAAGGTAAACCTAACCATAGCATGAAACATATGGATCCAAATCAGCCCCTTACGAAGCAACACATAAACTAGGGTTTAAGCTTCTGTCACTCTAGCAACCCATCATCTACTTATTACTTCCCAATGCCTTCCTCTAGGCCCAAATAATGGTGAAGTGTCATGTAGTCTATGTTCACATAACACCACTAGAGGAAAGACAACATACATCTTATCAAAATATCGAACGAATACCAAATTCACATGACTACTAATAGCAAGACTTCACCCATGTCCTTAGGAACAAACGTAACTACTCACAAAGCATAATCATGTTCATAATCAGAGGTGTAATAATATGCATTAAGGATCTGAACATATGATCTTTCACCAAGTAAACCAATTAGCATCAACTACAAGGAGTATCAACACTACTAGCTACCCACAGGTACCAATTGGTGGTTATGGATACAAGATTGGATACAAGAGATGAACTAGGGTTTGAGAGGAGATGGTGCTTGTAAGGGCATATTTATCCCCAAGATGTTTTGGTGATTGATGACAATGCTTTGGCGGACTAATCGTGTGCATTGAGTTCTTTCAGAGATTCATCCTTTGGCACGAGACGGTTACTTCCCCTCGGTGTTTTATTCAAGACGGTGTAGCTCCTTCGTTTCTCTGCTGGTGGTCTAGTTTCATAGGAGTCACCGTACTATCAAGAGGGGATCCACTTTGGTAAGGCTAGGGTGGAATCAACACGTACACATCCTTATCACACCCGATGCTTCTTTCCGCTTCATTGGAGCTATCTTTCCTATCTATGCCTGCCTGTCCTGTCCCAGCGGTAGTACCGCGGTCCTCAGCGGTAGTACCGCCAAAGCACGTCAAGCGGTAGTACCGCTCCCCGAGCGGTAGTACCGCTTGCAAACTTCGGCCGTAGTACCGCAGTGGTTCCGGGCTACTACCACCTCGATTCTCGACCGCTGTTTTTCGTGTTGGGTTTTACGGTACTAGTAGCGGCAGTAGGGGTGGTAGTACCGCTCCAAGCGGTAGCACCGCCAATACTTCTGCGGTAGTACCGCTCTGGGGCCAGGACCCTGCATTCCTCGTCAGCACAGTAGTACCGCCCTGCCCAAGCGGTAGTACCGCTCTGTGCATGGCTGTTTGGAGGGCTAATGGTTGGATTGTTTCCCCCACTATATAAAGGTGTCTTCTTCCCCAAAGTTGACTTACCTCTTCCCCCAAAAGCTCCATTGTTGCTCCAAGCTCCATTTTCGCCCGATCTCTCTCCCTAGCCAATCAAACTTGTTAATTTGCTCGGGATTGGTTGAGAAGGCCCCGATCTACACCTACACCAAGAGAAATTTGATTCCCCCCACTAATCCCTAGCGGATCTTGTTACTCTTGGGTGTTTGAGCACCCTACACGGTTGAGGTCACCTCGAAGCCATACTCCATTGTGGTGAAGCTTCGTGGTGTTGTTGGGAGCCTCCAAGTGTTGTGGAGATAGCCCCAACCTTGTTTGTAAAGGTTCGGTCGCCGCCTTCAAGGGCACCAATAGTGGAATCACGGCATCTCGCATTGTGTGAGGGTGTGAGGAGATTATGGTGGCCCTAGTGGCTTCTTGGGGAGCATTGTGCCTCCACACCGCTTTAACGGAGATGTACTTCCCCTTAAAAGGAAGGAACTTTGGTAACACATCCTCGTTTTCACCGGCTCCACTCTTGGTTATTTCGTGCCTGTACTTTTGCAAGCTTACTTGTGTTGTATCTATTGCTTGCTTGTGTGCTAGTTGTCATTGCATCATATAGGTTGTCCACTTAGTTGCATATCTAGACAACCTACTTTGTCGCAAGGTTTAAATTGTTCAAGAAAAGCTTAAAAATTGTTAGTTGCCTATTCACCCCCCTCTAGTCAACCGTATTGATCCTTTTAATTGGTATCAGATCCTCGTCTCTTTATTAAGGACTTTGCCGTCCAAAGAGTATGGTTGACACCAACGACGGTGCGGAGGAGCACTCCGGTGTGAATCCTATCTCGTCTACGGCCGATGGGGGAACCTCGGTCTCACGTGAGGAATTCAATGTGGCTTTAGACGCATTGAAAACCTCCATGACGACCGAGGTTAAAAGCATGTTTACTGATTTCCTAGAAGGACTTAAACTATCCACCTCGCCGATGAAAGTGGGTGATCCCACTAACAAGGTGATGGATGCCAACTCCGACAAGGGGGAAGCTAATAGTGAAAAGGGTCCTTCTACTAGTGGTAGAAATGGCACCGGCATCTTTGCCCATGTGGAACCTCCTACTTATGGTGGACCGATTCCCTCTACTCATTTAAATCATGCCGGTCCTCCTCCTAAGATTGTGAAAAATGAGGATTTTGATGCTTGGGTTTATCGTTTCAAGCGTCATTTAAAACATGTGAATACCAATCTTTGGAGAATTATAGAAGAAGGTTTCTATCCACATGACCCAAGCAACTTCACCCCTCGAGAAGCCGTGGATAATCAATTCAATGAGAGTGCTCTCTTCATCATCCAAGATGCAATCCTTCCTGAAGATCTCCCTCACCTTCGACCTCATGCCATGGCTAAAGATGCATGGCAATGTGTTGTGTCTCTCTACCGAGGAAGTGCTAGCATTCAACGCTCCAACTATGAAGTGGTGCAAGATGAAGCCGATGAGTTTGCAATGAAAGAAGATGAAGAACCTCGTGAGCTCTTTCAAAGAGTGACCAAACTCGCGTCGCACTCCGAGATCATGGGATCAAGGACATGGATGACAATTGGATCAAGCGCAAGTTTCTCAAGGCCATGATGCCCTACAATAAGGCCATGTCCTCCGTCATTTGTCAAAGACCGGAATTCCACTCCATGACCTCAAGTGAAGTGTTGGATGAGTTCGTTGCAATGAGCATCTTGGACAAAACCGCCGACAATGCGGTGCTCCGTTCTCAAAGGGCAAAGAAGCCCAACCTTGCCTTGAAGGCCAAGGTTAGTGTGGAAGAAGAGGAAGAAGAGTAAGATGAGGAGAGCAACCCCTAAGACACGAAATATGATTATCATGAGCACATGGCTCTTGCCTCAAGACAATTTTGGAGCAAGAAGAATACAAGACCAAACTTCAACAAGAACAACTCAAGTGGCCTCAAGGGCAAGCAACGAGTTAGAACTTGTTTCAACTGTGGCAATGTGAGCCATTTCGTTACGGATTGTCCTCACGAGAAGCGGGAAGACAATGGTGGCAAGTTCATCCGAAAAGACAAAGCCAAATCCTTCCCCAGCAAGAACAACTTCACCAAGAAGACTCCTACTCGCAGGTCGGTAGTTCAAGAAGAATACCGTGAGGATGACGATGATGATGAAGATAGTGAATCAATGGCTATGGCATCCGTTACCATTGCCACAACTCCCCGGGTGTCTATCTTCGATTCACCCAACGAGAACATCACCGCCAAGTGCCTCATGGCTAAAGCCACCAACAAGGTAACCCCCAACATCAAAACCACCATTATTCCTAATCCTTCTTAGAAGGTTGGCTTTGATGATGGTAAGGGGTCTAATGAGGAGGTAAATGAATTTGAGTTCTTCATGAGTAAGCTCAAGGGCAAATCCAAGAAGCACTTCGTTGCTCTCTTGGAACAACTTGGTGAAGCCAATGACATGATCGAGGCTCACGAAGAAACCATCTCTAAGATGGAAGGTCATAGTCGTGACTATGCCGATGAGATATCGGATCTCTCTAACGCTCTTGAGGAAGAGCATGGGCATCGTTTGGCTCTTGAGGAGTCACACAACGATGACCATGCCAAATTAAAGAAAGATCTTGATCATGCTCTTGTTGTGTCTCGTGTACTAACTTCCCAGAAGGCTAAACTTGGGGTTGATCATGCTAGACTCAAGGAGGAGTTTGGTGTACTTGACAAGGCCCATAAGGTCTTGAAAGGTGCTCATACAAACCTCAAGGAGTCTCATACTCAAATCCAAGTTAAGCTAACCAAGGTAAAGGCCACATTTCCTCACTTGGTCTTAATTGATAATGCAAATGCTACTAACCCGTGTTGTGAGCATGTGCATCTTGTGGAGGAGAATGCCAAGTTGAAGGATCAACTCGAGAAAGGTCTTGTGTCATGCATACAAGGTGAGAAGAACCTAAATGACCTTTTGAGCAATCAAAAGGAAGTTGTGGGCAAGGAGGGAGTTGGGTTCTCACCCAAGTCCAAGAACAAGAAGAAGAATGAGAAGAAGAATAACAAGACCAAACGACCTCCCCCGCTTAAGCAAACTTTTGTGAAGGAGGGAGAGGGTGCTCCTAAGGAGAAGAATAACAATGCGAAGAGTGGTGAAGCCAAAAAGGGCAAGGACATCTCTCCCAACAACGCCGGCGACTTTAACCCCTCTTATGTGTTGTGTCGTGCTAATGATGGGCATGTTTATGCTAAATTTGTTGGTTCTTCTTATGAGTACATTGAATGGTCTATTTGGGTTCTTAAGACACTTGTTACTAACATCAAAGGACCCATTACTCAATGGGTACCTAAAACCAAGCATTGATCTCTTGTAGGTGTTTGCTTCAGGTGGGGGATCATGGTTGCTCGATAGTGGAGAAACAAATCATATGACCGGGAGCAAGGACTTGGTGGTGGACATGCAAAAGATCCCATCTATGCCCACCAATGTAGAGTGGGGTGATGCCTCACATTCCAAGGTATTGGGTCTTGGCAAGGTTGTCATTTCTCACGATCTAACGATCGAGAAAGTCGTGCTTGTTGAGTCCCTTGCGTTCAATTTACTTTCCGTTCGTCAACTTGCACTCATGGTCTTTGCCATCTTCTTTGATATTGATACCGTGGCCCTCTTGTGGAGCAAGACTCTTAAAGTAGCCTTTGTTGGGCATGTCGAGAACGGTCTCTATGTGATTAACTTTTCGGAGAAACCCACTAAGACCGCGACATGCCTAATGGCTAAAGTTGATGTGGGATGGCTTTGGCATCGCTGTTTATCCCACGTCAATATGAGATCTTTGCAAAGTCTTCTCGAGGGGGACCATGTCCGTGGACTAACAAATGTTAGTTTTGCCAAAGATCGTGCTTGCAGTGCTTGTATCGAAGGAAAGCTACATGAGACGGCTCACCCTCCCACGACTATCATCTACTCGAAGAGACCCTTGGAGCTCCTTCACATGGACCTCTTTGGACCTCCATCCTTTGATAGTCTTGGGGGTAGAAAGTATTGCTTGGTGATTGTGGATGATTATTCAAGATACACTTGGGTATACTTCTTCAAGAGGAAGAGTGAGACTCAACAAACCGTCATCGACTTTGCAAATGAAGCTCAACGTCAACATAATGCAAAGATCTTGACAATAAGAAGTGACAACGGCACCGAGTTCAAGAACTACACCTTGGATGAATTTCTTAGTGATGAGGGGATCAAGCATCAATATGCTGCACCTTATACCCCTCAACAAAATGGTGTTGCGGAGAGGAAGAACCGGACGTTGATGGATGCAGCAAGGACCATGATGGCCGAGTTCAAGTCTCCATACAACTTTTGGCCCGAAGCCATCAACACCACATGTCATGCATCCAATCGGCTCTATCTCCGCAAAGGCTTGAACAAGACTCCTTATGAGATACTGTAAGTGCATCTAGTGCCACCCCTAGTTGGTTTTGGAGTATTGACGACAAAGTTGGTTGAGGGACTAATGCGTTTGTGAGAATTGCAGGATAACGCAGGTAGTGTCCCTCATTGATTTGGTTTACCTACCGGAGATGACCCCTAAAAATGTATGAAGACATTGAAGACAATGGTGGTATGAGAAGATATTCATATTGAAGACTATGACATGAGAAGACATTGCATGAAGACTATGGAGCGCGAAGACTGTGTGGTTTCGTTGTTTCCTTTTCTTCTTTGTTGAGTCATAGGAACCACCGTACTGTTAAGTGGGGTCCAAGTGAACTAAGTCAAAGTGACTGAAGTGATGCTCAACCCAAATCCTATGTCTTCGAGCGAAGACAATGAGAGCAAATCTAACCCAGAGCTGGATGAGTCAGCTTTGCTTGTAGCCCAAGTAAAGTTGCCGCGTGTGTTTGAAATCTGACCGTTGGAACACGTGTCAGTTCCTTAGTGACCCAGGGTCATTTCGGACAAATCAGGTCGGGTTGCCTTGTGGCTATAAATAGCCCACCCCCTACACCATAAATTGGTGGCTGCTCAGAGTTAGTGCATGGTTTGTTGTCGTTTTGAGAGCAACCCACCTCGAAGCATTTGAGAGAGAGAAATCCTTGCGAGGACAAAGCCCAAACACCCAGAGCCAAAGAGTGTTAGGCATCACTGAAGTCTTTCTGTCTGTGTGACCTGAAGACTTATTACACTTGAGGACTGTGTATCCTCCAGCCGGTTAGGCGTCGCGTTCTGAGCATCCAAGAGTCATTGTGGATTGCCGAGTGAACGAAGTCTATGAAGGTTTGGAAGTCTACCTTGAAGACTTACCAGAGTGATTGGGCGAGGACTAGGTGTCCTTAGCTCAAGGGGAATAAGGTGAAGACACGGTCTTCTGAGTTAAATCTCAGCCTCCCTAACCAGACGTACAGTTGTCACAGCAACTGGAACTGGTCCAACAAATCATGTGTCTTCAACAAGCAACTGGTTCTATCCCTTTCCATCCTTGTCTTCGTGAAGTCACTGCCTATCTGTGTATCTGTTTGACTTCATTGCTTGACTACTACTGTTGATTGGCTTCACACTATCTTCCATCCTGATCCTTACTACTTAGCTGTTATTAGTTCTGTACTTTCACATCATTGCATATTTGACTATGGCTTGCTTATGGTAGTTTATCTTCCGCTGCATATCAACTAGGTCATTTCTGTTGTTTGTCTTTGAAGCTTCTAAGTTTTGAATACTTTCATAAAAATCGCCTATTCACCCCCCCTCTAGTCGATACTAGCACTTTCAATTGGTATCAGAGCAAGGTGCTCCCTTGTTCTGTGTGATTCGGTTTAACCACCTGGAGTTTCAGCTATGTCGACTGCAGGGATAATCAAAGTCTCTGCTGCTTGTCCGGTGTTCGATGGAACTAAATATCCCTACTGGAAGAATAAGATGCGCATGCATCTTGAAGCCATTGATGTCGATCTCTGGTATGTCGTCAAGAACGGCGTTCCCAAAACTGGTGAAGGTGTCACCCCCACTGATGTCAAGAAGTTCATTCAACTGGACTCTACTGCAAAGAACATCATCTGTGGTCATGTGACTAAAGGACAGTATGGCCGTGTGAGTGCTCTAGAAACGTCGAAGCTAGTCTGGGACTGGCTATCCAAGGTCAATGAAGGCGTCTCAGCACAAAGAGATCAAAGGATCAGTGTTCTTCGCAACCTCTTCAACCGCTTCAAGAGAAACGACAATGAAAATGTCCAGATCACGTTTGATCGTCTAACTGACATCACAAATGAGCTTCAAGCTTTTGGCGCCACTGAGATCACCAAGCATGAAATCATCAAGACTCTGCTGAGATCACTTGACAACTCCTTTGACACCTGTGACGCCCTCGATTCAATCGTACACTAATCATACACGCAAATGTGTACGATCAAGATCAAGGACTCACGGGAAGATATCACAACACAACTCTAGACACAAATTAAAATAATACAAGCTTTATATTACATGCCAGGGGCCTCGAGGGCTCGAATACATCAACTTGAAAACACAAGAGTCAGCGGAAGCAACAATATCTGAGTACAGACATGAGTTAGACAAGTTTGCCTTAAGAAGGCTAGCACAAAACAACAACGATCGAAAAGGCAAGGCCTCCTGCCTGGGAGCCTCCTAACTACTCTTGGTCGTCGGCGTCCGTCATGTGGTAGTAGGCACCCTCGGGGTAGCAGCCGTCGTCAAAGGTGGCATCTGGCTCCTGGACTCCACCATCTGGTTGCAACAACCAGAAAGAAGAAAGAAAGGGGAAAAGGGGAAGCAAATCAACCGTGAGTACTCATCCAAAGTACTCGCAAGCAAGGATCTACACTACATATGCAACATTATCAAAGAGGGGGTGTATATATGGACTGGGCTGCAGAAATGCCAGAATAGAGAGAAGGCCTAGTCCTATCGAAGACTAGCATCTTCTGGAAACCACCATCTTGCAGCAAACAAGAGGGAGTAGAGTAGCATAAAGTAAAGCGGTAGTAGTGTTATCAACCTCGGCCAGAGATCCTTTCTCGACTCCCTGCGAGAAAGCAATCCCAGAGCCATACTATCCAGTTATCATCACAATCAAAACCTCATCACCAACCAGTTCTCATCACAAGTATCCAGTTCTAGTTGTATCGATCGGGATACAACTCCAAGTGTCCGTTGCCGTAGGACAGGCTATGCATAGATTAGTTCTTCCCTGCAGGGGTGCACCAACTTACCCACCACGCTCGATTGACTCCGGCCGGACACACTTTCCAGGGTCATGCCCGGCCTCGGCCAAACAATACGCCGCAACCCGACCTAGGCTTAAATAGAGAGGTCAAGCACGCCGGACTAAACCTATGCCCCCAGGGGTCATGGGCCATCGCCCCGGGAACTCCTGCACGTTGCGAACGCGGCCGGTGAGCAGACCTAGCTACCTCCCTAAAAAGGCAGGAGCTTACCAGTCCAACCCGGCGCGCGCCGCTCCGTCGCTGACGTCTATTAAGCTTCGGCTGATGCATACGACGCAGAACGCCCATACTATGCCCACGTGATGGTTAGTGCTATCAGGCCAGAGGCCCCTCGGATCAAATATCCAAATCGTAGTGGATTAGGAACGCGCGGTAACAAGCAGAGACTCACGAAAGAGGTGACCCCGTTGCCCTGTCTCGAGGACTTGCGGCAAGGGCTAAGAATGCCCGGCCACGCCTCGTAATTATCTCACGGGCACCTTCCAGGTCAACCCGTCTCCACATCACTTTCCAAGTAACAGTTGTAAAGTCCAAGTATCCGTGTGTCCAAACATCAAGAGAAGATCTCGCCGAGCGGCACGCCGATGGCCCTTGGTAGTTTAGGAGCGCAGGGGAAGCCGGAATTCGAGGGATCTCGCCGGCGACAAGGGCGGAAGGGGACGAGCTCGTGCGACGTCAGCGGTGCTTCCCCGCTCCACCTGGGGGCACCAGACGACGGAGTCGACCCCGGCGGAGCTTCACGACAAGACGGCGGAGCGAGGCGGTGGCTGTGGCCGCGGTGACGACGGAGAACGGCGGCGAGCGCGCTTGGGAGAGGCGGGCGAGCGAGACAGGGTGGGGGAAAGAGCAGGTGGAGTGGGTGGTGCAAGTGGAGGCGGGGATCGAGGAGGCGAGGAGGCGCGAGCCTTATCCCCTCGCTCGGGCGATGCCGGCGAGGCGGGTCCGGCGGGGACGGGCGCGCTCTGCCTCGCCCGGTCGGAGGAACAGGAGGAGGGGGGAGAGCGACAGGAAAGGGGGAGTGGGCCGGCTGGGATGGGCCGACGGCCAGCTAGGCCTGTCTCTGCGGCCTTAGGCCCAGGGGCAGGGGGGGCAGGGGGCTGTGGGTCACCGAGGCCCAAGGGGAGGCCAGGGCTCTCCCTCCCCCTCTTCTTTTCCCATTTTTTTTAAACAGCTTTTGCATTTTCTTTTCTTTTTCTTTTAGCCAATAAAGACTTTGCAAAAATTATGCCATTGGACAAAATAATCTCAAAGAATTATTAGGCACTGCCAAAAAAAGATTGTGAGGCTTTAGAAATAGTTTGCCATTTTCATAAATTAAAAAGGCATTTAATTTATTTCTTAGGCCACTGTTTGAAGTAGCTTAGGCCACTCAAACCTTTTTGCAAAAATGTTGGTTCACCACCAAAATTAGTTGTGGATTATTCTGCACATGATGAACATTTTTGTTTTCATGTCTGAGCATTTTGAATTTCAGACAAAATTTGAATTTGAATTCAACTGGAATTTAAAAGAGAAAGGAGACAATTATGATCAGGAACATGTTTAGCAAAAAGATTAACTTAACCCCAGGGGTTACTGTAGCATCATTACACCGGGGTGTTACAACTCTCCTCCTCTAAAAGAAATTCTCGTCCCGAGAATTAAGAGGTAGAAGGGAAAAGATCGGGGTATTCAGCCCGGAGGTTATCTTCGCGTTCCCAAGTGGCTTCCTCTTTAGTATGATTCGACCATTGCACCTTGAGGAACTTAGTAACCTTCTGGCGGGTTCGACGTTCAGCTTCTTCAAGAATGCAGATCGGATGCTCCTTGTATGTGAGATCATCTTGAATTTCAATCAATTCCGGATCCACTTCACATTCCGGATCCTTGAAGCATCGACGAAGTTGCGACACATGGAAGACGTCATGAACGTGAGAGAACTGAGGTGGCAACTCCAGTTGATAAGCCACCAGTCCACGACGGGCGAGAATACGGAAGGGACCAATGTAGCGAGGAGCTAACTTTCCCTTGACTCCGAACCGATGAGTTCCTCTCAAAGGAGTGACACGCAGATAAGCTTGTTCACCAGGTTGATAAGTTGAACCCCAGTGTTTCCGGTCATAGTTGCTCTTCTGGCGGGATTGGGCCGCCTTGAGATTATCCCGGACAATGCGAACCTGCTCTTCAGCTTGTTGAATAATGTCCGGACCAATGAGTGCTCGTTCCCCAGTTTCTGACCAATTCAGAGGGGTTCGGCACTTACGTCCATAAAGCACTTCAAAGGGTGCCATCTTCAAGCTGGCTTGATAACTGTTGTTATAAGAGAACTCCGCATAAGGGAGAGATTCTTCCCACTTCTTGCCGAAAGAAATAACACAAGCTCGAAGCATGTCTTCAAGAATTTGATTGACTCGCTCGACTTGGCCTTGGGATTGGGGATGATAAGCAGTGCTCCAGGTAATATGAGTTCCCATTGCCTCTTGGAAACTATCCCAGAACTTAGAAGTGAAAATACTGCCGCGGTCTGAACTGATCTCCTTCGGAATGCCGTGGAGTGACACAATTCGGGAGATATACAAGGTTGCCAATTGACTAGCAGTGATAGTCTCCTTGACTGGCAGAAAGTGAGCAACCTTCGAGAATTGGTCAATGACGACAAAGATAGCATCGTTACCTTTCTGAGACTTGGGAAGGCCAGTGACGAAGTCCATTTGGATCTTATCCCACTTCCATTCAGGAATCGGAAGCGGTTGTAGAAGTCCAGCCGGTTTTTGATGTTCTGCTTTGACGCGACGACAAACGTCACATTCTTCAATATATCAAGCAATGTCTTGCTTCATCTTAGACCACCAGTACTTCTGACGGATGTCAAGATACATCTTGGTACTTCCCGGATGAATAGAGAGAGGGGTGTCATGCGCTTCTTTCATCACCTTCTCTGTCATAAGCTCGAACCGGGGTACGACAATGCGATCTCTGAAGTATAAGGTTCCATCTTCACCAAGTGAGAAATCTCTGGATTTCTCTAAGGCAAGATCCTTTTTCATCAGATCAACATGAGCATCTTTGGCTTGAGCAGACTTGATTGCTTTCAGAAGAGTTGGTTCCAAAACAAGGTTATTCAGAGAACCCTGTGGAACTAGTTGAAGGTTCAGCTTGCATAGCTCTTCATAAAGGCGGGGTTGAGTTTTGTAGACCTGGTGATTATTGCAATAAGACTTTCGGCTTAGGGCATCGGCCATTACATTAGCCTTGCCAGGTGTATAAGATATACCGCAGTTGTAGTCAGCAATAGCTTCCATCCATCGCTGCTGACGGAGGTTCAGATCTGGCTGAGTAAACAGGTACTTCAGACTCTGATGATCAGTGAAGATCTCACAACGATTACCGAGAAGGTATTGTCGCCATAGCTTCAATGCAAAGATAACCGCTGCAAGCTCAAGGTCATGAACCGGGTAGTTTTCTTCGTGAGGACGCACTTGACGGGAGGCATAGGCAATCACCCTGCGCTCTTGCATTAGAACACAGCCTAATCCTTGACGTGAAGCGTCACAATAGATGACAAAGTCCTTGCGAGAATCAGGGGGAGCAAGCACTGGGGCAGAAGTCAGTTTATCCTTGAGTGCCTGGAAACTTTCCTGACATTTGTCTGTCCAATCGAACTTAACGCCTTTGTGAAGCAGATTAGTCAGTGGCTTGGCGATCTTGGAGAAGTTCTCGACAAAGCGGCGACAATAGCTGGCCAGTCCGAGAAAGCTTCTGACTTGCTTGACAGTCTTTGGAGGGGTCCAGTCAAGAATAGCCTGAACGCGCTCTGGCTTGATGGCAATACCATCCTTGGAGATAACATGACCAAGGTAGGTGACTTCGGGTAACCAGAATTCACACTTGGAATACTTGGCATAAAGTTGATGCTCTCGAAGCTTCTCCAGAACAAGACGAAGATGTTCAGCATGTTCTTCTTTATTCTTCGAATATACCAGTATATCATCCAGATAGACTACGACGAACTTGTCGAGGTAATCCATGAATATATAGTTCATCAGACGAGAGAATGTAGCTGGAGCATTGGTTAAACCGAATGACATGACGGTGTACTCGTAAGAACCATAACGAGTCACAAATGCGGTCTTTGGAATATCCTCTTCACGAACACGGATCTGGTGGTAACCCAGCCTCAAGTCGAGTTTAGAGAATATCGATGAACCAGCCAGTTGATCATACAGATCATTGATCCGAGGAAGGGGATATTTGTTTTGAATTGTAGCTTGGTTGATAGGACGATAGTCTTGGACCAAACGGTTCGTACCGTCCTTCTTCTTGACGAAGAGAGAAGGTGCTCCCCAAGCAGAGGAACTTGGACGAATGAAACCCTTGTGAAGAGATTTGTCGATTTCCTCCTTAAGCTCAAGGAGTTCATGAGGTGGCATCTTGTAGGGTCGTTTTGCAATAGGAACGGTGCCTGGTTTCAAGTCGATGACGAACTCGACAGCCCGGGCAGGGGGTATTCCTGGAAGTTCTTCAGGAAATACGTCTTGGAAGTTGCGAACGACTAGAATCTTTTCAATTCCCTCAAGAGGTGTCGCGTTCAACGCATTCAGCACATAAAGTCGTGCTTCAGCGTTTCGAACCAGACGAGCATTGTAGCTTACTATCTCATCTGAAGGGTGTAGAAGATGGACGGTTTTAGAGGCACAAACGATAGAAGCCGTATGTGCTTTCAACCAATCCATTCCCAGAATTAGGTCAATATTGGAAGACTTCAGAATAATGGGGGATGCAAAGAATTCCAACCCTTCGATTTCAACTGAAACGTTGTGGCTAATCATGGAGGTTTGGCATTGGCCCGCAGGGGTTTTTACCACTAGTGGAGTGTGCATCTCTTCGTATTTAATGCCATGCATGAATGCAAAATCTTCTGATATGAAAGAATGCGATGCTCCTGTATCGAATAAAACAGCAGCTGGTACTGAATTAACGCGAAGAGTACCCATCACAGTGGCAGGCTGGTCTTGAGCTTCATTCAGATCAACATGATTAGCATGCCCACGACCATAAGGTCTGGCATTGTTGTTATAAGGCTGATTGTTACGGCCATTTGAAGGTAGAGCCAGCTGACTCTTTTTCTGAGTGCACTCTTTAGCAAGGTGGCCGGGGCGGCCACATCTGAAGCACAGACCATCATTGGGATCGGGAGCAGGAGCTTGGGATGGTATAACTCGAAGAGGCTGCCTCTCTGGTGGAGGAGGCAGACGCGGTGCAACATAGGACTGTCTTGGCGTAGGTGCAGTTGGACGATACATGTTGTGGGGAATCCATATCCGACGCTTCTGCGCTGACGGGCCCAAAGATGGGCCAGCGTCGCGGCTACGCCTGAGGGATCCCTGGTGTTCCTGAAGACCAGTCTCAACCTGAATAGCCTTGTTCACCAAGGTGGCGAAGTCGGCAAAGTCATGAACAAGCAGTGCTAGCTTGATATCAGGGTGAAGTCCATCACGAAACTTCTCTTGCTTACGAGCATCAGTTGCAATGTCTTCTTCAGCATAACGGGACAATCCCAAGAATTCCCGCTGATAAGCATCTACAGACTTGTTGCCTTGGGTGAGGTTACGGAACTCGCGCTTCCTCCTGTCCATGATTCCCTGAGGAATGAAGCGGGCACGGAAAGCGGCTTGGAAATCTGGCCAAGTGATGAGCGTTCCAGCAGGTAGGGTACGCCTGTGGCTGTCCCACCATTGAGCAGCAGGACCCTTCAGAAAGAAAGATGCGAAGGTGACATAGCTGGCAGGGGCAACACTAGCAGACTCCATTTCATATGTGATGTCGCGGAGCCAGTCATCAGCATCAAGGGGTTGAGTTGAGCTGCGGTAGATAGATGGGTTGAGGCGCATGAAGTCCTGCAGAGTTACTCGGGTTGGATGTTGATTCATGTTCGGACGAGGAAACTGAGCCATCATTCCTTCCATGAACTGGCAAGTTAACTCAAACTGTTGCCTCATTCCAGTAAAGAATTCAGGCGGTGGTGGGTCGTTGGCACCACAGCCACGACCAGCGGGTCTAACCATCCTGCTAACATGTAGCAGGGGTAGTTCAGCATTGAGCATTTGCAAAGATAAGGATCATTCATGATGAAAACATGCATAATGAAGGAGGTACGATGGATTCCACTCCGTAGTCAACACAACAGGGTGTGCACTACTCAAAAAGCTATTCTAAGGAATAACTATGGCTTCATCCAACTTCGGGGTGAATGTGGTCACGGGATCCTAATGTTAGTAAATTCATTTAACCCGAGTAGAAGAGAGTTCAGAGTCCCAGAGTATAGACGAGGAGTAAAAGATGCTAATACCACCCAATAGCGACGTGGGCCCGTAAGCCACACAGCCAATGTTAGTAAAAGTTTTCAGTGACTAGACTCAACTTCGGCCAAGGAGTTGGAAAGGGGGCTACCTACAGGCAGTTGGCTCTGATACCAACTTGTGACGCCCTCGATTCAATCGTACACTAATCATACACGCAAATGTGTACGATCAAGATCAAGGACTCACGGGAAGATATCACAACACAACTCTAGACACAAATTAAAATAATACAAGCTTTATATTACAAGCCAGGGGCCTCGATGGCTCGAATACATCAACTTGAAAACACAAGAGTCAGCGGAAGCAACAATATCTGAGTACAGACATGAGTTAGACAAGTTTGCCTTAAGAAGGCTAGCACAAAAGCATCAACGATCGAAAAGGCAAGGCCTCCTGCCTGGGAGCCTCCTAACTACTCTTGGTCGTCGGCGTCCGTCACGTGGTAGTAGGCACCCTCGGGGTAGCAGCCGTCGTCAAAGGTGGCATCTGGCTCCTGGACTCCACCATCTGGTTGCAACAACCAGAAAGAAGAAAGAAGGGGGAAAAGGGGGAAGCAAAGCAACCGTGAGTACTCATCCAAAGTACTCGCAAGCAAGGATCTACACTACATATGCAACATTATCAAAGAAGGGCTGTATATGTGGACTGGGCTGCAGAAATGCCAGAATAGAGAGAAGGCCTAGTCCTATCGAAGACTAGCATCTTCTGGAAACCACCATCTTGCAGCAAACAAGAGGGAGTAGAGTAGCATAAAGTAAAGCGGTAGTAGTGTTATCAACCTCGGCCAGAGATCCTTTCTCGACTCCCTGCGAGAAAGCAATCCCAGAGCCATACTATCCAGTTATCATCACAATCAAATCCTCATCACCATCCAGTTCTCATCACAAGTATCCAGTTCTAGTTGTATCGATCGGGATACAACTCCAAGTGTCCGTTACCGTAGGACAGGCTATGCATAGATTAGTTCTTCCCTGCAGGGGTGCACCAACTTACCCACCACGCTCGATTGACTCCGGCCGGACACACTTTCCAGGGTCATGCCCGGCCTCGGCCAAACAATACGCCGCAACCCGACCTAGGCTTAAATAGAGAGGTCAGCACGCCGGACTAAACCTATGCCCCCAGGGGTCATGGGCCATCTCCCCGGGAACTCCTGCACGTTGCGAACGCGGCCGGTGAGCAGACCTAGCTACCTCCCTAAAAAGGCAGGAGCTTACCAGTCCAACCCGGCGCGCGCCGCTCCGTCGCTGACGTCTATTAAGCTTCGGCTGATGCATACGACGCAGAACGCCCATACTATGCCCACGTGATGGTTAGTGCTATCAGGCCAGAGGCCCCTCGGATCAAATATCCAAATCGTAGTGGATTAGGAACGCGCGGTAACAAGCAGAGACTCACGAAAGAGGTGACCCCGTTGCCCCGTCTCGAGGACTTGCGGCAAGGGCTAAGAATGCCCGGCCACGCCTCGTAATTATCTCACGGGCACCTTCCAGGTCAACCCGTCTCCACATCACTTTCCAAGTAACAGTTGTAAAGTCCAAGTATCCGTGTGTCCAAACATCAAGAGGAAAACCCAAGGAATCACCCTCGGTGGGTTCCACTCAATGTAATCATCAAGGTGAACGTAGAGGAATCACCCTCGAGGTTCACACTTGAGGGGTTGCACGACAGAGTCGTATCGGAAGTGGTTAAAGAGGAAATCACCCTCGATGACCACGACCGAATAGCTACACTACAGGGTTAACATCAGAAGTGTTGTAGAGGTCTCACCCTCGGCACTCGATAGTATCCCAGTAGTGTCGAGCAACTAAGGGGAAAGTGATGTGCGGTGCAGGGGCCTGGTCTTCGATCCCGTTGATCGGGTCTTCAATGATGAAGCAGGGGCAACAAGGACAAGGTGGGGGTCACTGATGGATCACTAACCAACCTATACTAAGCAGTTTAGGATAAGCCGGTAAGGTAACAATAAGCAGGTTACAAAAGGAGGCTATGCATCAGAATAGGAGCAAACAATAACAATAGCAAAATCTAATGCAAGCATGAGAGAATGGAATGGGCGATATCGGGATGATCAAAGGGGGGGCTTGCCTGGTTGATCTGGCAAGGAGGGGTCGTTGTCGACGACGTAGTCGATCACCGGGGCATCAGCGGCCTCGGGGTCTACCGGAGAGAAGAGGGGGAAGAAACAGTAAATACATAGCAAACAGAGGTAACACTAAGCATGACATGACGATACGTAGCGCTAAGCGTGCTCTAACGCGGTCCTAGACGTTATAGGTGAAGGGGGAAAACAACCGGGAAGGTGTTCCCGGTTCCGGACCTGTGTCAGACAGATGACCGGAGGGGGAAAGTTCCATGTTCAGCATGCTAGGGGCATGTGACAGATGAACGGACCGCATATTCGGATTCGTTGGATTTTTCTGAGCAACTTTCATATAGAAAACATTTTCATCCGAGCTACGGTTTAAAAGTTACGGATTTTCAAAGTTTAAACCAATTTCTGAATTATTTTAAAAGCAGAAAAGGTTTATTGCGCCAGTAGTGACGTCAGCATTGCGTCAGCTCTGCTGACCAGTCAAACTGACAGGTGGGACCCACCTGTCAGCCTCTCTGTCTAACAGAGGCTTAACTAAGCTAACAGGGTTAGTTAGGGGGCGTGGGCCCCAGCAGTCAGTGACTGGTTAGGTTAACTAATTAGTTTTATTTATAAAACCGGTTTAGTTAATCTAATTACGTGGTGGGGCCCGCACGTCAGTGTCACAGAGAAGCCCAGTCAGCATGTTGACTGGTCAAACCAGTCAACAGGGTCCCGTGGGGCCCAGCGTCAGTGACTCAGGTGATGGGGCCCACGCATCCATGTTGGTGGCTGCGCCGGGGAGGGCTCCGGCGACCAAGGCGACGGCGGCGCCTCGCCGGAGTTGGCCGGAGCCGCGCTACAGGGGGCCTCCGGACCTACGGCTTGGACCTAAGGGCGCGGCCCGGCACCGCGCACACGATGGTGACGATGACTGGCGTCGGGGACGACCGGAGCATCGCCGGCGACGGAAAAGGCGGCGACGACCTTCGGGCGTGTGATGGCGAAGGCGAAGCAGCGTGCTACGGAACGAAAGGAAGGGCTGGGGAGGATCCCCGTGGTGCGGCGAGTCCAACGGGCTTGAGCCCGTGACCAAAAGGTCACCGGAGTCTCGCCGGCGACGAGCTCCGCGGCGCTGCGTTCGGGCGCACGTGGGGAAGCAGCTAGGGGGCGCGCCAAGTAGGCAAGGAGAGGGAGAAGGTAGGAGAGCTCACCGAGCGGCACGCCGATGGCCCTTGGTAGTTTAGGAGCGCAGGGGAAGCCGGAATTCGAGGGATCTCGCCGGCGACAAGGGCGGAAGGGGACGAGCTCGTGCGACGTCAGCGGTGCTTCCCAGCTCCACCTGGGGGCACCAGACGACGGAGTCGACCCCGGCGGAGCTTCACGACAAGACGGCGGAGCGAGGCGGTGGCTGTGGCCGCGGTGACGACGGAGAACGGCGGCGAGCGCGCTCGGGAGAGGCGGGCGAGCGAGACAGGGTGGGGGAAAGAGCAGGTGGAGTGGGTG